>NC_046314.1:66398415-67017165 GCF_009819535.1 Lacerta agilis | reverse complement strand
TTCTGGAAAGTCAGACATAGAGCTGAAGTCTTAGAGCTGATGGTGTCACATCCTCTTCCCTCATTCTTCTCCTGTTTTGATCCTGAGTAGGGGTTGTCCTCGGGTGCCCTGCTGACATTCATTCGCCATTAAGCAAAGAGCAGCATGCCCATGTTCCCAAATCATAAATAAAAGCAAAATTAACAGAGGATTTAAAAGTTAGGCTGTGGAAACCAAGACACTGGGTCCTTTGAAGGAATGTTGCCTCCTGCCAAATACTGTCACTAACAAACCTGCTGCACAAAAAGAAGGGTTCGTGAGGATTTAAGGATGGCATGGGAAGTATATTTTAGCTGTCTGGCGGGAAAATATGGCATACCGTTCATGTTTTCAAGAGAGAAGCATAACTGCTTTCATATAAAGTGATGGACAGGTAGTAAATACCTATTCCCAAGTCATGAAGGCATTCCAAAATGCCCTGAAATAATCGCTTAAAAAACATATTCTGTCGTTGCTCAGACAAAAAAACAGTTGCTTGGATCCCAAATTACCAGGAATTCCCCCTTTACTTTTCTCTCTCTTCCTCCCTTCCCATAGAAGTCCTTAATCCGGTTTAAAATCTGGGCTGCCAAAAAAAGACATTGAGGGTCACATGAGTCCCTCAGGCTGCATGTCAAACCAAAGCAGTATTATATTTTGATATTCCCATTAACTCATTGCTTCTTTCACAATAATTTTATTACATAAAAACTGAATTCCAAATTTGGTACATGCTAATAAAGTTGCCCAGTCTAGTTACCAAGTAAGATACATTGTGTTTTATTGCAGCTATTTATTGCAGGATGCTAGTATTTAGGAGAAAATGGGTTTGTGTGAAACTGATAATCTTAGGCTAAGATAATTACGCCTATTTCATTGTTTTCCAACATTTGATATCAAATATTTCCATGCAGTAGGGCTATATAGGCAAAATGTGCTGGTGTTGTGACTATTTTCTGGTTTTTTTATAGTTGTCCATGCAACAATTTACTTCACAATAGAAGACGCCATCTGAAGTGAGAAAAGTAGCAATGTTATATTTTAAACAGGGGCACCTCCAGGAAATAATAATCAATGACAGCCTTCCTCAACCTGATGCCCGCCTGCTATTTTTAATGATGATGATGATGATGATGATGATGATATATTTTCACCCTGTCCATCTGGCTGGGTTTCCACAGCCACTCTGGGCGGCTTCCAACAAAATATTAAAAATACAATAAAGCATCAGACATTCAAAACTTCCCTAAACAGGGCTGCCTGCAGATGTCTTCTAAAAGTCAAATAGTTGTTTGTTTTCTTGACGTCTGAAGGGAAGGCGTTCCACAGGGCAGGTGCCACTACCGAGAAGGCCCTTTGCCTGGTTCTCTGCAACCTCACTTCTCACAGGGAGGGAACTGCCAGTAGGCCCTCAGAGCTGGACCTCAGTGTCCGGGCTGAATGATGGAAGTGGAGACGCTACTTCAGGTATACTGGGCCAAGGCTGTTTAGGGCTTTAGAGGTCAACACCAACACTTTGAATTGTGCTTGGAAATGTACTGGGAGCCAATGTAAGGTCTTTCAAGACCAGTGTTATATGATCTCAGCGTCCGCTCCTCATCACCAGTCTGGCTGCTGCATTCTGGATTAGTTGTAGTTTCCAGGTCACCTTCAAAGGTAGGTCCACGCAGAGTGCATTGCAGTAGTCCTAGTGGGAGATAACTAAAGTATGCAACACTCTGGCAAGACAGTCCATGGGTAGGTAGGGTCTCAGCCTGCATACTGATGGAGCTGGTAGACAGCTGCCCTGGACACAGAATTGACTTTGCCTCCATGGACAGCTGTGAGTCCAAAATGACTCCCAGGCTGTGCACCTTATTATAACTCCCATGAGCCCCATCCAGCATGGCCAGTGGACAGGGATGATGGAAGTTGCAGTCAAAATGTTTGGAGGGCACCAGGTTGTGCAAGGCTGTTTCATTTGGATGAGTTATGCATGCTAGGGTTTTACTGCAGAAACTAATGAAAGGCCATACCAGTTTTTGTAAGCCCGTGCTCTCTAAAGAAAGACACAAAGTCCAGTATGTAGAAGCAAGCCATGGGAGAAAATTCCAAGTTGGCAAGTGGAACATTTTAATGCAAACATCCTTGCCTTGAAGGTTTCCTACCTCTATCACTACTTCAGAACACCATAATAATGACCATTTGTGTTTGATTTTTGGCAGGTTGAAAAGAATTGCTTCATACATTAACAGTCCCAAGATGGCAGAGTCATATTCCTTGTCTTTCCACACTATTGGTGGTGTCAAAAACCCCGCAGGACAACTGGATACTGGATACACCATGCAAAGAACAATTATGATAATAACTATTCCAATTTGTGCTTTAGGATTACTTGGCAATGCAATTGTATTCTGGCTTCTTTGGAGCAGGATTCAGAAAACTAACTTCACTGTGTATTTTATGAACATGGCAGTTGCTGATCTTACTGTACTCTCCTACTATGTAACAGCTTTCGTTTTATTTTTGAAATCTGTTCCAATCAGCATATACCATTTACATATAGTGGAGTTGGTGCATTCGTTTGGATTCAATGCCAGCACCTATCTGCTTACAGCTATCGCTGCTGAAAGATACCTCATGGTCTTTTACCCAGTTTGGTATCAAGCTAGCCGGCCAAAGTATCTCTCTGAAATTATGTGCACTGTTTTATGGGTTCTATCCGGCCTGATGTCACTGGTATTGTATTGTGCCTGCTATCTACAATTTGAGTCCACGGTCAACGAAAAGAACGCGAGTTGTGAGCCTTCAAAAATGTTCAGAGTGATATTCAACCTCCTGGTTTGTCTTCCCATCATGGTCTTTTCCACTTTGATCCTTCTGATCAGAATGCTGAGGACATCAGAGCAAACGCCTCCGGCAAAGCTGGACATCACCATTGTGGCTACAGTTCTCCTGTTTATTCTGTTTGCTGCTTCTGTGAGGATCGTTGATATCATGGCACGTTGGGTTCCAACCATACATGTACCAGTGCTCTTTTTAATCTTACATTTTCTTGATTCCATAGACAGCAGTGGAAACCCTTTTGTATACCTTTTTGTTGGATATACAACAAAAGGAGAGGTTGGCGACAAGTCCATCCAGACATATCTTGAGAGAGCTTTCTTGGATGATGGAACTGAGGCTGCTCCTATGAATACAGAAAAGGCTGTGACCTGGGCCTCAGACATAAGATAGAAAGGATTGTATGTAGAGGTATATTGCAAAATTATTCTACATGTGGGAATACTAGCTCCAGAATAAATGTATTACAGATACTTTAGATTCTTCCTTAATTCTAATAAGTCTCTAGGCTCCTATTCCTATTCCTCACCTAGGAGTCTTTCTGGTCCTTAGCCATTTGTGCCTTGTCATGTGATAGAGAATAAGGAAAGTGAGGAAAGGACAGAGGAAAGTAGAGGAGTAAGAGTACATGAGCCTTGCTGGGGCCTAAGTGAGTTGGTTGCTTCTCAAGATGGTTCATCAACAAGCATCTGGAAGAAAGGAAGTAAATCTTGAATACAGAGGCAGACGGTCTGCAGATGACCCAGATAAGAGATCTGTACAGAGGTGTTAATGTAAAAGTGCAGCTTAAAGGTCAATAAAATATAAATTGAAAATAAGCTCCAGCTAGTAAGGACTGTTGCTGGGGCAGTGGTTCTCAAACTTTTTCCTCTGGGCCACACTTTCAGAATAAAAATTTGCTTTCAGCACACTGAATGTTTTATCAATAAAAATACGTTGGAAAACAAAAAGAAACAACTCCTAGCAGTAATACGATTTATAACATACTGTAGAACACAACTACTTCACATTATGATCGTGGGACATCCAGAAAGTTTAAAACAATGCAGCTACATAAGAACATGAATCATTCATTGCCAAAATGTAATTTTAAACAAGCCCCTTACATATGTATGTTAAGTATATATAGAGACTCAATGAGAGGTGTAGGTTTGCTTTTTCAAGGTAATCTGATTTATATTAGGTCTAGTTTGAAACAAACTCTCATCAACACAAATAAGCTTTTCTCTTTTGTGATCTTTCATATTTGTCAGAGTTGAAAAACCCCTGTTCACAATATGTTGTGGAGAACTGTGTAAGAACAGCCAATGCTCTTGAAGAGAGGTGTGGATGCTATACTATACTATACTACACTGAAATATTTAAATGCTTCTTTGCTTGTCCTTAATTTTCCTGCCATACTTGCTTTCCTCTCCTGCCACACGCTCTGAGAACCACTGCTCTAGGGCAAGAATGAGTAGCCTGTAGCATTCCAGTTGTTGGACTCCCAACTCCCATCAGCCCTAGTCAGCGCAGCCAATGGTCAGGGATTATAGGAGTTGTTATCCAACATCTGGAGGGCCATAGGTGCCACACTCCTACTCTAGAGAACATGTAAAATATATGTATTAAGAAAGCGTATTTGCCCCATTCTCACTTTATCATTACAATTATTACCAAGTTAAACCTATTTTCTACTTCCTTTGAAATGTATTTAGTCTAAAAAAGACAATTCCTTTTGCAATGAGCTGGTTTTTGAAGTGTTGCCCTTTGAAAGTATTTGCTTTAATCAGTAAGGAATGAAGAGTGGAGAAAGTTGTCTGACTTTTCAAAGAAGCAAATGTTGCTTCCCTGTGCTCTCAGTATATAATATCCCATATTCCTGCAAGTCTGTCTGTAAGTTACGTTCCTTTAAACCACTTTGTGGGAATGGGCTGGAGTGGTACTAATACAAAATTGGAGAACAAGTGGGAAAATCTGTTTAACTTGCATAATTGCAAGTCTATAACCTTTGTTTAAACCTGGATCAGAACCAGGATACATATATGAGACAATGGGCATGAGATTTGGATCAAAGACTAACCAGGAAACAATAGAACTGGATTTGGAACAACTTCTATTCTAATATAATTACAGCAGAACTATTTTAAAAACCTTCTGTCAACGAAGCCTCTGGTGTGCAGACAGCATCTTTCCACTCATGGCTGAAAGCCTCAATACTTTCCCTAGCTGTTTTGACCTTCTCCATTTTGGAAATGTAACAACAGGGGTCATTCAGTTTGTAATCTAAGGATTAATTCTGTTTTCAGTAAGCCAACTAGGCAAGAGGGAGGTGTTTGGAGGTGCTGCTTAGCAACCAGGTTGGGTGGCATGATGCTTATTGAGGTACTGCATGCTCTAATTGATTGTGTATTTCTGATATAGTTTTGCCCCTGTATTTGAAGTTATATGTCTTCCTGTTATGAACAAAGTTTGAATTAAGAACAACAAGATGTCTCTGTTTATTTCTCCTTGTACTATACACTGTTTTCGTCAAGTTTCCCTCAGTAAAGTGTTATCAGTTTCTTTTCTCTCTGGACTCTGTCTGCATTATCACACACCTGCATTTATTACCTTTTTATATATAATGGAAGCTGCCCAGAGTGGCAGGGGAAGCCCAGTCAGATAGGAGGGGTATCAATAAAAATTGAATTCTGGAAATCTGGTAGGAACTGTTTTCCCCCCTGCAGAGAGCCATGTGTGTGTTTGAATTTTGTTTGTGTGTTTTTTCCCTAACTTACCGCTTCTGAAATGAACTACAGTTTTAAAAAAAGTCATAAAATGATTTTTAAACTGTTGAGGAAGAGAAATTACACCGACCTAGAGTACAGTGAAGAGCATGGGCCCCTCAAATGAAATTCTGCTCCTGGGCCTCTGCGAGTCTTAAAAAAAGCCATGTCTGAGGGTGATAAAATTGTGGATGTTGCCACACTCCAGAAAACAGTTGCTGTGAGGTCATAAGATTCTTACATTCCATTTATTACATAGGAACACATCACCACAGTGCTGTGGTTCATACTTTTGCAGTATTAAACTCCCGAGAAGAGTAAAAGAGTGGCCCTCTAAGGTCGAAAAGACAACTGGAGGTTAACTATAATGGTAGCATTTTTTTATTATCATTATTTTACGCTTGTTGGTGTTTTAAAAAGTTTTTAATGCTTTAACTATGCTAATATTTTATTTGTCCTTTTCATTAGTCACATCATTACATGTCTTTAACAAATGTCCTGGGAATTTGCTAGACTGAATTTGATTTTTTCCCCTTCCTAAGAACCTTCAGTCATAACCATGTTGTTGAGTAGATCACTGTACACCTTTTGTACATGCACCTTTAGTACTGTGATGAGGCCTGGGCACAGTTGTGGCAGCGTCAGAGGAGAAAGCAATTGAACAGATGGAATTACATTTCCATCCATCACCTGCCCCTGACATCTTCTCTCCAGAAGATGCAATTGTGTTACATTACCTTGGAGTCAAACTCCCACAATCTGGAAACATAGTGAGAACTCAACAGATGAAACAGGTGGCAAGAAAATTCCCTTCTGCTCAAACCCCAAAGAAGGACCCCCCTCCAACCAGAAGCCCTTGTGCCACAAGAGCTGCCGGACAACCCTTGCAACCATATTTGCAGCCTAAGGAGGCTGCTCAGCCCCCTTCCTCAGATTCCAACAACTCAGTTTCAGAACTTGTAACAGAGTCAAGGTACTCCTAAAACTTCCAGAGCAAACATGTGACAAACCAGGCAGGGCTTTCCCAGGCAAGGAGCTAAGCACTCTGCCTGGGCAGCCACTTTTATAAACCTTCAGTGAGTTCCAGATCTTTGCTGGATCAACAACTCAGCCTACTCTGTTTCGATGATTGCATCTAGTTGAAAACATTGCCTTCTTTCTTGCCTGCTAGTCCTGTTTTAGAACTTTGCCTAGGAACTGGATAATGCCTTATATCCTACTTGTGTTTTTCTGGCCCTACATGCACACAAAAGCTCATACCAATAACAAACTTAGTTGGTCTCTGAGGTGCTACTGGAAGGATTTTTTTTATTTTGTTTCGACTATGGCAGACCAACACGGCTACCTACCTGTAACTCAAATTTGAGTTACTTTTGCAGATGACTTTTGGAAAATTCAAGTACCGACTGTAATTTCTGTCTGTACTGAGAAAACAGGTACAGAATCCTTCAAACATGTAGATCTGGGGGCATTATCGTCTGGAGGTTGTGATATTTTAGGGGGAGTACCTGGAGGTTGATACCTGCTAGGACTTACCATAGAAGCAGTGAAAGGCCACAGAAAATTGTGTAATGATAAACCACCCCGTGTTGTCTAAATGAATGCAGAAAGCCCCTGTACTGAGGAAGCAGCCTAGGGAGGAAAATAAATTCCACTTTAGCCTTTACTAACCAAAGCTTTGGAGAAGGAACTGGCAACCCACTTCAGTATTTTGCCATGAACACTCCATGGACAAAAGGAGAAGCTTTGAGAAGAAATTCCAAGGCATGCTCTGGTTCATGCGGTCACAGGGAGTCGAGCACAACTAAGACGACTGAACGACAAACGACAAAGCAAAGCTTATGGGACTGGAATATTGTCTGTCAAGTGATCTTCTTGGATGTTTTCTACCTATATCACTACATCTTACTAATGACAAATTGTGTTTGCTTTATAGCAGGTGAAGAATTGGTGGACACATTAATGCCATGGCAGATGCAATTGCTTTGTCTTCCCACACTGCTATTACAATCAAGACAATCTATGCACAACTGGAGTACTGGGCAAAGAAACAATATTTCTTGGAAACAATTATCATTTTATCTATTCCAACATGCATCTGGGGATTAATTGGGAATGGAGTTGACTTCTGGCTTCTTTGCTTCACGATCAAGAAGACTAGGTTCTCAGTTTATATTCTCAATTTGACAGCTGCTGATCTTATTGTAAACATCTACTACATTATGGTTTTTACCTCATTTTTGGCACCGCTTCATGTCAATCTCTACTTTTCATGTGTAATGGAAATTATATATTTATTTGGATACAACACCAGCATCTACTTGGTAACAGCTGTCGCTGCTGAAAGGTACCTCACTGTCTTCTTCCCAGTCTGGTATCAACGTCATAGGCAAAAGCACCTCTCCATCATTGTGTGTGCCATTTTGTGGCCCTTGTCCTGCCTGGTGTCGCTGGTGGCCTATATTTCTTGCTATCCAAGATTCCTTTCATCTCACAACGAAGAGAGAGCAGATTGCACAGCTGCAACTATATTTGAAATCACAGTAACTTTTCTGGTTTTCCAACCCATCTTGTTTTTTTCTACCACAGCTCTTTGTATCAAAATGCAAAGAGAAGCCAAGCAAAGTGCTCCAGCAAGACTTGATATCACCATCACCATCTTAGCTGTTGTATTTCTTATCTTTGCTTTTACAGTTAGAATTGTTGATGCCATTGCATATTGGCACCAAAAACTAGATGCACCAGTTCCATTTCTACTTTCTCTGTTGTTTGATTGCATCAAGAGCAGTATCAACCCTTTCATATATCTTGCTGTTGGATGTTGGACAAGAGAGAAGCCCATCCATAAGTTCCTTGAGAGAGCTTTGAGTGACAAAGCAGAGAGAACTCAAGTAGACCAAAAGCAGACCGAGAAGTATCCAGAGCCTCAGATGTGAACTGAAAAGTCTTCTAAGTCAAAGAATATAGACTGGCATTTCTGCTTCCTGAATAAATATATTATGACTTGTTTATTTTACTGTTTGTTACTTGTAGGCTACAATACTCACCTAGGGACCATGGAAAAGTCATCTGCAGATGGGGTAACAGGGCCCTCAAATCACCAAAGAGGTGTATCTTTGCAGGATTAAGCTTCCACAAAATACAGAAATGTGATCAAACAAGGTGGAAAAGAAAACTGGAGAGTAACCATGGTGATACTGACAACTTTGTTTTGCTAAATAAATACTAGTCCTGTAATCCTCACTCAACATACCTGAAAGTAAGCCCCATTGAATTCAGTGGGACTTACTTCTGGATAGACAGTTGGGACTGAACAGTAACCATGCCTTTTAGATAGACATTGTGTCTATCTAAAAGGTATCGAAATGCCACAGCCCAGCTGTGCTCTGTGTGCCAAGTTAATGAGGCTTAAGATATGCAGTCAGTGCCGGATTTACATATAAGCTAAACAAGCTCTAGCTTAGGGCCCCACTCTCTTGGGGTCACCCCCACAAAATTAAAGGAAAAAACTGGATGTACATTTCTCTCTCTCTCTCTCTCTCTATATATATATATATATATAAACCTACATGTAGCAACAGTGTTTTGTGTTGTGTAGGCTCCTATGATGTAAGTTACTTTGATAAAATACATATTTTGTTATGTGCAAATGACTTTAGATACCTATTAGGTCCATAAATTACCATATAGCATATATTCAACACAAAAAACAGTGATAATTTGTTGTTGACAAAGGGCAGCTGGACATATAAAGGGCCCCACTCCCTTGTGTAGCTTAGGGCCTCATCAAACCTAAATCCAGCCCTGTGTGCAGTTCAGGAACCCTTCTTTCCAAGGATACTAGGATGAACAACCAGACCACTACCGGGGGTATTTCATTGCAAGGGAATATAAGGACGAGACAAAAATGAAAGTTAAAATAGTGACTCTATTACCCCACCTAGGTTGAGGGGATGTTTGGTTTGGTGGAGTTCCCCCTCCGTGAAGAGGCAGAGGGAGGAGAGTAGCTAAGGGATTTAACACCTACTTCCAGCAGTGGGATGTTTATGGCACTGGGTTTTAGCTAACTATTCTGAAGCCCAATCCCACAGCTGCATATTGTGGAATGGGTTTTAATAGATAGGAACAAATATATTAATTGTAATTTACCCCATATAGGAATAGGTCGTGGAGCCTTCTTTTAATTAAGTCCAGCTGTGAAGCAAGCAAGCCTCCCCTTCTCATTTACCTCACTTAACAAAGAAATCAGACAACAGATGGTGGAAGTAAGCTTAAAATTTACTTATTGGTAGTTTTGAATTGGTTCTCAGCTACAGCAGCAGTAAAAACTATGCAGGTAAAATACTTATATTTACAGTAGAAACAGTCTCAGGCATGTGCTTGATCTGGAGCAAGTGAACATATGTCATCCTGCATGGCTAGTCAAAGAAATTGGGCAGCATTGAGAGAGGGCCTTTCGACCCTCTAGCAGCTAGCGTTATGTTACGGGCTACTGCAGGGGACTATTTTCTCTTCAGTGCTATATAATATCTATATGAAGCTGTTGGGAATGGTCATTAGGAGTTTTAGGGCAAGGTGCCATCAGGCAAGGTGACACTCAGCTCTATTTCTCCATAACATCTGAATCAGGAGGGGCCGTGCAATCCCTAAGCTATTTGGATGGGTACACTGGTGAAATGGATGAGAAAAACAAGCAGAGCTTGGATCCTGGTAAGATGGAGACACTGTGGGTGAGTAGTTCCCACATCTCAAAAACTGGTCAGTTGGCTACTCCTGAAGGAGCAGGTTGGCAGTTTGGGGATGCTTCTGGATCCAGGCCTGTCATTGCAGGCTCAGGTAGTCTCTGTGGCTACAAGTGCCTTTGACCAGCTGTGACTGGTTTGACAGCTATTACTGGACTAGCAAAGCCTTGCCACAGTAGTTCTTGAATTGGTTACTTCAAGACTGGATCACTGCAATGTGCTATATGTGGGTCTTCCCTTGTGCTTGATTTGGAACCTGCAGTTTGTGCAGAATGCTACAGCACGATTGCTGACAGGAGAGGGCCTTGTCAGCATATAACACCTGTGCTCAGAGATCTGCACTGTTTGCCGATTTGCTACCAGTCCAGGTTACTGTTAGTATACACAGCCCTTAATAATTTGGGGTCAGTTTACTACGAGATCACTTTATCTTACATGTGCCCACTTGACAGCTTTGATTGGCGGAATTGGAACCACTACAGGGGCCACATAATACCCTTCCTTGAACTCAGTCATTTAGTGTGGCAGGCAGAGGCGTCTTAGCCTTAGAGGCTACTGGCGCAAGGTGCCACGGCCTGGAGGGCGCCTCCGGCATGCCACGCCGCACCAAGAGCCTCCTTCCTGCCGCCAGAGGAGCCACCCTCCAGCCCCGCTGGTAGTGCCGCTCTTGCCCACCTCTTATCGGGCTGCGGATGCCATTGCGGGGAGGCCATCGGCAAGCCTCCCGTCAGCACGACAGCCAGGGCTCCCTGGTTGGCAGTGCTGCTTCCGCCGAGCAGGCGGAGGCGGAGCACATCTAGCAGCGTCCCCACCCGCCGCTCCGCACCCTCCAGCTCCGCGCCCTCCGGCTGCCCGCCACGCCTGGCCCTCTTGCGTGGGAAACGGGGGGAGCGCCGGAGGGATCTTTGCGCCACAGCACCAGATATACTTAAGACGGCCCTGGTGGCAGGCCAGAAAGAGAACTGAGATAATAAATCAAGTCACACTACCCTATCTCTCCAGGTACAGGTCATATACAAGGGTAATCAAAGCAGTCTCTTTCCTTGATCTGAAGCCAGATTTAAATAGGTACAGAGCAGTATGTGAGTTTAATCATATTGTGGCTTACAGTCACTATGAGGTCATGAAATTCTTGTTACACAAGCAACACTTCATAACAGTGGAACTTGGTCACATCTTTGCAGAATTCTATTACTGTACTGTGAGAGGAAGACGTATGACAAAAGAAGGTTGAAACAAAAACTGGAGTGCAACTGTTAGTATTGACTTTTCTGCTTTGCAGCTGCTTACGTCAGTGTGATTCTCAACATCTATATTCATGTTAGTCTCATCAAGACAAGTCTGCTTAACAGGCTTTATAGGAACTTGACAGAGATAATTTGGGGTATCTCTACTTGCTTCTCCCAACAACATCCATTCAGTGATCAAATTGTGAAGCAGATCACTGCATAAAAGTATACGGCCACACTTTGTTTTTTGTGATGGTTGCAAAGGAATGAAAAGGGGAAGAGGAGAGAAAAGGCAGAAATTTGGACAGCCACTTGCTTGTGAATATTTTTCTCCCCCCCCCCAAAAAAATGGCAAAGGGTTAGTCATAAGAGGCTGTTGCAGAAAAAACAATAAAGCGTCTTGTGCTGCCTTAAAAACTAACAGATTTATCATAGCAGAAACTTTCATGGACTAGAGTTGACATTATCAAATCTAAATTATGACACAATATAAATTGTTAATCTTTAAGGTGCAACAAGACTCTTTGTTTTACTCTCTCCGAAAGCATTGACTTCTTATTCTCATTTGCTTGAGTATTACTCAGCCCAAGTCTGGCAAAGGGAGCACAGAAATTCAGAGGGAAAGCCTCCTTTTGACCTACAGGTCCCTAGACATCTATGCCCACCAGCCAGTTACGGGTAAGATCCTTATCCCATTCAGTTAATTCCCTCCAGTTGCATCACCTATTTGAGCAAGTTATCTGCCCAAAATTTCCAGAGTGAGATCATTCAGCAGGACAGGTTTTGTAGCAGCTGAGCTATCTGACCTCCCGGTATGTCTAGAATTTGGTGGGAAATCTGCTGTCCTTTCAATTAACAAGTCAGGAGCTGCTGGAATATGTGGGTGGGATTCAGCTAATGAGTCCCATTAGGTGGGAGAATTCTGAGTGAAGACCCTTCTGGACAGACTTTACCCAACCAAACTGACTAGTGATTTTTTGTGGTTGAACTTCACTCAGGAATAAAGTCTCCTGAGCTCCTGTATTCTGACATGCCTTGGTCCTGCCTCTTAGTTTCTCCTTCAGTCCTACCATTGGTCCCACCCTGTGGCCTGTTTCACAGCTCCTGGCACACCTCTAGCTATTGCCCACAACTCTCGCCATGACACAGTCCCATACGTCAGCTTCGGACCACTTGCAGACAGAAGGCCAATCCAAACACAGGAACTGAATGCTCAAGAGCAGCTCCAATGTTTCTTGAATTGTTGTTAGAATAATTGAGTCCTTTTACTCACACAGAGGGGCAGATTTCGGGGATCTTCCTGACTTTGTGTGATTTTGCCCTTGCACGCAGACCACTGGAATGTAACTCCCACGTAAGTTTTGGGCCTACTGTACTGAGCTTGAGAAAACATGAGCTACAGAACAGCTTGTCACGGGGAATACAACGTGGCAAAGAATTTAGCAATTTCCAAAGAGGAAACTATAGAAAGTACAAAGTTATGTCAATAATTGCCAGATGACTGTGCCAAACTCCACCTGCCACAAATCTACAGCTGGCTCTGCCCCTGCACCACCATTTTGTGATAGGTTTGGGCCTCAGTAATTTGCAGTTGTCTCAAGTGGACTATAGGAGTAGGAAGTTTGAGAAGCCCTGCTTTAAAGACATGATCTTCCAGGACAAATGTGTAGCTGCCCATATGTTGTTGGACTTCAACGCCCTTCAGCTCCATCAAGCATGGCCAATAATTGGGAGATGATGAAAGCTGAGGGCTGACAAAATATGGAGGGCCACTCATTTCCTATCCATGTTCCAAGGGGATAGTGAGATGGGTGATCTGTGATAGAGCTTTCTGTAGAAACAGTCAAGGGGCCCTTTGGATTTTTGTCATGTCCTCTCAACAAACATTGATTATCACCATCTTACAATCCAGTAGAAAACAATCAACCAGGGTAGGGGGCAAATTCCAGCTTGGCCTTTCTCAGCCAAAATTTGTGGGAATAGAATCTAATAACAAGAACATTCTTGCCTGACAGGTGATCATTTGAAGCTTTCCTACGGCCATTACAAAATCCCAGTACCTTAATAGTAACTGTAAGTTATGTTTGATTTTGACAGGTTGAAAGGAATAATGGCTCATATTGATTATGTGATGGCAGAAGAAAGCATATTGTCTTCCAACTCTGCGGTTGTAGCCAATAAACCCTTTAACTACAGACTTTCCAAGGAAATCGGAACAATTTATATTGCAACTATTCCAGTCAGCATCTTGGCATTCATAGCGAATGGAATTGTCTTTTGGCTTTTCTGCTACAAGATCAAACACACTAACATAACCCCCTATTTTTTAAATCTTAATATTGCAAATCTTCTGACAAGCTTCTGCAGTGCTGAAGTTGTTACTTTATATGCTGTAAATATACGTCCAATTTCTCCACTTCAACGTCTAGTCCAGATGCTCTATATATGTGCCTATGACACCAATTTATACATCTTTACAGCTGTCACTGCTGAAAGGTACATCACTGTCTATTTCCCAGTCTGGTGGCAACATCGCCGCCCTGAGTATTTCTCAATCATAGTGTGTGCGATTTTATGGCTGTTGTCTTGCAATCTGTCACTTCTGTACTTTTTTTTCTGCTTCCCAAAATTCTTCATAACAGTTCAGGAATTTGAATCTCAGTGCGGAACTTCAAGTATAATATCCTTAATAACTGAGGTGGCTATTGTCCCATCCAGCGTGTTTTATTTCTCTTTGGCCATTTGGATCAGAACGCCAAGATCACAGCAAAAGCCTCGAGCAAGACTTGACATCACCATTGTGGCCATAGCAACAGTTATTCTTATGTTCAATGTCCCAACCAGAGCTGCATTTACCTTTTCATTTTGGTTTCCCAGAATAGATTTGACTATATTGAAAATCTTTACTGTGTTACTTGATTCAATCTGCTGCAGTGCCATTCCTATTGTGTACCTTATTGTTGGATGTTGGAAGAGGTGGGAAGCCTTAAAGTCCTTCCATATGTTACTTGAGGGAGCATTGGAGGATACAGAAAACATGCCAGAGTCAACCAAAACAGATGAGGAGCAGGTCTGAAAATATCTCTGGCATCAGAAGCCAACTGCCCAAACCCCACATCAGATTATTATAGAAAAACATGGACATTCTTTCACAGTTCCAGAATAAATTTATTACGAATGCTTTGATGTTGTGTTATTTCTAATACACCCATCTAGGCCCTATACTAGGGCAATCTCCAGTCCAGATGGCTTCCTAGGCAGAGCCAGTTGGTGGGCTGAGAGTAGAGGGCTCTAGTCAAAATTAGAGGGCAGAGGTGACTGAGCCACCAAACACTGAGTTTGACATTTCTCAGTGTGGTCAATAAGCAGGGATCCTACAAAGGAAGCAAAAGTGTGGTCAAGGTAACTGGACAGCGGAAAAAGGCAAGCAGACAACCACTATGAAAAGGAGGTCAGATTGAATCAGAGAACTGTAGAGTTGGGAGGGACCATGAGGGTCATATAGTTCACCCCCTGCAATGTAAGAATCTTTTGTTCAACGTGGGGCTTGAACCCATTACTCATGAGATTCAGAGTCTCATGCTCTACCAACAGCTTCATGAGGTGGATGGACAATAGAAGAGGAAAGCAAGAAGCCAGGAAACCCAGAGGGAAAAAGTGTGTATATCTAAAATGACTGAGAACAGCATCCAATACATACATCTCTGAGTAAAACCTTTGAAGCAAATGCTAGAGAAGTAGCCTGGCGTTGTCACTGCTGGATGGAACATTTTGAAGTGCAAGAGCTCACCATGGTATCTCTAATAAGCTAACCATGCTGCCACCAGATCTGTTCATATAAACATCTGCATGTACATATTTGTTTTATGTGCTTGAAACTTCTGGATTTCTGTATGCTTGCTTTTATATGACTTGTGTTTTTACTGTTGCTTTACTGGCTTTAGGGTTGTGTTTTTGTTTTATATTTAAGACAGGACACCACTTAGATATTTTTGAAATATTAGGCAGTACAGTTGACCCACAACATTGGGGGTGGGGTTGCGTTCTGGGGGTTGCACATAAAACCAAAATTGTGTATAGTTGAAACAACCCCAGAATTACCCCCACATGAGCAACCCCAACCTTTTTGAAGCTGGAGGGCCGAGCAGGCTTTGCCTTCCCCATGAAGGTTCTGGTGAGATCTCATGGAGCTGTTCAAGATCTTGTGAGATCTCACAAGATCTCCCCAGAGCCAGCTTCCGGTTCCACTCTGCCTTAATGGAACCAGACCCCACAACAGTGGGAGATCATTGGCGAAGGAAAAACAAGGATGATTGAGGGTAATTCTCCTTGCAAATTCCCCCCAGGGACAGGGGGGAATGGGCTTCACTCACAGTTCGTCTTGGTACCTGGCTCTCGCTCTGGCATGAAATGTGGGGGGCAGGGAGGCACTGAGTGCAAAATAACTTTGCCTGGCGAAAACCCTCCAATGCTGCCATTAAGAAGCAGAGGTTCTCCTGTTCATTAGAACTTAATTGGACTAAAGTACAGGCACGTGCTAGAAGAGATGAGATCACAACTGTGGAACAAAACCAAGTGCAAGGACTTTAAGGTTTGAACTCGAGATAAGACTTCATTAGGTGTAAAAGATGGGGGGGGAGCCTATGGTTTCTTTATTTAAAGTTCTCTACATTTATGATTCGGCAGCCTCCTCTGAATGTTAGTTCAAATTATATTTGTACAAGTGAGGATGGGAGAAATTGGATTATACATATGGAATACAGTATAACATTAAACGGAACTGTGTGTGTTTTAAAAAAGGAATAAGGGAGGGAAGTTCTATTTTGCAAAAGGTTTACAATGGAAACTTAGAGCTGACTCTTCCCCATCCTTTATTATTTATGGAGTGACTTGGAATTTATTTATAAGAGGACATGGAATTTAATTTAATTTAATTGGAAGTATAATTGCTCATATATCCTCAGTTGGGTGGAAGGATGAAAGGAGTCTGCAAACTGCCAAGGAACTGATAAGGTTCATTACTGAGTCATCTGCAGTTCGACAGACCACTCTTCTTCCCAGACTAAGAGGAAAAATGGTGAAAACAGGTTATTTATTGAGACAGAGTGACTTCTGCAGCTGTTGTTAAAGTTGCAAAACAATGAAGCACGGGACGGAGCGATGGAGAAATTTCTGGAACAACAATGGGATATCAGCTCTGCCCAAGGCATGACAGATAACAGCAACAACCGGGGTGGGGAGGGAGAAAAGAGACATAACATCTTACAAGGACAGGTAGAAACACCATGGACAGAATAATTGCCACACACAGGAAGAACAAGGATATAGTTTGAGTTCCTTACTTGTAGTTTCATAAATCATTAAATGTGTCAACACGAATAGAAGTTATTAATATTGCAGTTTTTGTATAAGGGAGTATTATTATGATTGGAATGTAATGGAATTAAAAAGATTTTGGAATGCAGAATTAAAGCAAATTATCAAGCCATCAATTTTAGCATGCAGGGGACCACTTTATCTAAATTATAGGTATTTGAATGATTGGTATTAATAATTGTATTATAAATTGATATTCTTATAATGAGATTATTATTGAATTGTAATTGAAAAGTAATAAAAATTTACACACACACACACACACACACAGAGAGAGAGAGAGAGAGAGAGAGAGAGAGTGTGTTCTCCCCAGAGCCTGTAGGAAAGCTTCCCAGAGTCTGGTTAGCAAGGTGGATAACTTAAACGCTCTCCACCTTGCTTACCAGGCTCTGGGAAACTCTCTTGCAGGCTCTGGAAGTTCTCACAAGATTTCACAAAGCTGTCCGAGATATTGCCAGAGGCTCCCAGAGCTCATTATCTGCAGCCTTTCCTCATATGCCCCTTCCATGGGAGGTTTGGAGTGTGGCAATAAGATAGCAGGCCTTTCCCAGTGATGGTTCCTGCATGGGAAATGCTCTGCCTGGGGAAGCACACCTGAAACCATTCTTATCTAGTTCTAGGTGCCGGGCAAAGACTTTTCTCCCCCACTCCCAGGCTTTTGGGCCTTAATTTAAAGAATATTGTAGCCTTTTTAGTCAGGCAGGGCTTGTAACCCTGACTTGGTCTCTGAGCTAGGGGTACGGGCAAATGCTCCACGCTGCATCATTCTCCTGCCTTCTGCTGTGGCTGAGTGGTTAGAGAATTTCCGTGTGCAATATATGGACTGTAAGAAAGTCCTTTCCTTTCCCTTGGTGGAAATGGAAGCTTTCAAAAATTTTAGAAACCATGCAAGAAGTGGCCTCAGTACCACTTTCTGGTATCTCTCCACCATTCAGGAATGGAACCAGCCGAGACTGTTGGAAGAGGTTACGATGACTGATGATATGAAAAGGTCTCCAGAGGACTGAGATAATAAATGAGGCACAGGCACTGGCATCTCCAGTGGATTGGGGGCCTGGTGTGACATCATGTAGTGTTGCAAGGAGCCAGGGGTGGGGCCAAACACCCCAGACTCCTCAAAATATACATTTGGGGGGCTGAAACTGCCTTGCCCCTAGGAGTCGGCACCTATGAAATGAGGTCACTCTGTTCTGTGAACCGCCCTGAGACCTCCCGGTATAGAAATTTGATTGATTAAATAAATAAATAAATAAATAAATACTCTATCTCCAGGTACACCACATCTACCAGGGAAATCAAAGCAGTCTCCTTCCCTTCATTTGAAGCTATATTTATATAGGTACAAGGTGATATCAAGGGATGTGCGTGGTGCTGTGGGTTAAACCACAGAGCCTAGGACTTGCCTATCAGAAGGTTGGCGGTTCGAATCCCCACGACGGGATGAACTCCCGTTGCTCAGTCCCTGCTCCTGCCAACCTAGCAGTTCGAAAGCACAAAATGCAAGTAGATAAATAGGTACCGCTCCGGCGGGAAGGTAAATGGCGTTTCCGTGCACTGCTCTGGTTCACCAGAAGCGGCTTTGTCATGCTAGCCACATGACCCGGAAGCTGTACGCCGGCTCCCTCGGCCAGTAAAGCGAGATGAGCGCTGCAACCCCAGAGTCGTCTGCAACTAGACCATAGCTGTCAAGTATCCCGTACTGGCCGGGATTCCCCGTTTTTACACGTGTTTCCCGCTCCTCTCCCGGATGCCTCAAAAACCCGTATATTCCCGGGTTGTGTGGGGGTGGAGGAGGGCCGGGAATGCCCGGGGGGAGGAGAGACAAGCCGTTGGCGCTTCCCTCGGCTGCAAGCGGAGCAGGAGAGCCAGGAGAGCGAGCAAGAAGCCGCTAGGGGGAGCGCTCCATCGGCAGCCCGGCCAAGCGCGCGCTCTCTCTCTCCTCCCTGGCTGGCTGCTGCACCGGAACCGGCGCTTCCAGGGGCTGGGCACGCCTCTCGCCTGGCGGGCGGGCTGGCCTGCTTCGCCCTCCTCTGCTCGCCGAAGGGACTGCTTGCCTGCCTGCCCGCGGCAGCCGCCACAAGCCCAGCCCAGTGCAGGGCGCAACAGGGCGGGCGGGCAGCATTGGAGCATTCCGCTGAGCCAGCCGGGCGAGGGAGCCGCGAGCACACAGGACGGGCGCAGCGCCGATGCTGGAGCGCCAGCCCGCCACACAAAAGCGACGGCCAAGGCGCGTTCTAGCTGCTCCGCCCACTTTTGCTTCTGGCTCCGCCCACCACTACCATGTGACTGTCAGGTGAGGCTGCTGATCCCTTATTTTCAGATCCAAAAGTTGACAGCTATGGACTAGACATTACAGTCAGGGGTCCCTTTACCTCTACCTTTACAAGGTGATATCACTGTGAGCATAACCATATCACACCTGACAGTAGTTATGAGGTCATGAGATTCTAGTATTCAGTTTGTTACATAATTCACACTTCATAGGAGTGGACCTGGTCATATTATGCAGAAGCATGGTCAAAGAAGTTTGAAATGAAAATTGGAGTACAATCATGTTAGTATTGACTCTTCTGTCTTGCTACTGCTTACGTGAGTTTGATTTTTAAACACCCACATTTCTGCTAGTTCCCTCATCATCTATCTGTTTAGCAGGCCTTGTAGGAACCTACAGAATTAATTCTGACTGTATGTGGTCTATTTCTCCAAAGAGAATCCAATCAGTGATCAGATCTTTAAGCAGTTTACTGCATAAATAATATATACCTAGCCTTTGTACTTTTGTGATGGGTAGGAATGGCAGTGGAGAAATGAGGAGAAATGAGGAAAGGCAGAAAATCTGATACCTGTTCTTGCCAAAAAAAAAAAAAAACCTTGAAGGAGAAGTTACTTTAGATATCTTGCAGAAAGTATACAGAGTAGCTATGGACTTTGCCAAGATGATACAATGGGATGGCGTTCCGTCAGTCTCCTACTTTTGGTTCCAAGAGTCCAAGCATTTAAAGGGGCATCAGATGTCAATCAGCGAAAGGCTTGGTTAAAGAGGAGAGCAGCTGTGCACCAGCTGAAGCTGATAGAAGGCACTCCGTGTCACCGAGGCCACTTGAGCCTCAAGCGACAGAAAAGGATCCAGAAGCACCAGCAAGCTACATACCTGTTCCTTTAAAGGGAGTGTAACCCCATCAAGAGCAGGCAACCTCCCAGCCACCTGGTCTGGGGAACCACCCACTTAACAGTGCCTCAGTCTTATCTGGATTGAGCTTCAGTTTGTTGGCTCTCATCCAGTTCATTATCGAGGCAACACAACAGCCCAATGTATCCAAGCTGTTCACAGCACACAATCTAACATTTCCCGGATATGCCTTAAAAATTGCCTACAAAGGATATACTACTCAACTTCACTAGGATCCCCTGTATTCAAAGTTGAACACAATTTCAGTCTGAGGCTTAGCTAGCAGCCCTTTAAACATGTCTTATTACGAGTTTATGTTCTATTATGCTACTGAAACTTTATTTTCCCCGTAACAAAAAATATTAAAATTCTAGTTGCTGCTAACGAGGGAGAAGGGGTGAAGGCGAAACTTTTATTATTGACCTATTAAACTGCATTTTTGTTGGAATCCATTTTGCTCAGGCAACATATGAAAAGCCTCCAAGTGGAGTTAGCTTGTTTTTGCAACTGCTCAGCATTTAGTTGAAGACAGCGGTTGCTAATCTTAAAATACATATACCGGTACTTTAAAATGCCTTACTGCAGCTGCTGTGAGTGTGGAGGAAGACCGCTCCCTGCTGAAAGGCCCTTCTCTTGAGAGGCAGCAGCAACCGAAAATGTTTTTAAATGCTTTTAAATTGTTTTTAATCCCTGGTATTTTAAGTGTTGGGTTTTTTTGTTTTGTTTTGTTTTGTTTTTGCTTTGTTGGGGGTGGGCTAAACTTTTAGTTGGAGCCGGGGGTTAGTTTAATTTTAGTACAATTGTTTGTTTGGTTTTTAAGTTTCTGTTGTTTTATTGGTTATTGTATAGTTTGTTCTTAAGGGGAGAGGGTCAGGGCTGCCTTGGAGTGGGCCCCAGCTGACAGAATAGCTGTGGCAGGTTCCATGGGGGGGACTCACTGGGACACCCGATCTCAGTGATCTTGGGCAGGAGGAGGAGGAGTTACGCTAAGACCAGACCATGTCATTATCGAGGAGGCAGGTTTAGTCATTGTTTGAAGCCTTCGGGTCTGGTCTTGATCGGAAGGATACTAGAATCAACAAGGGAGACCCCACATGACCCGAAGGTGCTGCTGTGCGATGCCAGGCCAATGATTCATAAGACGACTGCCATCCACGACTTGATTGTGGATGGAGGACTTGGCCTGTCATGTGTGACAGAGACTTGGTTGGATGAAGCAGATGGGCCTGTTCTTGCTGCTGCTTGTCCACCAGGGTGCGCACAGCAACCCAGGTCATGTGGGCGGGGGAGGGCGGTTGCAGTGATTTTTTAGGAAGTCACCACTTTACACCAGATGTCCTGTTGTGAAGACCCAGTTTTCTGAGTGCATGTTCTGGAAGTTGGTGTACCGACCTCCCCGCTGCACCAAGGATTCCCTGCTCAAGCTGCTTCAGGTTGTGGCGGACGTTCTACTGGAGACACGTAGTTTGGTTGTCCTAGGGGATTTTAACATCCATGCCAACACAACCTTACAAGGGACTTCACGGAAAGCATGGTCTCCATGGGGCTGTCCCTGAATACGTTTGGCCCAACTCATAGCTGTGGGCATGCCTTAGACCTGGTGTTCACCTCTATTGATGTGGGTGATTTGACACTAAGTAAAAGTGAAACAAAAGAAGTGCCACTTTTGACACTAAGTAAAGGTGAAACAAAAGTTGCACCAGGTCACTTCCTGGTGCAACTGGACTTTTCTGCGACCCTTCCCCTCTGCAGGGAGGTGTGACAGATTCGGATGGTCCGCCCCCACCACTTAATGGATCCAAATGGTTTCCAGAGAGTGGTAGGGGATGCTTTATCCCATGTTGATGGCCTTTCAGCTGATTCCCTGGTGGCCCACTGGAATGCGGAGTTAACCAGGGCTATTGACTGTCTGGCTCTGAAGCACCCTCTCCAATTGCAAGGAGCCCGGACAGCCCCGTGGTTTTCCCCGGAGCTGAGGGCAATGAAACAATCACTGAGATGGCTAGAGCGCCAGTGGCGGAAAACTCATTCTGAATTGGACCGGACATGGGTTAGAGCTCAACACTGAGCCTACCAAGTGGCGATAACGACGGTGAAGAGGACTTTCTTCACCGCCTCTATTGCATCTGCAGAAAATAGCAGCAGGAGACTCTTTCAGGTGCTTCACAATTTAACAGAACCACCTTTGCCATCAGGGCCTGGAAAAGACCCCAACATCTCCTGCAATGATTATGCAAAGTTTTTTTTGCAGATAAAGTCACTCAGATTCGGAAAGAGGTAGACTCCACCGTGGGAGCAGGGCCGGAGTGGGAAAGTGCTAGAGTTCTGTCTAGTCAAGTTGCATGGAATCATTTTCAATCTGTTACCTCCGAGGATGTGGACAGCCTGCATAGATGAGTGAAACCAACCACCTGTCTCCTTGATCCTTCCCATCCTGGCTAATAAAAGCAAGCTGGGAAGGGCTGGGCAATGGGCTCTGTGGGGTGGTGAATGCTTCCCTCTGTGAGGGAGCCTTCCCAGACACACTGAAAGAGGCGGTTATTAAACCTAATATGGCCAACTATTACCCAGTCTCAAATCTTCCATTCTTGGGCAAGGTGATTGAGCGGGTGGTTGCTGAACAACTCCAGCATGCCTAGAGGATGTGGACCATCTGGATCCCTTCCAATAGGGATTCAGGCCTCATCATGGGACTGAAACTGCCTTGGTTGCGCTGGCCGATGATCTCCGGCGGGCTAGGGACAAAGGTGAAAGCTGTTTCCTAGTTCTGCTGGATCTCTCAGCGGCCTTTGATACCATCAACCATAACATCCTTCTGGGAGCACTGTTATACAGTGGTACTGCTCTTTCCTTCTGGGCCGTGTCCAGAAAGTGGTGATGGGGGATGAATATTCAGACCCCTGGGCTCTCACTTGCTGTTGTTCAGTCATTCAGTCGTGTCCGACTCTGTGTGACCCCATGGTCCAGAGCACGCCAGGCACCACTATCCTCCACTGCCTCCCGCAGTTTGGCCAAACTCATGCTAGTCGCTTCGAGAACACTGCCCAACCATCTCATCCTCTGTCGTCCCCTCCTCCTTGTGCCCTCCATCTTTCCCACATCAGGGTCTTTTTCAGGGAGTCTTCTCTTCTCATGAGGTGGCCAAAGTACTGGAGCTTCAACTTCAGGATCTGTCCTTCCAGTGAGCAACTCAGGGCTGATTTCTTTAAGGATGGATAAGTTTGATCTTTTGGCAGTCCATGGTACTCTCCAGAGTCTCCTCCATCACCATAATTCAAAAGCATCAATTCTTTGGCGATCAGTCTTCTTTATGGTCCAGCTCTCACTTCCATACATTACTACTGGGAAAACCATAGCTTTAACTATACGGACCTTTGTCGGCAAGGTGATGTCTTTGCTTTTTAAGATGCTGTCCAGGTTTGTCATTGCTTTCCTCCCAAGAAGCAGGCGTCTTTTAATTTCGTGACTGCTGTCACCATTTGCACTGATCATGGAGCCCAAGAAAGTAAAATCTCTCACTGCCTCCATTTCTTCCCCTTCTATTTGCCAGGAGGTGATGGGACCAGTGGCCATGATCTTAGTTTTTTTGATGTTGAGCTTCAGACCATATTTTGCATTCTCCTCTTTCACCCTCATTAAAAGGTTCTTTAATTCCTCCTCACTTTCTGCCATCAAGGTTGTGTCATCAGCATATCTGAGGTTGTTGATATTTCTTCCGGCAATCTTAATTCTGGTTTGGGATTCATCCAGTCCAGCCTTTCGCATGATGAATTCTGCATATAAGTTAAATAAGCAGGAAGACAATATACAGCCTTGTCATACTCCTTTCCCAATTTTGAACCAATCAGTTGTTCCATATCCAGTTCTAACTGTAGCTTCTTGTCCCACATAGATTTCTCAGGAGACAAATGAAGTGATCCGGCACTCCCATTTCTTTTAAGAACTTGCCATAGTTTGCTGTGGTCGACAGAGTCAAATGCTTTTGCGTAGTCAATGAAGCAGAAGTAGATGTTTTTTCTGGAACTCTCTAGCTTTCTCCATAATCCAGCGCATGTTCGCAATTTGGTCTCTGGTTCCTCTGCCCCTTCAAAATCCAGCTTGCACTTCTGGGAGTTCTCGGTCCACATACTGCTTAAGCCTGCCTTGTAGAATTTTAAGCATAACCTTGCTAGTGTGTGAAATGAGCACAATTATGTGGTAGTTGGAGCATTATTTGCCCCCCCAAAAGACAACAGGGCTCTCACTTGTGGGATGCCTCAAAGTTCCATCCTCTCCCCCATGCTTTTTAACATCTACATGAAGCCGCTGGGAGAGATCTTCAGGGGATTTGGGCTGGGTATTCATCAGCTCTACCTCTCCTTTAAATCAGAACCAGTGAAGACGGTGAAAGTCCTGTGTGAGTGTCTGGAGGCAGTTGGAGGATGGATGGTGGCTAACAGATTGAGGTTGAATCCTGACAAGACAGAAGCACTGTTTTGGGGGGGACAGGAGATGGGCGGGTGTGGGGGACTCCCTGGTCTTGAATGGGGCAACTGGGATATGCATGAGGCTGAAGCGCAGGAAATGGTGGAGGAAGCAATGAGAAGCAGGTGGAGTGAGGGAGCTGGGGAGAGGTCTGCACGATGCTAATGGAAGAGAGGAGTTGGGCTTAGCATGGCTTTCCCCGATCGGGGAAGGGGGTGGCTACTGGGGATGGGGGGAGGCGAGAAGGAACCATGTCTCTGGCAAGGGAAGGCAGAATCAGTACCAGCAACAGCATTAGCTATTTTCAAATTCTTACTTTGAGTATTCTACCATAGGATAGTGCTTTGTCCTACTTAAACTAAGCATTTGTATTAATTCATCTCTGAATTTTCTAAGATTTTGCTTGCAAAAATGGTTCCCCCCAATAACTATATTAACTGAGTCACTTAAGTCACCCCTTACTCATATTTTTGCTAAACTAAAAAGTCCTGAATGCTGCAACCATTCATCATGGGGGGGTGGGGCATGAATTCTGATATCCGCCTATTACAAGCAGCCAAACAAGGGAGAGCATAAATTCAAAATTGGCAATTCTCTGCCAGAATTTGGGAAGTGGAATAATGAAAAACTCAATACCTTAATAATTACAAATTATATGTGATTTCTATAGGTTGAGAAGAAAAATGGAATATATTGATAATGTCATAATGACAAAAGCAAGCACCTTGTCTTCCCACACTGCTGGTGCAACCAAGAAAACAGTCAAATACATGCAGGCTTCATACTATTTCAGATTCAACATGTTGTTTGCATCTGTTCCCATCTGCATTGTTGGATTTATAGCTAATGCAATTGTCTTGTGCCTTTACTGCTGCAAGATCAAAAAGCCAAAGTTAGGCCCATATTTTTTAAATGTGACCTTTGCAAACCTTATTATAATTGTGTGCAACCTTGAAGTGGCTGCTTATTTTATCGGAGACATCAAAACCCCTGCAACACTCCAACGTCTAACAGAGATGCTTCATATTTTTGCATATGACACCACCTTATATATCTTCACAGCTCTCACCGCTGAAAGGTTTGTCACTGTCTATTTCCCAGTCTGGTGGCAACATCACCGGTTCAATAATTTCTCTGTCTCAATGTGTGCGATTTTGTGGGTCATTTCTGGCCTGGAGTCAATTGTGGCATATTTTTCCTGCTATCCAAGATACGAAACCATTAATGATGACAATGCCACCTGTACAATTGCAAATATAGTGGAAGGCACCATGGAAATAATAATTTTTTCCCCCAGCTTGCTCTTCTTCACTTTGGCCATTTGGATCAAAAAGCGAAGACGTCTAGCAAGACTTGACATCACCATTGTAGTCATAGCTATTCTGATTCTGGTTCTCAGTGTCCCAGGTCGATTACTTCATACTACTTCATTTTGGGTGGAATCAATGGACTGGTTTCTGATTACGACCACTGCTCTGTTACTGGATTCTTGTACCTGCAGCAGCATTCCTTTTGTATTCTTCATTGTTGGAAGCTGGAAGAGGCAGAAAGCCTTTGAACCCTTCTATATGTTTCTTGAGAGGGCTTTAAAGGATAATGAAGACACATCAGAGCCAACAGCAGCGGACCAGGAGCAGGCATGACAATATCCTTGGCCTCAGAAGTAATTTCTTTTTAAAATAAATAAATAAAATGTATACATTTTATGAAGAAAAAAAACGACATTCCTTCCAAGTTTCAGAATAAATTTATTTCAAATACTTTAAGGTTGTTCTTTACATTGATTCTAACACACCCACCTAGGGGTGGCACTAGGGCCACTTTCTCCTTTGGATGGCCAACTAGGCAGAGGGCAGCAGGTGGGCTGAAAGTAGAGGACTATAGTCAAAACTAGAGGGCAGAGGTGACTGAGAGTGATCACCATTTCTCAATATGGTCATTCAGTAAAGGTCCTCAAGGGAGAGCAAAAGTGTGGACAAGACGATCAGACAGTTGAGAAGGGCAAGCGATCAATACAAAAAAGAGGTTAGGAGTGGCAAAAGAGGATGAAAGTGAGGAGTCTGGAAGCCCAGAGGAAAGAAAGCAAGAAGGAGACCTCTTGGTGTTATCACTGCTGCAGTGCTGCAGGGATAAGATCTGAAGTGCAAGAACTCACCGTAACGCTTCCATTGCCATGCTATGATCAGTTCTGCTCCTGTATCTATATACACATTTGCATGTACAAAGGAACCTTGGTTTTCGAAAGTAATCCATTCTGGAAGACCATTCGACTTCCGAAACATTCAATAACCGAAAACGGAATACGGAATCCTCAGTACAACAGGGAAACTCCAAACAGAAGCCATGTGGCATGTTCAGCTTCTGAAAATCCTTCAAAAACCGAAGCAGTTACTTCCGGGTTTTCGGCATTCGAAATCCGAAATGTTTGTCAATGGAGATGTTCGAAAACTGAAGTTCCACTGTACATGTGTGTTGTCCATGGGTATTCACTAAAAGGCTCATTTTGGTGGATTAGCAATACTACTACAGATATTTAACAGAGACTGTTAAAAACGTAAGGACATAAATTGAGCCTGATGAATCAGGCCCACGCCCCACCTCGTCCCCTTCTCATAGAAGCCAGCCAGGTGCCTGAGGGAAACCTTCAAGTTAAGGCATGAACACAACAGCATTTTCCCCTACTAGTTTCCAACTAGTAGCCAGAGCCATAATGCCTCTGACAGTGAAGGTAGAACACAGACAGTGTAGCTAGTAGCCATGGATAGCCTTATTCTCCATGAATAGCCTTATCCAGCTGCAACTTTAACTCACAGATGCGTCACACCACCCCCTTGATCATTTCCATTGCCCTTTTCTGAACTGTTCCTGAACTGTGTCCAACTCCACAATATCCTTTTTGAGGTAAAGTGACTGGAATTGTACACAGTATTGCAAATGCAGTCACACTATAGATTAGGGTTGCCATGTTTCAAAAAGTGAAAATACAGACACAAAAGTTGTTGAGCTTATTTTTATGGAATTTAACAAAATCTACACTACCGGCATGGCTATGTCTGGGAGATTCTGGACATATGGCAACCCTGCTATAGATTTGTATAACTGCATTATGGTATCAGCATAATTCCTTTCCATTCCTTTCCCTAGTCTGGAATTCGTTTTTTTCACAACAGCAGCACAGCTTTGCCGATACAAAGAAATAATTGCACTGGCTTTAGTAAATCTGCTTAGTTTGATGAATATCTTGTGGATTAATATTACTGTACTTTCTTCCGAGAGTTTGCATTAAGCACACAACAGCTACAATTATATTTATAGATATTAAAGGCAGAGCTTCACAAACTAAGATTCACTGGAAATATAGGTCATTGCTCTGGAAAATGTTTGATTTTGCATTTCAAATTCATTCATTCATTCATCCATTTATTTATTTATTTTACATTTTAATTTTTAAAATAATAAATAAAAAAACGAATTACCGGTAATTTTTTAAAGTAGTATCATGCTGATATAAATTGACTTAGATGCAACACAAGCAGCTCTTTGGCTTGAATTGCCACTTGTGTAACAAACTGAATGATGGAATCTCATGACCTCACAGCAATTGTTAGCCAAGGTGAGCCATTAGCTCATCTGTGATATCATTCTGTATCCATTCCAACATTCAGTTTGTTACACTTCACAATAGTGAAGCAAGTCACATCTTTGTAGGAATGTATTTTCTGTGCAGAGCAGAAGTATGATCAAAGAAGGTTGAAATGAACATTGGAGTGCAACTATTGGTATTGTCTTTTCTGCCTTGCAGCTGCTTTTGTGAGTTTGATTCTTAACCATTACATTTTTGTTACTGCCATCGTTACCTAACTAATTAACTTGCCACACTTAATTCTGATTCTATTTGGCCTATTTATCCGGAGTATCCTGTCAGTGACTAGATAGTTAAGCACAGGCATAGGCAAACTTGGCCCTCCAGATGTTTTAAGACTACAATTCCCATCATCCCTGACCACTGGTCCTGTTAGCTAGGGATGGTGGGAGTTGTAGTCCCAAAACATCTGGAGGGCCGAGTTTGCCTATGCCTGGTTAAGCAGATCACTGCACAAATAATATGCCTCCAACTTTGCCTTTTTTGTTGGTGGAAGTGGCAGAGGGGCAAAGAGGAAGATTTTAAAAGGCAGAAAAACTGATATCTGTTAGTCATTTGCCAATCAACACTTCTCTCAAAAACTACAAAGGGAAAGTCATAAGTCTGTTGAAGCAAAAATGCATTATGTGCTTTGCTAAGATTGTTAAGTGAGGTGGAGTTCCTTCAGTCCACTTTTGATTCCAATCCATGATGTGAGTCAGTTCTGAGAGAAGGTAAAGCCAGGATCACTCAGATGTCCTTTACAGAAGCCTTCCTCGGTGACCTCCCAATGTTGTTTCACCGTAACTCCCACCTTCACTGACCTTTGGCCATGTTTCCTGGGACAATCTGAAGTTGGAGACCAACATCTGGGGACACCAGGTTGAGGAAGTTTCAGGTAAAAAGTATATGTCCTAGGCATCATCCCATGTGGCCACATCTTCCGTGGCCTCAATGCCAGTTGTTCCTGCCGATCCCAACAGCTTAACAAAAAAGGAATAGTAGTCACATGGACACATAACAGGCCTGTACTGCAGCAGCAATAATGACTATGCATCCAACTGCTACGTGAAGGCAGCTAGTCCTGAAATTGGAAAATGTCCTGGTTCAATGGGGTTACTAGACCTTAGTACCATCTCTGATGGATTCTACAAGTGGTGTCCTCAGTTTGAGATTCCATCCAATTGTGCCACCTTGTTCCTGAACAAGATTTGTCTGAGCAATATTTTCTGATTACCTTGGGATATGGGATCAATTGACCAGCAGAGGCCAAATTTGTAACTAGATTCTTGAAAAAATATCTGCTATCCAATGTGTGTGCAGAATGTCAGAAGCTGCTGGAATCTGCGGACGGATTACCATCCAAACAGAGAACTGAGACAGTAAGTCCAATGTTTCTTGAACCATTATGAGAATAATAAAATCATGGTATTCTTTCTCATTTTCATTACAATAGTGCAGAATCCATATCTCTATCCATTGCTACCTATGATTGCACACATCATTCCCCCCCAAATAGAATATCCAGAGTAAAAAAAAAAAAACATCCATGGTACTCTATCCAGCATATATCATTCGATACACAAACACAATTTGAAACACTCATGAAACAGGGCTGCACTGCATAAATGAGCTGAGGTTCTGAGTACTTTGTGTTAATCTTTTTTCATTACCTTTGGGGTTGGGGGGACAGTACACAACAGCAATTACTATGTGCCATGAGAGGGCATTCTTTAAACCAGGCAGCAGGGGGTCTCTGATGCATGGGCCTTATTATGCCTGTCACAGTTCCCAATTTGGCCCACAAGGTCATTTCCCCTGACCATGCCCACCAGCTCCATGCCTGAAGTCATATGTGACATCAAGTGTGGGCAAGTGGAAATGAGCTTTTAATGTGCTCTCAATAATTCTTTGGCAAGGAGTGGCTCACTATCAGCACCTGTTAGCTGCCTACCAGTGCTTTTAACAGACAAACCAAGGGCATGATCTTCCCAGACAGGGATGGGGAATGTTGAAGCCTTCACATTTTGTTTGACCACAGCTTCCATCAGCCCCAGCAAGCATGGCCAATGATTAGGGGTGATTTGAGTTGAAATTCAGCAAGATCTGGAAGGTGACATGCTCTCCCTCCCTGTTCTAGGGAATATCCATGTGGGTGATATGTGCTAGACCTTTCTGTAGAAAGAGTGGGTGGAAGTCCACACCAGATTTTGTCATGGCCAGACATTCTCATTACAGTGGTACCTCGGTTTATGAACTTAATCAGTTCCGGAAGTCCGTTCTTAAATTGAAACTGTTCTTAAACTGAGGCACGCTTTCCCTAATGAGGCCCCCCGCCACTGGTGCCCTTCCACTGTTCAGCTTCCGTTCGTAAACTGAGCTAAAGTTAGCAAACCAGGACACTACTTCCGGTTTTGCGGAGTTCATAAACTGAATAGTTTGTAAACAGGGCTGTTCTTAAACCGAGGTACCACTGTAGGCCTACCTCCAAATGGAGGCTTATATCCCTCTTTTACAATCCAGTACAAAGCAGCCAGACAAGCAGGATCACAAATTCAAACTGGGCTGTTCTCAGCTGAAACACAGGCAACTAGAATATTGTGAGACAGGTGATCCTTTTCAACATTTCCTACCTCTGTTACATAAATATCAGCGCCTTAATAATTACAAGTTGTATTTGATTTCCACAGGTTGAGAAGGAAAATGGAAAACATCAATGTCATGATGGCAAAGGCAAGCACTTTGTCTTCCCACACTACTGGTGCATCCAAGAAAACGGTCAAATACATGCAAGCTTCATACGTCTATTTATTAAACATTCTGGCTGTATCTGTTCCCATCTGCATCGTTGGATTAATAGCTAATGCAATTGTCTTGTGCCTTTACTGCTGCAAGATCAACAAGCCAAAGTTAGGCCCATATTTTTTGAGTATGACCTTTACAAACCTTATTATAATCTTGTGCAATCTTGAAGTGGCTGCTTTTATTCTTGCAGGAGTGGAAACATCTTCTATGGTTAAACATCTAATGGAGATACTTCATATATTTGCATATGACACAAATTTATACGTCACAACATTTCTCACTGCTGACAGATTCCTCATTGTCTATTTCCCAGTCTGGTGGCAACTTCACCGGACCAAGCATTTCACGGTAATGATGTGTATGGTTTTGTGGATCATTTCTGGCCTAGAGTCAATGGTGGAATTTTTTTCCTGCTATGCAACGGTCAGTACTTGGGCTTATAACACCTGTAGAACTGCAAGCTTGCTGGCACTCATCATTGAGATCATCATTTTTTCCTCCTGCATTTTCTGTTTCACTTTTGCCATTTGGATCAGAATGCAAAGATCACAGCAAAATTATCGAGCAAGACTTGACATCACCATTGTGGCCATAGCAATTCTTATTCTTTTGCTTACTGTCCCAGTTAGATTTGTTAATATTATTTCATTTTGGGTAAGCTCAATAAATTATTATATGTTCACTAGCATTAGTCTGTTACTGGATTGTTGCGCCAGCAGCAGCATTCCTTTTGTATTCCTCATTGTTGGAAGCTGGAACAGGCAGAAAGCCTTTGAACCCTTCTGTATGTTTCTTGAGAGGGCTTTAAAGGATACTGAAGACACATCAGAGCCAACAGCAGCGGACCAGGAGCAGGCATGACAATATCCTTGGCCTCAGAAGTAATTTCTTTTTTTAAAAAATAAAAATAAATTAAATGTATATGTTTTATGGAGAGAAAACGACGTTCCTTCCAAGTTTCAGAATAAATTTATTTCAAATACTTTAAGGTTGTTCTTTACATTGATTCTAACACACCCACCTAGGGGTGGCACTAGGGCCACTTTCTCCTTTGGGTGGCTACCTAGGCAGAAACAGTAGGTGGGCTGAAAGTAGAGGACCATAGACAAAACTAGACAGCAGAGGTGACAGGTGTCAGGGCAGCTGCGAGGAGCAGGACAGCAATAACTCACATGGTTAACTCTCTTCCAAGAAACAAAACAGCTCAGGAGGCCAAGCCTAGTGACCATAGCAACTCTTCCCAGGAAGTCTGCCCCAATGAGGCAGTTGCATGTACTAAAAATCTCCACCTTCCCCAGGTCTTTCCCAAGCAATCTGAGGCTCCAATGCCTTGTGTCTTTGTTCCACCCTCTTCATACATCTTCTGGTTCTTGGTAACCCAGGGGGAGGCAAGCTGGTCACAGGAGGGGGAGACCCCCTGGCTTCTTCAGCAATCTTCCTCCTCTCTGCCTCTTGCCCTCCCTTCCTCTCCAGCCTTCACTTCCGCCTCTAATTCTGGATTGCTCTCTGACATAATAAGACCCTTCCTGCTCACTAAACCATGTTATCTCTTCAGTTTCTGACACCTCCTCCTCTCAGTCTTCTCCCTCTGACCACTCTTCCTTGTCCCACAACGAATCCTCTGGATCAGAGTCTTCTTCCCTTTGGGTTCCCCAGTTGGTGCCTCCTACCGTTCCTCTGCATCAAGCCTGTCCAACGGATTTGTGGAGGCAGAAGTGGCTGAGCCACCAAAAACTGAGCGTGACCTTTCTCAATGTGGTCATTCAGTAAGCTCACTTACCTCATAATAGGTGCAGCAGTGTTGTGGGCGATCTGCCTCCTTTAGATCTGACAAGGGCTTGATTCAGACTTTATGTAGTGGAGGGCTCCTGGCAGGCGGGAGGCCAAAAGGGCCTACTCACCAGCAAGAAGTGGGACAGGAGCTCATGCAGTGGGGGATGGGACCCAACTGAACAGAAAGCTTCACTTGGGTCTGCTCCTCACATGAGGCCCGCCTCTTCCTTTGCACATAGTTCCTTGTCAGATCTTGCTGCAAATGGAGCTGTGTGGGCCAGTGTAAGAGGCCAAAGACAACAGAGTGCCAGAAGAGGCTGAAGATCGGCGAGAAACATCTGAGAAGTGGGGCAAGCAAGCGGCAGCAGCCAGCAGCTCCAAGTTAGCTTGCCACAAAGTCAAATTCACACCCAGATTTCAGAGTGCCTCCCAGTTGCCAGTTGAGGTTTGCATGTGGATTTGCGTTGGCTCGTGAGGGAATCCCAGTGGGCACCATTTTGTGTTGGTCCACGTGTGTCGTCCATCACCATGTGGTTTGGTGAGGAGCTCTAATGTAAGAACTATTGTGCTTCAGATGAACTGAGCGGTCATGTGATGCATTTTCCTGGAACAAGCTTGGTTAGTGTTTTTCAGCGTTGCTCAAGTAGCCATCTAGGAGCCTGGGTTTACAGCTCCCCCTTTTTTCCTGAGCTTATTATTTTGTCTGTGTTGAGCAAGTAGCCACCTGGCAGCCTTGGTTTATAACCCTACCACCACCTTTTCTGTTTCAGCAGAGACTGAATAGCAGGGTGATTGGTTTGTTCGCAGCATAACACGGACTACCATCACTGGCTGCCCTGAAGCATAAGTAAGAAGAAAAAAAATATGGGGGGCAATCAAAGGATTTTCACCCCATAGGCTTGCCATGGCTGTTCTGATATCAGGATATGAGTTTGCATTGGTGAATACAGATCTAGGGAATTTATGGTGCTTATTGGATTCTTGCTCAGTTGCTGTGGGGGTGTTTAATCATTCTAAGCAAATTTAGTTTGTTGCCATCGAATTTTGAGCAGCGCTGTGTTTTAGCAACATGTTTGCAATGACAAAAAGTTCTGAAGATTCATCTGGCTACTGTAATTTCCTCTAGTTTGAGCAGGGATTGGGATTGGATGGAGTACAATAATTGCGGCTGTTGATTGGTGCTTGATGCAAAGGATTTTTGTGGTCATCCAGTTTACCCCAATGAATTGTTTGGCTGCAGTACTTGGTTCTCTCCCTTGAATGAATTGGAAATTTGATTGCTAGTTGTTTCCCCCCTCCCCCGCTTTCTCAGTTGTTTGTGTTCAAAATTAATTCAACAGTCAATCCTTTGTGCTGCTAGATCTATCACTTCCCTCATTCATCCTAAAATTATTTTTTTAAATTTTTAAATTTTAAATTTAATTAACTCACAACTAGTTTATCTCATACTCCTTAATTAAAATTGATTGCAAGTGAGCTTGAGTTTCGGACTGATTATTTCATTAACTTAGAGCGGAATTAATGTCCAAGGGGGACTTAACAGCTAACTATATTCTAGTCAACTCATAGTGTACATAAAGTGATTTAGTGAGTTTTAGCTAACTGCTCCCATGTCACATAATGCAACATGCAGGGTGCAGCCAAAAACAAGAGTGTCAGCTCTGCATCGGCTGCTGGCAATAACCGAAACTTGGCTGCTAGGTTGGTCCAAGCTTTCGAACAAATCATGCAGCAACTTCAAAACCAAATTCCAGCTCCACACCTCAACCCAGCCAGGCGGCTAGGTCTGGTTTAGGGAAGCACTTCAAAGAACACTTGCCCAATTCAAGTAGTTCTGATGAGAGAAAACCACAACCTAAAGAGCAGAAGCGCTCAGCCAAGAAGCTCCGTAAGAGGAAACCATCTAAAAGCTGCAAGAAACATCAGGATGCAGATGCTGACAAAGAGATAGGCATACAGGTGAAACTCAAAAAATTAGAGTATCGTGGAAAGGTTCATTTCTTCCAGTAATTCAACTTAAAAGGTGAAACTAATATATGAGACTAGCTGGCCCGGCCACGCGTTGCAGTGGCTTTTTTGTGTGAAAAATGGTAAGTTAGAGAAAGTGCATGGATACTCACAGGTGGAGTAAGTTCATGTTACATGGTTTCTATGTTGTTGTGTTTCTTCTTTGTTGGTGTAGATTTATTAGAATGAGGTTGACGTTTGATATTTACTTATTTATTTCTTGCTTCTTTGAATTTTTTTAAAGGCTTTTTTGTGAAATGGAAATGCACCCCCACACGTTATCCCGACGAACTTCCACCCACCTCCTCTCAGTCTTTCTCCCTCCATTTTTGTCTGGCTTCAGACAACTTATGCTGATGAACTTCTGCCTGTCTCCTCTCAGTCTTCCACCTCACATTTTCATTTGGCTTCCCACTGAATTTCTGCCTGCCTCCTCTCTGTCTCCCCCCCCCCCCCGTTTCTGCCTGCCTCCCCACAGCTTCCCCCATTGAACCTCCGACTCAGTCTCCCCCCCCCATGTTCGCCTTCCTCCCACTCACGCGGCGTGATTTGTTCCCCTCCCCCGCACTCTCCCTGGTCACCCCAAAACTCTGTTGCTTACTGTTGTATAATTGCAAATGGCACAGCCTGAGGCAAGGAATTGTCTTTGCGGTGGCAGTTGAAGCATAATCTGGCCACTCCCTGGCCAGCAGCCTATTGGCTGAGCTGACCTCAAGTTCCGCTCCCCCTCCCTCCCTGTCAGTTGTTCTATAGTGTGCTGCGATTTACTGTGAGGAGTGAGCTGAAAGGGTTACACACAGCTCCAAGTTGCGTCCAGCCCACAAAGGGGATGTGGCGTTCTGCTCTGTGTAATGTGAGATTACTGGTTTTGTTTTCGTTGCTGCTTCACGGCCGGTCAGAGATGTGTGCTCTGTCTCCCGGCGTTTGCGTGATTTATTATTTGCTTTAATAAAGACTGCTTTGCTGAAAGATGCAAGAGTCGTGCTGAGTTCGTGACAGACTGCTTTATTCCAGGCGCTTTGCAGCAGGTTTGTGCTTCCAAGAAGAGCTGCGTTTTTTCAACTCTGCTGAAATCGAAAGTACTTTGTGTTGCATTACAGAAGCCTGCTGGGCGCCATTCCAGCCAAGATTTATGCCTTCTGGATGCGGGGGTTTTCTGCTACGAACCCCACGCAACTGCAAAATTTACGTCCACTGGAGGGCACTATTTTTAATACAAAATTGCATTTTTAGCTTTGATAGGTGTGGCTTTTCTTCAATGTAAGCACATAAGATCCTTCCCATATGCCCAAGGAATGTTGTGTCCAAATTTGAATGGAATTGGTCAAGTGGTTACGGAGAAAGGTGGAGGCAAGTGAACACCCAGCTTCACCATTAATATATATATATATATATATATATAGAATGTTGTGTCCAAATTTGAACGGAACTGGTCAAGCGGTTACGGAGAAAGGTGGAGGCAAGTGAACACCCAGCTTCACCATTTTTATGTATATAGATAGACTCACGACATGCAAAGCGAGATATGTCAAGCCTTTATTTGTTATAATTGTGATTATTATGGCACACAGCTGATGAGAACCCCAAATTAACAATCTCAACTTTGGGGTTTTCATCAGCTGTACGAAATAATAATCACAATTATAACAAAAGGCTTGACATATCTCACTTTGCATGTCATGAGTCTATCTCATATACCGGTATTAAACTCCAGTAGCTAATGAAAACAATTGCTTGCATAAATGAACTTTTCCACGATATTCTAATTTTTCAAGTTTCACCTGTATCTAGTTACACCTCATATGATAGTGAAACCTCCTTGGAGAACTACTGTGTAGAAGCGAAGGACACCCCAGGTTTACAAGACTGGAGCTGGAGGAAGTGAACTAAGTCACACAGGAAGCAGTTTGGAGCAGTTACGGAGGGACAGGGGGACTCAACAGATGACGAGGCCAGAGCATCCAATTATACTGACACTCGGATCCTCCCGGCATTCACCTGAGCTGCAAAGTGAGGGAGAAGATCCTTGACAGTGATTTCGTTGACCTCCTTCCAGCAGGATAAGGGTGAGATATGTAAAACTAACAGCAATTTTAAAAAGCTGAAGGCCCTCAAATTGAGCATACCTTCTCTAATTGGATAGAGTGTTTCAATACCTAGATAGGGGTCATCACCCCATCTTACCCCATGTGTGGTTGGCACCTGTCCAATTATTTAAGGGTGACTCTGAGAGGCCAGGCCAAGGTTGAGGAGGCAGCTGCCTTGGTATAAGATGTGAAGTTCCATTAATACGGCTTCAAACAACTCTCATACCAGATGGGGCGTTATAAATTCAAACACGTGGCTGCCAGTTGCGGGTCCAAACATAGATAAGAAGCATGGGGGAACAAAACCCACAATATTCCAACAGAACCGGGATTCTTTCAGGCACGTCTGTTGGGAATTCAATCAGGGCACCTGTCAAAGAGCTCATTTTAAATTTTCACTTGAGTGTCATACATGCCTCAGGCCACACCCATGCACCACATGTAATTGGATACAGAAGCCATTTTGTGGATCCAGGGGTTTCAGCTTTTCCACCATGTGAAAAGGCTGCACTGTTTTGGTTTCTTTGAATTAAGAGTTGACTTCACTGACAGCAGTGGGTTTTTTTTCTGTACTGAAGATGAAGATGGGGATACTTGCCCACCTGCAGAGACCTCACCTGCCTGCACCAGCATTCGCAGACTGGCTGGAGCTGATTGGAATTGTAATCCAAAACATATAGAGGGCACCTGATTGGTGAAGGCCATTTTTAATTTATTTTGGCACACTAAATGGTATCGGCTCCTATGTCTGATCAGGAGTAGTCTTGCTAAGAGGTAAGGATACACTGCAGCAGTTTTATAGAATCATAGAGTTGGAAGAGACCACAAGGGCCATCCAGTCCAACCCCCTGCCAAGCAACCCCCTTGCAAGACACACTTGTAAAATGTGATGAGAAGGGACACTGTACAGTCGTACCTCAGAAGTCGAACAGAATCTTTCCAGAAGTTCGTTCAACTTCCAAAACATTCTACTTCCAAAGTGCAGATTCTGGTTGCTGCAGGAAACTCCTGCAGCCAATCGGAAGCTGCAGAAACCCTGCTGGATGTTCGGCTTCCAAAAGAATGTTCGAAAACTGGAACACTCACTTCCGGTTTTCGATCGTTCGAGAGCCAAAACGTTGTTTGTTTTTGTTTTTAATTTTAAAATTTCTTGGTTTACAAAAGTATGAGCAGTCTCTCTTTTTTTTCTTTTCCGAGTAACATTTTTACAGATCAGTTTCATTTGTTGAGACATTAGTGTTACATTAGGAAGAAAAGGGGGAAAGAGGCGGAGCGGGGAAAGGCGAGTGGGGTGGGGTGGGGATGTTTCTATTTCACATAATATATGTGTGGGGTTTTGTGTCGGCGTCGCTTGTGCAGGTTCTCTGCTATTCACGTGTGTTCCTTTGGTGGTGAGACAGGTTGGGGTTGGCCTAGGGTGTGGTTGTTCATTTGTGATTGACTGTGGTGAGCTTTGTTTTCATGTGGGGTGGGTAGGTGTTTTGGATCAGGTTAGCCATATTGATTTGTATGCTGTTGGTGGGTTTTTGTCATTGTCTTGTTGGGCTGTGTATGTGATAAAGGGGAGCCATACTGGGGTGAAGGCGTCTTCTTCTATTTGTCCCTGAACGTTTTGACTCCCAAGGTGTTCAGGAGCCGGGGTACGACTGTACTGTAATTACACTTGGAACAAAATTAACTTGGTTCATTGCTAGAAATAGCAAAGATTGTCTTGAAATGAGCAAGCTGATCTCTTGAGGATTAAAAACAGATGACCCCTAGTCAAAGCTTCAAAGTGGAAGATCAAAGGCTGAGTCACTTGTCAGTGGGGTCAGTCAGCAAGGATGCAAGTGAGCAGAAAGAATTTAAGAATGCCATGGCTTTAAAGCTAAACATGACTGGTTTACGGTAGGTGGCAGAGGCTTGCAGAAACATTACAGTTGAGAAACAGAGACAGGCAGGATTTGCAGTGAATGCAGACACAGAGAAATCAGCAAATGGAAAGAAATGTGTTACAGAGTGAGCCGAGAAAAGATGTGGCCACTTTCCCATGGAAATTCATGCTGTTTGGTGGGTGTGCCTCTTTATAAAATGGTGATCAGACACATTGAGGTGAAATCCCTAGACCCATGGTTCTCAATGTGGGGCACACGCCTGCCCCACGGGGGGGGGGGATTTGGTTTTTAAGGGGGGGCAATTCAAGAATGAGTTATTAACAGTGAATGGCCTTTTAGGCTTCCTCCATGTGAATAGTTCACTTTTTGAATAATAAGAATTATGTCATTGGGCGGGGAATCAGGATATTAGAGGTGCTTAGTTGGGGCATGGCCAAAAAAAGGTTGGGAGCCACTGCCCTAGACCTTGAACTATTTAAGTAATAAGCAGCACACTAAGGCAGTCCTCAGTCCTGCACATGGTGTCTGGGATGGGAGATAGGGGGAAGTGATCACTATCACAACATGGGTCCTGCAACACCAAGTAATAGCTATGGAACAGAGGTACCTCTATCAGCCTTGGCTGATACACTGACTGTACCTACTAGTGGAATAAAGAAACCTATCCATTCATATTTGCAAGATAATCCTGGTCATGTTTATATGGAAGCAAGTCTTGTTCTGTTCAACTGGGTTTGCTCCCCAGTAAATATGTTTAGGGCTGCAGCCTTCGTGACTTTCAGATTGTAAAGCATGTAACACATTCTACATGAGGCTGCCCCCAAAGATGGTTCAAAAACTTCAGCTGCTGCAGAATGCTGATACTTATTTATTAATAAGTATGGAATGTTGTGTCACATCTATTTTGAGACATCTGTGCTGTTACTGCCTACTAGTCTTCTACCAGTCATCCACCTGGACAATCAAGTCAGGTTCTGTGTCAAACCCAAAACAGATGCGAAGCTGAAATGGATCCAGAATGATGCCACGGTGCACATCACCAGACTATGGCTAACAGTTGCTATGAGGTCATGGGATTCTCATATTCTCTTTGTTACATACAGCACACATCATCATAGTGAGGTGGGTCACACTTCTCCTTCAGTGAGCAGAAATGTAACCAAAGAAAGTTGAAAAGAACCTTGAAATCATGCTAGTATTTATTTTTATTTCTTTCAGTCATTCACTTCAGTTTGATTTTTTAGATTTTCATTAGCTCTTCATTTAGCAGGAATTCTGGGAACTTGCCTGTCTGATAATTCTAGCCATATCTGAACTGATCTGTTCTTCCTATGAACAAGCAGCCAGCACAAATAATATGCCTCAATCACCTGTCTTATCATCATCATCATTATCACCATTATAATATTTATTTATGTCCCACTTTTTTCTCAGTCCAGGACTCAAGGCAGCATACAAAGGTAAAACAGAATAAGCTACAAACAGAAAAGGCAATCATTAAAATGAAATTATAATTATCAATAGTATTAAAATAATATAAAAAGATGCATTAAAATACTATGACTCAGCCTTCCACAACATGGTGCCCTCCCAATATTTTGGACTACAACTTCCATCAGCACTAGCCAGCATGGGCAATAGTCAGAGATGGCAGTTGTAGTCCAAAACATCTTGAAGGCACCAGGTTGGGAAGGTGCCCGGGTCTCTCTATTAAAAGGGGAGATTTAGGGTGTCCACATGATCGCTTCCAAGTGTCTTTTCATTCTTGGTAGGGCACGATCTGTCGTCAAGTTTGCTAGGGAGCCAAGGGCAATGAAATGGTTGGCTTGCAAGGGGGGGGGGGAGTTTCAATGTGAATTTGACAAAATACAGGCAGAGCTTATCATCAAGTGTACTCTGTACATTATCAAAATGTTTAGCATTGGTCTGTATAACAAAACTTGCGCAGATCGCTTCACAGAGGTATCGAGCGTGCAGTCAAGTCCTGTTGTGTGCCACTGTACAGTTCCAGCTGTTCCAGCCTGAGCTGTGAACAAGGTGTCTGAATGGATCCAGCCAACCACAGGAGTCCTCAATTCCTGCCTCTCTTCGCTTCTTACATGTAGCAGGGGACTGTGGCTCCAACAATCTTAAAATAAATGGTTCTGAGACCACTACTAAAGAAATTCTTCCCGGACTTTGAGACTGGCCGCAACTACCACCACCAAGTCACAATGCCTTGTCACTGCACAGTTCCAGCCTCTGTAGGAAAACACCTATTGCATGGTTCCATTTTAATTGGCTTTCTTGCCTGAGTTTGACTCAGAAACTGTTTTGTTTGCCCTGATGAATTAGCTACACCAGTATATGTTGCTAAGATTCACAAATGGAAGTTTGAGTTCTAAGGATATAATGAGGCATATGGTTGCAGTTGTCTAGTGGAAAGACCTTGAATAACATCCAGAGCTTGACAAAGGAAGTCAGGCATATAACTATTGTGACAGGCAGATTTTTCCAAGGCCAATCGGAGATTATGTATATCGACTAGGAAATGTGCACAATTCCTTCTTCATGGGCGAATTATGTGTACATTCTCCATGATGCCTGATAGTTATGTGCATTAACTACTCAGCTTACAAAATTTTCGATTTTGTTTTGACTATGGCAGACCAACACGGCTACCCACCTGTACTCAGCTTACATCCTCCTTAACAAATGCATCAGAGAAGATAAAATAATTTGTGAGGTATTTTTAAATGCTGCATGAATCTGAAAACCCTCTTGCTGAAATAATACAATGCTAGTTACAATGTTAAGTTTCAGTTTGTCAACCTGGGGTGGATCTACACAGGAAAAAATGCTATAAATAAGTCAGAAATTAGACCCTTATAACAAAAAACCCCTATGGAAAAACATGTACTGTATAAAAATTTCCTGCTCTCTCACACCATCTGGTGTTGCATGTTTATAGCACATTCAAATTGTTGTGTCTCTACTAATGTAGCTGAGTCCCTGGTTTTGTTCCTGAACAGGCTCCAAACACTGGTACACCACATCCACTGCCTCTCTTGCATTGGATGACAGGAACAAAAGTTATGGGATATCAGATGTGTCTTAAGAGCCAAGGCTTACTGTAGCAATAGAAGGCGATGGAAGTGTCAGGATCTTCAAGTGGTTGCTCACAAGTAAAGACAAAGTCCGTCTTGTCTTTTAACCAATTTATTGTGCAAGGCTATTTACAGTGCAGAGCTACTGAGAAACATGACTGCCTAGTCGCTAGACGAATCCGGAAGTGCCTGTCTCCGGCTGCGATCCCAGCATAGGAATTTCGGCATCCTAAAAGCCCACCTTCCCGGTCTTTTGACCCCCCCTGCGCAGTTCAGGCGACGGAAGCGGCATCTCCCCCTCCGAACGGGTCTGCGGAACGGTGCTGGGTCTCCACCTGGCTGCCTAAGGATAACTCCTCCTCCCCAGGGGAGGTGCTGGAAGACTCGCTGGTAGACGTATCACTGGCTAAGAGTGGCTGGGGCTGCCTGTACCCACCCAGACTCTGTCTGGCAGTGGAGTGCAGTTCCATGACAGAAAGGCTACATCACATTTTGCAGACTTCAACTATATCCCATGTCCCCTAAATTGAAGACTTATAGGCCCCTGAACAATCAAGTATTAAGCAGCCAGTGAAGAAGAGAAGGGAGATCATTCCCTGCAAATACTAGTGAACATTATAACACAAATGTCTTTGTCAGACAGGAGATACTCTTGAAACTTTGCTTCCTCTTTTACAATATTTCAGCACCTAATAATCACACAAAATGTGTTTCATGTTAGCAGGTTGAGAAGAGTTACTGAACATACTGATCATCTCATGCTGGAACAGAAAAACAATCTATCTGCCCATGCTGCTGATGCAGAAAACAAGAATATCAGCAATGAAGGCAACACGAAGGAAACAATGATCATCATATGCATTCCAATCTGCTTTTTGGGAGTAGTTGGCAATGGAATGGTCATTTTTTTTTTCCGCTATATGATCAAGAAGAATAAGTTCAATGTGTATGTCATGAATATGGCTATGGCTGATTTTGTTGTTCTTCTCTATCTACTGAGTTATTTTGCGTTATTTATAGAACCAGCTCCTATCAATACACACACTTCACGTTTTCTAGAGATAACATATATTATTGGACGCAACTCTAGTTTCTATATATTAACAGCTCTCTGTGCTGAAAGGTATCTGTCACTTTTTTTCCCTGTCTGGTGTCGACGTCACAGACCAGAGAACTTCTCAGCTATTGTGTCTGTCATTCTGTGGGCCTTCTCATGCGTAATATCTTTTGCAGAAGAATTTACATGCTATCCAAGATTCTATGCACTTATGTATGAAGACACTTTCCCTTGTGATATTGCAACTGCATTTGAAGCTATCACCGACTTCCTGATTTTTGTGCCCATCATGGTCTTTTGCACTGTGGCCATTTTTATCAAAAAGCAGTGGAAAACACAAACAATGCTTGACAACACGATTGCAGTGTCAGTTATTCTGTTTCTAATTTTAGAAGGGTCAGCTAGACTTTTGGAATATATAGACTATTGGTATCATGATATACTAGAATTACCAGTGTTTACATTCTCTGTGTTATTTGATTCCATAAGCAGCAGCATCAACCCTTTTTCATATTTTGCTATTGGATGGTGGGGCAGGCAAAACGGCTGGGAAACCTTAGATATTTTTTTAGAGAGAGCTTTGAATTATGAAACAAACATAGAACAAACAACACAAGCAGACCAAGAGGAGACTTGAAAATAGCCTGGCCTCAGAAACCAAACAACATTCCTTATATAAAGAGGAGTGCTGACTTGTATTCCCACCTCCAGAATAAATGAATTACAGATCATTTATCTTGCTGTTCATCACTTCTATTTAACCCACCCAAGGCCTACAGCAGAGTCAACTGCATCTTTTATTTGAGTCAGAGGCTCACGCATTTCTGCTATGTCAGGGGTCAAGAACAAGGACGCTGAAGGAGAGGTAGACCTGTGGAAGGTTAGAAAATGTTAACCTTACAAAATAAAAACTTTGCAGTGTGTTGCAGTGATTGGACGATTACAGAATGAGACTGAAATCTCAAATCACGACGTAAACTTCAGCAAAAGCCAGAGTTAGAAAAGGAGGATCAGAGGGTAGCCAATATATACAAAAACCAGAGAGAATCATAGTGGAGGGGAGGAAAGGAGGAAAAGAATGGAATCAAAGGCGCCTGGAGGGGAGAGAAATCTATGGGCAGGTATCTACTGTCTGAAAGACCACAATTATTCAGATTGAGATGCAGCTGGGAACAGAGAACGATGGACTGTCTTCTAGCAAAATCTTAATACAGAATTATACCCCTCCCTATCCGCTACTTGACAATGGCCTGCTCTTCCATCTCACTTCCCACATTAGGAACCACACATAGGTTTGGGACTACTAGAGAAATGCAATGTATTTTAATATATTGTACGTATCGCTTACAGTGATGATGAGGAAGAAAAGGACACACAGCAGACAAAAGTGCTTCCAGTAGACGATTGCTTACGAAGCATGATTGGAAGATCTTCCAAGGAAGAATGCCAGCAGAGACCAAGAGGTCACAACGCCACAAATTCTGAAGAGAGAGAAGAATATCCAGGAGAACATCAGCCACAGCAATCAACATTTCGAGCCCTTCCCAACTCTGTTTTTATATTCACTTTCACAAGCATGACTTCCAATGTCTATTTTTATACCAAAATTTATACACTGTTTGATTGTAGTAAAACCTTTAAGTGCTTCATAAGAAATATCAAAACCATCAATAAAAAGTTTTTTTATATAAAAAAGTCCAGAAAATGTACCTTTTCCAGACACCCCTCATCACCTTCTCAGTTTCTGTCTCCCACTTCCTAAAGTACTGAAAATAAAACTGAGTACAGAAATAGAGTTGCTACATGTATTATACTATACCCAGATCCATGCTTTGCAGCAAACTGTCAAGAATAGGAAGGGATTTATTTCAGTCTCTCTTCCCTCACTTTTGGGTGGGTGGGTGGGGGGGAGATATAACTTTAAAAAGCTAAGTTTCATCAAGGCCTCTATTATTAATAATAATAAAAAATGAGATTCCCTATAAAGTTAGCTTTACTTACTGGAGGAAGAAATTCACTTGCGGAGAATGTCTCCAGTGGTGGTATGGGGAAATCTGCACGTTGGGGTGAGCTTTATATTCTCTCAAAACCATTCTGACACTGTAAGAATTAAGAAAAGTACAACTTTGACTTACAAAGAAGAAGAATGATCTGATAGCCAAAAATTAGCTTCTGTACCCAAACTGGTGCTGTTTGAAGCTGGAAATCTGTCAACCCAACTGCTGTTTTCACTGGACAATTCCCTCCCAAAAGGGACTCTACCCACCTGCCATTTATTTATGGACAATACACCCTAAATGCACAGTCACTCATCCCTGTTCTTGCAACTCTCATGCCCACATGTTGACTGTCATGAGGGAGGGCAGGCTCCATCTATTTACAGCACCCTCTTTCTCCCCCTATTTACAGCAAGAAAAAACAAAAAGTGCCCTTCTCTTCCCACTTTCAAGCCCACAACCAAAGAGGTGGTGTGTGATGGTTTTGTTTATATGCTTCTACAACTTTTGGGGGAAATGAAATATAAATAAATAAAGAGAGTACCTCCTGGCCACTCCCAAGATCAACCCATGTACAAACCCAGGTTAGGGCAATTTGCAATGTCAGCCTTTCCTGTGCCGTGCCGTCTCCCCCCCCCCCCCCGAGAGCAAGCAAGCCCTGAGAATATCCTCCTTCAAGCGCTGCTTGAATTTGAAGCAACCATATACTCCTCTGTCTGCTGCCATTTAATAATACAGCAAGGCTGGGGAACCTATGGCCCTACAGAAACCCATGGGTACAAATAGAAAAATGCTTTTTAAAGTCCAATACATATATGTTTTGATCTTGGGGGGGGGAGAGAATCTGCAGAAAAGTTTGTTTTCTCTGCTTTACTGGCAACCCCTCCAAGATGTCTGAAAAACTGCATTAAGCAATTTGAGAGAGAACTACTAGGGAACACTGACAAAGTAATTTCTATGATGTATAAAATGTTGTTAGAATGAGAAACAAAAGATGAGCAGGTGAAATCTGTGATGATTCACTGGGCAAGAGACATTGGTCACAATACTGAAATGGCTGCGTGGGATAAGTTGTGGAATGTTGATTGAAAATTCACAGCATGTTATGTACACTGAAAAAAAATTATATGAAAATCATGTATAGATGGCATTTATCTCCTGGTATTTATCTGTGTTGGAAATGTAAAGAAAAGAAAGGTAATTTTTACCATACGTGGTAGTCCTGTAAGGGAACAAAAGCTTTCTGGGAAATGATCTACATATAATGAATTGAAGACAATGTTCAAAAATAACTTTTAGTAAAACAAAACAAAACCAGCAGCTTTTCTTTTAGGGATAGTGAATACAGAAATTCCAAAAGACCGTAGAAACTTATTTATGTATGCTACAACCACAGCCAGAATGGATTTGCCCAGAGGTGGAAAGAGGATATTGTTCCAACCAAGTAAGAGTGACTAATTAATTTGATGGATTATGCCGAAAGGGCAAATTTAACAGGTGTGTTAAGAAACCAAGAGGGGGGAAATTATTAAGGAGTGCAGAATACTTGTGGAATATTTGAAAAATCATGGCATGCAACTAAGTGCATTGGTAGGGTTAGCTTAAAGCAAGCAGTTAAAATATTAATTGTAGAATAATTAAGAAATGGAGTAAAGTGGAAAATGCAGTGCTAAAAATTTAATTAAGAGAAGAAACCACAAAAGGGGGGAGGGAAGTTTGATTTGTATTGTTGTATTATTGATTTGTATTTGTATGAAGTATGACATTGTAAGATTTGTATTTGTAAATATGTGCAACTGGATTCCCACCCCACCCCCTTCCAAAGGGTATCGTTGTGTTTCTTGCACCCTTGGATTTGCAAGCATTTCAAAAACCCAGCAGCATACATGGGTGTGGCTATTGAGCAGAGTATAAGCATATACTTCCCCTGCTGCATGAGGATCACTAAAGCTGAATGCAGATGTTTCGGAATGAGACTCTATCTGGTCTAACATATATCAGAGAAAACTGGCAGAATAACAACTGCTAAGGTAGGGAGAAGGTGGTTTTTGATCACATACTTTTTAAAATTATTGGAGAGTAAGAGAAATTGGTTCCTCGTTAGCCGTCGCACATCAAATCTGCAGAAGATTTTAAACTCCCGATAGATCTGCTCTTCATCAACCCCAGGCCATCCTCGCACATTGATGATAAGGAGTGGTGGAAGCTTTATAGGGTCATCCATACCGGAAAAATTCTAAGGAAAGAATTAAGTTAACCCTTCAGCTACTGAAGGTACCAAGAGGAAGATTCAGAAAAGGTTCTAAGTATTATGAAACATTTCAATAAACTATGCCAAACACAACACACACAAACACCGTGGTAGATAAGAATTGGTGATTTAACATTAATGCTTAACATCAGGTTTTTGTGGGGTTGTTTTTTTAAATCAGTCACATTGAACACCCTCTAAATAGTTCTTGTTATTTGTTTGTGGTTTGGGCACCCTGGGGTTACGGCTCTGGGAGGGTGGAAGGGGCAAGTCCACTCACCCTCATTGGTTTTTGCAGCCAGGCCCCGGACCTCACAAGGGATCACACTATGAAGAACTATTAGCTAGGTTGGGGAAGGGAAGAGCCAAGTATGTTGCAGACTTACTTTTTTTGGAATACAAGTCCTTTTATTGTTTGTTGGTGTCCTCAGTGGCTAGGAGTGCCTTTTACCAACAGCTTTTACTGTTGCTGGATTGGGATAGCTTGACCATGGTTGCCCATGCATTGACAACCTCATGGTTGGATTATTGCAATTAGTTCTATGTGGGGCTACCCTTCAGTGGCTGCATCTGGGGCAGAACACAGCGGCTAAGGGCAAACTTGTGGGGGCAAACTACTGCCAACTTAATAATGCCTTGCTTGCAGGGTTTGCTACGGTTGCCCATTATTAACAACAACAACCAAAAACTATACACTGCCCGTCACTGTTTAAAAAGACACAGATTGCTTAATTAGCCAAAGGCCTGAGAGAGGAGTAATGTTTTTGCCCTGGCGCCTAAAAATATGTAATGAAGGCACCAGGCAAAAACATTCCTGTTGTTGTTTTTTAGTCTTTAACTTCCTTTTTGTGTGTTGCCTTGAGACACTGGTTTAGAAGGTGATTAATAAATTAACTGCAATAATAACTATACTGTTATAATCCTATATAAAAATGTGCATACAAACATATTCAGTGTGCTAAAATTGCATCCATCAGGTATTTTTGAACCAAAGTCTGCATCACCATGTACTACAATGCAGTCACACAATTTTCGCCCCAGCTCCAAGATCAAGAATTATGAACAGGATAGACAGTGTATTGTTGTGAAAATTATGAATATTTGTATTGTCTGTCAGATGACATGGACGTGTGTTTTCTTTCCTCATCATGAAGAAATACTGTTCTGTCCAGCTTCTAGAAAGTTTGGGGCACTTTAATAAAATGAGCTTACTTTGGGTCCTTGCCTGTGCCCACATGTAACATACATGTAAAATCCTTTATTTCCTAATTGCTTTTCTCAGTGAATCAAATTCAATACAACAGGGTTGGCTAGCATGGTACGCTCCAGATGTTGACTATGACTCCCATTATTCCTCACCACTGGTCAGGTACATCTGGAGGCAACACATCTGGAGGGTCCACTTTTTAGCATCACTCTTTGCCTCATCTTCCATTCTCTAACATCCTAGGCATCAGCCATGCAAACTACAAAACTATCTCCAAAATGACAGAGCTTACAAGAGCTCCTGCTCCCTGCTCTCTGCTCCTATTCCATCTGAGCTTGTGGGGATGTTACACAAGTAGTTTCCCTTGGCAACTGGCTAACTGGAACCTTTTCACATTTCATACTCACTATTTTCTGAACACCAGCTCGGATAATGTTCACTTGATTCACATATGCAGCCAATACATCAAGGTACTGAGAAAATGAGGGAGTAGTCCTTGGTGGATCACTAAATTAAGGAGAAGCAGCGGATCTTTAAAAAATGTTCTGTGGGGAATGATATACTAGACGAACTTAGGAATGCCAAGATTGCATATATATATATATTTAACTATTTTTCTTAGAAAAGGGTAAGTTCTCTTCTACTACCTGCCTCTGAGCAATTCCCTCCGCCCAATGATGCAAATTGAAACTAGAGTACCGTCACACAACACATTCCAATGTTATAAAATACAATAAATTCTTTAATTTTTATATTTCATGGAACTCCATGCCAAAGTAAAACAGTTTCCTAATTTGACCACTGCTACCTGGTCCCTTAACAGGCTTCCTCAACCTCGGCCCTCCAGATGTTTTGAGGCTACAATTCCCAGCATCCCTGACCACTGGTCCTGCTAGCTAGGGACCATGGGAGTTGTAGGCCAAAAACATCTGGAGGGCCAAGAGTGAGGAAGCCTGCCTTAGGTCTTTAAAGCTCCCCAGGAGCTTGGTATGATAACTGGGATTTTTTTTAATTGAAGGGATATTTTATACATTAAGATAATACTGATATTTACTTTGGGGGTCTTAAGGGTGCTTGATGACAATTTCTAAGATCTGTTGCTGACAGGCCCTGTCTATAAATATTAAAATCACCTTTCAGAACCTGTCGCCAAGCAGCTACTACTAAATACAGTCATAAGAAAAAGAAAGGGCACCCTCATTGAATTCTGTGGTTTTACATATCAGGACATAACAGCAATCATTATTAGGTAAATACAACCCCAAATTTGGTAAATACAACCCCAGATGAACAACATGACATATTACACTGTGTCATTATTTATTTAACAAAAATAAAGCCAAAGTGGAGAAAAACTAAGTACACCCTTACTGCTTCCATAGAAATTAATAGGCTAAGTAGTGGACAGGGGCTGCTAATCAAATGCCCTTGCTTAATTGATCATCAGCAAATGTGCCCAGCTCTATAAAAGCCAAAGTTTCAGCAGTTTGCTGGTCTGGAGCATTCAGGTGTGTTTTAACACAATGCCAAGGAGGAAAGACAACACAATGCTCTTAGGGAAGCAAGTGCTGCTGCCCATGAAACTGGGAAGGGTTCTAGGCCACCTCCAACCAATTCTAAGTCCATCATTCTACAGTGAGGAAGATTATTCAGAAGTGGGAAACATTCAAGCTATTTACTTACCAAGAACTTCTGTCAAGAAGCAAATGGGCTATTTTCAGAAGAACTGGAAAAAGAAATAATTCCATTGTTACATCTAACAACTTATAAATGATAAGACTGCAAAACAGGGGTGGAGAGGGGAAGACTCCCTAGAAAAGCTTTCTAGGAATTAGATTGTTCTGAGAGTTGATTAAATATGACATCAATCTTTCAGGCCTTCAAAACTTTACTAAAAAAGACTTAGGAGGGGATTCAGAGTCCCACTCTTCCAGTCGGCCTGTTTGCACAAGCACTCCATAATGCCTCCTCCTTGCACTGTTCTGAGGGTTCGCCCAAACCAATTTTGAGGGATGCAGGGGCACACGGGGGGGGGGGAGAGGTCCCATTGTGCAAGTAGAAATCCTTGCAAGGTACCTATTTTGTTTCATGAAAGTAAAAGCAGCAATAACTCTTGGCTGGTTATGTAAACAGCATCCCTTCAGCTTCTACTTGCCTCTATAAAGGACTGAGGTGACCACCTCCTGGAAGAAGAACTGCTAGCTACCTAAGCCTGCTTAAAACCAATAAAGCAGAAACAAAGAAGACTGCCTTGTAGAGCTTCAAAGAGAAAAGCACATTGGCTTGATTTGGCCTCACCCGGGGGGCCAAATCACTGTATCTTATACTCTAGGTACTTCTCACAACTAAAAGGAAATAGAAGCCTTCAAATATTTCATAACATTCATGTGCTGAGTGAGGTATAGGATCTATAAGAATTTCCTTTACTAACTTTCCAAAAGGAAAAACTGCACATAAAGAGCTCTTCCAGCTCTGCTCGTGCTGATTCCCCCCACCCTTTGCTATGAAAAGAGAAATAACAGGATAGGAGATATGATCACAATTATATTTGGCTACACCTGAGGTAGAGGACAGGCTGCAAAGCACACTCCACGGGGTCAGCTGGGACAAACTACTATTCCACTGGAGAGGTAAACCACCTCTCCCAGTGAAATGACCACTTCTCCCCAGTGGCCATTCTAGCTGGTCAATATTAGCTATGTACATATATGTGGTAGTTTTTTGTCTTGCTTTTCTCTTCCTTCTCCATTTTTTTGTGTCATATCCATTTGATTGTAAGCCTGTAACTCTGCACAGTGCCTAAACTGTTAGAAACTTTAAAATAAGAATAAATATGTCATTCAGGAAGAACATGAAGTTTTGCACTGAAACTCTCTGTCACAAATGTTCACATCCAAAAAGAGGTTTGTAATAATAATAATAATAACAACAACAACAATTATTATTATTATTTCTACCCCGCCCATCTGGCTGTACAGTTTCTTTATTAACAAAGTAGACAGACTGCCCCATATGTTGCACAATGCCGATGGAAGGGGGGTATTTTAGACACTAAAAATTACACCCATACCTGATCCGCAGAGAAATGCATCATAGGCTGCCTCGTGAGGAGACTCTTTTGTAGCTGAAAGGTTTCCAAAAAAACAGAAAAGGTAACATCTCCCCAGACAGTCTATAATGATTTGACCCAAAACATGCCTGACCCACAGACAACCTTTCTTGTTTCTCTTCATTTTATGTTGCCGTTTTCCTCCCACCTCTAAGAATCTAGAGCATGGCAGTCTCTACAAGGATTCTGAAGCAATATCATCAGATCCCGTCATTAAGTTGCGATCACATCCCACTTGAGTTTGATCTGGCAGTAGAAGTAGTATCATGCAAAGCCTGTCAGAGGTTCACTGCTGATTTGGGCCTTGCAGAATGCCTTAAGCATCTATTTTCCCAGTATTGTGGACTGCAGTAGTAGGTAGGGAACAAGAGCAGAATGAACAGTTTGGTGCATGTGTGCTGCAAGGGGTAGAAATGCAAAGCTATGTGCATCACAATCCTGTTCAAAGCACCTCATGACTTTGCTGTGATGAAAGCAATTGAAAACATCAATCGTAGTACTTATTCAGGTTAATGACTACATGCCAAGAATTTGTTTCCATAGCCAGACATACCGTATCTGAGGCAGTCGCTTGCATGAAAGATCTCCGGACAAGGCTGGTTTGTGGGATTCATGTCACTGCTGAAAGGTATCAATTGTCAAGCTTTCAGTTCTTTAAGAAGAGCCCTGCTGGATCAGACCCAAGTCCAGCATCCTGTTCTATCAGTGGCCAACCAGATGCCCATGGGAAGCCTGCAAATACAACCTGAATGGAATAGCAACTGGTATTCAAAGGTATATTACTTCCAACAGTGGAAGTAGAATATAGCCATTGTAGCTATTTATATGAAAGTTACCATATGCCCCCCTTGTCTTGCCTTTCCAGTGAAATAGAAAGACTGGGCTTTCTTTTTTTCTTAGAAAAGGCAAGGGATGTTTGAATTATTTAAAAATAACCAACTGTGGTCAGATAGGTATTAATCACTGTACAATGCAAAACATATTCAAAACTGGAAGAAGGCAACAATTTTATTTTTCTCCTATCAGTTGTTAAGCCCCTTCCCCAATCTGTAATTATGCTCCCCATGGTCTTAAATTCTACAGAGCAGTTGTCCATTTGCTGCCTCTTAATGTTACCCTGAGATCTTCAGCCTAAGAGGGCCACTTCACTCAGAAGATACAGGTCTACTGGGCAAACAATGTATAATTTCTTCAGAGACATTTGACAGATGAACAGAGTACCATCTACCCTAATCTAAGCTGATCATGGGGTCAACATCTGCAGGACATGACCATAGCTGTCAACCTTCATTTTTCTTGCATTGGGAAACAGCAATAACTGTCAACCTTCCCTTTTTTGCAGTGGGAAACGGCGCTGGAATAAGGGAATTTCCCACAAAAAAGGGAAAGTTGACAGCTATGCATGACCTCCCCCCCCCCAAAAAAAATCCTGATTGAATTTTGGAACAACTTGTTTTATTTCTTTTTCAGACAGGCTAACTTAATGATCAAACCAATGGTGTGACACACACACACACACACACACATAAAATGGCTCACCCGTTCAGAACTTTATAAACCTCCAAAAGATTATCAGCTCGAGGAAACTGGAACTCCTGTTTAAAAGGAAGCATTTTAAAAAGCTTTCTGGTGACATGGAAAGAGCTGGAGGTTCACAAAGTAACAATGGATTACAGTGCATAGGACATCAACCATTCTTGTGCAACGTGTCTGTTCTTGAAGCTTCCTATACCATTGTTTGTCTTCTAAGGCCCTGACCCCTCCAACATCATTATCCTCATGAAGATACAGGATTACTGCACATTTACTGAACAACTGGAACTAGAAGTTCACTGTGGGTCAGTCAATTGGAGCTACTTGCGTCTCATCATTAATCAGCTACTTTGAAATGTTCTGCATGCCATTTCATGCAACTGGGATGTGCACAGGTAGAAATCTTAGCAGCAGCCATACCAGGATTGTAACAACATGCCCTTAGGAAGAGAACATCAAAGCCGTAACCTGTGACTAGAAACTGTTGTGCTATCAGCTTCTCATTCATACACTGACTCAAAAGGCAAGGTTTCCACTTGTTTAGCCATACAGTTTCAGCACCTCCTCCCGCCCCCAATCATTAAGCCTATCATGTTGTTCCCAAGGCATCCAAGTATACAAGCTTGGGAATGCCAACCACATCAAAGAAAACCTGCCAAGTCCCATAATGCACCCTTCCCCTAAAGCCCTGCTGAATGTGACAATTACAACCACAGTCAGGAATTTAACTCTAATAATAATAATAATAATAATAATAATAATAATAAATTATATCCTGCCTACCTGGCTGGGTTTCCCCAGCCACTCTGGGCGACTCCCAACACAATATTAAAAACACAATAAAACATCAAACATTAAAAACTTCCCTAAACAGGGCTGAGTGCAGATGTCTTCTAAAAGTCAAATAGTTGTTTATTTCTTTAACATCTGATGGGAGGGCGTTACAAAGGGCAGGCGCCGCCACCAAAAAGGCCCTCTGCCTGGTTCCCTGTAACCTCACTTCTCACAGTGAGGGAACCGCCAGAAGATCCTCGGAGCTGGACCTCAGTGTCTGGGTTGAACGATGGGGGTGGAGACGCTCCTTCACGCATAAAGGAGCAAGGCCGTTTAGCGCTTTAAAGGTCAGCACCAACACTTTGAACTGTCCTGTCTGCAGCGTACATTTTGCCATCATGTGGGGAAAACACTGGCGCTACAAGAGGCAAGAGTCACAATCCCAACAACGGGATGGCACTAAGACCCCTCAGGTACCACTAATACGGATCGCTGCTCCACTTCTGGGAAGAAATAGTGGACGACAGACAAAAGTTGTCACTGCTCTTTGTGAAGGAGACAAAATTGGAGTTTTCCTTGCTCATTTTCTGAACATATGGAACTGCCAGGCTTTAAATTATTCTAGGCCAGTCTTGTCTACTCTGACCGGCAGTGGCCCACCACTGTTTTAAGCAAAAGGTGTTTCTTAGCTGTAGCCAAGATCCTTTGCTGAGGACTGAACCTGGGACATTCTGCATACAAACTATGTGCTTATTTGCTGAGCCATGTCCTCTCACAATGACACAGTGAGAGAGGGGCAAGAAAGAGGAGAGGCAATCTTGAGCATCAGCAGCCAATGAGAGTTACCTTCCAGGTGGCCTTTGCTATGTTCTTTGTGTCCATGACAACAGGAAACAGGGCATGTATGTTCTTTTTAAATTCATCGTAGTTTTCTTAAAAAAATAATAATAGGAGAGAAGATGTTTGCTTGTTAATGAACAACTAAGCTGCTGACAATAGCTTGACCAATAACCAGAAATAGATCAGTTCCTAAAGCAGAGGTAAGGATCAGGAACAAGGATCCTACTGGGGGAAGGATACAAAAGTCTGTGATTGAAGCTGGAAGTGGCATTACCAGGGAGGGGCTTGTAAAAATTCTCATGCAGGTGCAGAAGATCCATCAGCATATTGTGTCCCACCAGTGGCTGCAGAGAGAAAAGGTAAGATTGTCAAAAACACAGCACTGCTGAACAGTGGTTAATGGCAGTATGTTTTATACTAGGCCCTTTAAGAAAGCAAATGCAATTTACAAAATAAAGGCGTGGTGATGATCAGTTTATTGAGCTTATCACAGATCACCAGCTGAATTTCAATGGTTCTGGTCATTTCATATATAAAAATTCAACTATCACTAGGCCAGTACAATTTTAATTGATATCACCTGTATAAGTATAACTTTATATAAATATACATATTCTGTTAAGCGTTTCAAAAGTTATTTTGAATTTTCTACTACTGTGACTTTACATCTGAATTGTTAATATTTTATTTTAAATTAAAAAAAACCTAAAGAAAGTGGGATCTACCTTCTTTGCTTTAACTAGTGTCTGGAAAAGGTTGGTGAAACCCCTTGCAGAGAACAGAATTTGCTCTTTCCGACAAGAATCATAAGAAGTATTTTCCAGCTGCCAGCGATGCTGCGGACTCATCTTCTTCACCATCACCTGAAGCAAGAGAGGACAGAAACCGTACGTTGGCATGTGTGCGCTTTGTGCACCACCTATGCATCAGCCCACATGTATAAACTGCTGAGATTTCATCACACCACCCTGGCCTCTGACTGCCAATTATAACTGCTGTATAAATGTATTTTGGTCTACGAATGGCCATAGCAGTCAAACCAGCCACTGGTGGTCCACTGAGGCTTCCTGTGCCTCCGGTGACAAAGCTGGATCCAAAAGCACCCCTAAACCACAAACTTGCTGCTTCAGACGAAGAGCAAACCCACTCACAGCAGGCAACTAACCAATTTCTCAGACACAGGTACGACTCACTCAGAGTGCCTCTGTCTTGCCAGGATTCAAGCTCAGCTTGTTATTCCTGATCTATTTCACCACTGCATCCAGGCAATGGCCCAGGGATCACACGGACCCTCTTGATTCAGATGTTATGGAGCAATTGAACTGAGTGTCATCAGTAGACTGATAGTACCTTGTTGGGAACCTCCTCTTGTCCGCTCCCAATGCCTTCATATAATTATTAAATAGCATTGGATATAAAATACTCCCTATGGCACCCCATAGTGTAGTCGTCAAAGGGGGTGACAGGCACTCTTCTCAAGGCTACCCTCTGGACTCGGTCCTGAAGGTAGGATTGGAACCACAGAAATACATTGTCCCCAATTCTCATTCCCCGGAGCAGATCAAGCTATAGAATAAAGGTATCACTCCCCTTGTCCCGCTCTCTGCAAAGGTAATCCATTAGGGCGACCAAGGCCAACTCAGTTCTGTCGCTAGGGCTGAACCCAGATTGAATGAGTCCAAATAATGAACAGATGTACCATAAATGGCTAACAGGGAGGCAGCCTAGCAAAGTATAACAGAGCCAATTTTGTGTTCTGCCTCCAGTGACCTAAAGGCCTTTATTTAGGAAGATATAACTTCAGGAAAAATACTAGCCAAATTGTTTTTACACACTCCTGCCAAAAGTTTAGAAGAATTCTCAAAGATCTATATATGGGAACCTGCACAATGGTAGAGACAAATTGTCAGTATTCCTAGGACTTGGATGCCATGAATGCATCAGATGCATTTTAAACACGACAATATGAAACTCACTTCTTGACCTCCTAAAGGAATCGTCCAAATATCTTGAATAGCTCGTCTTAGAATCAGCTGTATTTCAAACACCTGGAAGCCTATGAGAAGAAGCAAAAACATGAACAGTATCTGAAGAAGTGTGCATGCACACGAAAGCTCATACCAAGAACAAACTTAGTTGGTCTCTAAGGTGCTACTTACTGCAAGGAATTTTTTATTTTGTTTTGAGCATGATATAGCTTTATTGTACTTCACTAACACTCAGATGACTGAATTAGAAAAATGGTACAGCATTTTAATTGCATTTAAGAAGCAGTTCCCAGCACTGATTCCACTACTGTCCAAGTCTATATCCAATTAAGTTGTTACAAGCAGCAAGACACACTCACACACAGGATCAGGCATTTGGACTGCTTTTATCTCTCAATTCACCACTGTACTATTTCAAAATGCAGTTTGCAGGGAGAGGATGAATTGTGAGATTCCAGTCTCAACACATATGTTTTAAACCCTCCCTACCCGTTGAAAAATAGCATTCCAGAGAGCAGCGTTCTAATCCTGCTTAAACTTCCATCTCAAGGCTAGTTTTCTATGGTATGCAAGGAAGGTTTTGGGTGTTCTCTAATGTATGCAGTCACATCACCTGCATCCTGCAATGGTTCTCCTAGAATCCCATGTTTTTCTGGAACATGTTGAGAGTAGTATACTGTATACTAGATATCATTTTCAGGAGAGTTAGGAGCATAGAGGAAAGGAATACCACCCCTGCAAGGGATACTATCAAGTCCAATTTATTTTCATATCCATTTTCTCTTAAGTGTAGTATACTTTATTTATTTATTTATTTATTTAAGCTGCATCCCCAAAAATTTCTAATCAGTGAAGGTGCCAGGTTTTGCAGTAGTGCTTCCCCACCAACCCAGAATAGTAAAAAAATGGTACATAGCCTTATGTCCAGACTCACAAATAACAGGTACAGTGATAACAAAACAAAGGTTCTATTTCTCCAATGGGTGAGAGGGAAAGATACAAAAATTCAAGGTGTGGGGCAAGGAGCAAGGAACAAATTTAGTCAAGAGCTGTGAGACACAAAATCAAAAGTGCCTAAGCTTAGGCCCCCTACCATATATATCGCGCAGAACCATAGAATCTTTTGCTTCTGCTGATGACACCCAGCAAGTTACTTCATCAATCACTTTTTTCAGCTTGTCCTTTTCAAAGCCACTGGAGATAGAAGAGCAAGGCAGCAGTTTGAAACTTGTGAGTCAGTTTCAACCTGGACTTACCAGAACGCTCTGCAGACTCTCACAGAAAGATCAGTTTTACCTGTGGACCATACAGCTCCCGGGCAAAAGTTGTTGCTTAAGTTTCTTCTCTTGTGCTTCATTCATGTATGGGATTCCATCTTTAAGAAACTTGGGGGTGGGAGAGGAGGGAGGATAAAAGTTACACCTCAGAAAGTTTCTGTGTTAAGGAATATGGATGCCAGAACTATACCTTCTGTTCATTTGACCACACCAATCCTGTAAGTGGCTGTACTCCAGTATTAATTTTAAAATTCAAGTGCTTTAAAATTCTCGAGCGCAACAAAGCTCCAGTTGCCAGATGGAATGATCCCCTCCCTCCTCCCATACATGCTGTTCTGGGGGGGGGTCTTCCAACCCACCGAACCCTGACCCAATTTCAGGAGGCAACCCTGAAACCCTGTTGTGCAAGTAGAAGACGTAACAGTATTTAAATGGCAAAACCAGTCAAAAAAATCCACATTTTGTTTGCATAGTCTATTTGTAACAGAAAACATACCTTGTTGTAGTCAAAACCATAGTGAGACAAGAACTGAATGCTAGATGTTTGGAAACAGACCTCAGAATCCATTTGGCCAAATGTCATTGGAAGGAGAAAAAAGTTATAGGAATGAGCCACGTACCTGCAAAGAAAGCAGAATGACTTAACAAAATTTCTGCCAGGGAAGGGCTGAAAGGCAGCATTTTTATCCTGTGATCACCAGGTAAATATAACCATGGACAAGAAAACACTATACGTACTTGTTGGATTTTTCATTGGAAAATATTGACAAACCTGAAAGAAAAATGTAAAATGTTATCACACACAAACAGGCACCTGCACATAGTGACACATCGATCACAAATGTGTGTTCTTCTCCTTGGCTAAAACTATGATAGAACCATTTGCCTATTAGTAAGAATACAAATTACTGAAAATGACACAATAGCAACCTTTCAGGTGGAAAGCTAAATTCGCATTAATTTTATCACCAAATACTGGTAGACATTGCAAGAAACCTTAGGTGTTTGTGGAGAGGCTATTTATGAGGGACTGATTTACAGCTATATTGTTCATAGATATATTACACTCCCCCATACTACCCCAGGAATCATGTTTGCACAGCAGATAACCAATAATTCCATCTTGACTACTTCCTAGAAGAGCCACAACCCCCCCAAAAAAACCTAGAGAAAGAGACATCTCTGCATTGGTAACACTGGACAAACAATGCAGGAAACTGAGTATTCCTCTAAAACAGATGGGGAAACTTTTCTGGCCAACAGGCCACATCATTATCTCTTCACCCCTGGGGGGGCCAAACTTGGCAGAGCTGTCTGCCTGTCAGTCGAATGACTTCATGGTAACATCAATTGATGCTGTGCTTTGCAGCCCCAATTATCATGACTTCAAAGCGCAGTGCTGGTCTGTTTAAAATCTCCCACTATAACCCAAAACAAGGCAACCACAAGCATACCCACTCAGATCCTTAATGTCCCTTAATCTCTCACTCATGCTACAGGTACATGTACAGGATTTACATTTGAGTTTTAGCAACTCAAAAATAACTCACCAAGCTGACTCACTGTAAATTGTTGGACGCTCTGTCTGGCTTTTTGATAGCGCTCAGCGGGTGAATCAAAGAGGCTGGGAGGGGAGGGGAGAAAATCATAAAATACTTCCATGTTGTGTTTATATTACCTTTATATTACTCCTGTACACATCATCTGAAAATATGTATGGTTAGACAAACTTACCTGTGCTGATTACTGGGTGGAAAGGTAGAATGCAAACCTGTGAACTCCATGTCAAGGCCTGCAAAATACAAAGAACAAATTGAACACAGCAAAGGGCACCAAACTAAACCATTTGCCTTCCCCGCTATTACTAAATAGACTGAACATTTTTTGTAACTTTATATTCTGCCGGTTTCATCAATGCTCTCAAGTCCTTTGCACAAGACACCAGTCCACTATGTTCGGTAGATTTTCAGAAGTTTCATCAGAACTGTAACTATTATAATAAAACTTTTGGAATTTAGCTTTACCTTGATTGTTAGTCATGGCACAACACTAATGAACAGCTGCAAATACTCACTTTTCCCGACCCAGTTTTGTCACTGGAGGTCCAGGTAGCCAGGAGCACCTTTTATCAGCTTTGGCTGGTACAAAATCTCCTGCCAATCCTGGAATCAGATACCTGAACTATTGTGGAGAAGCTACTGGTCCTTTCAAGACTGGATTACTGCAATGCACTTTATGTGGGGCTTCCCTTGTGCTTGCTTCAGAAACTGCAGTCAAAGCAAAATTCCACATTGTGATTGCCAACAAGAGTGATTTTGTCAGTATATTATAGCTCTCCTCAAAGCTCTACACTGGCTGATTTGTTACATGGTCCAATTCAAGGTGTTACTATTAACATATAATGCCCTCAGCAGCTTGAGAACTGTTTACTTGGAGGATCACCTTACTCCAACCTCTTCAACATGTGGAACTGGGACTTTTAACAAACACCACATAAGACCTCTTTAAAATAAGGGTTGCTCTTTTAAAGTAGCCAAACCTACTCTGCATTCCCTGCCCTTTAATTTATGTAGGTGCCATTTTTGTTCTGTTTGTGATGCCTACTAAAAACGTTTTGTTTAGGAAATCCTATCCAGACATGCAATTTAATTATGTGCATTTGTGTGGTTTTATTATGTATATTTGTTTTTTAACTGTTGATTTAATCATATTTTGATAAATTTCAGTACATCTACTTATTGTTTTTTTAAAAGTTTGATTTTATTAGGTACTCTGTTTTGCTTCATGTAAACTGCTTTGAGACCTTTTTGATTAAGCCGTACATAAATATTGGTGCGTATTTGTTCTGTTATTTAGACCAGAGCAGGGAGGAATACTAAATACTCAATACTATACTCAATACTCAATTTCTCCTCAATACTAAGAAAAATAAAAAGATTTTACACTCCAAACAAGACGACCCCATGCAGCTGAAAGAGAAGTAACTGATGAGGTGCCAGGTGCCTCCAAAGTTGCCAGGTTCGTAATGATCAGAGCAATCCACCTCCCTTGGGATCTGGGAACAGGCTTGCTTGTTTACAGTACAGTATTTGTACTGTTTACAAATACTGTACTGTGGCGCTGTGGGTTAAACCACTGAGCCTAGGGCTTGCTGATCAGAAGGTCGGTGGTTCGAATCCCTGCAACAGGGTGAACTCCTGTTGCTCGGTCCCAGCTCCTGCCCACCTAGCAGTTCGAAAGCACGTCAAAGTGCAAGTAGATAAATAGGTACCGCTCCGGTCAGGAAGGTAAACGCCGTTTTCGTGTGCTGCTCTGGTTCGCCAGAAGCGGCTTTGTCATGCTGGCCACATGACCCGGAAGCTGTACGCCGGCTCCCTCGGCCAGTAACACAAGATGAGTGCCGCAACCCCAGAGTCGGACACAACTGGACCTAATGGTCAGGGGTGCCTTTACTTTACCCTATTTGGTTTTTAAAGCCACATATCCTCTCAACTCTCCTTCAGTAACAGTTGAGAGCTCACCCCAGCCACTCCTGCTACTCTGAAGCAGCCGGCAGCGTTGAAGAGATCTGCAAACACTGACCTTGGTTTCCCCTTCCCCAATCAATTCTGGGGACGACTTAACATGGGACAAGTCGTGAGCATTCTGCTGAGGGATCCACTGGCTCTCCCTCAGAACTAAAATTCCCACTATGCTTGCAACGAATGCCGTTATATTAGTTTAAAGACACTAATCCTGGAGAGGGTGGGCGGGTTTCCATTGAGTTCAGTGGGGTTTGCTTCCGTGCAAGTACGTCGAGGCTTGGACTGGGGCAGATCTGCCCCAGGGGACCCTTCCCTTCTCCTCCTCCCCGTTACCGCAGCTCGATCAACTAAGCCCAAGGCCAGCCGAGGGCCACCGGAAGATGCCCACCCCACATTCGCAGGGATAACAAACCGCCCCCCCCCAAGCATCTCCCTCACCGACAAAGTCGCAGCCGAGGATAAGTTCCTGCAGCTTCGGCAACTTCTCCTCAAACTCCCCGACTCCCACATCCATCCCGCTTCCAGGCACACGTGCGGATCGCGACTGTTCCCGCCCCACAAGAAGAGCGGGGAGGAAGCCACGCCCACCTCCTTGAGGCGAATTGCCGAGGCTAAGCGGATGCGAGCCTTTGCTTCTGCTTTTAAAGGCGGTCGACTCATGGGCTGCCCCCTCCCCACATCCACAGAAACTATGCCCCTAGGAGATGCCTCCCCCTCCCCCCCCCCACAAAGGCTTGCTCCTTGCATTGAGAGTGTTTTTACCCGTTATTTACTCCAAAGGGCTCAACAACTTATTTATTTATTTATTTATTTATTTATCAATCATCATCATCATCATCATCATCATCATCCCTGGGCGGCTTACAGCACATATAAAAGCATAGTAAAGCGTCAAACATTAAAAACTTCCCTAAACGGCTGCCTTCAGATAGTTCTTTATCTCCTCAACACCTGATAATCTTAGGCTAAGATAATTGTGTCTTATTTCATTGTTTTCCAACATTTGGTATCAAATATTTCCATGCAGTAGGGCTATATAGGCAAAATGCGCTGGTGTTGTGACTATTTTGTTTTTTATAGTTGTCCATGCAACAATTTACTTCACATTAGCAGACGCCATCTGCAGTGAGAAAATTAGCTATGCTATATTTTAAACGGGCACCCACAGGAAATAATAAGCTTTCCTCAGCCTGATGCCCGCCTGCTATTTTTTATGATAAGAATAATGAATATTATTATTAATAATTTATTCATACCCTGCCCATCTGGCTGGGTTTCCCCAGCCACTCTGGGCGGCTTCCAAAAAATATTAAAAATACAATAAAGCATCAGACATTTAAAACTTCCCTAAACAGGGCTGCCTTCAGATGTCTTCTAAAAGTCAGATAGTTGTTTATTTCCTTGACATTTGATAGGAGGGCGTTTTACAGGGCGGGTGCCACTACCAAGAAGGCCCTCTGCCTAGTCCCCTGTAACTTCACTTCTTGCAGTGAGGAAACTGCCAGAAAGCCCTTGGAGCTTGGCCTCAGTGTCCAGACTGAACAATGGGGTGGAGACGTTTCTTCAGAGTTAATAACGGATCTCCTTAAAAAAGCTGCCCCTCCCAACAAAAATCCATGGGTCACCTCACCCATCATTTCCCACGAAACCCCTTTCTGCTTGAGCACCCACTTTCTTCCCAAAGAGGGCTGCAATGACTTTTAACACCGGCGTAGTCATCTGGAAAAACAAGCAACCGGAGCTTTCCCTCATACCTCTTGATATTGGAAATGGTATCTGACTTATTTGTGTCACACGGTGGCTAAATGTACAAGAGTTATCCTTGGCGGAAATGGACAGCAGTGATACTATATTAAAAAGTGAAGGGTTTGGGGGGCCCTTTTAAAGTGCAAAAGGTCACATATAAAACGTTGATAAATAAAATGTGAAAGTATTAAAGCCCTGATCCTAAACGTAATCAGGACTGTTTAAAAATTGGGACTTACCCCTATGTAAACAGAATTGCCAATAAAACAGGAAACTCCTGTGTATGTGGTACTCAGAAATAAACCATACCACATGTAAACTTTCAAATACTCACTTTGAAAGATTAAATTGCAATACCGGTAACCATTAATCTCCAGACTCAAAACACTTTGGTTTGGGTAATACGCCTCACCAATTTACCGTGAGAAAGGCTGCCTGGTGTATTGGTTAACTGACTCAATTGTTCAGAATCTGGGATAACAGATAAACAGTGAACTTTAATTAAATACAACAATTCTGACTATGGGCCTGATGACAGAGTTAGATGTTAAATCAACCTTTCTAGTTTGATTTTTCTGACCTTAACAAACTGAGGAGCAGAATAAATTAGGCTAATAGGTAATTCAAAAATCAAGTCTCATTAGTGCAAATAAATCTACTAAACCATTCCACGTATAGAATTCTATATTGGTATTCCAATCAACAGGAAAGCAATGCAAAAAGTCAAAAAGTCAAATAAAGAAGCCACAAACAGAAAACTCATTCAAGTTGGTACAACAGGACAATTTCAGTCTTTAAATGTTTTTAGCCAGGCTCCTGTAGATATTGACGAAAATAGATCCAGTCAGATGATATGTACAGATGTTAATAGATGAAAGTAAGTCCAATCAGAGGGAATATTGACGATGTGACGCACAATAGACAGGGTGCCGGCGTTTGTCCCCTGTTTCGCCCACGGACAATTTTGGGCTTCTTCAGTAAATTTTGGATTTACTGTATATTGATACATACAAATTTACATGTTACATCTCTAAACTAGAACATCTAGTCTTCTTCTTCACAATGTTCTTTTCACAGAGATTTGATATATTTGCACACTCTCAACTTCAAATGCTAAGTTCTTTCTTGGCTTAAGCATTAATTCGTGCTGCTGATTGTATACTGATTTATCATTAGTGCAAATGGCATGTTTAAATGCAAATGAGGTTGACTATAAACCTTGTTGTTGTTGTTGTTGTTCAGTCGTTCATTTGTGTCCGACTCTTCGTGACCCCATGGACCAGAGCATGCCAGGCACCCCTATCCTCCACTGCCTCCCGCAGTTTGGCCAAACTCATGCCAGTCACTTCGAGAACACTGTCCAACCATCTCATCCTCTGTTGTCCTCTTCTCCTTGTGCCCTCCATCTTTCCCAACATCAGGGTCTTTTCCAGGGAGTCTTCTCTTCTCATGAGGTGGCCAAAGTACTGGAGCCTCAACTTCAGGATCTGTCCTTCCAGTGAGCACTCAGAGCTATAAACCTATTGCTAGCCTAACTTCTCCCAATTGACTTTCAGCTGTAAGGGTGACCATGGGGCCTACTTGATTGTGGTATAGGAGCTATTGTCACAGTAGGGTGACTAAAACCAGTGCAAATGAATAGGGCAAATCTGAACCGCTGCTGTCACAGGGCCTCATTCTATATTTAAATTGTAGTCCCAATTGTAGTCCCAACTTGTAGAGACAAGTTGCACCTGTGAGATTTTCACAACGTAACCGTCCAGGGGTCCTTTACATTTAGTAGTTAAGTCTAGTCAAACTAGACTATAAGGTACAGTGCTCATCTCGCTTCAGGCCGAGGAAGCCAGCGTTTGTCCGCACACAACTTTTTGCGTCATGTGGCATGATTAACCACTTCTGGCACAATGGGACACCGTGACGAGTGCCAGAGCGCACGGAAACACCATTTACCTTCCCACTGCAGCGGTACCTATTTATCTACTTGCACTACTTGAAATGAACTATTATTCCTGTGCTGAAACAGTCCAGATTGGCCAGGTTGTTCATTTTGCTGAATAGTTTTGTGGCAAGAATAGCTGCAGAATACGAAATTGTACATGCAGTAGTAGCAAACAATAACTTTTTTCACTGTTACCACAGGCTAATTAATTTCTGTTTTGTTTAATCTCTCTCTGATCCTTTGTATATGGGGGGGTAGTTTTGGTAGAAAAGCAGCAAGAGTGCCCTAATCATGCTTCAGTTTCAAAGATCAGGACCAATGATCAAGAAGCTGTAAAAGACAGCAGGAATATATTGCTCTGAAATTATTTCTAAGAGGTTTCAGCTGCAGCCCAGTTTGAATAAAAATATGTATTTTTAAAAAACCACCAACAATTGCCACCAACATCATTTCATTAGATTTTTATTTAACATATGTTTCAATAACATTCTAACACTGGAAGAAAATGTGTTTGTTTCCCAAAAAAATACAGAATTGCAGATTTTTCTAAATTATTTCTCAGCATCTTATGAATTTTCAACTTATTCATAAATTCTTCTCAGTTCTTCCAGTACAACACCACCCTCTGTCATAGCATTTTGGAATCTCTGGACCTTTTTTAAAAAAAAGAGAGAAAAGAATTAAGTCACAACCTTTAGTATATCACTTGTGTTGTTATATTCAACATACAGATCCTGCTAGATAGATCAAAGTCACCAACCAGATGCCCCTGAGAGCATCATGGCTAATACCTGTTGAAAGAATTGTCTTCTATGAATATATCTAACTCCCCATTCTGCTCTGAAAGCCATCCAAGCCGGTGGCTATTACTACATCCTGTGGTGACAAATGCCATAGTTTCAGTATTCACTGTGTGAAGTACCAGTACTTCCTCTTCACTGTTTAGGGAAGTTTTTAAACTGTGATATTTTAAATGTATTTTAATGTTTGGTGGAAGCCGCCCAGAGTGGCTGGGGAGACCCAGACAGATGGGCGGGGTACAAATAAATTATTATTATTAATTATTATTATTATTATTACTGTCCTGAATCTTCCAACATTTATTGAATGGCCCCAAGTTCTAATACAATGAGAAATGGAAAAGACCCTCTCTAACTGCTTTCTCCACCCCATGCATAACCATGCATCCCTTTACTTTTCTTTATCCTCCCCCCTCCGCACAACCCCCCCCCCCAAGCTGTAACCTTTCATCATAGGGGAGCTGTCCTTTTCCTATCCTTTGGCAGCTCTATAATATCCTTTTTGAGGTGGAGCAACAAGAACCTTACAAAGTATTGTAACTGCAGTTGCACCATAGATTTGAAGAACAGCATTATGATTTTGCTGTTTTGTTTTCTTTCCTAAGGGTCACTGGCATGAAATTTGCCTTTTTCACACCTGCCACATACTGAGTTGACATTTTCATTGAGCTATTTCCTATGACGCCATGATCTGCTTCATTGTCAACCACCCCAGTTTAGATCCCATTAGCATATACAGTATGTGAAATTAAGATCTTTCTGAAACATATTCTTCCTTCTCATTGATTATCCCAGTCCTTCAAGAGAACTTTCCCTTCTCTTATGAACAATGCTAATTTCTCATTTTAGTGTTAGTGACATTTAGCAACACCATGCAGACATGTTTCACATTGTGAAACAGTACACTAAGGGAGATTGCTTGTCATCAGTTAAACAGCTTAGCACTCCATTGCTAGAAATTAATTGCTCTGTGTACAAGGCTGTTATAAGAGCTTAAAACATAAGAGGAGTTTCTAGGTTAACAGAAGCCTAAAATTTCAAAGTAATCTACTTACCGCCTCACCACGTTTTTCCCATGGAATTGTAGCTCCAATGTCCACAAAGTTGATTCCTGCTTCAAGACAGCGTTGTGCTAGCACACGCCCCACATTTTCACAGGCTGTGATATCTGAAGTACTATAAAGGTGCTTCTTTATGCCCCACTCTCTAGTGGAGGCAGAGACCACAATGCGACCACTGCAGTGCACAACACAGGCCTCCACATGATGCTGTGTTCGCTCAAGTCGTAACCTGAATTGCAAGACACAAAAAACAGCATTTCATGATTTTACTTCACCAATTATTCTGATATAGTATCAATGTTACAGTAGAGCATCTTATGCTTTATACCTGGAACTCCCCCCCCCCCCAACTTCAGCACAATACCATCCCTTCCTCTCTCACTTCAAGTTTCAAATCAAAACTCAGACACTGCAACAAAGCACATATACATGAAGCAAGGCTTGGATCCTCTGCTCACAGGGATGACTGTGAAGAGGGCTGAGATTCAGAACATTGAGCATGAGCCTGAAAACATGGTAACACAATTGCTCTCTGCAGATTAGAAGAAACGTATCAGGAGACAAAAGACAAGCCTTGAACAAGAAAATATTGTTTCTTAGCAAAATATTCTTCAGATGTTTGTAGAATTCTCCTATGCTTTACATTTTTATAACCTACCTATTCCAATACTCTTGTTTTGGCCATGTGGTTCCCCAGCCTCGCTCTTTCCGTGCTAGAGATAACTGTTCCAAGTTACGTGGATTACGGTTAACGAAGTCAGGGGCAACAATCTCATTTTCTCTTGTATCCACTTCATCTTTGGCAGAAGGTCTGGAACTGGGAATAGAAGAACTACATCTGATACCTGCAGATGAATAAAGAAAAACTATTGAAATGCACATTTTAAGTTAAACACAACCCAGTGCATAGAAATATTTCCAATGTACAGGTACAAGGTCAACCTTTCCATTATGTGACCTCAGCAAAGGTATTTGTAAAACCAGGCAGAAGCTTACTGCACAGTAGCTCCTCCTTTGAAAGAAAAGGGGGAGAGTGAAACCCATGCAGCTTTGTTAAAGAACAAGTACCACAAGTATATATTAAGTTTATAGGAACGGGAAGTTGGGCATCGATCCACAGAGTAAGACGTACTTGAGTTTTCCCCGGAATACCCCAGGTGTTCTAAAAATCAGATCGGATCCTCGAACACAAACCTAGTAAGTATACGATTCAAAGAAATTTCAACGGAAGTCAGTAGTTAGCTTCCCAGAAAATATATGTATGACCAGACTAGAAAAGGCTCCCGTTCACATAAATGGGCTCCTTCCCCAGGTTCCATCTGAATTCTATATTAACACTCAAATCCAAATCTCAGCACCTTGAGCAGCTTCCGGGAATGCCCTAGCCACGATCCTCAGCTGCAAAGGCCGCCACCTCCTCAGTGCCATCACGCCGGGAAAAGCACACGCTACAGGGCACAGGGTAGCACCATTTTTACAAAGGGAAACTCGGAGCTTCGGCTCTACCCCTTGTCTCTATCTATATGCAAACCATAGGAGAGAAATTCCGTTTCCGCCCCGGGGGCGGGGGAAATGCACTGCCACAAGTTTGTAACCCTACTTCTGATTGGTCAATTCCAGGAAATCCACCCGGTTTCCTCCACAGAAAGGCCCTATAAACGAACAGTGCTTTGAGTTGTATGGTTAGATGTTGGGTCCACAGACTCATAGCTTTCCGAGATTGTAGATGGGACCGTAGATTTCGAAATGAGAGACTGATATATTCAGAGACTTCCCTCTCGGATTGTAACTGAGATCCGCCAGCAAAAATAAAATATTCCCTATATCTATTGTTGGACATGCAACTGAGCAGCGCTTTCAGCATGTAAAAGGAATGCAAGGCATCTGCAATCAACTGACGCAGAATTTGGGTTGGAATAGGAGTTTGGAGGAGGGCAATTTATGCATTTTACCACACTGCTACACACCCAGCGGCGTTTTGCACGGAGGATTTGGAAGGGAATCTAAATCAGTCTTATAAACTCATCTCTAACCTGTGATATTTCAATCTTAGTTCCCTCAGCCTACAAGAATGGACTATTTGGCATTGGACTTTGCATGCCTTAAATGCTTAGAAACGAAGCGGGGAATTCACGAAATAAGATCTGAGTTTAAAAGAGTGGGAACGTCTTTTTGGGACTTACAGAATAGGAACCACAGAAAACCTCCCCTCCTCCCTTTCACAGCTAAAACCGGCTTTTCCACCGGAAACCAGAATTCGCCTCTACATTGTGATATCTCTCTAGATTTTCTTTTATCTTTTCCGTAGATTCGGTCGAGGCTTAGAGAGAACAGTGCGCTCATATCCGGCGCAGCCCTTTATTACGCAGCAGTAGCAGTCCGGCGCTTTTTCTTACGTCTTCGATTTCGACACCAACCCCTACCCCCTGTAGCTTGATTTTTGTCAATCCAAAGTGCGCTTGCGCACTACGGCTCTCACTTTTCTGTCGTTTGTGAAAAGATGCAGGGGCACTTGCCCGAATGAATTCATCAGATTAATTTCTGGACTGTAGAATAATAAATATAAATCACAATTCATCGGAATATCACTAGCTTCCCACAAGATGACAAGCTGCGGGGAGTCTCAAGCAAAAGTGGCTTCAAAATGGTTGGGAAAGGAGCTGACGAGACTTTTCCAAAGGTGCTTATTCAGCCTGGGGAATTCTCCTAAAGCAAGCCTGCCCGGATCCCGGCCACTTTCTAGAATCTTCTAGAACACATTTAACCGCCTCACTTGTTGCTATGCAACAGGAAGGAAACGCTCGTTTGCGGCTCAAGGTCCAATCACCACCCAAAGCTCAAAAGACAGGACCTTAGTAAACTTGTGCCCCGCGTTTTGATTGGTTCATCTCTTACGCCCTTTCGTTGAAGATGACGCTAGGAGCCTCCCAACGACCGCCGCCTTGAGGGGCGGGGTTACCCAGGAAGCCTTGCGCCGCGAGGTCTGCAGTGCTGCACGCGCGTTGTCGTCTCGCTCTCTTTGTTCGTCAAGATGGCGTTCGACGGGCCTTTGGCGGTTTTCGGAGAGCGGGGCACCGGCGAGCATGTCCGCACGCAGAACGGTAAAGAAAACGAAAGAAGGAATGATCAATAATTTCCTCGGGGCATTCCGAAACCCTTTCAGGAGACTTACGGTGGCTGATGCGCGTGAGGCGGAGCCGGCTTCCTGCGCTTAACGGGCGTGCAGAGAACGGGCGGCCTTTGGGCAAGGCAGCGAACGTTGAGATGCCCCACAGGCATGCCTTTCCTGAGCCTCTAGAGAGGGGGAGAGATCTATCGGGAGGATCAAACTGAGAGCCACTTTATCAAGTCCTCTGCTCTCGCCACGCGTTCGTGAAATAATTCGTTTTTTCCATGTGCGATGGAGTCGCTCCTTCTCCGTCAGCCCCCACGAGAATTGAGGTGGGGCGGGGCGGTTCGCTTCCTTATATGGCCGGGCTCGCTTTTCGAAGCTTGGCTCTTTGGTTAGCCACATTGTATTGAGGATTTATGAGAAACCATGCCATGATATTGGCATTCTCAGTCCATTTCTATTCCAGTAGGAAATGTAACCGATTGAAAAAATGTTTCAGGAATTTCAAAGCAGTACCACAAAAATAATTATTGATACTAATTTGCAATTAAAACATTAAATTGGGATGTAATTTTCAATTTCACATGGCTCCATGGTTTAAGAGTTCTGTTTGAGTGTAATGCTCACAAGAGAATCTTGTGATCAGTTGACCTAATTCCATTATTTCAAAATTCTGTACTAGTGTTATCTTGCACGATAACATTGAAACCACATTTTCTTTTAAGAAGTCCTATAATAAACTGCTGAATAGATTATTACTTTAAAAAAATCACTGGTGGCTATAGAATTAGGCTAGTGAATATAGATTTGTTTTAAGCTAAAAGTTACCTGTGTTTTTCTTATTTTACATGAAATCCCAAGTAGTGGTAGATGATTTATCAAGTAGAGAGAGGAACTTAAAATTGTATTTCCCCTTTCCCATTGAGATCTTGCGTAGATATGTTTATGCAGGCATTTGGTTTATCTGTGGTGAGAGGTAGCATAATCTTTGATATAGCAAGTTCTATTAGTTTTAAAAACATGTTTGAGCCTTATTGTGCATATTTATAACATAAACTGCATTTAATCTGTTGAATTAAAATATATAGCTATTCCTCCAAACTCAGGTACAAGTTTATTTAGAATCTGTGCTCGGATAGGACTTGGACCTTTCCCATTCTACTGCCACTTATTTGCATTACCAAATAAGAGGTTATGCTTATGGGATAAAGAAAAGCCTGCCGTTGTCTGAAGGAGAAGAATGAACACTGTCTTCCTCCTATACAGTATTAAATGGCAGAACATAGTATTACAAAGACACCAAATGTACTTCATTGCTTGCAGGACTGGTTCAGCTGTGCACATGAGCCTGAGAATATTTAGACACACTGTGCACGAAACTGTTATAATGGATCTGTGCTTGCACTAGAAAATACCCATTACAAACTGCTTGTGTGGTCCATTCCTTGTGAAAAACTAGATGGATTGTGTGAACAGAGCCTAGTTGTGGCTCTCTGCAAAACACTTTTTTGCACATTCAAACCATGTACAAATAATATTAAGGTACAGCATTACCATAGTTAAACACTGAACAAAGTGATAAGTTTGGTTTTCTTAATCAGAATTAACTACTTTTCTAAAAGGATTTGATTTAAACAAGTATATATATCGCAACATCTGTATCATATAACCTATTGTTTTAAGAAAAGTTCTTGGCACCATTTGAGAGGAAAGTATCTTTTTTTAAACAGTTATGGCTGCTGCTTCCATTGCCAATATTGTGAAGAGTTCTCTTGGCCCAGTTGGTTTGGATAAAATGTTGGTGGATGACATTGGTGTAAGTAGACACTATTTTCTATGAGTAAATTTTAAGAGAAAAGTGCACTGTGCAACCAAGATATGTCTTTCACTGTCTATGAATTATTCTGAATTAACCCCCCCCCCCAAAAAAAAAATGTATGTCAGTGTTTGAAATTTGCCAGGCACATTTTGTACCTGGCTATTGGCCACTTAAGACCAAGTAAAAATGGTTGTGCACCAGGGTGGACTTGATTTAAATCATTTTTTAACTGAAAGACTCATTCTTGCTGGTATGTTCTTAATATTTACAATCAGATGAAGGTTTCATTTTTGGAATAATAAATTTTCAGAGTAGTTTTTATACTTATATCAAAAACTACTGATTTAGTTATACTGTTAGAAATACAAAGAGAGCTAATTATGAAATTATTGTTTATTTGCACAACTTTTCTGCTGTACTTTATTGGAAGGAGAAAAATAATCATTTCCTTAATAGCAATTTAAACAATTTATTTAACTAAAACAATAACATTATAGCATATGTATCCATGTTTGTTAACTGATGTGGTTAAACGATAAAAAAAAAACTTAGACTGAGTTTTAGCACACATGAAAAACTTAAAACAAATCCTTACTTCCTGATAGCCTTTGGACTGTAATGTAACTTAAATAGAAAACTATCTTTAGGAATATTTTTCCTCCAAAAGCATTTTATTTTAAAAATTGATTGATTTATTATTATTACTATTTTTTAAATCATTTGATTTTTTTATCCACCCTGCTGGGCACCAGGATGCCGCCTGACATCTCCATCACCTGGAGGTGCGTGCCTGGGGATCATTGCATCTGGACTGTTTTCACACTCTTAATACCCCATCCTGTAGAATTCTATCGGGTATATTTTATCTGCACAATCAGAATTAATTTCAGGAGCCAAAGTGCTTTTTCTGTGCAGCTTAAGCAGGAGCAGTGAACAAAGTTAGGGTTAATTGTTGTAGCTTGTCTTCACTTACCCCACCCCACTGCTCTGCTGTCAGTTGTGAAGTGTATGTTATGAATGGTCATTGTCATTAAGAAAACGAGGTAGGAATAGGTCGATATATATGTGGACTGTCCCAGGATAAAGTGACCTTTCTTCTTTAAGTTCTCAAAGTTCTTAACCTAGCTCAAGGTGGTCACATGAACTAGCAAGATGTTTAACAGAGAATCAATCACAGTCAGTCCATCATTTGAAAAATAAGACTTGAGCCATCTTGCCCAAAAATGGCAACTAGACATTTTGTTTTGGCAACTAACTTTGGTTTAAGGAGCCATTTGGCCACTAGCTTATATAGCTGAGTTTTTAACACTGATGTGTGTAAAGATACATAAACATAAGTGAAGATTTAACATTTTACAGCCCATTCCCTGCATATGTATTCAGAAGCAAGTGCCATCGCATTAGGGATTTACTTGTAAATGTGGATAGGATTGCAGCCTTCGTTTTCTTATGGCAAATATTTTTAGTCACTTTTATTTGTCTTGCTTATCTTATAATTGATATTGTAATATATGAAATAATTATATTTACTGCACTGGGATAATTTCCATAACTTATTGGTCACAAGGGTTTGGCTTAAAACAGAATTGGGTAAATATACATGCTAATTCAGTTACCCATTCTCATCAGCCTTGCAAAATATGGGCAAAATGTCCCTTTAATGGGCACTTAATTAAGACTGGTGGGAGCAAGTCTAGGCTTCAACACTTTGGCTCATCATAGTGAGAGTAAAAAGCAACCAGTCTCCATCCTCACTTTGAAGCTGAAAGGAGTGGGTGATGATTTTCCCAACAGCTGCACAGCTATCCCTGTTCTCAGCTCCAACACGGAAAGGAAAGCTGGAGGTTATTTGGTAGCTGTATGACCAGAGTGTGCAGGACCAAACCAGTAATCTCACCAACTGTTCCTGCTCTGAAGCAGAAAAATGAGGTGGGGTCTTGCTTGGTTGCTGCTTGGTAAAACCTGCAGCAAAAAACAGGGTAGGCTTCTTGACTGCTTAGTGCTGATACTGTGTATTGAGGGTCAGCCAAAGGTGACGTGCTCCCAGCCTGTCCTTCCCTCAGGAAAATGGGGGGGGGGCTTCCTTGGCTGATGTTGGACAGAGGCACTTTGCTCTGTCAAGGTAGAAAGAAAGAGAGAAACAGGAAATTTTCTGACAGCTAGAAATGTTAGTCCAAAACTAGGGACCCCTGAGCAAGTCCCTAGCGACCCTTAAGCAGTTATTTGTGATTATTTGCATAATGTTTCCTATTATATTTCATAATTATGATTAATGTTAAGTAACAATCATTGTTTCTCTCTATCTCTCTCTCTCTCTCTGTGTGTGTGTGTGTGTGTCTGGAATATTAGGATGTGACCATTACTAATGATGGTGCAACTATTCTGAAATTGCTGGAGGTAGAGCATCCTGCGGCAAAAGTTCTGTGTGAACTGGCAGAACTACAAGACAAAGAAGTTGGAGATGGAACCACCTCTGTGGTATGTGTATGTTTGTAGATTCATGTGCACTGAAAAAAGGCTGGGAGCACAATACAGTGGTACCTCAGGTTACAAATGCTTCAGGTTACAGACTCCGCTAACCCAGAAATAGTACCTCGGGTTAAGAACTTTGCTTCAGGATGAGAACAGAAATCATACGGCGGCAGCAGGATGTCCCATTAGCTAAGGTGGTGTCTCAGGTTAAGAACAGTTTCAGGTTAAGAACTGACCTCCAGAACAAATTAAGTTCTTAACCCAATGTACCACTGTACTGTTTTGTGCTGTCCCACTCACGTCTTCTTTGAAATCTAAACATTATATGTATGATTTATTTTAGATACATAATAAATTAACTTGCTGTATTTATTTTTAAAAAATACTGCAATCATTTAATGTTAGGGTTGCTATGTCTATTTATTCCTTAGCCTATTTTATAAAAGCCTGTTTCACATAAAGGATTATTAGTTCATTTGTTGTTGTTGAAACAAAGTATGCTCTATCAAGCCGAAATACCAGAATTAACACAGACTTGATACACAGTTAAAAAATTACATACTCAAGCTTAATGTGTTTGAATTAGGACTATAATAATTTATTATTTATACCCTGCCCATCTGGCTGGGTTTCCCCAGCCACTCTGGGCGGCTCCCAACAGAAAATTATAAACATGATAAAACATCAAACATTAAAAACTTCCCTAAACAGGGTTGCCTTCAGATGTCTTCTAAAAGTCAGATAGTTGTTTATTTCCTTGACATTTGTTGGGAGGGTGTTCCACAGGGCGGGCGCCACTACTTAGAAGGCCCTCTGCCTGGTTCCCTATAACCTCACTTTTCACAGGGAGGGAACCGCCAGAAGGCCTTTGGAGCTGGACGTCAGTGTCTGGGCTGAACAATGGGGGTGGAGACGCTCCTATAAAAGATCTTTGGCTGTATCTAATGTTGCACTAGCAAAGGTTCCACTGGTGCAGTAGCACTTACGGTAGGTTTCCTTTCTTCCTCCCCTCTTGTGCCTCTAGAATCTACTCTGGAAGGTCCTCCAATCCTCTAGAGTTGGTTTTGAGGGCACATGGCAGGCTAGAGCAGTGTTTTTCAACCACTGTTCCGCGGCACACTAGTGTGCCGCGAGATGTTGCCTGGTGTGCCGTGGGAAAAATTGAAAAATTCAAGAGAATTACTTTATATATAGTCAATATAGGCACAGAGTTAAATTTTTTAACATTTTCTAATGGTGGTGTGCCTCGTGGTTTTTTTCATGAAACAAGTGTGCCTTTGCCCAAAAAAGGTTGAAAAACACTGGGCTAGAGGGATATGAGAGGAAGAGGAAGACCAATTGGGCACACAGACATCCCTAGTGCCAGAGGAGCTGCAGCATTGGATATGTCCCTTTCTCCCATGAATTATCTTTAAACAGGTTCTGCTCCTGAATCCATTTACAAGGCTACTTGTATTTACTGTTATAACTGGAGGGAAAGTCTTCCCATTTGACTACCACTTATTTGCATTGCAAAATAAGTGGCTATGCTTATGGGATAAATAAATGACTGCCAAAGGTCTGAAGGAGAATATTGACAATGTATTCATCCTATATGAAATGGCAGTACATACTCTTTAATTAATTATTTTGGGCATGCTTATAGTTTGGATTCAGAGAAAACACACCTGTTACACTTTACTGTCAGAAGTATTGTTCTTTCTTACAAGTTCATGTAAGGGGGTGGTGCAATTAAAAGATGGAGTAGCTTGAGGCAGAAGAATAAAGTTTTTGGGACTGCATTGGCTATTCTGAATGACAAACTGGTATCAGTATAGCATAGGAATGATTATACTCTCTTCTGTACTCTGAAAGATGCATATTCGTTTTTCTTCATCTTCGTGCACAGTGCTTTACACAAAGAACTCAGTAACTTCTCACATTGACATGAGAACAAGCCTTAGTTTTTACCTGCCTGCTTTGGCAGTAGCCAGAAGTAACCACCTACAAAGGAAACAAAATGTAGCAACTTCCTTTTTGAAAGATTTGTCTGCGAAAGCACTGCAGTTGTTAGTCTGCCCCAGCAACAGAACCAACAAATACAATTCTTAGACCATATTTGGATTCTATTTCTGTAGCCAGGCCCATCTCATGACATACACCAATCTCTTTATATCCCTTTGGGACAACCCATGTTCCACTTCTGACTTCATTGGTTATTACTGATAGGGTATTAGAACTGTGTCAGAATTGGATGGGAAGCAAATGAATAGTGATGCTGTCATGCATTAAGAACCTTCTGTTTCTTCACCCAGTTTCTGGTCCTGCTTGCCACAAGGCAAGGGCATATACTGAGCTATGTTTATCCTTGCATCATAATCTACAGGCCTTTTTTTAACTTCTCTACCTTGTCTTTTCCACCTAGCCAGGGCTGGTTGGGGGTCAGGTTTTTGTACACATACATGTGGTTCTTAAGGAGCAGACATCTGAAAGGATATGTCTCCCTCACACAGACACTAGGTATTCTCAAGTGCTTATCTTTTGAAGAGGAGGAGGAAGACATTGCAGCCATGGACTTGGGGTGAGAAGTCCGCTCCCAGGCTATGAGAGGAAGTGGGCCACATACAGCAAAAGCTGCTGCTGTTTGCAGTGGTGGAAAGGATAAGCTAGGGCAACCATGCCAGGCCAGCGCCAAATCCTCTTAGGCCATGGAATCTTGGAAAGAGTAGAAAGGATGTGAAATTTAATGGTCCCTCCTAGCAGAGCCAGCAAGAAGTGTGACTTGCAAATGATACCTTCTATTTGCTAAAGAGAATGAACTTAACACATTAAGACCATCATTCTTTTTTCATTAAGTTTATGCCTTGAATATACCATATTTTTCCCTCCATAAGACGCACCCGACCATAAGATGCACCTAGTTTTTAGAGGAGGAAAGGGGGAAAGCCCCGTTTTTGGGGGGGATCAGCTCAAAGTTGTGCAGCTTCTTTTGCAAAGAGGAAAAGCCCTGTTTTTATGGGGTTCAACTCACAGTTCTGCAGTTTCTACAGTTTCCAGACAGATAATCTACCGACCTTTATCTCTCTCTCTCCCGATCGCTTGCTGATCAGCGGCTTCCTTTCAACACTCCCTTCTCTCTCTCTATATATAAAGCACGATCTGCTTTTGGCCCATGGGCAATTCGGCTCCAGGGACCACGCATTCACTCCATAAGACACACAGACATTTCCCCTTACTTTTTAGTAGGAAAAAAGTGTGTCTTGTGGAATGAAAAATACAGTACTGTAATTTTTTCACAGAATAGCTTGCATATTGTTAAATCGTGTCTATTATTTCTAACAGGTGATCATTGCTGCAGAACTTTTGAAAAATGCAGATGAGTTGGTTAAACAGAAAATTCATCCCACTTCTGTCATTAGCGGATATCGTCTCGCTTGCAAGTAAGAAAACTTCAGTGGTGAAATTTACTGCTGAGCAATCTCAACCTTCCGTGTTAAAGTTTTGTTGAATCTTTAGATTTGAAGTTTAGGGCAGTGTGTTATTTTGCCTCAGTGACATCACATTTAACGGCCCCAGCCATCACAAGAAAGTTGGGTGGCAAGTAGGGAAAGCATTGGTGTTATGCTGTATGGAATGCCCTCCGTAGGGAGGCTCAGCTGGCTCTCACTTTGCTATCCTTTTGACACCAGGCAAAGACTTATTTTACCCAGGGTTTTTAACATATTGGCAGGCCAGTCATGCAATTTATGCTGAAGGTAAGGAGAGATACATTGGCAGAACAGCTGCCATAGGCTTTATGTGTCAGCATTTGCTAACCTGATGCTTTCCAGGTGTGTTGGACTAAGTCTCATCAGTGTGTGTTTGCTGTCTGGGTGTACCCAAGACTGATTCAAATGTCCTCTACATTTCACAAGCCTGCAGGACCACATTTTTGTCTTTAACCACTGTCAGAGCAGCAAATATGGTAGAGGTTGTTTCACCTGCAGAAGGAGATTTGAGACCGTCTTAGGTTGCTGTGATTAAGCTCATTGATCCAGGTTGCATTTTATTCTTTGCTGGGTTCAGCTTGGTTTATATGTTGCATAGTATTTCAAAACTGTTTCATAAGCTACCCTTGGAATGATGGCTGGCCATTGAAGGAAATAACTCATTTTCAGCATTTATTCCATTTTCAAAGAGATGAAATTACTGTTAATGTTGTAATTTTTATAAGTCAAAGCATTGAGAGTATTAAAATTAAATCATAACTACCTTGTAAAAATTGTGTTTTTATTCAACAGGGAGGCAGTTCGATACATCAATGAGAACCTTGTTATTAACTCAGATGAGCTGGGCAGGGACTGCCTTATTAATGCAGCTAAAACATCAATGTCCTCCAAAATCATTGGAATGTATCCTTTCAGTTCGTGGAAACAAAAGTATTGAGTGCTACCTTTAAGAGAAAAATAGAAATTTTTCTTAGATATGTAGTGGGGGAGGCATAAAGGCATGGCCTAATTCTGATATCATTGGCATTCCTTTAAGAATGTCTCTCCAGAGAACTCACATCTGTATAATGACATTAGTCTTAGCTACTATGAAATCCTGTTGGATATTTATAGTGTCGTTTTAATGTGAAATGTGCAGTAAATTTAATATAGACTCTCAACTGCTCCTATTCTCCTTAACAGTGCTCTCATAGTGACAGTGACTTCTTTGCCAACATGGTAGTGGATGCTGCACTTGCAGTAAAATACACAGATTCAAAAGGGCAAGCACACTATCCCATCAACTCCATTAACGTTTTGAAGGCACATGGTCGCAGTCAGAAAGAGAGCATTCTTGTAAATGGCTATGCATTGAACTGTGTTGTGGGCTCCCAAGGTAAGGTCACGTTCTTATCAACAAAGCAATAGAGTTTTGTGTTAGCAGCAAAGACACACATGCAGTTTCTTTTTCTGATGAATCCTAAAGTACAGTCGTACCTCGTGTTACGTTCGCTGCAGGTTACGAACGGTGTGGGTTAAGAATGCACCGAACCCGGAACGGGCTACTTCCGGGTTCAGCGGTTCGCGCATGCACAAATGCGTCAAATGACATCACGAGCATGTGCCGAATTGCGATGTGGGCAGAAGCAGCGCTGCAGGTTTCGGACTGCTTGTGATGCGAACGGGGCTCTGGAACGGATCCCGTTCGCATCCAGAGGTACCACTGTATTAGTAGATGGCATAAAATATAGTTAACACTTCCATTTAACATGAAAGTATGATACTAAATATTGGGGGGGGGTGCCTCAAATTACTAGTAATAAGTTAAACTGTATGAGACACTTGGACCTCTTCTGTCTCAGGCTGCAATTCTGCACCCTCATACCTGGTAGTAAGCCCTCTGAATTTAGTGGGACTCACTTTTTAGTAGATGTCTAAAGATTTGTGTAAAAGTGTGTCAACCAATAATGCATGATTTGAATGGATGGACACTGATTTAGCCTAGAGAGTTTATGAACAGAGTGGGTTTCAAGAAAATGAGTCTTTGGTGAATAACTTTGCTACAAGAATTACGAATAGCACATTTTAAAGAACATTCCTAACTTGATTTTTAAATAATAATTTTGAAATACTGTATTTTAATAAACAACCTAGGATGTGTGGGTTTTTCCCCTCCTTTTTAAAGGTATGCCCAAGAGAATAGTAAATGCAAAGATTGCATGTCTTGACTTCAGCTTACAGAAGACTAAAATGAAGCTTGGTGTTCAGGTCATAGTCACAGATCCTGAAAAACTGGACCAGATTAGGCAGAGGTAAGAACCAGGGCCAAATATGGAATCCTAAGAATTTGGGTTTGGATGGAAAAGTTGTATACTTTCTTAATTAACCTGTCTGTGATAGTGGTGATGCATGTTCTGGTAACCTTCAAATGAGACAATTGTCTAGTATGTAGATCTGTCTTTGAAGATGGTTTGGAAACTTCAGTTAATTTGAGTTAATCTTCAAAGCTTTTATATGGGCATTATGATCACATGTCAATTGCACAGGCATCCAACTCATTTCAAAATGCTACTTTTTATCTTTAAAGATCTTTAGCAGAGGCCCTATATGCATGTCTGGAAAGCATTTTATATGAAATGGATATTAATAAAATTGGGAAGATAGATCACACATTAAATCACAGCTAGTTTTATGGAGTATTTTATCTTTTTGACCACTAATTTCATATTTGAGTTTGTTTCTGTTTAACTAATGCATGCCTACTCTCTCTCATGCAGAGAGGCTGACATCACTAAAGAGAAAATTCATAAGATCTTGGCCACAGGTGCAAATGTTATTTTGACTACTGGTGGAATTGATGATATGTGTCTGAAATACTTTGCGGATGCTGGTGCCATGGGAGTACGCAGAGTTCTAAAAAGAGATCTTAAACGCATTGCTAAGGCTTCTGGAGGTAACTACAGACATCTCAACGTTAAATCTTAACACCACAGCTTGCTTGTCTTGTTAGTAGTGAAGTTAAATATATAGAAACATGTTGCTTACTGCCACCTGTTGGACATTGAAAACTCAAATATTTATGAGTGAGGTTGTTTGGCACAATGAAAGTGGCTTTTGTGAAACATACTAAAGGCCTGTTTGTATGTTGTTTTTTATAAGCCACTCTGTGTTCAACCCTGGCAAATCTGGAAGGTGAAGAAACTTTTGAGGCATCAATGCTGGGACAAGCAGAGGAAGTGGTTCAAGAAAGAATTTGTGATGATGAATTAATCTTAATCAAGAAGTAAGAATTAATCTCTTGTATAAAGTACTTTGCCACATCTTTTGAAATTTCCTGTTTGATAGTTGCCATGATACCTTTTAAATTGTGTGAGCAGTTACATGTGTGGGATAGATTATCTTCAATTCTTTGTAATTAGTTTGAGACCATGAATTTTCTTGATAAACCTGGACACAATTCAGTTGTTGCTAACTACATAATGAAAAATGAGTAACTCAAAAATATAGCTAAATAGGGTTGGACCTTTCACTTTGTCTTTCTGAAACAGTACTAAGGCACGGACTACAGCCGCCATTATATTACGAGGGGCAAATGACTTCATGTGTGATGAAATGGAGCGATCCTTGCACGATGCTCTTTGTGTTGTCAAAAGAGTATTGGAGTCAAAGTCTGTGGTTCCAGGAGGTGGCGCAGTTGAAGCAGCGCTTTCTATTTACCTAGAAAATTATGCAACCAGCATGGTAAGTTTCTAGTTAATAAATGTTTGGAAACACTTCTGCCTGTGAACTTCGTTTTATTGTAGCTTTGGAGTTTTTTTTTTAGTTGAGAGCAGCCATAATTCACTTAATAATTGTTGAAAGATGCATTGGGAATTTTTAAACATAAGATTGATTTTAAAAATACTTGTATGGGGTCACTTAAACCAGGCTTCCTCAACCTCGGCCCTCCAGATGTTTTGAGACTACAATTCCCATCATCCCTGACCACGTGTCCTGCTAGCTAGGGATCATGGGAGTTGTAGGCCAAAAACATCTGGAGGGCTGAGGTTGAGGAAGCCTTACTTAAACTTTCAGCACAATAGACTTGCTAATAATGCATTGGTCTTTTGCATTACAGTTCTGAAATGCTAATATATAATTCTTTTTTAATTAGGGATCACGTGAACAGCTTGCTATTGCAGAATTTGCAAGATCGCTTCTGGTTATTCCAAACACTTTAGCAGTCAATGCTGCTCAAGATGCTATAGATCTTGTTGCAAAACTCAGGGCATTTCACAATGAAGCTCAAGTGAATCCAGAACGCAAAAACTTGAAATGGTAGGTGTCAGTGTGGAAAGAAGTGGAATTGTTTGTGACAAACCCAATGACATATAGCTATCGAACGTTCAGTCTTTAATATGCTAGCCCTCAATACAAATCATCTTTAAAAAATGACTTAAGCCATGTGTCTGTTAACGGCAGCTTTGCCAGGTAGGTTTTTCTGGTGGTGTACTTCGTTCAGGTACAAGGTTGATAAAAATGGATAAAAGCTTGAGGAAGAGCACAGTAGCTAAAAGTTGAATTGCTCTCGCTGTATCAAAAATGTTACAAAATTGGGATTAAAAGTTAGCCCTTCGTTTGGGAATATTAAACCAATAGTCTAAAGTTTATGTACCTATCTAAAACAATTAACTTTGTTTTTAAAGGATTGGTCTTGATTTAATCAATGGAAAGCCACGTGACAACAAGCAGGCTGGTGTATTCGAGCCTACTGTGGTTAAAACAAAGAGTCTGAAGTTTGCAACAGAAGCTGCAATTACTATTCTTCGAATCGATGATGTTATTAAGCTGCACCCTGAAAGTAAAGGTGATAAAGGCGGATGCTATGAAGATGCAGTTCATTCTGGAGCAATTGAAGACTAAATGGATTTTTATTCAACTGTTCCTATAAAAGTCTTTCTAGTCTTGTATGTACACATGTGTTAATTAATGAAGCTGTTGCACTTCTTAATTACTTAAAATTTAAAAATGGCTGTGTCCTCATATTTGTTCTAATATTTAAGCACGCAATAAAATGCAATGTGGCTAAGAGCTTTTGAGGGCTTAAACTGAAGTCGCTATACAATGCTTTTGGTTCTCTACACCAAGGAATGCTGTGCAGTCATGCCTAGTGCTAAAGTTGCAGTACCCAAAGTCTGTGACGGGTGGGGCAAGCAACAGCTTAACTTTTCCTGAAGTCAAGTAAGAGACTGATTCTGCCCACTAGCGTGCTCTCTGCAGTGGGATTGATGTGACAGAGAACATTGGCTATTTTAAGCCATATTTATCCCGTGGCCATATGGATCTCAGTATGTATGACTTGTTTATATACAACACAGTACTAGTAATTTAAAGTTGGTACAGCATCTGCAGTGATGGAACTGAGATAGTGACATGGTCACAGTAATTGAAGGAAGAGGCGGCAGTTAAGACAGTTTGTTTAATTAGAAGCCATGCAACAAAATACAGAATTACTGAAACACTTCCATTATCTTTCTACACACATGGCTATGCCCATCCCTCCTCCAATACACAAAGCAACAACCCCCCGTTTTCCACCTGTTCGTTCCAGCGCATGCACAAGCGTAACAAGGATCCGACAACCAGATGCTCCAAGAGGATGGCCAAGGGCAACAGCTCCACCTTCAATGTTCACCTGCCACAAAAATAAGTGTCCCTGTTAAATATAAAGTATACCATCGAACAAGGCAGACAAAGGGGAAAGAAGGGAAATGACAGCAGCATCAGAGACTGGAGATGCCTCATTGACATTCTAACCAGCCTTCACTGGAGAGATTACCTATTTTTTATTTTATTTTATTTTTTTAAAAAAAACATTACAGATAGTCAGGAAAAGGACCAGTTAGGGTGAGGAACGTTACTAATGTGATAGTTGCAGCAATACTCTCTGAATTCTCTTTAAAAGCCATGTTGATGAGCAGCATTCCAGAAAAAACTGGCTGCAAACCTGGGAGTTGAGGGAGGTAAAGTGAGTCTATTTGGAAGGGGAGTGACCCCCCAAATTCTTCAAAGCAACACAGGCACCTTCATTCCAGCAATGGCTAGTAGCCAGTAGACTTGGTGGAGCTAATAGGAGGGGCATGGAGGTGTGACCAAGTTCTGATGCAATTGAGGTGTGTCATTGTAGTTCAAGGATGCATTCCTGGCAGGCCTCAAAATGTATCAAGGACCAGATAAAGGCCTAGAGAGGTGCATCTGGTACCTGGGCCTGACACTTTTTCCACTAGGAGGCTCCCCCGCCCCCAAATCATCCCCTTCCTTAAATGAAATGAGCCTTTATTTACCAACCCCCCAATATATGCAAATTTATTCTGAATGCCTTCCAGCTTATTTGAGAGGCTGCACCTAATTATCTCTCCCTTTGTCAGATAAGGTTAGATGATTAGTGTATTGAGCTTTCAGGACATACCTTTTCTGGGTTCAGTTTTAGCTCTCTTGTTACCGCACAACCTAGAGCAGCATACGCTTCATTGATTTCATACAAGTCCACTTGATCCACTGTCCAACCTGCTTTTTCCAGCTGCAGAAGGGCAAACAAGTAATTAACATCAAGGCTTCAAGCCATTAGCAGCAAAGTTGGTCTGTGTGCCTTCAGGTTTTAGAAGCGAAATATAGCCAACTAGATTCCAGACATTAGGAAAAGAGGGTAATGCTATGGGCAGTTGGTTATTGACTAAAAATACTGTTCGAAGCCTTCCCGTTAACGTGGAAGATGCAAAATTTTACACATAGGCTGATTAAATAGTGTGAGTCACAGAAAATATGTGTGCCAATGTCTCAGATTTATTCATAGAAACTAAAGGGAGTGCAGTGCTTGGAAAACAGTAATTTAGCATCAGCTGAAGATTGCCCAAAATCAGGGCTTGCTTTCCAGCCGGAACTCGCCAGAAATCAGTTCCAGCACCTCTCAGGTGGGCGCTATTGCCATTATAGGAGAACAAGGGAGGTGTTCATGGTGAGTTCCAGCACCTTTTTTCTAGAAAAATGGCACTGACCAAAACATTAAAAAAATTACTGTAATTTTCCGTATATAGGACTAGGTTCCCCCCCTAAAAAATAATGTCAAAAATTAGCGGGCGTCTTATACAGATACATCTCCCTGCCCCCCATTTTCTTAATGAGTCCCCCAAAACAGCAGGCATCTTATACATAGGGGCGTCTTTTGGCGAAAAATTGCAGTATATCGTTCGGGAGGAATCTATGTTTAATACAAGATTTGTTACTCAGGATTAACCAGCTATCCTGAAAAGGTTCACCCTGTTCCCAATATATTACTTACAGCTTTCTTTATGGCTGAGACAGGCGCAATCCCCATGACAGAAGGATCTACACCAGCTTGGGCCCAGGATACAATCCGTGCCAAAGGGGCAAGACCTCGTTTAAGGGCTTCAGCTTTCTTCATGAGAATTACAGCTGCAGCACCATCATTTAGACCTGGGGTGGAGTGGGGGGGGGGGAGAGAGGACACGGCTTGAGACCCAAAACGTGCCATTGAAAGTGTTCTCCAGGTAGAGAAAATCCTGAAAGTAGAGAGAACTACCACAGTAGAAATCTTTTGCCCTCTGCCCTTCAGCTACCTATTAGCACAAGAGTGAACACTTTTTTCTGGCCAGTGGGCCACATCCTTATCCCCACGACCCTAGTGGGCCAAATTTAACAGGCAGATATTCCCCACAAACAATACTAGAGCTACCCCCCCCCCATGTCACAACTGGAAAGTGATGGCAAATGAGGCTTGTATACAAATATAACGATCGTATTTTAGTCATGTATTTTATAAAATTTATACACCACTTGACTGTAAAAAACAACAACTTCAAAGTGGTTGATAGGAACACTATCCTCTTCAAAATTGTAGTCATCAGTAAGTTATCAGTACTGCACTTAACCAAATTGTTTAAGGATGGTATATTGAATAGTGTAACCTGCCACAAAATGTTGCAGTATGGCTCAGTTCTCCTGTTCAGGATTCAAAACATTCCAGCTTATCCCTCCATCCCAGTTTTCCATTCTCACCTCCCCACCACCCACCCCAGCCCTAGCCCATCAGCATCCTGCGGTGACTGAGCACACTTATTCCTCACTGGGAAGTTTTGAGGGTTTCCCCCTTGCAGATTTCTCCTAAAGATTTATACATTTCTTTGTACTTCCGCAAAGGTGGGGATTCCCAGCTTGGTGCTGTCTTGGCTACATATTTTCCCGCCCTCCGTCATCAGCATTCCATGCCCACTGAGCGTGTTCAGTCCATACCGAGTTCCCCCCTTTGAGGGTTGTTCATGAGGGACAGAAACACACCTTTCAATTTTGCGAGGACAACACAACATTTTAAAAGAGGCTTTGGGATTCCACATGGCAAACTGTATTTTACAAACAGTACTTTGTACTGGTCTTTAAGGCTGGATCTAGGCATATCAAAGAAGCGTTTCACTTTAGAGCGTTGTAAATTTAAACAGGGAAAACAGGTAGAGAAAAACGAGACTCCACGTCACCATCTGGTGGCACAATGTTATATCGCACATACCAATGCATAGCAGTCTAGCTGAGTCGTAAGACTCTACTGTGGAAAGGCCTAACAACCACCTCCCACACCCCCACCACACTGCAATGCCCCAAGTTGTGGTTGGAGAAAATACAAGCCTTTCCCCTGCCCCAGGTATTCCTGATTGTATCTATCTGAAGTTAAATAAAACTTGCTTGAAGCAGATGCATTTTAAGCATTATATTTAAGTGGTATCCATTATGATCCTTTATTACCCACCCTTCACCTTCAGGTCCTGGGATGGGTTACAAAATTAAAACACATATTAAAAATGGTTTATAACATCTTAAACAAACCTGAGGCATTTGCGGCGGTCACGGTTCCTGTTCCATCAGTTATAAAAAAAGGCCTGAGCTTTGCCAGCGTTTCCAACTTGCTACCAGGGCGAGGATGCTCATCTTCTTTCACTTCGACTGGACCTGCAAGACAGCAAGTATTTCAGAAAGAACTGTCTATGTAGAAGTCAAAATGGAACCTAAGATCTCGGTAAAGTAAAGGTAAAGGTACCCCTGACCGCAGACGACTCGGGGGTTGCGGCGCTCATCCCGCTCTATAGGCCAAGGGAGCCAGCGTTTGTCCGTAGACAGCTTCCGGGTCATGTGGCCAGTATGACTAAGCCGCTTCAAACCACCAACCTTTGGGTCGGCAAGCCCTAGGCTCAGTGGCTTAGACCACAGCGCCACCCTATCCAAATGGAAATTCATCTCCCTGCCCCCAAACCATACCCCACCCTGTCCTCTCCCATTCACTTCTATGGAAGCAGTCGCTCTGTGCTTGCAGAGCCAGCCCTGCACAGTAGGAGAGGACACACAACTCCTCACACAACAACTCGTAGCAATTCTGTGTTCCCACTGAAGAATGCCTAGGGCTCCGGTCTACTTCCAATACGTACAAAGGTACACAACAACAGTACTGCTTGGAGTTAACCCATGAAACCTTCGGCTTCTGAGGTTCCACCTTTCTTTTTACTTAATGTTAAATGAATTAGACTTTAAGACAAAGTTTCAGAAGGTCAGGAAACATTGGCTCAGAACCGTTTCAAACAGGACACCTCTGAAAAATTGCTTTGCAGCCAGGCAGCAGTGAAATGGTTACCGTTCATCATTTCAACTTTACTTATCACAGTGACAGTGTAAATTACTAAGCTTGTGGGCCAGACTCCTCTGAGTTAGATCATTATCCGTGATAACAGAGGAAGAACTGAAGCACAGAAACAGATACAGACCATGATAACTAGTCATACGCCCTGTACCCAGAACAGTTGTTGCTATGAATGCATACTCACCTTTCCTAGAAGGCACAGGAACAGGAACAATCTCTTTATCAAAATATCCAGCCTTTTGGGCATTTTCAGCCTTGTTCTGTGACTGTACAGCCAGTTGATCTTGCTCCTCTCGACTAACCTGCCATTGCTTGGCAACATTTTCAGCTGAAACCAGGAGTTGGGGAGTATATAGTCATTATCAAGATGCAGCAAGAGTCCCATTGCCATACGCACAGCACAGCTTTAATTGCATCAGAAGTTCAGTAATGAATTATGGGAACATGCTGCCTCCAACGTTCAGTGCTTACTCCTGACACGATCAAATCTATTTTGTTGGAAAGGTATGCCTGTTGCTTAAATAAATGTTTAAAGCTATTGATGAAAGAAATGTGAAAGCTGAAACTGTCCATCTAATATTTAATAAATAAAAATATTTAAGAAATAAAAATAATACCCAATATTGAACTATACTCTTCCCCCACCCACTTGACAATGCCATTTGGAAGAATCATGTGGCTTACCAGTTATACCCATGTGGTAGTGGTAGAAGGCATCTGTCAAACCATCCAAGATCAGAGTGTCCTGCAAGGAGGCTTCCCCCATCTTCATCCCATTGCGCATATGAATGACATGCGGCGCCTGCAAGCACATCATTTTGACACATTTAGAATTCTAAGAATGATGTTGTTTGGAGGTGGGTGGAAATAAAGTCTCTTCTGGCCAGTCCCTCGTCATGTCACAGCTCTTCTGCCTTCTGTAAACAAATGGGGCCTACGGAAAGGGCCACAGAACATGGTTTGCTTATGGAAGATGCAACCCCAGTTGAAAGAATCACGTAGGAGGTGACAGGAGCCCGTTGAGAGCTGGTGATGATCTGAGTAGGCCATACATGGGGAAATGGTGAATCCAGAGACATTCAAGGTATGCTCAGTTGGCAAAGTTGTTCTGTATGGGGTTGCACCACTGGTGATGTCAGGACTTTAGGGCAAAAAGAGAGGAATGAGCAGGAAGGCTCCTAACACAGCAGGACTGTGATTTGAAGTGAAACGATTGCCATCTAAAGAGGGGAGCCCCCATTAGTCAATTAAGTCCAGAGTCTAACTTTACTTAACTGAGCCATTGAATTACACACACACTCTGCCACCCCATGTCTACAGTTTGGGGATGTTGTTAGACCCAGCTTTGTTTCCGTCATAATGATTCCACCATGCAACTAATGGCTATTCTGAACTAGTCCAAATCTTTCCGCCCTGAGAATTGTTCCAAACCACTAACCTGAAAAAACCAACCAAGTCTGAGGGCCTGAGGGCCCTTTTATGAACAGCAAAAGGCTCACCTTGCTCATGTTTTCCATGCCTCCAGCCACTACAATACTGGAATCTCCTACCATGATGGACTGAGCGCCTAAGCACACGGCTTTCAGGCCTGAACCGCATATCATCTGGCAGCTCCAAGCAGGTATCTCATATGGAATCCCAGCGGCGACACTGGCTTGTCGGGCAGGATTCTGACCAGCACCTGCAGAAATAGAAAGAATTCATAAGCATGCAGAGACAACCAGAATCAATTGCTCTCATTCCTTCCCCCTGCCCAACATTCCTTTCCATATGAAAAGGCAAAAAAGACACAGAAACACTATTTGGCTACAATACTCTCAAGCATCCTGTTTTGTTTTTAAGTAGATAGCTGGTTCTTGCTTGCAGAAGCAGACACTGCTTTCCAAAACCTACACTTAACTCTGCATTTCAACACCTGCCTTTGGGTTGCTCAAGTCACCTCTGCTCTGGATTTCCTGGTGTTTTCAGCTAGTCCCTGACACCTGATTTGGGGCTTCTGTGCCTTCAAGATAAATTACAACATTCCTATGAGCTGAGCTTCATTTAGTTTTGAACTCCCACGTTCCACTGACACAACTTCTGCACCTTCCCTCTGTCTTCATGTTCCTTTTCTGGGCACCTTCCAGGAGTCAAACTAAAACCTCCTTGCTTCCTGACCACTTTTCAAACCTGCACAACAGTTCTGCCAGTTAGAAAGAAGGTGCCTGGTTTCCCGCAATAAGTTCTAGTCAGTGAAGTGCTGCAACCCGAATTCTGCAACTTCAAACCCTAGGTAATTTTTGTTATGAGGACACCCTATGTCACCTCAGCCCTCCCCCGAAGGAATTTCTCTGTAGGCAACTGTCTACTAGAGGATGCTTAACCATGGAAGACCATCTCAGGTTAGCTTGGATGGGGCAAGACTGTGAGGGGCTCAGCAAGCGAGGGATTAGGAAGAAAGTATGAACCAGGGTTAGGGAGTGACAAGGTATCAGGGGGAGCATAGGTAGTGAATGGGATTATTGTGGACTGGAAATTCAGGAGCGGGCAAGGAACATTTTTATAAGATTCATTCGCAGAATGAGGGAGGGTTGGGAACTTCTGACAAAAGGGCAAAATACAACCTTTCAGAGCTCTTGGGGTGGAGGGATGTGTGAGTGTGGAGAAAGTAGCCTACTGTGCAAATTCACCTCAACCACTCCATTGACTTTTCCCTCTGCCCTTTCCCTCTCTACTGGCCTTCGGCCCCTGGAAGGTTGCCCAGAAATGGACTGCTGCCCTCAGATGGAAGAAGGCTCCCCACCCCTTGGTTAGCATGTAGGGATGTGCTGTGACAGGATTTTAAACTCTATGTTGACCTTTCAAGGTAAGGGAATCTCTTCCTACTAAGCAATTATTCCTTAGAAGACAACTGCTCCCTTATAAACCAACTTCCCATGAGTTATGATGCAACCTGCGGTAAGGTTATTTTGGAAATCCCTTCTGAGATTTAATCGAATTAATTGAATTAATTAATGTTTGCTACCATTTGCTCACAAATAAAATCCAAGTATTTGCTCTCGGGAAATTTGATATACCAGCACCGGGATGAATAAAACTGTTAAATAGGGTTGCAATCCAGCAAATTATTGTAGCTTGAATATCCCTGGTGCTGCTGGAGGTGAGAGAGCTGTGGCTTATCTATGAAGCTTCTTCTCTGGCAGTGTGGCCCACCACATGTTTCGACTGATGTGGCACTATATGTTGTGGCAGAGAGGGCAGGTGACAGGACCAGAGAAGGAGCAGTCACAGTTGCTTCATCTCTGGCTGCCAGGGGCAATGAAAGGTTACAAGACAACGTTCTGTAAGCTGGGAACCCTACTTACACAGGGGAAGAGAAGGTGAGCTGTACAGTAGAGGAAGATTAAAAAATATGACTCATAGTATGAATGCATATCTTGTCTAAGTATTACAAAAGCCCTAGCAAAGAGGGCAAAACAGATTCCAGACCAGCACCTGAGAAAACTGGTTCACTTAAGACATACCTGCAGTCAAGACATGTCCAAATATAACCTCAGATACTTCTTTAGGTTCAATTTTTGCCCTCTTCAAGGTTTCCTTAATGGCCACGGAAGCCAGCTCATGGGCGTGCAAAGTAGACAAGGAACCATTGAAGGAGCCTAGATAAAATGCAAGTTAAGTTGTTATACTACAGACAGGCCTTTTTCAACCACAAAATAAGTACTTTAGGAAAAGGTTTGTGAAGCCAGGTCCAGTAAGGCATATGTAAATGAAGTAATATGGGGTGGGGTGTTGCATAACTGGAATGGTACATATGACTCAAATTATGTTTCCTAGTAAATCTTTGTGCATAAGTGAAACATTATCTTGTCCATGCTGACTTTAAAATTGGTCTCACTAATTCAAATGAGACTTACTCCCAATAAGGAAGGATTTAGGTTGGTGGGAGCAGACATATTCTTTGGGGGCAGAACTTCAGTTAATTAAGTATTTTGTTGTGGGGGAGGAAGGGAAAGGAGAATGTTAGCCGCTTTGAGACTCCTTTGGGAAGTGATAAAGCGGGATATCAAATCCAAACTCTTCTTCTTCTTCTTATTATTATTGTTTTAGTTGATCGGGGGGGGGGGAGCAGCTGACCTCCCACCCACCCCTTGGTTATGCCCATGACTGAGCATTATGCAACTAAAGGCTTCCTTTGGTTTGGTTTATATTTTGCTGTCTTTCAGTTTCAGTCATTCATGCTCAAAATCATCTAAATTTGGGGTGGGAAAGCACTCTCTCCTCAATGCAACATACCCCATATCACACACACTGCCTGTGCCGCTCTTCACACTTGCTTTGTGCAAAATGGGTTTTAAAAACGTAGTATTCATTGTCAAACAGGAAACTCTGGCGTGAAGCCAAATAAAAAGAGAGAGGCAGGTGTATTAAAGCTAAGTTGTGCAATAACCAGTGTAAATATTAAGAGTTAGTATGGAGAATAAAAAATAGACCATCATGAGTGGGGAAAGATGATCTTTAAATAGAAGACAAAAGAGTAAACTTGTCAAAGAAGATTAGAGGCTGCATTAAAGTAGAGGCAATAATCTATTTCGTCCTGCGGTTACACAAAGAGGAAACACGCCCCTCATAAAGACATGCCACATGTGATCAATGTTGAAAACAACTCTGCACATGTTCAGAGGTACCCGAGCTGCATTTTTTAGTTCAGGTGTTGGCATTGCAGCTTTCTCCCAAAGCGAGTTGCTGACCCTGGATCCCCCTCTCCAAGGACATGACCCAAGAGCCACATCCTTCTACCCAGGGCCAGATTTAGGTTTGATGAGGCCCTAAGCTACTGAAGGTAATGGGGCCCTTTATATGTCCACCTGTCCTTTGTCAACAACAAATTGTTGTGGTTTTTTGTGTTGAATATATGCTATATTGTAATTTATGGACCTAATAGGTATCTAAAGGTATCTGTTTAGGGAAGTTTTTAATTTGTGACTCTGTATTGTATTTTGGTATTTGTTGGAGGCCGCCCAGAGTGGCTGGGGAGACCCGGCCAGATGGGCGGGGTATAAATAATAAATTATTATTATTATTATTATTATTATTATTATTATTATTATTAAAGCCATTTACACATGCAGAATGTAGGCACCCTTCATATAGAAATGAGCAAACCACTGATATTTTAGGGAGCAGGCTAGCAGGCAGGGGCCATTACTTACTTCATAGGAACCTACGCAACACAAAACACTACTACATACACTGTTGCTGTATGTAGGTTTTATTTTATTTGTTTTTTATCTTATATTTTGGAAATGTACATCCAGGCGTTTTTTTCCCTTTAAATTTTTTAGGGGCCCCCAAGAGAGTGGGGCCCTAAGATATAGCTTGTTTAGCTTATACGTAAATCCGGCACTGCTTCTACCTTGCTGCCATCTCTTTGCAGAGGACTGGCTAAAGAGCAGCGTTAGGTTCTGTTAATCTAATGCGAGAACAGAAGCGGGCCGAGCTTTCATGGTTCTACCCGCCGCAAGCCAATCGGAGGAAGCGCGATTCGTCAGCGCCTCTCACGAAGCAATCACAGGGCTGCTCCACTCGGTGGCTCTACAGCTCCTACCCAATCACTGGGCGAGGCGGAGCCTGAATTGACCACGTTAATATTTACCACTGGCTCTACAACACAAGTATTCCACGAAAATTAGAAACTCCGAAATGAAGATTAGGTTGCCAGTTCTATTGAACTCAACGCGGCTGGCTGGCTTCCGAGTTGACATGTTTGCACGGTTAGGTTTGGGCGATCTCGGGAAAATTGCTCTGAAAGCTTGCAGTCCTCATGAAAACAGAGAAGAGTTTAGTCAAAATTTACAAGGCGCCCACCTTCAATACGGTTGAAATCACAAAAATATTATTTAACGTTTGATTAGGGCCAACCAGCACGTTGATTTGGGATGACGTCTAATGGATCAAAACGAGAGCTCATCTTCAGATTCTCGCACGCTTCGTCCTCTCTTAAAGCCACGTAGGGCTGGCCAATCTAAATTGCCCCCATCCTTCCTTCAATTCTGCAGTTCCCCTTCCATGAGAAATGGGCTACAGCTCAACTGGAGGGGCACTAAAATGATACTGGACAGGCACTGCAATAGGCGAAGTAGCGACGCCCGAGCGATTGCTTCGCTTTCCAGCCGCGATCGGAAAGATCAGATCAGAAGAATCTTTAATTGCATCAGCCACTAGCCATAACAATAAAATAAAATAAAGTGGACTGAAGATAGAGGTAAAAACTTAACTATGCAAAATACAATGTGGAGGTTTACATCAACGATCAAGGTCAGAAAGGAAGCGGAGCGCCTCCAATGGGTGAAAGATTTCCCCCACCCCCACTCCAAAGCCGCCGCAGCCGGCCTTGCGCGCTCTCCCACTCACCGATCGGGGTCCTGACAGCAGCCACGAGCACAACACTTTCCCCGCTTGCATCCATGCCGCCTCCAGGTCCCGCTTCGGCCACTGGTCCTGCTGCATCTTACGCCTGGCTCTTAAGCCGCCTCGCGCCGCCCGAAAGTCCCACGCGCGTTCTCATTGGCTGCGCGGGGCTACTCCCACCCCCTCAAACGCCTTCGTCATGGAGGGCTTGGCTGACAGGCGGGAGGCGGGAGGGGTCTGAGAAGACGGGAGGTTGCGTTTTCGCTCCCAGAGAGGCTTCGAAGGTGACGCCGTCTCCGTGCCAAAAAGATGGAGGATGCAAGTGTGCGGGAAGCTTCAGATGCACTCGAAAGCTTATACCCAGAACAAACTTAGTTGGTCTCTAAGGTGCTACTGGACAATTTATTTTTATATATATTTCGACTGCGTCAGACGCCAACACGGCTACATACCTAAATCTGAGGACTTGCAGTTATCACTCCCTCAGCCTTCCTCCCAGGAGCCCAGGGGAGGTTGACACGGGGTTTCCCCGCTGAAGAGATTCGAAATGATCGATTTATCATCGTTTCTATTCCCTAACCCCCCTCAATAAGGAGATCAGAGATTCGACGAACAACATTATGACCTCACAATAGGGTCCCCAGCTTGTGCGTGCTTGCTTTCGGAGCGCTTCCCCAGAAAAGCACAGCTTCACACATTCACGTGAAAAACTATATGATTTGTGTAATGTGCACATTTGTTTTTTCTTTTGCAGATGGGGTGGAGGGGCTAAAACAGAACAGGCCACAAGCAAGTGGTTAGGAGCCTGGCAGGGTGTCAACAGGCGAAGCTTTCCTGTAATTTTATTTCTGTACTGGAAAAGGCACAACCGGATGGATTTCTGCCTCTGTAAGGGGACAAGAGCACTGCTCTCCCCCAGTGCTAACCAAAAATAATGCATAGGACCCAAGTTTTAAGAGTTGTAAACAAGTTGTCACTATGGGTCATTAATTGTTCCTCAGCTGGCAACCCTAACCCAACAGGCATGGTAATTTCAGATTGGGCAAAAGAGAAGATTTGCGGCAACTAAGGTTCAGGTGCCCTTACATGGATAAAAAGGAAGCTGTTAATCTGAAGAATATTTGTTGTAATTATTTATTGTTACTTGTTTACAACATAACTATAACAATGTTATCAGCACAAATCAAACAGCCAGGTGCTTCTTTTTCCAGGGAGCATCCTTAAGATCTAGACACCTTAACATTAAATCAGACATGAACTCTAGAAAGTAAAGTCTCAACCAAGACCTAGAAGTGCCATGCCCACTCTTAACTTTTCCTTTCATATTGCTTGTTAATATGAATTTAAAAAGTCAATTTGCTTTAAAATGCAGACTCATTCTTAACATTATTATTATTACTATTAAATTTATTACCCAGCCTTCACCCTAAGGTCCTATGACAGGTTACAACAATTAAAAATACAGTTTACAACACTTAAAAAGCTTACAATTAAAAAACGCAATAGTAAAAAAATAGTGTTGGTCCTGAAAATACCGGTATATATTTCAGGGGTCCTAGACCAGGGTAAAGATGTGCATCTTCAGGATTCACCAAAAACATTGGTCATTGAAGATTTGTTTTTCCGCTTTGCTGAAAGTCATTGTGCAAAATAATGATCTTCCCATTAATTTCTTCCTTGTTGATCTGAATAGAAGTTCCCATATGAGCATGCAAACTAGTGTGCCTTAAACTCAGCACATAAACAGAACTTGGCTCTGGAACCTGTTTTCAGTGCCAGGATTCAACCCTGGAACATATGATGCAATACTAAAGAGTATCCAGCCAGATAAATATCATGAATTACTACATAGTATGTAATAAAACTATATTAAATTCTGTCTTATAAAAGATCTGATCAATCACATGCATGACCAATCGCATTGAGCTCCATTGTGAACTGCTAGTCCATTTGTGGTAGTAAACCTCTAAGTTACAGTGAAGAACCCTTCCTTCTCCCTTTTTCTTCTGTTACCAGATGGGTAAATACTGCATCTCAACTTTCCTCATCTCCCAGAATTTTCCATTTCATGACATGGAACCTTTTCTGGTTTTTCCATTTCTGCAAAGCTGGGCCTTTAAGACTCTGCCTCATAATTCCTATTTGATAACTCTCCGCTTATTCACCCCAATCTCTGCAATGGTAATTAAGTATATTGTCCAGGCCTTGCTTGTGTACAGCATTATTCTATAGTGGTGTTTCAAGCTCCAAAATTGTAGGCTATTATTACTTGTGAATCATTTTATATTGACATGAAGCCAGCTCTAAACTTTTAGTCATTTTAAAATAAATATTACAATTATAACAAGCAGCAAGCATACTAATATTGGTCTATGTTAAATTCCCAAATGACGTAAGGTTATCAAAGCCAATACAAGTGCCGTGTTTCCCCGAAAATAAGACACTGTCTTATATTTATTTTTCCTCAAGAAGACACACTATGGCTTATTTTCAGGGGATGTCTTATTTTTATTACGTCAGTTGCTGCCAGTCTTCTTAACCGCTCCGCGTTGGTGCGCTGCATAGCCACGCCTATCACTATATCTTATTTTCAGGGTATGGCTTATATCGCACAAATGCTTAGAAATCCTGCTACGACTTATTTTATGGGTATGTCTTATTTTTGGGAAAACACAGTGCATATGTGCACATAATAATCTCCAGTAAATAATCCATGAATGCTATTTTTTTATTCTGCTAAATTAGCCCTTCAGTGAACATGTGTGCAAGAGATGTTTGTGTAAATGTGTGTGCTAATGCACTAGCAGATCTGGTGATACTATCATTTGGCCTGTTGCTGTAAGTAGATGGGGGATCTATAAGCAAGGAAAGGCCTGCTACCCAAGCCTCTGACATGAGAGTGCCCTTGTCCTAAATGGGCTATAGTTCATTGATTATATGTTCTAGCTAGGTGACAAATGGTGCTCTGTCACTTTCTCTTCTGTTTTTCAAAGGAGACTTCTTATTATTGAGTATTCACATGTTGCAGATGCTGATAAATAGCAGTAAAGCAGTGCAGGCTTATAGTGGCCATACCACCTTCCCTTTCCTTTGTGAAATTCGGTTTGTTGAGTAAGTAGACGAAAGGCAAACTTCTGTTTCTCCACCTGTCCCCTATGTGCAATATGGGAATAACAATAATTGATCCTACAGCAATAGTGTAAAATTACTGATATTCTATGTGCAGTACTTTGAATATTCTAAAGTACTGTATAAAACAAAAATATATAATAGGAGTTGTTTGCAATGAAGTTGTTCTCTTCCCCTCCCTCTAACCTCCTTGTGCACTCCCTCAAATCTGCTCTGCAGGGTTAGGGGAACCCCTAAAACAGATTGGGGGCTGGCGGGTAGGAGGAGAAGGAGGTACAAGTGGAAGTCATTACATGAATGGAAGTTCACTGGATACCATCCTATGTCATCACTGCAAATGATGGTCAAATGTCACATTAAGGTGAACTGCTAGTGTAATCAAATAATAGAGAGTTTAGAAAAGTTGGTAAATCATCAACTATGAAAGTTAAGAGGTCCTTCTGAAGGTGAATGCCAGCAAAAAATTGAAGCCAAGAATCTACCATTCCTGGCACACTAAATAAACATTAACAAATAGTTGCAGGGGTGTGTGTGTGGATATTAGTTCATTTCGTAATGCCTTCTTGTCAAAATGATCCTGTGTTATTTCAGTAAAAACTGCTGATGTCTGAGGGGATACGCAAAAGTGTATTCAGAATAGTAGTCATGATGAGATTTTATTTTTCTCCTACTTTTTAAAAACACCCCACTACCACCAATATATCCATCACTAGCACCTTGAACCCAGTGTTGCTTGGAAATTCTAATGCACTAAAAATCAGTGCAGTTTTGGAAGGTTCAGTCCATCATATTGATTCAAAACGGCATGCAGAACCATCATGCAAAATTTGGTTACAATATTTTAAGAGGTATCCAAATGCAGAACAAACAAACAATATAGAGTGACATAATGTGTGGTTGCATTTTCCACAGCACATGCCATTTTAAGAACTTGAAGATCTATTAAGAAGTCAGAAGTGTTAATGGTTCTTATGTATCACAAACAATTCTGCAACAGTTTATAAAACTGAAATACATCAACTTATTAGAACAATTCTGACAACAAATTCTGCATCAACTTAAAACAATTAGTGAATAAAATATGGTTCTAGTTTGGGGTATTTCCCCATTTGATTTCACTATTAAACAGTGTGTACTTATATTTGGTGGGACTACTACTACTGCAGCTTCCCACTGTAGTAGTTGTGGTCCCAGGAAGTGGGTGGTGCTGTGGTCTAAACCAGTGTTTTTCAACCTTTTTTGGGCAAAGGCACACTTGTTTCATGAAAAAAATCACGAGGCACACCACCATTAGAAAATGTTAAAAAATTTAAGTCTGTGCCTATATTGACTATATATAAAGTAATTTTTCAATTTTTCCCACGGCACACCAGGCAACATCTCGCGGCACACTAGTGTGCCGCGGAACAGTGGTTGAAAAACACTGGTCTAAACCACAGTCCTAGGACTTGCTGATCAGAAGGTCGGCAGTTCGAATCCCCACAACGGGGTGAGCTCCCGTTGTTTGGTCCCTGCTCCTGCCAACCTAGCAGTTCAAAAGGACGTCAAAGTGCAAGTAGATAAATAGGTACTGCTCTGGCAGCAAGGTAAATGGCGCTTCCGTGCACTGCTCTAGTTTGCCAGAAGCGGCTTAGTCATGCTGGCCACATGACCCAGAAACTGGACGCCGGCTCCCTTGGCCAGTAAAGTGAGATGAGCACCGCAACCCCAGAGTCATCCGCGACTGGACTTAATTGTCAGGGATCCCTTTACCTTTACGTTGTGGTCCCACCACCAATGATAAAGCTGAATTTGACATTCCATCTGAATGGAGCTCATAGACTACTAGTGGCTCACCATCCGAGAACCTCTGACACAAACATTCTCCAAGATGATTAGATTGAATTATAATCCCCTTCACAGTACAGTGGTACCTCGGGTTACGGACGCTTCAGGTTACAGATGCTTCAGGTTACAGACTCCACTAACCCAGAAATAGTACCTCGGGTTAAGATCTTTACTTCAGGATGAGAACAAAAATTGCATGGCAGCAGCGGGAGGCCCCATTAGCTAAAGTGGTACCTCAGGTTAAGAACAGTTTCAGGTTAAGAACGGACCTCCAGAACGAATTAAGTTCTTAACCCGAGGTACCACTGTAGTTACTCCTGGGCATTGTTTCTTGCGAGTTCCCAGCCACTATGTCAAGACTACTCCAGTCTCCAATGCTTTAACAGCTATGAATTCCAGCTGTGGCATCTGCTTCACCTTTCCTATGTCCTGATCTTATGAGTTATGACCACCTGTTATCTAATATCATTTGATACATATCATCCAGGATTAATATTCCTTGTTTTGAGGCTGCCTTCATGCCTGGACCCTGGACCTCCTATGAGCCTCTCCCTTGGCAAATGTGGACCACTTTTGACCTCTTTAGGCAATTCTGCTTGTCAGTAAAATTATGAACAAGCTCATCTTATTGGCCCTACTTCTGTTAAGGGTTGTTCATACCATGACCCACCTTGATACTGTTTTCAGTCTTCACTTTTCTTCAACTGCCACATATAGACTTCCTTTTATTTTTATTTTTTAGAGAATAGCGAAGTAATAGTTTTTGTGAGTATGCCTACAGCTTAAAGTGTAAATTTAACTACAGCTTAAAGTGTAAATTTAACTCTTCTCTCCTTCTTCATCCCTGTAATAAAACCTGGGAGTTTTAATGCCAGAGTAGTTCCAGGACCTCTGAGACAAAATTCCCTCATATTTCTGTAGAGCTAGAATCTCCAGAGGACCTTAGCATCATCCATAACAGTTTAAGGTGGGAATGCTAGGTACCTTACCTGGGAGTAAATCTCATTGAACATATTGATTTAGGGTCACTTCTGAGTAAATAAGGGTATGTTTATGCTTTATCGTTTAACTAAATAATAGCACCACAGATACATGTGGAAATGCTTTTCCTGTTGCATCACCATCCTTAGCAGAGACAAGTACGGAAACCCCATGATCAATTTTTAAAAAACTGTAGGAATGATGCATAGGTGTATTCCAGATACTTTGAAATGCTATTAGTGTTAGATGGGGGCTTCCATGTCAATGTATTTACACATGGAAAACAAGACATTTCCACAGAATTACAACATGGATTTCTACTGTTAAGTAAACCCTGGTAATTCTACCAGCCCTATAGGGAACAGTCACACTTTTCCCCTTAAAAAAATGTGTTTGTGGAGTTAGTTAATTCCAGAGTTCTTTTTCTGTTCATAGCAGATCTGCCCTCTAGTGATGAGTGTACTTTATTTACCGGTATTTTACTCCTGCCAATATGCTGGAGGCAACACTGCTAAGAAAACACAGAATGGGTTGTTGTTGCTTTACAAAGGTTGAAACTACAATAAAACACTTTAATAAATTCCTTCTCACATTTCTTTGCACAATGCCAATTGCCATTGTTCACAAGTTACATTTGCCCCACTTTAAATGTCACCAGAATATTATTTCTCAAAATAGTATTTCTCAAAATTTTGAGGCTAAGGTTCTTAAAAAGAGAGATAGACAAGAGAGAACTGAAAGGTTGGGAGGGAACTGAATTATATGCAATACTTACTTTTCCTTCCAACCCTAATGCAGGGCTAGACCAAGACATTTTGCTACCTGAAACAAAAGTACACAATGACATCCCTTACAGCAGCTGCTATAATCATAGATTATAAAGGACCCTGAGGATTATCTAGTCTAACCCCCTGCAACATAAGAATATGCAGCTGTCCCTTACGGGAATCACACCTGCAATCTTCGCATTATGCCTCTTCTTCAATTTCTAAATCCCAATTTGATTCCCACCAAATGTTTTTAAAGAGATATCTTTGATCACAATGCAGACAATACCCATGACCCCAGGACTGGGCTGGCTCTGCTTAACCTGTACAAGACACACCACAAATTAGAAACAAAGAACTTATAACCAATTTGTTAAAAGCGGCAAGGACAACCATTGCCAGGACCGGTGGTATAAGGTGATCTGGCAGGTAGCATTATTGGGGAAATTGACATGAAAATCAAAGATAGCAAGAGGCCAGGGGAAATATAATAATTTTTATGCAGTCTAGGGTAACTTTATAGATTATACAAAGAATGAGGCATATAGCAGAACGGTGCCTATGGCCTACAGCACAGTTTGGCTAGCATGAAGCACATATTTTAATTATTATTTTTTCTCCTCCCCTCCTGCTTTTGTATAAACCCTGCAGACCACTGATGCTGATACAATAACCTTTTTGGCTGTGGACAACCATTCAAGTGATGGTGGTTAATATTTATTACTTTATGTTTGTTACACACTTTGACAAAGTGCTGTTGGGTATTCATAGATGATTCTCTGTATGTAGTTGGTTTATCTTTGTTTAAAATGTTTTTTTTTTTTTTTTTTTTTTTTTAGAAAAAGTGATCACTTTCACCTGTTGTTTTTGTTCCAACACTCAGTTTTGCCTCTGACCACAAAGACTGTTTACTTATGGTGGCTAACCTGAGAGGAATCCCTTTAAAAGATACTGTATTCCACATCCTGTGCCCGTGAATTCCATAAATTAATCGCAAATCTTCTGAATAAATTTGTCAGTTCTAAAGTTAATGCCAATCAACTTTACTGGTTCCCTTCCAGTTAACCTCATGGGTACAGAATGTTTCACAGTTGCGAGTGCTGTGCTCAACAGCTAAAAAGATACACCTTGTCAAGATCCTGGATGCAAACATAATTCTATAATTCCATTTATTTCAGTGGGAGCTAAGGTGCACTTTCTAACTCTAACCCAATATTACAGCCCGATCGCGTACACGGTTAGGCGACCCTTCAACGCCACCGATTTCCAAATTCTGCATAGGAACGGACTCGACTGCTCCATTTCACTCCTTCGGAAAATAAGCCTGTGGACTCAAAACAAATTCCTGCGTAGGAATTTCACTTCCTTCGCCGCAACTATCTTTCTCCAGCAACATCGTCTCCTTCCGCCTCGCTCGGCCTCACTCCTGCAGGTGGTTAGACAGTGCGATTCCGAATCCTTCCGCCGACGCTACTACCACCTTGCTTCTTCCCATCATGCTTTGCAACTGCGTAGAGACGCTGGACTTGGAGAGGGGCATTCAGTCGTCGTCCCCCGCTAACTTTGGCCGAATACTTACGTCTCACCCCACCCCCCCTTCTCCGCACAAACAGCGGCTTCTTTCCGCAGAGAGAACAGAAAAGCAGACCGAACCAAGGAAGGAGGCGGAGGGGGGTAGGCAGTAGCGCCGTGCGAGGGAAGTAGTCCCGGCACCAGGCAAAGCGCTGCTGCTGCAGGGGCAGTTGCTTGCTTGCTCGCTCTCTCGGTGGGCCGGTAAGTGTGAATAAGGCGGCGCGAGGGAGCGCGCGGCCGAGGGAGGGGGAGGAGCCGTGCGTGAGTGGCAGCGGTTGGCTCCGCGCTGCGGGTGGCTCTGCCTTCTCGCTAGGACGAGGCGGGAGGCAAGGAAGGGGCGAGGCGGCGGCTCCTCTCATTTCCCTGTCCGGCGCCATTTTGTAGCGCAGCGAAGCAGCAAATAAAGAGCGGGGCGGGAAGCGAGCGTGGTGGTGCTGGCGCGGCGGCGGTGTTGGCGGCGGCCTTCTCCAAGCAGAGGTGCTGCTGGGCCCGCTTGGTTGATGCGACACGAGCCTCGGCGTGGAGGCATCTGTTGCAACCGGGAGACGACGACGACGCCTCGGGGCCGCCACGGGCGGGAGGTGAGTGGCGGCCTCTCTCCGCTTCCTCGCGCGCGGGCCGCATTCGCCCGCCGCAGTCCCCGCTACTACGGCTCCTGGAGAGACCCGAGGCTCGCCGGCCCTGAGCGGGAAGGGGCCTCCATCCTACGTGCGGGGCGGGGAGCGCCTTTCCGGACTAACGTAACTCAAAGGGGGGGGGGCAGACTCGGCGCCTTTTCCTGCGTTACGGGCACCCGTTACAGGCATTTCCTCATGGCTGTCGTCACCCCCCTCAAAAAAAACCCTCCACACACTTCCCCTCCTCACTCAAGCGGTTTTCAGATAGCTTGTTTGCGACGGGCATCCTCTGCTCGCCTGTCTTGTTTACTATGGACTGGCCATCCTAAAGGCATCGTCCTTCGTAGACAGGAGCGTGGATACTCTGGGATTCTAAAATACTCGTTAGATGATTTCTTAATTACGAGTAGGCCTTTTATCCGTAAGACCTGAAAGGACTTGGCGACACGTTTTATTTCTACGCCATTTGGATAGAGGGGGAATCGGAAGCCAGCAGTAGATGTAGATAGACAGAGAGACATTCCCCACGCAGAATATGAAAGGTTATAAAGCTTTAGACTGCACTCCTCTGCATTGGAGTCCGCGCCACTGTAATAAATGGGGCTTCGAAGTAAATAAGGATGGGATTGGACTGCACGTCACATGGATGGGTTATTTAGGCTCGATTTGGCTCGCTAGAAATTAATGGGTTCCTCAGATTGCAGGCATCACTACTGTATTTCTACTTGGTACAAGAGAGAAAGCAGGTTTGAACTGCCGCTGCTTAAAACAGCGATTTTATAAATAATTTAAAGTCAATAAGACTTTTTTTTAAAAAAAGTTTGTTAACTTTTCCAAGCAAATGTAGGTTATACTTGCTTTCTATTCAAAAGTCTGTTTGAAAATAAGGGTTTGGCAATATACTTTGCCAAATTGTAATTTTCAGGTGCAGCTTACAATGTCTGGATTCAGTTACAGGTAGGTAGCCGTGTTGGTCTGCCATAGTCAAAACAAAATAAAAAATTCCTTCCAGTAGCACCTTAGAGACCAACTAAGTTTGTTCTTGCTATGAGCTTTTCATTTCTCTTAAGGTGCTATTGGAAGGAATGTCTGGATTGATTGTCATAACCAAAAATTTGATATCTGTCACAACTCACCAAGAGTGAGGTTTTCATCTGAGGGCCAATAAATATGTGTTGCCCATAGGTAAAACAGTTTCCTTATGCAAGTATTCTTTGATGTTCACTCATGTAAAAACCACCATGCAAAGTGATCTATTCACATTTAGAGGCACCATACTAATGCCAGGCTATAGTTGCTCAGGCTACAGTTCACTGGTATACTAAGTTAAAATGTGAATGAGTTGACTCTGGAAGTAAATGCATTCATTTATACATAATAGGATGTGCATGGAACACTTACACAGACAAGCACTTTCCTCATAACTGCCACCATATTTGTTTCAGCCTGGATTACTCTGTTGCTTGGAGATGGATGCTTAGCTTAGATCAGAAGTGGGTCAGGGATGAGAAAGTTTCTTCATAATACACTGAAAATAAAATCTAGTTACATGACAGCACAGTTGTCTATTTTCTTAAATACTATGAAAACTGACAAAAGATTTTACATGTGTGACTTGACAGAATCATAAAAGTTAAGATGAAATATTTAAGTGTTTCAATTAAATACCTTTATATTTAACTTACATTTTGATGTTGAAACAGTTTAATTTGGTTATTTAACCAAATACAGTTAATAAAATGTATGCATTCCTTGCATTCATGAGGTTGTTTGGGTATGAATATAGGGTTTGTTACTTTGGAAGGATATCTAGTACGTATCTGATAATGTTCCGAAGGTGGAGTATGTGCACTGAACACTGCAGCTACAATGACTTAAGAGTGATTGATGCTTACTTGCAATAGAAAAAAAATGGAACTTATCGAGGATCACAGGGTGCTATACAACTTCACTAAAGCCATTGGCTAATATAAGTTATAGGTATGCTTTCTATAGCCATCTTGAACACAGATGTGATAATACAAAGTCTGAGTTCACAAACCCTGAAATAACAATTTGTTATTAAATTGTTCAGTTTTACACAATAATTTGAAGCCGTGAATAAAGACTGGTTTTGTGAGTTACCTATATAGAAGGGATAGAGAACTTGGTGTGTGTGTAGAGATGAATGTGGCTCTCTAGGCGTCTATTTGGCCATCAGAGCTCTCCCTAGGCCACATCCTGCTTTGCACTCTCCTCAAGTGTTTTTGCCTGTCATGAATGTATTTTTGAAGTCTGATAATGCCTGTTGCTTACCTGAATAAAGAACAGAGGAGGTATGTGGGTGTGTGCAGATGCTAGCCCACTGTACAAAGCAAAATGTACATTTATTCCTCCTCTCACTTATGCTTCAGGCCCAGGCCATCACTGGCATGTAACCCTCAGAAGGTTGCCTAGAGATGTGGCCCCTTAAGACTTTAAAAGAAATACTGTGATGAGTCTAGTTGGGAGAGACTTGGGGATTTTAAAACACATTGATTGCTTTTAGAATTACCTGCTCTTTGCTAATAATTTAAGGAAAAGATTTTATCTTATATGGATTATCAGCATTTTAATCTGGGTGTTGCAAGACTCATTCACGATTGAATAATTTCCAAATAAAGTTGTGAAATATTAATTGATTGATTATATTTCTATGCTGCTTTTCATTCAAATGAATCCCAAAACAGCATACAAACAATACATAAAAATAACGTAATAGAACATTACAAATACAGAATAAATCTTATAGAATACTTAACAAATCATTAAAACAGTTACAAATCATCAATAAAACAATTACCATCTATGAAACACTATTAACAAAACAACTAAAAAAATAAGCTGAACATCAATTAAGATAAGTTCAGACTTTAAATTCAGCACAACATAGTGGTTCCCTGACTTGTCTCTGAGGTAGGGGTAGTGCCAGTTAATTGCAGGAATAAATTCAAAAGTGATGAATCAATATTTAGATAAATGTTTTTGTACCTACATATATCTGAATTCCCATACCTTTGCATGCCTTTTCCTGGAAAGGTCTTGCCAGAAAAACTTTGGAACAAGGACACGGTATAGCTGGAAACAGGGTGTCAGTGAAGATATGAGACAATAACTAATGACTAGATAATTGGTATCAATATTATTTGCAAAGATTTTGGGCGAAAGAGACATAATAACATGCATTAGATATGGAAAGCTTATAAATGTCAGAAAAAGTATTTGAATACAAAATAATAGTTGTGTAAATTGGACAAAACTCAGAAACCCATCAGGGTCATAAGGTAGAGTACACATTTTAAAACATTAAAAAGTCATGGATTTCGGTAGGATTTAATTCAGATCAGTTTCTCAGACTTTGCAGCAGGTATGAGCAGATACCTAGTGCTGCTGTAAAAATGTTTAAACTAGTAACTTACATGTAAATCCTTTCTGTGCTGTGAAATGAGCTTTCTGCTAGCTGTAGTTACAGTTGCACTCGAACATACAGTAGGTTGGATCAATATTTTTGCTTTCATGGACAGAAAGAACATAAGATCTAGCAGAGGCTCTTGCTGGAAAAAGCAGGAGACAACAGTTTCGGCAGAGGAATTCCTGTAGCTGCCATCGCCATCTCCCAAGGTGTTCTGGAGAACCCTCTGACCCAGTTTTTCAGGAGGGATTGGAGAAGTTGGCTCCCCACCGCCTCCAATGGGAAAATATATTGGGTAGTGGTCTGCCCAGGGGTAGTCTGGATCTACTACTCAGAGCCCAATTCTTCATAATTCTGGAAGGTACATAATGCTATGTTCAGTGGACTCACTTCAGTTGGAGTGCATCATTATTTTCAGGTGGCATAAAAATGCTGGCTATGGTAGTAAGAGTACCAAATAATGATAGTGTTTGTTTCTTTTCTGCAGAATTCACAATGACTAATGAAGAACCACTTCCGAAGAAGGTAAGCTTGAAGGCTGTCATATTTGTATTTATTTTTCAATATCACATGAGGAAATAGTTGAACTTGGTTATTTTTGTTCTGTAGGTTCGCCTCAGTGATACAGACTTCAAGGTTCTACCTAGAGAGGAGTTGATCTTAAGGTAAAGTGATAGTGGTGCAGTTAACTTCCGACAAGCACACAGAGTATGAACAACACTGAGTGTATGTGTGTGTGTGTGGGGGGGCTTGTTTAATTTCACTGCATGCAGTATTGTAGTGACAATAAAGGTTTATTTATTATTTATTTTTACCTTCTACAGTCATACCTCTGGTTGCGAACGGGATCCATTCCGGAGCCCCGTTTGCAACATGAGCAGCACGCAACCTGAAGTGCTGCACATGTGCACGACACAATTCAACGTTTCTGCGCATATGCAAAGCGCGATTTGGCACTTCTGCACATGTGCAAACTGCTGAACCCAGAAGTAACCTGTTCCAGTACTTCCGGGTTCGGTGCGTTCGTAACCCGTGACAAACGCAACACGCAGCGTTCCTATCTAGAGGTATGACTGTACTTAAAAATCATGCATCTCTTAACTGTTTCCTTTTGAATAACTTCCATCTTCATGGTAACCGGGAACTAAAAAGCAATTTTAAGTTAAATGAGGTAGAAAGATTAACACTAAACCTTTTCCTACTGGCTGTGGAGAAAAAGTACATTGTTTATCCAAAGGCAAGTAGTTGGAAATTCTGCACTTAGAATGCAAAAAGGAAAAAAGTCATTTGTTACACTTTCAGACTGTATAGAGAATTCCAGAGGAAATAATGTAAGAGTATGACCAGAGTCTGCACCTTGGCATTCTTGGGTTTGTAACAGAAATAAACTCTCCATGTCTTTCATATATGAGGCCATGAAGGATGGAAAGGTGCTTAGGGTGGTGATAGATGTGAGATTGTCTATAGCTCATTGTGTTTAGTTGGAAAGAGCTTAAGATATTTAATGAATACCCTATTGTGTGTTTTAAGTGTGATCTTGTCTGTACTCCTACTTTGCACCAAGCATGCCATAATTTAATCATTTAAGATTCAAAAATATTTTTCCTTCCTCATTAGGTGGAAGCAGTATGAAGCATATGTGCAAGCTCTGGAGGGCAAATATACAGACCTTAACTGTAAGTGGAAACTCAATTGCAAAATAGAAGTGATAATAAAGAAAAGAGTTGTCTTAAGAGGCAGCAGTTGGGTTTTCTGTACAGCTCAGAAAAAGTATCTGAACAGCCCTTTAAGTAAGCTTGGTCAGGCTGATCCACAAACCATTTAGAACTGTAGTTCCCGTCAAAGGTTCACTTTTATCTATCTACTTGGAGTTCAGACATATTAATTGCATTACCAATTCAGTCACTCAGGTTTAAGTAACCTATCTCTGATGTACATTGTTCAAATTGGTGTGTCATAAGCCACATTTTAAGTCATTCGTATACAGCATTTACTAAGCTTAAAGGTGGTTTGTTTTAAAAAAAACCCAACAAAGAAACAAAACTCAGACATACACATAACTAGCAGCAGCTGGCGTAAGCTTCCTAATCTATCCTTCTATCCTGCCATCCCTTTTGTACAAAAGTATTCCAGGTAACCCATAGGAGGAGGTGAGAAAGTGGCTGGCTCAAATTAATGTTAAAAGGTTTTTGGTGGTCTCTTCAGAAGTTGTTGGTGTGTTAGAAGTGCCTCTACTAAAGCTAAATGAATTCAACAGATCTATGAGTTGGACTGGTGTTGGGTTTCCCATTGGGTATCTTTGTTAAGGCAGCACTTACTGTCTGCAGTAGTTTGGTTAACTGCAGTAAATGGAAACCCTTGCTCAAACTGATACTGTTGTAAGTGCTGTGGGTGCATCTGATAATTAAATACTTACTTTTGTTTCAGGATGCTTAAGCAGGATTTCTGAAATGCTATCATAAAATCACAGTGCTGTGACCTTGCCTGTAGCCATCATGTATGTTTTGTGGTCTCCTCTGCAGCCACAGCTAAAGACCAGTTTGAGAACTATGGTTTTAGACCAGCCTTCCCCAGCTGGTGCCGTCCATATATTTTTGGCTACAACTGCTACCATTCCTGGTTATTGACTGCTGGTTGCAGTGGAGTAGTTTAAAACACAGGGAGGGCACCTGGTTGGGGTATGCTGTTCTTGAAAAACATTAATATAGAATGAATATTATTTTGATAAAGTGTATCATTATCCTGTGTATATGCACTTTCTGATCATTTGTGGGATTCTTTAAGCCAATACAATGGGTTCTTGCTGTAAAGTCAGGTATGGGGAACCTGTGGCACCCCAGATATGGTCGTATGTTTCCCTTCATAGCGTTGTTGGTCCTACTGCCTGAGGCTGAGGAGAATGGGGGTCCAACAAAATTTTGGAGAGCCACAGTTTCTCTGTCAGTACCTGCTTAAGCCCATTATACAGATACAGATAAAATTACTTAAGAATGTTTTTTTAATCTTTACGTTGCAATCAGATTTGTTTGATTTGTTAACATAAACCCATTCAGTCAGTAAACATCAGTGTAAAGTGGTATTAAAGTAAGTGTTGTTGAACTCCTCTGTATCCTTGGGATTTGAGTTCAGGTTATTTTAAGCTATTTGAATCTCAATATTGTCCCTCTGGAAAGAGAAGCTTGCCTTTACATGTCCACCTTGGGATTAATACTGGGAACAACAATTAGGCACCAAAGGATAGTTGTACAGGTAACCAACCATGTGATACCTCTAGAGTGACAAGCAAGCTTTTTTATAAACACACCCAAGAGAGCACTATCTCAAGTATGAGCTTAATTAACATGAACCTGTTGATTGAACTCAAACAAAATGCAGTTTGTAGAAAAGTTCAGTTCCTTTCTCCCAATTGGGGTCTTGGGAAACTGTACAAGCCATTGTTATTGGTGTGCTTGTACTGGCAGCCGAAAGTTTTTATTAGTTTTAGGACAAAGCTAAATATCAGACTATACTTCTGCTACCCTCAATGTGCTGTCTCTGTCATCTGTAGATGTTAATAGATCCACAGCATGATTTTTGTTTGTGGGACACTGCAATCACAGTAATGGTCTAATCCCCTTTAAGTGCCTCTAAGTCCTTTAAACATGGCAACTGCTTTTCAGCTTTCTAGTTGTTATGGAGGTTATGTAATCTTCTGTGAACTTAATATCCTTGGTTAATAGTTAAAACATGCTATGTTGGTGTCTCATGAATTTAACTCTACAAAAACTTTTGCCACAATACATATATATATATGTTATTTTTTAAGATGGCACAATATTTAGTTGCAGGAGTAGGCTAACTTGGGCACCTTGCTTCTCACAAGTAGTTTCTAGAAATAGAAATGAGGGGTGGCATCCCGTGAAGTAGTTCCATTAGTGAAGGGACTTCTCACTGTGCTTTGGAACTTACCCTCCCTTTTCTCTCCTCATACACCCCCTAAATCTGTTCTGGGGGTTCCAGCAACCCTCTGAAGCAAATATGAGGAGGAAGTGGGGGGAAGAGGAGAGGGAGGGGGAGTTCCCTTATTATAGATTACTGGTCCTACCTGTTGTTGACAGTTGACAGTAAAAAGGAAGGTAGAAAAAGGGTAGGAATCTCCTAATTGATATTTGCTGTGTTTGCGCAGCTTTGCTTGCTGTAGAGGAGCTATTCCTTTTCCCATTAAATTCTTCTATGTGGGTTTAGTTGATTCAGTAGGGGAGCAGGAGCAAACAAATTTGATGGTCAAGTTGTTTTGCTTAGACAAAAATTTCTTTATAGGCTCCCACTAAAACTTTGCTGTTTGCTTTGCCATTTAACAATAGCTAATGATGTAACTGGATTGAGAGAGTCGGAAGAAAAGCTGAAGCAGCAACAGCAAGAATCTGCTCGAAGAGAAAATATTCTAGTGATGCGCCTGGCAACTAAGGAACAAGAGATGCAAGAGTGTACTGTAAGTGAAGCTTTTCAACTTGTTGCAGATGAAGGTGTCTGTGTTGATATATTTATTTTTAGCTTAACATCCTGTATTTGGAATACTATTAACATCCTGTGGTGTTTGCTTCAACTATCCTGTTGCATGAGTGTTTTTTCAGAGTCTTTTTGGTCAAAAGGCCACATTCCTTGCAGAATGAAAACTTTAATGAATCATGATGCCTTCATCTTTTTAAGTGACCGAGAACTACCCTAAATCAGTAGCAGACCTAAGCAAAGCATAGCTACTTTTAAAATAACAATAAAATGCTGTGCACATTTAATTCTACTGTGATGCATAGTTAGCTGAAACAACTTCTGTGTAGCCAAATTGTGGTGGTGTATGGAGAAGATGACCCAGCTGTGCTGATCTGTATATGTCCTCGCTACTTTCAAAAGGAGTGAATGGAGTCCCAAAGATATTTCAGGAAGCAGGCCCAGTATTCACTATTGTCTTCTGTACTTACAATAAGAGGAACATCAGCACTTGTCCTTGTGAATGACTTCCTTCAAGTCATTTGTAGTTTTATTTAATTCACTTAATTGATCATTTAGGTGTTTCTGTATACTATAAATGTAGAAGCAGAGCTTGACTTTTGTGAATGGTACTAGCAGACAAGACTGGGATATTGGTCAGCTTAGGGAAGTATCACTGTGGTTAGGGAGATATTTCTAGCTATATGCCTATTTATGCTGCAGAAATTCAAACTAATCAGTCCATAGCTTAGGAGTTGATACATTTATGTTTATTACTTTTTGTGCAGTTTACTGCAGAAATATTTTCAGATCAGAGATTGGCTAGCAGTTGCTTTGGCCACCTTTTCTGCAAGCTGTATTTCATACTTTTTGCCAAGCTATGTGGTTCTTAGCACTGATGTAGCTCCTTCTAAGCACTTTGGGGTGGGGATTCTAGAAGAAGACAAAAGTTATTCTGATTTAGAACTTCCCAGCTGATACCGCATTACCAGCGTTCATTGAGTAATAAATATTGGCAGAAGAAAATGTGTTAAGTGGAATTCTCTCTAGTATTCATTCAAATAACAATGAATTTTGAAGGGATCTGTCCTGCAAGTTCATATTTCCTCTTAAGATAGGTAAAAAACAAAACAAAACAACAACAACAAATGTCTCTTGGGTGTCACCTGCCTTTTTACTGAAGTGCATGCAAAGATGAAAACTACTGCCAACATTAAAAAGAGAACTTGATGTAAGCCTGCTAGTTACTACTAGTACAACATAAAATTGAGTTGAGAGCAACTTATAGCTCTGTCTTTTGAGGAGCTTTAAGTGTAAAATTACAAATAAAAGGCACATGTAGATTCATTTATTTTATAAAATTTGTACACCGCTTGATTGCGGTGGGTGATCTGAAGGTGCTATGGGTTAAATTTTGGGAGTAGTTCCTAGAGGTTGATACAGTGATGATAAAAAAAATCATAGGTACCCAGTATGCTGGTGGAACAAACACAAAATTGCCCTGTTCTTTGGACCCATTCTAAGCATCCAAATTCTGTGCATTCCTTTCAATTTTGGTTTTCAATTGTATTCAAGAAAATGTTAAATTATGAAATCCTTATTGTATGGGGGTATCAAACTGAAATGGGTTAAGTTGGCTCATGAAAGCTTATAAATGCCAATGTAATCATTTTTTTCCCTTTTATGCAGAATCAGATCCAGTACCTCAAGCAAGTCCAGCAGCCAAGTGTTGCTCAACTGAGATCAACAATGGTGGACCCAGCCATCAACTTGTTTTTCCTAAAAATGAAAGCTGAACTGGAACAGACTAAAGACAAACTGGAACAAGCCCAAAATGAACTGAGTGCCTGGAAATTTACACCTGATAGGTAAACAAAACATACTCCCCAGTCAAGACTTCCCTGACAGAGAATGCTTTGGTGGGACAACCACGTACTCGTTTCCACACCAAGACTCAGACGTTTTGAGCCAAAAGCCACATTCTTATACTGTCCAGCTTGTAATGCTTAATGTAAAACTTATCAGATGAACCTTGTGTTTCAGCTTTCCCCCCCCTTTGCTTCAGAGGCCTGACAGCGTCGGACTATTCTGAAGAAGTGGCCACCTCAGAAAAAGTGCCCTTTCTAGAACATGTAGACATTTGCGAAGTGGTTCTGTTTGAAGAAAATAGAGGGAGAAGCAGAAGTCTAAAGTCTGTGGCACACTATGTCTACAGACAGTTTGGAGGAGAACCTAGAGATTTTAAATCATGAATTGATCATGTCAAATTCGAGTAAAACTTAAAAATGGAATATGCTTCGCTCTTAACCCTAAACCTAGTGACTTAGAGACTGATTAAGTCAGTTTTGCCAATAAGACTGTGGACTTCCTCCTTGTTCACTGAACTGCTGGGTCAAAACTCAATAAGGTGAATTTTGTTTAAATCACATTTGGTAATCGGCTTTGAATAGCTGTGAGAACACGCACACAGTCAGTGTTGATTTTTTCCTAGCATTTGGGTTCCATAGGACTTCAGTGAACCTTTTCGTGGCTTTGAATAACAAATTGTTCTGTGGATGGCTGGCAATATGTGAACTCCTAAATCTAGTACTGTACGTATAGTTGCAATTTAATTACATCTTCCTAACCTTGTTGAAGCAGTTGTGTACACCCTGGATCTCAACTAGTATATCTAACCCAAAACTAGTTGTGATTCTTTTACTGCCCTTATCCATGCAGAAGTGCCATTCCTAATTTTTATCCTGAGACACTATGTGCAGGCTATACAAGGTGCTGCAGTAGTAGTTACTTTGAGTTTGGGGCATTTTGCATTCCACTGTATACCTAGTTTTTGTACTGCAGCCTTCTGTAAAATGTGCCTTGAAATAGTTGTACTGCATAGTTCAGGGTACACTGCTGTTCGTACTACTGTATGGGAAGCTTTCATGTAGTATGAATATAAAAATGTAGAACAGGCTGCTACTTGATTTTGTCCTGTTCTCTGGAAGAGAGATGATGTTGAAGCAAATTGCATGCATCCCACTGGCTGGCATCAGTTGAGAAGAGTCGATACTTTCCGATGCCTCGTCATGTCCAAAGTGATTTCCAGGAATGGTAGTCTGGTAGAGTTTAGTGTGCGTTCTTCAGGTCACAGTGGAAAGACTGCTGAATATAATTGAACCATAATAGTCAATATATAATAACGGAAAGAAAATTAAGGACTGTTTCATAGTAGGTAAAATATAAGAACAAATACTTTAATGTTCCACTTCCAGCATTCCCAATTCAGTATTGGTTGAGTTAAATAAAAGATACTTCTATGAAGTACTTTTTAGCTCTGCTTTAGATAATTATTGCAGTATATGAACTACCTTATTGTAGTATATGAACCTTTGTCTATTATTGAGTCTACATTGAAAGAAAACCTTGAAGCAAAAACAAATTGCATCTTTCAAACATCTTGGGATGATGCTATGGAAAATCTTTTAAAGGTCTAGCATCAAAACAGAGGTAAGACCAACAGAGAAAACAGCAAAAACTGTCTTAATGTTGCAACTGACTTTGTAAAACTTGTTAAATGTATAATCAAAAATCATTTCTCATAGGTATGTTTTAATTGTGGGATGTCATACAGATTATTTGTGAACTTCAGCTTAATCAATTCATGTTTGGATAAGAGGATGGTGACTTCAAATGTTTTTGGTTTCTCAAGGTGACATAAACACAAGTATGAACTTACTTCGTTTTCACTTAGACATCTGGAAAAACTAATTTTTGCTTGGATTTTTAGAAAAATGAGTATCTTAGTCTTGAACAGGTCTTTGATATATACATATTTCCACTTAATGTGAAATCACATCCCTTTAAATATTTTAAGTTTTATTTGATATGCCTTACAATTGACTTTGCTACACCTTTTAAAGGTCTAAGGGGTGGGATATTAATTTATCCCTTTCAAGAAATATTTTCATCATTTGTCTTCCATATGTTTTGCCAAAATTTCCTTTTGACTTGATACTTTAAAGTACTAGTTCACTCTTCTACGTATAAATGTGGTTATGAAGGGTCAAAGGAACAGTTCTTGTATCTGCACATCACTTTTTGTGGATCATTGTCTTTGCAAATCTGTGCTCAAGAGCTGACTGTTTCAACAGTGTTTTAAGTATTTATTGCATTGTCCTTGTTCATAGGATTCTAGATACAGGAGGGGAAATCACCGAATGCTATATTTTAACTGTCACTGATACCACACATAGTATCCAGTAGTGATGCTAATTATGGGGGTGGCATCATTGAGGCTTGCTAGTTAACAGGAAAATGCTTAAAAATTATAACTTTACCAGAATATTTGAATTTGTTAAATAGGTAGTAGTTTTCATTGCAGCAGCATCCTGCAGTTCTGTTAGCTTGTTACTATTGTTGCCATTCTCACCCATTTATAATCTCCTTCACAGAAATAGTTTCTTGATTTTTATGTGACAGTAGTTTGGTAAACATGAAAACATAAACAACAACTTAAATTCCTATGTAGGTTCTTAAAGAGATTATGTTGTGCTGGAGGTGGACATGAAGAATGCATCATGGATAATCTGAAATGGCTGAAATTCTTGAAGGCACAGGCCAAGATCCAAAGAACCATCCCTCAAAGAGTCTGAGGGTTTTGACTTTCCAAAGCCTCATATGCCACAAGGGGTGATTTTGAAACTGAGAAGAGTTTCAGAAATTAATGAGGGCTTTTATTTTAAAGAGAGAAAAAAGAAAAGGGGAAAAAAAAACCAGGACGTGTTCAATCCCCTCTTGTATACTTAAACCAGCTCTTTGGATCCTGGCCATCAGCATTGTGTGATAACCAAGGGTCACTTCATGCAAATTGTTTTCTGTATTGATCATTGTTTCCATGTAGAAAAAATAGGTATATGCCATAACATGTGATGCATACAGATATGTACTTTAGCATATGCACACTTAGTGTGCATGATTAGCAGTGGGTTCCATGTATTCAGAACACATGCACATATCACATTATGGTGTAGGTTAGTTTTCCTATGTGGAACAGGTATACGTAGGAAAATGCCTTGTGTGAAGTACCCTTCTATGTCTTTTGAATGATAGCAGAGAACACTTGCAAACGTTGAACATTTATTTATCCACAATTGCAGTATGAACGAGCAGAAAAGCTGAGAATTGGGTGGTGAAACAGTTAAATATCTGCTTAAAGTTTTTGGGTAGGTGCATACAGGATTTGCAAGGAATACATATTAAGGAAAATGAAATGTTAATGTTAACTTGCTGGGATTATAGTAGATCTATATAGGTAAGCTTCAAGAATGTGTGTCCCAGCCAGAAAAAAATAGGTAATGTAAGTGACAGGAACCTTTATAGAGAACAACATTTTAAAAGGATAAATTGTGCAGACACAGTCAAGTTCTAAATTTTGTTCTAATATTGTTCTTGCATCATATGTCACATTTTCATAGCTTACCTTGCTCATGAAACTATTAACTGCAGTTTTTAAGCTCTTCCCCCATGATTTTGTTTCATACAAATTTTGAAGCTGAATTTGTTTCCTTTAGTGTTGGAATCTTCCTTGCATTACTAAGGCCTCTAATATCTCAGGTAGAAGTTTTCCCCCAGCCCTTCTGTCAGAAGGGGCTCTTCTGCATGCAAAACATCTTTATATCACTGAGCAATGTATCCTTATGCTATATGCTATCACATGACGTCTGAAACTGCAGTGTTTCGTGTAAAATAGAGCTGCATGTTTTAGTTAGACAAAACATGGAAATGCCTTTCAGTATATGTTGAGTGATTTTCCTGAACTGAAACAAGATTGCATAAATCCTGGACTTGTAAACAAAAGTGTATATATAGCATATTACCTGTGCATTTTTGTGTGAAGTCACACAGAAAGTAAGCAACTAGCTATCACAGTTGTATAAATTAGTTCATAAAAAATCAGTTATATGCTAAAATATGTAAGACAGTGGCATGGTCTAGCTGCTTCTGTTTGTGGAAAGTATATTGTAACTTATTTTGCTAAATATCCTGCAGTGTGCTTCTTATTAGTAAGCCAAGAATCTCCTGCAGATCACTTACACATAGTGGCCACAGCTCTGTGGACTCGTGGCTATGGTGCTGCTCTGGCAGAGTAGCCTACACACTGATGACTTACCAGAAATGGTCAGACTGCATTGCAGTGTGCTGCATTGCTCAGCACAGGAGCAGCATACCTAGCACAACACTGATAGAGGATTAAAATAAATTCCTTGATGAGCCCCTTCTGAATCATATCAGTCCTTTGTATTGGATCCAAGCCCATTTAAATGGGACAGGTTGGGTATTATTAAGTCCCGTTGATTTTACTGGATCTCTAAGCATGACTAATTCTGGATTACCCCCCCCCCTTTGTTGGTACTCTGCAGTTGTGTCGTTTTTTCCCTAAGGTTTTGGATTATTTTCTGCTCATTTGCATTCTTGGTATGGCAAGTTCACCTTTTGTAAAGTATAATGCAACATAATGTTAGAGTCATCCAATTTTGCATATAGTCAAGACTAGAGCCTCCAGTATATTGGTAAAAAGAGATTTTTCATTGCTTGCAAGCCAGATCATTGACTATACTGGGTTCTAGCCTATGCTAGTCCTGCTCAAAGTAGACCCATTGAAAATAATGGCCATGATTAACTTAAACTCATTAATTTCAGTGGGTCTACTCTGATTAGGACTTAGTTGGATGCAACCCATTATGTCCAACACTACTTTCCTTCTCCCACCTCCCCTTCCTTAGAGGCACAACTAAGTTCATTTTCTTTTGAAAATTGCTTCATGCTGTAGTTGTAGTATAAGAACAACAAAAGTCATTTGATCATTTAAAATGTTCATCTGTAGAACTTGCCTTTCAGTTTCTCGGAACAGGGCCAGAAGATCAGCAGACGATGGATCAGCCTCTGGTATCTGTAGGGAGACTTTGTACAATGACAACTGGCAGTAAGATACTGTAGCGTGACACATACAGGAATACCACTGCAGTAACTACTTTTAAAAAGGGAGATGAGAGAATATTGTCTTCATTTTGTGATAGATGGCTCTTTCCTTTACAGCCAAACAGGCAAAAAGTTAATGGCGAAGTGTCGAATGCTTATCCAGGAGAATCAAGAGCTTGGAAGGCAGCTGTCCCAAGGACGTATTGCACAACTTGAGGCAGAGTTGGCTTTACAGAAGAAATATAGTGAGGAGCTTAAAAGCAGTCAGGATGGTAAGGGTTTTTTTTAATAAAGAAAATAGAACAAATGCCTTTTATCTGTAGGCTTCACCAATTAATGTTGTGATGTGAGTATTATGTTTCCACTGTGGAGCATGTTTAAACATTATGAATAAAGGGATAATTTCAAGCTCATTTAATCAAATTCCATGGAAGTACAAAAAATTAAACATAAAGCTAGTTTTTCATGAAGGTAAATGTAGTCTGACATGTGAAATAACAAACTGACTAGAATATGAAGGAATTCCACTAGGAAATAGTCATGTCTGGCTAATTGCATATGTGTGTGTTTGATACTTTGCCCTCCAAGGGTGCTGTGGACTTTAACGGAAGCCTTCTTTGCTACATAGCAGAAAACTAATTTTAAATTGAGGAAAGTACAACAGCATTGCGTGATAAAACACGGTGGTCTGCTTTTCATAGTAAAGAAACCCAAGCCGCTTTGGGTGGCAGACAGGCACATGGGTACCTAAAGCAGTCATCAGGATCAAAGAGTTTGCTTTGTAAATTTTGCTTTGGCCCAGTTCTGACTTTTTAGTGCATTTGACAACACACTTCCAGAGGAAGTTCATAAAAAGTTAAAATTAGTATCTCATTTATTGATATAATTTTACCTTCAGTTGTAGATAGATGTCTTGAGTTAGAGACATGGGGATGTTTGGTATAATACTAGCACTTCGTATCACAGCTAGCAGAATTTAACCCTTCATTGGAAATGGTTTTGGGGGCAAGTTATCATTATTTGTGACCTAAACATTGTAGGATGGTAGGCACTAGAGAAGTTAAATTGCACTTGACTGGGTATTGAAATTTTCTAATAATAGAAATTACTGGGGGGGGGGGCACTATTATATGTATGTGGAATGAAGTTGTTATTGCTAATGTTTGCCTGTGTTGGCATACTTGGTACTACATGTTAGTATCATTCATTATAATTAAGGTTGGTGATAAACTGCAAACTTCCAAAGAGAACATTGATATTTCATTTATTCATATTGCCAAATATGTGTGAACACTGTGAGTGAAGTTTTTTAAATGTAGTTAGTGATTATACACTGCATAGGTTTTTATATGAGGGATCATGGTACAGAAATATATTACTAGTGCAAAAACAGAACATTCTTTGCCCAGTTTTCCCTACTTCCAAAGATGGCATAAAAGATCATGCAAATTAATATGTATAAATGTGGTGATGTATGCTAAGAGTAAATGTTTTAAGGCAAAATGCCCAGAAGTGATAAGGAAGAGGCATGTAACCATGCAGGTTGGGACTGCCATCCCTTAACCTTGGAGCTTTTGCAGATATCGTAACAAATCAATAGCTGTAACAGTTTTTTTTCCTTTGAAAATCTTTGCCAGATGATGCATTTGGGCTCCAGTGCAAAATTCTATGCATGTGGATTTGCAGGAACTTGCTGTTTCGTTTATAATCATTTTGCTAGGCATATTGAGATTAAAACAAACATTCTATGAAATGTCTTCTGCTCTGTAGTTTTCTCTAGTTCTTTTTCTTTGTATATGCCCATGAGTGTGTGCTACCCATTGGGTTGTGCTGTCTTAGCATGGGATGTGGAAGTTATTTTTTTTGGAGCTCTGTATTGGCTGTGTAGATTAGGAAAAATATATACACAAAGGCATCAACATGAATATGTTATTAACTAAGTTGAGGTGACTTGAGACCGTTTTAGGATACATAAATGAGCTAGTTTAAGTGTATGCTCCAAATGTGTTTTTCTTCATGTAGAACTGAATGATTTCATCATCCAGCTTGATGAGGAAGTAGAAGGTATGCAGAGTACCATTCTAGTCCTACAGCAACAACTGAAGGAGACTCGCCAGCAGTTGGTTCAGTATCAGCAGCAGCAGCAGCAGTCACAAACCTCAGCCCCAGGTAGCAGCCGGACTCCAACTTCAGAAACTGCAGACCAGGGAGAAGCCATGAGCAAAGACTGCAGTCGTATGGCAAATGGACCAAGCAATGGCAGCTCGTCTCATCAGAGGACAGCTGGGCCTGGTTTTTATAGAGAGGGCAGTGGAACAGAGGATGACTTTCCACCCTCACCAAGCAATGGTAATAAGCTTTCCAACCACTCTGAAGATAGAACTGGCAGAGGATCTGGTAGCTATATAAATCAACTCAGTACTGGGTACGAAAGTGTAGACTCTCCCACTGGTAGTGAGAATTCTCTAACTCACCATTCAAATGACACAGACTCCAATCACGATTCTCAAGAGGAGAAAACAGTCAGTGTGAAAGGTAACAGAACTGCGGGGTCTCGTCATGTTCAGAATGGTTTGGACTCAAATGTTAATGTACAGGGTTCAGTTTTGTAACCTTTTTTCTGCAACATTTTTATATAGTGTCGTTTAAATTGGGAGAAGAAACTGTCCAGAACTGTTCAGATTAGTGCATATATGTCACAATTCTGCCTTTGTGGGTTTTTTGCTTCGATACCTCTGCCACTTCTGAAATTTTAACAATTACATTGAATGTTGCTAAAAGGATGTTTGTGTAGGCTCAAGATATTTTTGAGTTAATGTGAAGTTGAAACGAATTTTATTTCCAGGTATAACACAATGATGTCTGTACAAATCTGTGTATATCTAGAACTTGTGCTGCGTAAGGGCATTCTTTACTCATACTGTTATAACACTCAAATTGTCATAATAGTTGTGAGGTAATGACTGCCAAGTTTGCCCAGTACAGTAGTTTTATAACTAAAATGAACTTGGTGAAGGAGTCCTGTAGTAGTCTGTGTTCCAGTTTTGCCACCATGCATATGTGCGTTCTCTTTAGGTGACCGAATGTTAAGAATTTTGTGTGCATAGTTACTCGGTTTAAGAACTGTTGTATCCTGTTAATGCATATTGCTCTGTGACTCCAATATTATCTTAACTGTACTGACCAAACCTAAATAAAGATTTTTAATAATGTAATTTATTTAGTCCTTCTGTGTTTGTCTTGTGCAGACTTGTTGGGCTTTTCTTTACTTCAATTTATATAGAACTCTTCATTGTAATATGCAGTCTTCATTGTAATAGGGAAAAGCATGTACTTGTAAGTCATTTAAGCTTTATGGTGCTCTTATCAGTATATGTGGTCCATTTCTCATAGTGGATATACAACTCTTGCCACTAAAACTTTTTTAAAAAATGCAAGTGGTACATTTTGCTGTGGTCATGAAGTATTGACAAAACACATACACGTAGTTGCCTCAGAAATATGCTTAAATGAAATGACTGAAAATTTTCCATAGTGAAAATCCATAGATGTGCTTATCATGGGATAAGGAGGACATCTAAGCACACATTTTCTGTGGGAGAGTTGGATTTCTGAATTGCTGGTTTAAACATCCTCTTTAAGTGCAGTTAACTAGAATGGATATGTCAAAAGCTGTCATAGTACAATTTTTGCTATGCTTTGTGAAAATGATTGGGAGAGGTAGGATTTTGTTTCCAAGGTGCCACACATCTACATGTCAAACTCCTTTATGCTTCAGTGTGACACAGTACCAAAGCAAAAACTCTGAAACTAGTGCAATCTTCCATACATTGGCATGCAATTACATATGGCTTTTCCAGACCTTGTTCACGATTTGTGTGTTGCAGAAGCATTTAACTTAAACCCTTCAAATTCCACCTTCAGTGGATGACACTGGATTCTGATATTATGAAAACGAAAACACCCTACCCACTTAGTGCACACTGTTAATTATCTTTATACATGTTAATTCCACCCACCCCCATGGCCTTTTTGCTAAGCTAAAAAGCTCCAAATGAACCTTTCCTTCCTATGTTGATTCAATCCTCTTATTTCATCTGCCAATTAATGCATATTTTACAACCCTACAGTAAGCTTTTTGAAATGGAGTAATGAGAAGTACACAGTATTCAAAGTGTGGTTGCACAATAGGTTTGCATACAGTCACTGATACCTGGCAATGGTTATTTCGGTCAGTTTAGTAACTACCAACAGTAACCCCTAGAGTGCCTGGGATTCGGAACCTTTGAGGAAGCAGTATCTTGGATTTTGTCTCAAGTTTTAATCTTTTGTATTATTTTTGTAGTAGGCTAACTCCGCTAAACTAGCTACCGTAGTTCTTTTGTAATAGAAGTCCAGAATCATTAAGGTGGAACCAGCCTCTTAAGTATGAATCTGACTGACTACTTAGGATCACTTGTGTGATCAGAAATTGATATTCTTTCTCCAGTTGCTCACCATATATTCTAAGGAAGGGGGTTGGCTTTTCCTGGCTATAAATGTGTGAAGAATCCCCTCAGTTCATTTGTCTCCGTGGAGCCATCCAACCAGATTTGCCCTTTCTCAGAGTCTCTTCCCTGCAAGGCACTCTGCATGTGCTCTTGAAATCAAAGCCACCTCAAGCAAGTACAACCTAACTAGCTAATGTAGTTTTGACTGTTTGAAATAATTTTGAAGTGTGATTTGTTGCCCAATCTTTTTCTTACCCCACCCTGTTCTAAATACATCAAAAACTTCATTAGTATAAAAAGGTATCTAGACAGCCTAGTTTCTTTCCCCCCAAGGTAGGATTGGCCTGTCGGCCTATCCAGATTCTTTTCTGAGAAACACTACTAAAGGGGGTCTGCCACTAGGGAAAAACTCCCCCAGTCCTGATAAGTCATAGTCCCATTGCCTCCCTAGCTTCTGGTATATTTTAAAATGTGTTTATTATTGGACTTGAGTCTTTAACGGGAGGTGCTGCTCACCTCTCTCTTCTGCACCCCCCCCCCCATTGTCTGCTTCCATTTCTTTATCAAAGCTCTGTGTTCTCAATTGGGCAACACTTTCATTTTCCGAAGGAAGCCTTCTAAAAGCTTCTTGACTTTGTTAACCATGCTGGCATCCTCTTGGCCTTGGTGGTGCATTTCCTGATCTGTGCTATACCAACTAGGCTTAGTGTGATTTTGAACAGCTCCCAAGCTGCCTGGAGAGATTTGACTTTCTTGTGACTTTCAACTTCCTTTTTACCAATCTTTGTGGAAAGTTTCCTCTTGAAATTAAATGGGATTGCATTGGACTTTCTTGGCAGTTGTCCATTTCCATTTGTAGAAATTGAGAGCACTGGTTTCCAAATGATTTAACAACATACCTTGCACCAGGGCTTGGGTGCCACTTAAGTCTACAGTCACTTTTGGTTCCATGACCAACTGTTCTAGGTCACAGTCCTTAGGGTATCTAGAAACTACCTCGTTGTTGTGACCAGAATCACATACTAGAATGCCCATTAGCACACTGCCAATGTTGGGTGCCTGCTTGATTTTACTCTCCATCATAATCACCCAAGACAATTTGATCAGGATGGCAATAATACTTGATATTCTCACCTACAGTGATTGTGAGGGGAGTCTGCCTTTTTTGAGATTTATAATTCATTGTGACCCTATGATCTTGACATACAGAGTGACACCATTCAGTAAGCCCTTCCCAGTTCTTGCTAAATTTGTATTCAGATAACTATCCCACTGATTCGTCTCCTATCCTTCCTGTTTCTGTTATGCACATTGCACACCATGTTCTAATTTACCATTCTGTACTCCCAACTCCGCCATCTTGGCTTCTCATATTCGCATCTGTCTGGCACATGCATTTTCCCCTATGGCTCTTCACCTGTTATGTTCTACAACCTGCCTTGTTTTGCCCTGTCATTGCATGGGCTATCAAGTACATTTTAAAACTCATTAATTCCAAAGTGGATGGTCTCTTGCTGTCTTTCTCCCCGGAGGTCAGTGTAAAAGCTCTACAATATCAGGGTGAAATTGGGTTCCTCCAAATTATTTTTCTTGAGGTTATTCTCTTTTCCTTGGATGTTATTTTCCAAAGAACTCTAGAATGACTCACTAGGATTCCCCCCCCCCAAATCTTGAGGTTGTAAGTTCTATATGGATACATGGGCGTAGCCAGGATTTTTTTTAGTGGGGACAGGCCTTTTGTTAGGGGGGCAGAGCCTCAGTTAGCTATATATTTTATTGATGGGGGGCAGTTGCCCCTCTTTGTTGCCCCTTGGCTACGCCCATGTATGGATGTTCTCACCAGTCCTTTTACTGGAGGATAAGAGACCCTCTCTCAGACTGTATCTTGCGGTTGTTTTCCATAGGCCTTCGTCGATAACAATTCGTCAGACACCTGCCTACTATTTAAAAGAGATCAGTAATCCTGTTTGTCATTCTGCATTAGTACATTTAGTTCAAATTCTAGATTAAAAAACCCATTAATAAGCTACAAAAGGTTCACAATTGCATTTTCCGTCAGCCAGCGATGAAGAATTGACTGCAACAAGTATTAGAGGTGTAATTCATGGCATGTACTTTTGCAGTTTGTATTCTTACAAGCGATACCTGTATTATTAGCAGCTGGGTGCTGTGCATGGAGTAGGAGCCCCTAAAAGAGGGGGAGGGGTCCTTAGTGAGAAGCAGCCCTGGAGGCCACCATGGGGCAGGCAGGAGCACCAGTACAGAGGCGAATTGGGGATAGAAATACCACCTCCTTGGTTTCTGACATTAACCGAATCAGCTCTTGTCAGCTATTTGACAAAAGACTGTGGAGACATGTCAATCGTGAGCAGACCACCTCTCTGCGGCCCAAGTACTGTTTTTAAATGTGCAGTAAGAGAATTCAAATTTTGCATGGAGATGCATTCTGCTTTGGTTTCGCAACCTCCAAGGGCGCTTTTATGGAAACTCCCGCGCTGCTCCTAATGGAAGAGGCTCGTCACAGCCCCGTCGCTTGCAAGCCTGTTGGAAAGAAGGCAGGTCGCTGGCAGGCTCTCCCGGCGGCCACCTTAGGAGCCAAGGCCAGAGCTTCGCAGCAGACGCAGCAGCCTTGTCGCGAAGGCCGCTTTCTTTCAAAGCGCGCCGAGGCCAAGTTGCCCTTGCCTCTCCCGCGTCAACACCCCGGCCCGCCGCTTCTTCGTTATTGGCGGGCGGAGAGACCGAGAAGCATCTCCCCGCCCCAGTCAATGGCAGCCGGGAGAGGAGGGGCCGCGCAGGCGTTTCGTGAAACGAGGCCGCCAGACGGCCAGGCAAGGCGAGCGGGGTTGCTGTGGCGCAGAGCGCGGCCGTGTCCTTTGGCGCTGCTCCTACTGCTCCTGCCCCTGCACCAAGCGACGTCTCCATGATGCTGCTCTGCCGGCTAGTTTCCCTGGGCGGCTGCAGGTGAGAGTCCGGCGGCGGGGTCGCTCGGAAGCCCTTGAGCTGCCTCTGGCCAAGGGCACGGCGTGGTGGGCCCTCTCCGGGCAAAGGAGAGGCGGAGCAGCGGGCGGGACAGAAGGGGGAGGTGAAAAAGTGAAGGGCGAGACTTGGCGCCGTGGAGTCAGATAAATAAAAGTGGGAGCCCCACAATATGCGCTTAATATGGTGCTTGGTTGGCCTATTATTGCACGAGGACTCGGGCAAAACTCCCTTTACAGCCGTGGAGCTCACTGGGCTGCTTGCTTTGGGCAAGTTGCACACTCTCGGCCTACCTCACGGGGTTGTTGTGAAGCTAACATTGAGTGGAGAACTGTAGAATGCTCACAAACCTCTTGGGGAAATGAAGTCATTATTTATAGCTGGGATTAGGAAAAAGAGTTTTCCGGTAAGTTTGAACCTTTTGCATTAAGGGCTAAGCGTGTAAGCCCGTTCTGTTTGTCAACTGCAGCTTGTAATTTAGATTTGTTAAAGAATATTAAAACGTTTCCCCCATCTGTTGGGGATGTGAAATGAGAGCCCATAGCTGCTCTAGGAGTGACTGTGTGACCAAGAAGCTGATTGATTCCCTGTTATTCAGGGTTTTTTACAACTTGCAGGGTGAGTTTACATACTCTTAAAATATATGTTTTATTAGTTTTTATTATATCAAACCTATTACAACAGTAAACATTAAGAAAAAACAATAATTAAAATAAACTATCATTTTACATAATGTTTATAGAATCAATACAATAGTGAAATGTGGGATTTCTACAATCCCTTGACTTCCGTCTCCCCTCTCCGTGGTTCCCTTATTTAATTGTTAATTCATGCATGCCCTAGTCATATTTCCCTCCATTCGTATCTTTTTTATCTATTATTATAATATTGCAAATGTTTTTTAGAATCCTGCTGATGCATCAACTTGTATACAGTGCTTTGACATATATGCAATAAAAAAGTTCCCATTCATTTTTAAATTTGTTACTGTCCTGATTTCTGAGTCTGCCTGTTAATTTGGCCATCTCTGCATATTCCATTAACTTAATTTGCCAATCTTTTTTTGTGGGGAGTTTACATACTCTTGTCCTTCTGTAATTAATTTATGTGGCCTTATCTGGTGAAAGGGCAATGCAGTTATCTCCAGTTAGAGATACTGTACTGAAAAGGGTTAAAAAGAGTTGCTCCACAAGGCAAACAAGTGAAGTGAGTTTTAAATATAATCCCAGTGATACTTTATGTTGAAGGGGTAAGCTGGTAAGTAGAAATTCTTGTGTTCTCTCTAGAAGAACTACATGACCTAGTTAGCCAGATTCCCTGTCAACACAGGGGTGTTACTGATGAAATGTTTTTGAAAGTTGTGTGTGTGTGTGTGTGTAAGGTCACCCCCCTGCCCTTTTTAAAGATTTGAGTTCAGGCATGTACAGTAAGCGTGAATTTACATGCGTTTAACTTGTGCATATTCAGCGTTTATGCACTTGGTAAAAACAGTAAAAATAAAATGGGGGTGGGTGGGTGCGGGGTTGGCAATCCATTGCACCATTGCTTGCTCCTTTCCTCTCTTTTTCAATCTCCACCCTGCCAAATGTATTTCAGCAATTTGCCATTGATGCTTCTATTTGGTGTTCCTCAATGTTAGAATAACAGAAGTTGTAACTGAGAGCCAGTGCGTTCAAGGATATTGTGATTGTGATGTCTGCCTGTGGGATACTTCAAGTTCAGGGCCCTTTCAGCCTCGGTTCACAGTTAAGTGGGGCTAGTGGTGATGAAGATAGCTGTGAGGATAAGTTAACATTCTAAAAGAAGAAATTATAAATAATTTGGCTGGTCAAATAATATAGCGAGATAAGAATCCTACCAAATTTTTTTGTTTGTTTCCTTCTCTTCCAGAAATAGCAGTAAACTGATTGCACCTCTTGGGTGTCTGGCATCTAGACAAAAGCATACGCTTCCTGACCTGCCTTATGATTATGGGGCCTTGCAACCCCACATAAGTGCAGAAATTATGCAACTTCACCACAGTAAACATCATGCCGCATATGTAAATAATCTGAATGTTGCTGAAGAAAAATACAAAGAGGCCTTGGCAAAAGGTATGGGTAACTGTTTATCTGTGTTACATGTCTGTCAGTGTGTGCCCACCTGTTGTCTCTTGTGCTAAAGTTAGTACTTATTTGAGGCATGTTTTCATAAAGTGGCCTGCTGCAGTGCAGTGGGGCTATAGTTTACACCTTAAGCTCCAGAAAGCATTTCAGATGCCTGGTGTAGGATCTGTTACGGAAATTACCGGGTCGAGGAGGCTCAGCTCCCGGTCCTACGGAGGAAGCCCGTGGTTCGCTGCGGAGGCAATGGAGACCAGCCGGAGATTGGAGCAAAAGCAAAGGAGTTTATTGCGCAACAAGGTTCAGGAGGATCCGAACCCCGAACAAAGGGTGTCCCGGACTTTTAAAACTTCCCGCCATTGCCCAGAATACACAGCGAAATACATCACAGAAACGTCAGAGATGGGGAGGGGAGAGAGGAGGTTACAGTAAAATTTACATAGGGGAAAAACAAGTTTTGCATATCAGGAAGGATGGCAGGAACCGGTGAATGGATCTAGGGTGGGTGTAATACACATTGAAGGTTTCCTCTGCGTCAGGACAATAGAACGCTCCTAGGAGGATGTCTGCTGCCATGGTAACTGATGGACGGGTGCTTGACTGGATTATCGGGAGGGGTGCATTTCCTCCTGCAGCTGGATGAGGACGTGACTCGCCGCCTAAGGGATTATGAAAGCTGCTGAGTTGAGAGTCCAAAAATAGTGCAATATCGAAATAATATACTTCCGATGATCGGAGGATGTCGGGAACCGAGGGGTTAGAAAGGTTATTTTATAAGGAGCAGATAGACACTTGAACCAGGCAAATCGGACACTGCGTTCAGGAGTTGTGGATTTTTACAATAATAAACATTTCGAGCTGTCAAAAACGGGCCACCCAGCGTCTAAATTGTCCATTTGATACATTGTTGCAAGTTATAATTAATAGTTTCCCCAACTGGTTACATTTTGGTTTCGATTCCATTGTTCTCCCAGCAGGGAGCCTGTCAAAACCCACTTAGCGTGCACTGAAGCGTGAAGGTGATGATTGAATCATAGTAGCTGAGCTGGACGTTCCATTTTGCAGGCTGAGCTGAATGCATGCTCCTGATTGGTGGGTTTCCCGTTCATTGAGAAAATGGAGGGTGAGCGGAGCGCTGTTTGACAGAAGCGCTTTTCCAGGGGCTTTTCGGAACGCAGAATGGGATTTTTGGGGAACCCTTTATCTCGAGGGTTTTATGTGGTGCTTGTGTGACTTATATGTGTGTGTGGGGTACCCGCTCATCGTCGGGGGGGGCAAAGAGAAGAAAGAGGCTTCCAGGTCCCGCATTTGGCAGCGCGGGAGTCCCGCGAGGAGGCTGCGCGGTGGGGAAGGTGGCGGCTGGAATTTTCCTTATCAGTCCCGCATTTGGAGATAAGATTTGTATCTGGTTCGCAGAACCACAAATCCTTTTCTCCACACCTACACCTTCGAGACTTGGTACTCACCTTCCCCACGCGCCTCAGCTGGTCGTACTCAGGGAGAGCGGGCCGGTCATGGTTGGATGCCAACATCGGGTGCAGGCACGGTGGGCTGTCAAAAGCCAGCTGATCGGAGAGTATGATGAGCTGTCACACGGCTGTCAAAGTGGCAGGTAGTCACACTGGCGAGCTGTCAAAGGTGGCCAACGAGGAGACAGGGTGTGCTGTCAAATAGCTGTCAAACAGCTGTCAAACGGCAAGCAGGTAGACCAAGGCAAGCTGTCAAAGTGGTAAGTCCGAAAATGTGGAGAACTGTCAAACAGCTGTCAAACGGCAAGCAGTCAGAATAAGGCAAACTGTCAAAGCGGTGAGTCCGAAAATGTGGAGAACTGTCAAAAAGCTGTCAAACGGCAAGCAGTCAGAATAGGGCAAGCTGTCAAAGCGGTAAGTCCGAAAATGTGGAGAACTGTCAAACAGCTGTCAAAAGCTGTCAATAGCGGCAAGTCCGAAAATGGTCGGTGGGAACGATGTACGGGGACTCGGGAATGGTGAAGCAGGAACTGGGGTGCGATGGACAGGAACTGGGGTGCGATGCTGGGGTGCGGTGATCAGGAACTGGGGTACGATGCTGGGGTGCGATGCTGGGGTACGAGGAACAGGAACTGGGGTGCGATGCTGGGGTGCGGTGCTGGGGTACGAGGAACAGGAACTGGGGTGTGATGCTGGGGTGCGGTGCTGGGGTACGAGGAACAGGAACTGGGGTGCGATGCTGGGGTGCGGTGCTGGGGTACGAGGAACAGGAACTGGGGTGCGATGCTGGGGTACGGTGGGCTGTACCCCCGGGTATACGAGGGGAGGGAATTGAGCGCAGTCCAAAGGGGAAGGGCTTCAAGGTCCTGTTGGGGCTCTCCTTATGTTCTCAAGTCGGAAGGAGGGGCTTGAACGAATTGCGGGTCAGTTTGAGCTGGCAGAGGGGCACGGAAAGGATTTGGAGGGTGTGACTCTGCGGTTGGTTGGGCCACCGAGACCTGGGTGCCTTGGGGTGGCCAATTCCCTTGGGGGTAAGGTGGCACCATTTGCTGGTTCTCATAACCCTGGGCCCAAGGAGGGTGCGAAGGAAAGGTGGAGTATGGTGAGTTTCCTCCGGGGAATGGGTAAGAGTTGGCTTCAACCCATGGGCTCCCCGGGTATAAATATGGGCAGTTTCGTCTTAGGTGCCCTGGTTGAAAACACAGGTGACAAAGGCCAGTGGATGGGCCCCAGGGTCGTGGCATGGATGGGCTTGCATTCACTTCTCCCCCTTTTCCTCGCCCCCTGCCTCCTCCCCTGGCCGGGAACCCTGGAGCTGGGAAGCAAGGGGTTTCCATACTGAGGGCAAGCACTGCCTCTTCCTCTGCCCTGGTGTCCGTCCTTTTCTTTTCGTCTCGATTGTTAAAGACGGATTTTGCAATTGATAATATCTCACTAAAGGTTTTCCCGTCGTAACCCACTAGGAGATTCAAAGTTTTCCTTATGTCTGGCGTTGCTTGGTCCTTAAAGAAACCCTTTACTATTATCTCGTGGTGAGGATTTTCAGGGTCTATTCCACCCCACGTTTTTATGGCCGCCACCAACCGAGAATAATAGTCCGAAGGGTGTTCATTTGGTCCCTGTATTACAGTCTGAACCTTAGTCCAGTTTATTGAGCGCTTCCCTGAAGCCTTGATGCCATCTAGGATGGCCCTTTTAAACAAGTTCAGGCACCAGATGCCATTAGGGGTATTGTAGTCCCAGGCAGGGTTGGGTTCAATACGGAGATCTCTAGGTGTCAGGGCCCCCACCCCTTGAGGTCTTCCTTCCTGGTAGTTTTCCTGATTTAGGGCTTCTTCCGCCTTACTGAGGATGTCAGCCTTTTCAGCCTCATTGAATAGGGCATTTAAGAGTACGTGGACATCAGTCCAAGAGGGATGATGTGAGGAGAAGATAGTAGATATTTGCCTATGGCATTTGTCAGGATCGTCTCTTAGAGAGGGCATCGTGTTAGCCCAGTTAATCAGATCGGCCGTACGGAAGGGTTGATGGGCATAGATCATACGTGGGGCCCCATCCGGGTCTGTCGGTGGTATGGGGAAAGCCCTCAGTGGCATCTGGAAGGAGGCTGCTTGGTGATTATTTCCCTTTTTTCCTTTGGTACTTTCCTTGACAGACTGCCGGAGAGCGGATGGGGGAAAGGTGCCATGGTCGCTGACAGGAGTTGGAGTAGAGTCAGGACCCACAAGCACGTCGGGCACCACTAAAATCCCTCCCTGGCCGGTGGGATGAATCAGTAATTGGCCACCCTGAGCCACTACTTGGCTATTGGGACTAGCATCATGTTCAGGTCCCTGTGTCATGGCCCGATCCTCATAGGGGGGTGGCGCAGGACCTTCCTTTGGTCTCTTAGGATCCTTTCTAGGAGGTTTAATCACGGGCATCTGGAGCGTTGGGGACGGGTTTAGAGTCATAAGGACTTGGGATACAGCCTCGAAAGTCTCCAGATAATCAAGCTGACGAGGCTTTTCCTCCAATAAGAGCTTCTTTAAGGTTTTTAGTTGATCCTGATGGAAGGATCCCTCCGGTGGCCAGCGGAGTTCTGATGGCACTCTTTCAGTAAAAGACGGCCAGGAATTCCTACAAAGATCTTGCAGCTTCTGTCTAGACAAAATCTCATGGTCCGGAATTATCTTCCAATGCTTCATGACAATCGCGAGGGGAGAGTCGGGTTCCGGCTGGGTAAAAGAAGGCTTTCGAGAAGCCTTCTTCCCAGTGGAAGTACGACCATGCTTCGAAGCCTTGGCACCCATCGTTCCTTGGGGTTTAAGAGGAACCTGGGGTTTTTGGGAAAGGAGGGACGGGAAAGGTATCTTTGTAAGTCGGGGTTTCTCACTAAGGGAGTGGGACAGGGGGGTTTCTTAACATAAGCAAAGTACAGTACACAACGTTCCAATAATCTAGCCTGGTCCCTTGCGTTCACTAGTTCGGCTAGCGGGGCGGCTGACCAGGGGGATCTACTCTAAACTACCTCTTCCTTTCCTTTTTCCTGGAGCTCCCTTTTCCTCTTCCTTTCTCTTCCATTTCTTCTCATCTATTCCTATTTCTCAACCCCCATTTCCACCCATTACAGGGTACCCCCACCTGGCAACCTCCTGCCTATCGTTAACAGCTAAGGAAGGGAACCCTACTGGACGCCTGCCACTGCAGTGCCAGATCGGGCAGCCCTTTAAATAGAGTTAAACGGTCCGGAAAAACCTCCCTTGCGTTCGGAAGCGGGCTCACGCACGACCAGCGTGTTTTACATGGCCCGACCGGGGCGGCTGAGGTTTAGGATAGTGCAGAGAAGTCCTTTGCCCCTTGGCAGCTGGCAAAGTAGAAAAAGAGCCCAGTCCCTTGCGTTCGTTAGACCAGCTAACGGGGCGGCTGACTGGGTATTGGAGAAAAAGAGATAGAGCTCAGGACTCCCCTTTCGAGTTGAGCAGCAGTCCACGGGACAGACTGAGAGACAGGCAAGAAATGATAGGCAAGAGAGCAGTAGATTGCGGTTGCCAGGCTTACCTCCCCCCTCCCCCCAATCACCAGTGCACTGGATTTATACTTACGCGTCTTCCACCGCGATCCGCTGGATCGTTGGAGACGAAGCCGGCTGAACTTTGCCTTTGCTCCCCGGTTGGCTCCCCTTGAGACCTGCAATTACCGCCCGGAGGATGGCCAGGGATCCGATGGGTCTCCACGGGAGAAGAGGGTCCCGATGCCGGCTGAAGACTCGATGGGGTCCCCGGCCACCACGGGAGAACGCAGGTCCCGGCTTTCGGCACCAAGACTGTTACGGAAATTACCGGGTCGAGGAGGCTCAGCTCCCGGTCCTACGGAGGAAGCCCGTGGTTCGCTGCGGAGGCAATGGAGACCAGCCGGAGATTGGAGCAAAAGCAAAGGAGTTTATTGCGCAACAAGGTTCAGGAGGATCCGAACCCCGAACAAAGGGTGTCCCGGACTTTTAAAACTTCCCGCCATTGCCCAGAATACACAGCGAAATACATCACAGAAACGTCAGAGATGGGGAGGGGAGAGAGGAGGTTACAGTAAAATTTACATAGGGGAAAAACAAGTTTTGCATATCAGGAAGGATGGCAGGAACCGGTGAATGGATCTAGGGTGGGTGTAATACACATTGAAGGTTTCCTCTGCGTCAGGACAATAGAACGCTCCTAGGAGGATGTCTGCTGCCATGGTAACTGATGGACGGGTGCTTGACTGGATTATCGGGAGGGGTGCATTTCCTCCTGCAGCTGGATGAGGACGTGACTCGCCGCCTAAGGGATTATGAAAGCTGCTGAGTTGAGAGTCCAAAAATAGTGCAATATCGAAATAATATACTTCCGATGATCGGAGGATGTCGGGAACCGAGGGGTTAGAAAGGTTATTTTATAAGGAGCAGATAGACACTTGAACCAGGCAAATCGGACACTGCGTTCAGGAGTTGTGGATTTTTACAATAATAAACATTTCGAGCTGTCAAAAACGGGCCACCCAGCGTCTAAATTGTCCATTTGATACATTGTTGCAAGTTATAATTAATAGTTTCCCCAACTGGTTACATTTTGGTTTCGATTCCATTGTTCTCCCAGCAGGGAGCCTGTCAAAACCCACTTAGCGTGCACTGAAGCGTGAAGGTGATGATTGAATCATAGTAGCTGAGCTGGACGTTCCATTTTGCAGGCTGAGCTGAATGCATGCTCCTGATTGGTGGGTTTCCCGTTCATTGAGAAAATGGAGGGTGAGCGGAGCGCTGTTTGACAGAAGCGCTTTTCCAGGGGCTTTTCGGAACGCAGAATGGGATTTTTGGGGAACCCTTTATCTCGAGGGTTTTATGTGGTGCTTGTGTGACTTATATGTGTGTGTGGGGTACCCGCTCATCGTCGGGGGGGGCAAAGAGAAGAAAGAGGCTTCCAGGTCCCGCATTTGGCAGCGCGGGAGTCCCGCGAGGAGGCTGCGCGGTGGGGAAGGTGGCGGCTGGAATTTTCCTTATCAGATCTCAGAATTAATAGTAATGAGATTTGAAGCCTTGTAACAGCGGGTGGCGCTGTGGGTTAAACCACAGAGCCTAGGGCTTGCCGATCAGAAGGCCCGTAACAGGGTGAGCTCCTGTCGCTCGGTCCCATCTCCTGCCCACCTAGCAGTTCGAAAGCACGTCAGAGTGTAAGTAGACCCGGAAGCTGTACACCGGCTCCCTTGGCCAGTAATGCGAGATGAGCGCCGCAACCCCAGAGTCGGACATGACTGGACCTAATGGTCAGGGGTCCCTTTACCTTTAACTAGAAAGATGTCTGTACTAAAACTTACTAGTCATCTTTATTGGTACATTAGGAGTACCATTATATCACAGCTGTCACCTTGTCCAACTAGTAGTTGCCACAAGAAAGGCAGATGAGGCTCAGAATTTGTACCTCCCATCTGTTTTCTGTTGAATTTTAGAGTTAAGGCTGAATTGCATTGTTCTTTGTGGCTGAAACTATGGTGTATCTAAAGCAATGCTTATACCTTGTAGTTACATTTAAAATGTAATTTCTTATCATACGTTGAGATTTTAATGAAATCTCCAGAGTTTTGCATTAATACTAATGTGATTAAATGGCAAGTCCATGGAACTTTGTGATACTAATTTTAAACTCAAGAGCTATAGGCTGTTTTAAAATGTGGTGCATTTCTGCTGAGTCCAGTTAGTATTTCAGAGCCTTATAAGGAGGCATAAGGCTGGGAAATGATACAGAAATATAGAAGGTTAGAAATCTTGGTTTTTCTTCCAAACTGCTGTAGTGTCACATTCTCATACTAAAACATCTATGATACAAGGGGAAGCTGCTGAGAGGCAAACGCTGAAGAATTGCAACACATGTGGACTTTCTGTATGTGTGGCTTGTCTGAATGAGTTCAGCAATATAATAGGTTGCTTTGAAAGGTAGTAGAATGGAGCTGTAGGATTGCCCATCTTGGGCTGGGCATCTGGGATTATTTGTTGTGTTCAGATTTGAGTACAATGGTACCTCCAGTTGCGCACAGGATCCGTTCCGGAGGTCCGGTTGGATTCTGAGGAATTTGCAACTGGAGGTGCCTGTTCTGTGCATGCGCGCGGCGTGGTAGAGCGCTTCTGTGCATGCGCGTGCAGCAAAACCTGGGAAAATACTTCCGGGTTTGCCGCATGCGTAACCCGGAGGATACGCAACCAGAGGTGTACATATCCAGAGGTACCACTGTATCTTACTGTCCCTCTGCAGTGCCCATGTGGTTTCAATAGAGCTGTAAACTGATTGGATGTCAAGTTACATTGGTTGCAATCCTGTACCTATTTACTTGGGAGTAAAGCTGATTGAAATCATTGGGATTTACTTATGAGGAATTATATATCGGATTGCACTGTTTAGTACATTTTCAAAACAACATTTTGGAGTATTCAATTCAAGTTTTTATTTTTTTTCCACAGTGTATGGGCCACAACTTAAGGGCTTTAACAGTTTTTCTCTGTAATTTTCCTCACAAGCTTTACAGAGAAAGAAAGGAGGAAAATAACTGTTGCTATGAGAGTTAATGATTGAGCAGAGACAGGAATGCCTTTTGGCTGGTGGCTTCAAGATAAGCAAATGGGCTGTTTACTCCCTTTCTTTTTAGGCTGTATCCAAGAGCACTTTCTTAGTGCTGTCAATAGATACCTAGTCCAACTACAAGAGTATTCTTCTACTCAAACTACATGAAGCAGAAAATCTACAGTCAGTGGGTGCAAAGCAGATTTGTTGTAGAAAGAGGCGCTGAATCCCAGTTTGTGTTGTGTTGCATAACAGCTCTCCCATCAGAGGAGCATACTGTTGCAATCTAATGCAGGAAGGCTCTTTTGAAAATCAAATGAAACAGTTGTCAGTTTCCAGAATCTTAGCTCTGAATTTTAAAAAAGAGGAAACCTAAACTTCATAAAGTACAAACACATTTTTGTTGTGTAAATATTAGTTCAAAAATATGTCCAATATACTTCAGTGCAAAAAGCAGTATTAAAACCATCTCTGAAATGCCCCCATCTTCCCATGTAAGACAGGTGGCAACAAGGAAAACGCCTTGCCTTTGGGGTGTGTATTTTTTAAAGAAGCTGAAAACTTCCTTTTTTTCTGGCTGCTGTTAACATGATTTGATTGAGATTTCTTGCTAATTTCAAATTGTTTTAAAGTTTATTACTTTAGATTTTAAATTACCGGTAGCTGCTAGGATGGAATATAAGCATTTTAAATAAGTATTTGTAACTTTAGCAGTTCAGATTTACTTGTGTTATGGATTATATATTAATCAGACACATGCCTGTATGTTAGCTGCCCTAGTTCTAGTGAACCTAATTGTGGCCTGGCTAATTGTAGTGAGCCTGTCTGTAGGCTTTTTAATCTATGCTTCTCATTGCAGTAAAGCCAACACAACTGATGCTCCTGAAGATCCAGTCTTCTTCAGTGAGCGCTTTTTGCCCTCCGTCATTATTCTCTGCATGCACACTTTACTTAATCTAGCATTCAAGAAAAGGACTGGGCATGTCGAGCACTAGTTTAGCTGCATCCTTGCTTGTTTCCCTGGCTTGGGAAATTTCTGAGGCTTATCCCCCCCCCCCCTTGTTCAACAGTCCTGCATGCTGCTGCTGACTTCTCCCCTATCCTGGCTGCTTGGCACAGAAGGGACTCTACCAGCAGCAGTTCCCAGGAATTATGGAATTGCAGAGTTCTTTGTTAGGACTGTGCTTGAGGGGTAGGCAGATGAAAGAGGGTGTCCCTTGTGGCTGCTTTCATACTGCCTAGGAGTACTCACATTCTCATTTTAAACCAGGGGTAGGCAACCTAAGGTCCGTGGGCCAAATCCGGCCCAATCGCCTTCTAAATCCGGCCCGTGGATGGTCCTGGAATCAGCATGTTTTTACATGAGTAGAATGTGTCCTTTTATTTAAAATGCATCTCTGGGTTATTTGTGGGACCTGCCTGGTGTTTTTACATGAGTAGAATGTGTGCTTTTATTTAAAATGCATCTCTGGGTTATTTGTGGGGCATAGGAATTCATTCTCCTCCCCCCCCCCCTTCAAAATATAGCCCAGCCCCCCACATGGTCTGAGGGATGGTGGACCGGCCCACGGCTAAAAAAGGTTGCTGACCCCTGTTTTAAACTCTTCTGCCCCTTTCTGACAGCTGGGACAGGGAAGCGGTAGCTGTAACCCCTTGGAGCTAGTTTGATGTCCTGGGCTCAGCAGCACTGGAGGGATCCAAGCAAGACTTGGGAACAGGAGTTGTAGCTTTTGCAGAAGCTCCAGAGCACAGAAAGTACAAATTTCTCAACTCGTTTGGAAGGGAGTATAATGATGCAGCATAGTTGGACTTGAGAATCACCTACAGCATATTCATTCTGTTGGGAAGCACATGCCACAGTTTGCCTGAATGAAGTATTTCTGAAGTGTTCTTCCCCAGCCTATGGGAGTAGGCGTAGAAATTTGGGCTCAGCAGTTTTATGTAAGGAATTCAAAGGTCAGTGCTGCCATTCCTCACATCTTCATTGTAATATGAACTCATTTAAGTATCTGAAGAAGTGTGCATGCACACGAAAGCTCATACCAGGAACAAACTCAGTTGGTCTCTAAGGTGCTACTAGAAAGAATTTTCGATTTCATTTAAGGGAACATGCTAAAGAAGGAAATAAATTGGGCTGGAGGAAGAAGCATTTTAGTATTTCAATATCCTCCTTTAAAAACGGAGAAACTGGTAGTTTCTTGCCTGACAGTCCTCAGGCAAATGACTGGAGATGGACCTATTCTCTTGATTTTTCTATGTGTTCCAAGAGACTTTGAAGAATAGTTGGTGGCAACTGAATAGTCGCAGACTATGCAGCCAAGCCAAAATTTTGGGACCCTTGCTTAAAGGTAGGTGTGTGTGTGTGTGCCATATGTTAAGTCACAACTGTTACAATATCCAGAGTTATGGCAGGCAGAATTCTGTTCATGTCAGAGGAAGTAGAGGAGGAAGTTTGGTCAATTCCTCTTTCTCCCTGTGACCCCCTGAACAACTGCTCAGGAGAAGTGGAAATTTTCTGGAACAGCATGAAAGATAATTGGGAGGGGGGAGACAATAGAAGAATCAGTGAAAATTTATTTCATACACTTCTTTTCTCCATCTGGGAGCTTTTGCTAGAACAGCCAGTCTTGATCTAATCCATTATTTATATTTTTACTTTCTTTTCTAAACTGCAATTCATTTATTCAAATTAACACTCTTAACTGAGTGGACTCCTCCTGGGGTAAGGAATAATACTGTATGTTCTCTGCTAAGGTTTACTGGAGATGTTGCACTTAATTCTCTGTTCTTTGCAGGTGATGTGACTGCTCAGGTGTCTCTTCAGCCAGCTCTGAAGTTCAATGGTGGAGGTCACATTAATCACACTATCTTCTGGACAAACCTTTCTCCTAATGGTGGAGGAGAACCAAAAGGTTTGTATTTAAAGCATTTTAATGTTACACAGGACATTTGAAAAGCCCCACTGGATCAGACCAAATGCTAATATATCATTTATTACAGCATCTTTAGTCTGTGTTCCAGTGTAGGTGATAGACAGCGCAAGACTGCAAATAAAATGTGTAATGCTTATCATGAATGAAAACATCTTAAATAGCATTCAAGGTCAACAACCACAGTAGGGAACATCAGATCGCATTCTCTTCCACTAAAGACCTGGGCAGAAAGCTTGCATCTTGCCACCCCTCCCCCCTCCTTTGAAAAAGGATACAGAGATGGGGCCAGGCACACCTCAGATGAAAGGGTATTTCAGAAATTGGGAGTCACCACAGAAAAGGCCCCCCCCCCCACACAAGAAAAACATTTATTGTCCAGCATTCTGTCGTAGCAGTGGCTAGCCTAATAACTATGGGAAGCCTCCAAGCATTTGATAATGCCAGTGAGACACTTTATCAAAAGCTTTTTAAAAAGTTTGACATATACACAGTGCTCAGTTTTCATGTAATGTTAAGGCAAACCGTGGCAAATCGTGGCTTAGTGAGAACATGTAGCTTCCCAGAGAACAGTTTGTGGCCGCTGCTGTGAGCTACATTATGGTTTGTTTTAGTGTGTCATCCAAACTAGGCTTGCAGTTTGTCTCCTCCAGATGAACCACAATCTGTAAAACAATGAATGTAATGCATGAATGGCTGTGTGTTACTTATGGCACTAAATGTGACATTCGGAAGCAGAACACTTCAAAAAGTGTAATGGTAGGCATGCCCTCTCTTAAGCCTCTTCCAAATGGCATGTGTGTTTGCACTGTAGCTTGTGGACAGGCTGTTGCCCACATGAGCTTCACACTGTTATCTGCTGTTCTCGTGGTTCTCTGGTCAACTATCTAGATGTAATACTGGGTCGTGATGTTAGGTGGTGGTTGTGATCATTATGGATGATAAGATTTTTTCAAAGGGAAAATCAGAATACATTATGGGGCACAGAAGATTCGTCATTGCAGCAGTTAGTGTAACAACTGGAATGTACCAAATGCTGTAGAATTGGGAGACGAGTCAAAGATCTACATCCAGGGCTGGTGCTTAACCACAGTTACGCGGTTATCAGCAGGCTGTAGGATCACACACTCCCACCAGTCAGCCCCTGCTTTCCTCCCACCCTTCCTGTAGCCACAGGAAGTATTCTAGCATCATCCATGTTAACTGGTTATCATTAAGTGGCGTTCCCTGTTAAACAGCTTCAGACTGTTATCAGAGATTGGTTAAGAAGGAAGCAAGTTAGGGTTAACTGTTAATGCTGGTGCTGAGGTACCACTACCTATGGTTGAGACTGGCAAATGAAGGACTAGTTATCCTGCAACCAATTTGCATTCTATTGATGATTGTAAGATTTACATCTGTACCTATCCTCCTTACTTCTGAATTACTGTAATATGAATGATTTTTTGGAACATCAGATGGAAAGCTAATGGAGTGTGGTCTGTGTGTGAATTGTTATTATTCTTTTCATTTGTTAAGGGGAGCTAATGGAAGCTATTAAGCGTGATTTTGGCTCCTTTGCGAACTTCAAGGAGAAGTTGACAACTCTTTCAGTTGGAGTCCAAGGCTCAGGATGGGGATGGCTCGGTTTTAATAAAGAACAGGGTCGACTGCAGGTGACTGCTTGTTCCAATCAGGATCCTCTTCAAGGGACTACAGGTGAGTTTCTCTAGCTGGAACTTGCCTACAATTGAAGGTACAATTTTGGCTATGCAGTAGATGAAAGCAGACATCAGCAGTTCTGCTCACCAGGGCAAAGCAAGAAGGACTCCCTGCTTTCACTTGCATAGCAGATTGGATAAGAAACCTACTTGTTTCCTCTTATCAAAACCTACTTGTGAGCAGGAAATAAAAACAAACATTTCTCTTCTTTTCTAGGTCTTGTTCCCCTTCTAGGAATTGATGTATGGGAGCATGCATATTATCTCCAGTACAAAAATGTTAGACCTGACTATCTTAAAGCTATTTGGAACGTGATAAACTGGGAAAACGTATCTTCGAGATATGCAGCTTGCAAAAAGTAGAGCAAAATCTTGTACAGGATCATTAAAGAAAGACCACTGTTATTCCTTGATCATTTTTGTAGTAACTTCTAGCAGTTTGTTTGCTAATTGCTCCACCACTTAAAATATTCAAGCTCATCAAAAGAAAGTTCTTAGCTCAATGTTTGCTTAATTTGGTGAAACTGCTCACTTGTTCTTCCAAAACAGGAATCCTTTATCCAGTGTTCTGAAAGAATACAATCCCTTTATAAAAGGGATTACAACTGGTTCCTTTTGATAACATGTCAATTGCTGCTTACTCTTTTGAGTGAGTTTCAAGGCGTATGTAATTCAGAGGGAAAGTCCAAAATAACAGCATTCTCAGAGCATTTTATAGACTATGAGCAGGATTCCTCTTCCTCTTCTCCCACTTGCAACGCTTGCAAGTCTCATCTGGGGTGTTGCCACTCTACAGAATATCAGGTTGGTGTGCAAAAGGGGGAGTCCTGTTGTGCAGTGCAAATCTGTCCGTCTTGAGGATGGGCACCATATTTGCCCTATGTTTGATTAAATGCTGTTGCGTATATTGTAGCCTACCAGAACTTTGAGTAAAAGGCAATTCGTTTTAGTCTTCCTAACAGCCGATTTTGCAAATGTTTGTTCGTTACAACGTGAGGATTCCTAATGCATGTCAGCTGCTAAGAACAGTGGGTTAGCTTTCATGATTTTTGTCCTGCTGAAAGTGGAAAAAGGGAAAACAAAATACCCTGGAAATGTATAGGATATCAGGTTTGTGGTTAAGTGGGTTTAATATATGTGTGTTTGTCTTCAAATGGGAAGTATCCAATTGTTTGCTACTTCTTTAGGATGTATTAATAACGGATAATGAAATTGTTTTCTAATATTGGTGTAACTGGCTTTCCTTTTTTGTACTGCAGTATTTAATTGGGAATCTGAACTTTGCTTTCGAAATAAAATCTATGAAGTTACTCTGTTACATGATTTAATAATATGTTTAAAGGCCCCACAAGGCCTTAAATATGTGTCTGAGGTGTTCATTATACCACAATATCCACAGAAACATCTTTATTCCTTCCCAGCAGGCCCCCCCACTACACCCCTGCTTTATGTCCCTGATAATATGTGGGGTTAGAGAAGGACGAATTAGATGGTGAAAATAAATCAGAAGCTAAATGTTTATAATTTAATGGAATTAGCAGTATTAAAACTTTACCAGATTTCTTTGTTTCCACCAGTTCTACTCTTCAGTGTTGATCTTGTAAAATAGCACGCCTATTAATCTAAGCTTCTACATCCTCAATTTTCCCCTCACTCATTCCAGTAAAGGAGACTGCTGCATGGGCTTTTATGCATTCTTATAGTCTTCCACACACATTGAGCTCTATGAACGGGTTACCTAGAAGCTGCATTATTCTACCGTCACTTAAAGAAAACACTAGAGTTTAATTTTAGCAAATTATGGCAAGTGCACATTTGAGCTGTCAAACAGAATTTGAGCCAATGGCTAATTATTCATCTTACAATGGAAGTGATACAGATGAACAAATCTTCAAATGAAAACATGTGAGACCCTTGTGCCTCTTGCATCTTATTGCAACTAAAGACAGTCTAGCTTTGGGAGCTGCACCTACAAAGTCATATTGGGCCACAAGAACACTAACAATTCCCACTTCTGTGGACTCGGACCTTTCCTTACCTCCCCATCAGTAGCAAGGAAGCCAATTCTTTAGTACACCTGCAGACTATGCTGTTCCTGCAATCATCCCTGAAAGCCACAGCCACTGGTTCCCCTCTGTGTGCATCTTCATACTAGGCTCTGCCTTTTCTTTCCACATAATTAATGTGATATAATTGGAAGAACTTCATTTGCAACATCTCAACTCAGATTGACTGAATTTTTGAATCCCAATGGATTCTCCATAAAACCATTTGTCTTGCAAAAACTTGAGTGGGGGGGGGGAAATCACCTTATTTCTAATGTTATTGTGCAGTCTGGTCCTATGCATGTTTACTCACAGGTAACAAGTGTACATTGGATTGCAGCTTTACGAGGGCTTTCCAGTGGAGGGAGTTGACGGGTGCCGTGATTATACTCTACACATAAACTAAGGCCTCATTTTATGTCATTGCAGGGGATCACAAGAGAAGTACGGCCTTAATAGGGAGGGGGGTTCTGTCGGCGGGAGATCAAATGTGGGGTTTCCATGTTGTGCAGTTATGCCTATAAAGCTGCAATTCTGGGTGAATACATAAAAGTAGCCCTTTACCCAAGTAGTTAATCAAGGTGTTCATGTAACTGAGTGGCAATCTGGTTGTCTATTATCCTGCAAAACGGTGAGAACAAAGGGCCTTTGCACATGGGAAGGCCGGTGCTGTGTCTGCTGCCACCATCCGCTAGGAGGCAGAGGTGGCAAATGGAATATCCCACCCTATGCTGAATATTCCCTGGAAGAGAGTCCCCACCTCCAGAACATAGCTTTCTGTTATTAAATGTCAAACTGTAAGTCTCTAACTTTACCAGCAGGTGCTGCTGCAGTACCATACTTAGAAAATGGGTTTGGCTTACAGAATCTCTTTAATAAGACTACCGGGAAGATTGTAGCCCAACACTGTTTTCTTCTAGCTTTCTTTTTGGACCGTTTGACACACCATCACCCCCTTTATTAGGGGAAGTTTAGTAAATAGGTTCTGCAAGCTGTTTGTCGTATACATGAGGACATAAGATGCAGCTGCCTTGCTGATGCCAAGGAAGTTTGGGTTTGGTCATTGCCTGGATGGGAGACTGTCTTGCGAAGCCCATGCCTTGAGTTCCACCGTGGAAGAAAGGTGTGGAATAAATGCACGGAATAAAGGAACTTGACAATATAACAAGGAACAGTGGAAACTTGCATCTTTCTGAATATTCTGAAGTTATATGGAGAGAGAGATGTTATATGGCCTTTATTCAGATTTCAAATAGGCGGTATTTACATTAGTTCATTCTCAGTTCATTTTGAGAAATATTTCTTACTTAATTTCAAAGGACTACTATCTTGAGTTTGTTTTGGTTGATACCTTGGCTCAGGGTAAGGAACCTTTTCACACAATATGAAATCGCATAGAGCAAGACGTAGGGGGAATTGGGCAATTTGAAACTACCACTCAGCTGCTGCTGCTACAAGAAGTGTGTGCTGTGTGTGATGCAGTATGCTGTGCTTGGCAACTGGGCAGCGCTATTTGAAAGAGATGCTCCTTTCATGCAATACTGATGTGCTGGAGGGGCAGCTCCATGCTCCAGTTCCATGAGGTGGGCTCTCAAAAGTCCCAAGTTGGCTACCCCTGCTCCAAGAAAACCTTTGCAGAGCACATAGTGCTGATGGCTCCTGCTGGCATTGGAGGCGATACTGGAAACTGGAACCATTATGCTTGCACTGTTGTGATATGGACTCAGTGCAGCAGAGCAAAGGGCTGCGGAAGAAAAGAGGCATGAAGCAGAAATCCACATCCCCTGTGTCTGCTCATTCCTTTTGTTTGAGCCAACAACAGAATCCCCTATCCTTACCTCTTGCGACCAATTTAATTGTTTCTTTTCTCCGAATAAAATTATTGTTTGAAATGGGGGTTTATTATGGCCACCCCTTTTACCAATAAGGTTTTATTCAGTGAAACAGCGAAAGGTATTTCTGATTCGTCCAGATTGTAAACAAATTATTTTGAGGGGCTCCAGTATGTAAAAGGAAGCCGACAAATACATAATCTTTGAACCAAGTTTTTCTTTTTTAATCTCCTCCCCACCCCGCGCTTGAGACAATGTGTTTTTTATTATCTTGGCGGTCACAGATGCTGATTTGAAAACTGCTTTGCCTCAGGGAATAATGTGCCTAGCAAAATTTGTGTGCGCAGATGACATGACCAAATGCATGGACTCTTGCCAGTAGAGGGAGATCGTTATCCACTTCGTCTTCTAGTGAAGTTTAAATTATTAGGAAGTTTGCTGCGCTACGAAGCCCATGTAACTCACTGAATAAATAAGACCATTTTGCTTCATGCTCACACTTTGTGGAATTCTGTAAAGAAGAACATCATGGTAGACTTTCTCCAAATGCTTTTACAATCTGTGGTGGGTAGATAGGGGAAATGGAGAGAAGATTAAAAAAAACAACTTTATAATGGTGCAGTGAGTATTGGGAAGGGGCAGAGCATATATTTTGTATCCAAAAAGTCCCAAACCCTAACATCTCCAGGTAGGACTTGAAAAGGACTCCTGTGTTAAACAACGGAGCTCTGCTGTCAGTCATTATCAACAATACTGTACTGAGCAAGGTGAAGCAATGGCTTAACTTCACCTGTTAGCTTTCTGAATTGTTCCTCTGGCGTAGGCCAGGTCCAGACAGAGATGCAGGCAAAGTGTGATGCTGGAAGCAATTTATCAGATTGTGCAGATAGAATCATAGAATTGTAGAGTTGGAAAGGACCACAAGGATAATCTAGTCCAAACCCTCTTCCATGCAGGAATCTTTTGCCCAACATGGAGCTCAAACCAGCAACCCTGAGATTAAGAGTCTCATGCTCTGCCGACTAAACAAGGAAAACAATCAAGACACCTTTTTTCCAGGGAAACTTCCATACCACAGTGTTCATTGTCACTTTTAAAATAGATCAAATTCGAGTGCATTCCTCCTTGTGAGAACAGTATGCACGACCTTTAAAATTCTATAAGAATAAAAGCAAAACATCCAGCACAAATTATCATGTTAGACAGAAGGGCTCTAGTGTAGCCTTTTCCCTGATCTGCTAGTTTTCTGTGTGCATCAGAAAACACACCATTCCCTTCACACACAATTGTGAGAGAGCTATATGGTCCACATGTTGTTTTGTAATGAACATGTAAATGGATTCAAATATTTTTGAACATGTACTTAGATTCAGAATATATACTAACTTCCTTCCACTGGTGCTTCTGTCTTACTTGTTTATTTTAATCGATGCTAAATGCCCACATTGTTGTGCGCTTCTTCTATACCCTGCCAAATTTGCAAAGTTACACAAAATCTGAACAAAAAAGGGGAAACAAGGAACTGCAAAAGTATCTCTGGGTTAAAGAGTTTGAAAAATGGACAGGCACATGCAAATCCCAAAGAAAACAGATATTGTGCACATCTGCACAAGCAGCAATCAGTTGTTGTTTTTTAAATGGGCACAAAGATAACTATTTTAGCGGGCTAGACTATTTGTTCACTGAGCTCAGCACTGTCTATTTCTCTGAATGACAGTGGCACTCGGGGGTCTGCAGTAGAGACCTTTCATATCTGCTACCAAATCATTTGAACCAGAGATACCAGGGGGCTGAACCTGGGGGCTTCCTGTATCTTTATGTGCTCTACCACTGAGCTGCAGCCTGTGCTTAAATATTAAATATTAAAAGTAGTGAAAGAAAGAAGCACGACATGGTAGGATTAATGGGGCTTAGTGCAAAATCGTTTGTTTCAGTGACTATTGAACTATACATTTGGTCTCTGCTTAAACATTAGGGTACACACAGAGAAAAGTAGCAAAGAAGAGGCTGCAAAGGGCAGGACCGGTGAAACGATAAAATGTAAGAACCTAGTAAGAGCCCCACTGGATCAGGCCAAAGGTCCATCTAGTCTAGCATCCTGTAATCACAACGGCAGGTGAGAACATCTCAAAACATTTCTGGTGAGAATTATTGTGTGTGTGTGTGTGGGGGGGGAGACATAACAAAAACCACAGCTCAGTTGGCAAAGCATGCAACTCTCAATCTCAGGGTCTTGAGTTCAAGCCCCACATGGTCCCAACTATTCTATGATTCACTAATAGATTTTATTTCTTTGATTTTTTTTTAAAATATCCAAACTATCAAGAAAATGTATAAATACAGATTTTTAAATGACTAATTGACGACTGGGAACCGGGGGGGGGGGGGGAACGACCAATGATATGAGGCTACAGTGTCTGTCTTGCTGAGAATAGCTTACGTCCTTAATGAATGAATGAAATAGGAATTGGGGTTGCTTCGGGCTACGGTTTAACTTCAACAAAAGTGCAATGAAGCCGCAGCAAGGTGCAAGTGACCATCTGCCTCTAAACTCACTGAGGATTTAATTGCATCCTCTTCAGCTGCCTTACATAGCGAGAGGTTATGTTTGTAGATACATACAGGGTAGAAAGACTTGTGTTATACAGAACAGAATGGAGTGTGTATCTTGGAAGGAGAAAAGCCCTTCATTTCTTGCAAAACAAAACACATCTGCTCTGCACAGTCCAACTTTACATCTGGCAAAATAACTTTAATGAGTGCTGCACTCTTCACCTGGAGCTGTCATGTTGCCCATTTTCAAGCAACTGGACCTCTTTAGCCTGTCTAGGAGGCCTGCTCAAAATTCACCCTTATTTCCTGTTCCTAACTCAAGGAAGAGGTGGAGTTGCCCACACCAACTTGTTATGTCCTACTTTCAGGCTTCCCAACCAAAGATTTGGGTTGGCCACTGTGAAAACAGGATTGGTCATTGGCCTGATCAAGCAGGGAACTTCTCACATCCTCCTTAGCATCAGCAATGCTTTAGAGCAGTTGTACCTCTTACCATTAGACCAGATCAGGGGAGACTACTTGGACCCTAGAGCATGGGTGCCCAGTGGCACCGATGTAATGTGATGTCACGACATCATGGCCTCCGGAAGGAACTGGAAGTGGCGTTGGAGGCTCTGCGAGGCCTAGGACACCACTTCCAAGGGTTCCCAAGGCCTCAGATGGGACCCGCAAGTCATGTACAAGGCCCCGCAGAGTGGGTGCTAAGCACCCACAACAAATTTCTTGTAGGTGCTTGGACCCTCCAGGGCCCCCTGGAGTTGGTGCCAGTGGACCAGAAGAGGCAAAGTTGTTACTTCCTTCTTCTTCTTCTTTGGACTATCATCATCATCACCATCATCATCATTCTTTATTCGACCATCAGTCAGAAAATATACATTTACTTTGGACTATCAGAGTTTAAAGGGTTTTATTTTTTCCTATGTTCTCCTAAGCTTTTATGAGGATTAGCTGAACGGAGCTGCTTAATTTTGGTCTGCAAATGGAAGGTTAAAAAAAAAAAATCCCTGGCTGTGTTCAGCTTTATCTCATGCAGTATGTTTGGAGAGATGACATTGTGAGAAACCAGAGATAATCTCACTTCCAGGAACGGCAATGACCCCAGGCAATTTGTGTAATCCACAAAGCAACTTGTGTCAAACTAACTTCATTTCTTCTTTCTCTGGGATAAGTGCATACACACACACACACACACACAAACACAAAAGGATAAAATGCAGTGGTGATCAGGTTTAGGTTATACAGTAAATCTATTAAAGCCATTAAGGTAAGACAAATTAAGGAAAGGTGACACTGAACACAGAAGTCTTCTAGGATGGACCAACAGTTTATTGTTATTATTTTTAGAAGAGAAATAATGTAAATAAGGGCCTGCTAAGCAGTATTTGATACAAAATGTACATTTCCCCCCATATATTTCTTGTAAATATTTCAAACTTCTGCCTACCCCCCAGTGGGACACTGCTGTGAGTTCCACATCTCTAAGGAGGGCCCTCCATTTATAGATTGAGGTGGCTTTCCAACAACAATATCATGGTGTATTTGAAATATTTATTCAAGACCAAAGCATATGTTACTGTTTTGGAGTTTCAGTGCAAATCTGAGGGATTTAGGGATATATATGGAAGTTTCTGCAAATTAGTTCTGGCCTAGATTAGGTTGACTGGGCAACATTTTAGGAATTTATGGACATGGGCACTTAAAAAAAAACTTGGGGTCTCTAGAGAGAGAGAGAAAATGTGTTTACTACACAGGGCTATCCCTCACCCCTGCCTCTTGTCCCCAACCAGTGGCTTATTTTGTCTTTGTAAAGTAAGGCATAGTAACAGTCTGAAAACACTCCAACTTTCTAGCAACCTCCACGAGCCAACTTGGAGTGGAGCTCTTACTAGCGTGGCAGACTGGAAAGGCAGCAAGTAATGCCAAATACATTCAACACACACACACACCCCACCTCTAGCCTCAGTCTACCTATAAACGCTCAAGCCTGTTTTAATTCATGGAGTTGGCCAGAATGTGTCATTTTGGACCAGGCAACTGATCACATCCTTGACAAAGTAGGCAATGCAATAAATGCAAGTTATTCTTTGCTTGTTAAACCCAGAGAAGCTAGCCTTATAAAAAGACAAAGCAGCATATAAATGGTTATGTCTCAATTTTGAACCGCTGGTGCCTTTAGGAACATTCTAGGGTGCCCTTCTCCAGCTTGGTACGTTTCAAGGGAAGTGCATCTGGCTTCACTGTGAAAGATGTAGGTGGGACCCCTGTGCCTGAACCAGCTTCTCTTGAGAAGGCGGTCTGAGGAAGTGAGGCAAATAGTGGTGAGAATAAATGAAGTTCTAGGCCTTGTTGACTGGGTCTGGGTGGCCATCCACCTGAGCATTTTAAAATAACATATATATGTGATTGCTTATCTTCTAACAAGAGTATGTAACTTGACCATAAGATCAGTGTACCTACCCAATGGCTGGGAAGTGGCCCATAATAACCATTTCAAAAATGGGATCCAGGGGGTATTTGGAGAATCAAAGGCCACTTTGCTTCACATCTGTTCTGGGAAAACTGATGGAAAACATTAACAATAAAATTATCATATCGAAGATGAAGTCCTGCTGATACAGAACCAGCATGGCTTCTGCAAGTCCTGTCTCACTTTCTTTAAGAGTGTCAACAAACAGATAGAGCTGATCCCATTGACTTTATGTACTTAGACTTTCAATAAACCTCTGACAAAGTACCGCATCCAAGAGCCTTGACTAAGCTGAGTCGTCAAGGAATGAGAGGAGAGGTCCTTTTTATGAATCAGCACATGGTTAACGAACAGGAAGCAGAGAGAAGGAATAAATAAGCGGGGACCTGATGGAGGAGAATAAGATTGTGTATGGTGTATAGAAAGTGGATAGGAATAATTTCCCCTCTCTCATAATACTGGAACTTTGAGACACCCAATGATGCTGAATGTCGGAAGATTTGGGACAGACAAAATGAAGTGCTTCTTCACATAGCACAAAGTTAAATGATAGAATTAGCTCCCACAAGATGTAAGGATGGCCACCAGCTTGGATGGCTTTCAAAGAGGATTAGGCAAAAATCCATGGTGGAGAAGTTATTGATAACTGCTGACCATGATGACTATGTCCTACCTCCACTGCCAGAGGCACTGTGCATCTGAATGCCACTCGCTGGGGAGAACTATTGAACTCAGGCGCTGCTTCCCAGCTTCCCGCAGGCATCTGGTTGGCCACTGTGAGATCAGGATGCTGGGCTAGATAGATCATTGGCAGGCTCTTCTTATGTTCTCCTTGGCCTGTTTTTTTTTTGCCTCTTTAGATTTTTCTTCTGTAAACATACTGATGCCTGACTCCAGTTTGCTGGTGACCCTATTTAGTTTCTAAACTCACAACTTGAGTTCAGTATTAAAAAGAATTACAGTTCATCCTTTTCACTCAGTCACCACAGAATTCTGCTATTCTATCTGTTTGGCATAGTGGCTAAATTCTGTGCATCTTAGTCCATGTTAATTTTTTAGCGGCTACCTCTTTTGATTCTAACACTGTGACTTGGCATAATTTTGCTTTTGAAAATTATCTCTCAAGACCTTTAACCTTCCCAATCTTCTGTTTAATGAGTAAGTATTTAAGCTTACTCTTTAATGTGAGTCAAGAGGGCTAGGAACATTAGCAGACTTTTTTATTAACTCTAGAAGGTGTGGTACAAAGCATGGGGAGGACATCTAGATTCATGCAGTGAACACTACAGGGATTGTCCTCCATTCGGAGATTAATGTGGGCCAAGATGAGCTCTTCCTGGCTTTTCTAATCCATTCTCTTTTAAGGGGAAACATCTGCTATAAGTATTTCTTTTTCCTTGAGAGGTTCTAGTTCTCTGTAATAAATATGCTTTCCATACGATTTTGATTTAAACACAGAGAATGGGAGCCTCGTGGCCAAAAGACTTTCTCATATGTGTGTTTATGTATGTTTTTAAAAACTGTCATGCGAGGTCAAACAAAAAACAATGCAGCCCTTGAATTGTGTGAGAGGCTGAATTGTAATCATGGAAAACAAGACGGACCGATGGAAACAACTGAAAACACATTTTGTCACTGCTGGTCTAGGTGCATATCCATGTGCTTTGCAAGTTTTGTTTATGCTTTATGAAAAAAACAATCCCTAAGGCATTAAAGAGAAGCTCAAGTCTTTTACAGTCAGAATTTGTGGCACAACAGAGCCCTTACTTTGTCAAGACCTAGCGTAAGGCAATGTGTAAGCCCCTGGTTCAGATTTTGCCTCTGCAGAAATTAAGGTACCTTTAGCAAAACACTATCTCTCAGTTTCCCCTCACCCTGTCAGCACCATGGAGGTAAATATACATATCTATTTGGGGCCTGAACCAAGGATTTGAAGAAGAACTGATTCAACCTGAATCTGGGCCCTGAACTGATTCAGGGGGCTTCCACAGTGTTTAGGGTTTAGTATCCTAATTAAACATGTGGCCATGTGCAGAGTGCCTTTTCAGTTGAGCTCACATCCATCTTCTTTGACATTTCCCTTTGTTCTGCTTGTTCCCTTTCCCCCCTCTCTCACTTCAGCCCAAACACAAGCCAACAACAAGCTATATATCCTGCCAAGAAAGGTACAGCTAGTACTGTGTGTTGAGAATATCCCACTGCCCTCACCACAAGCCACACATGGAAATATGCTACATATCCGCCTGTTTAATTAGAGTAAAGGTAAAGGTAAAGGGACCCCTGACCATTAGGCCCAGTCGCGGACGACTCTGGGGTTGCGGTGCTCATCTCGCTTTACTGGCTGAGGGAGCCAGCTTCCAGGTCATGTGGCCAGCATGACTAAGCCGCTTCTGGAGAACTAGAGCAGCACACGGAAATGCCATTTACCTTCCTGCCAGAGCGGTACCTGTTTATCTACTTGCAGTTCGTGCTTTCGAACTGCTAGGTTGGCAGGAGCTGGGACAACAGGAGCTCACCCCGTTGCAGGGAATCGAATCGCTGACCTTCTGATCAGCAAGCCCTAGGCTCTGTGGTTTAACCCACAGCGCCACCCGCTGTACTAAACCCTAAACACTGAGAAGAAGCCAGAGTGGAAGGAGCCTGCAAGGTGCTGACCAGCTCAAGGTGAGTTTCATGTCTGAGTGGGGATTTGAACCCTATTCTCCCAGGGTTGTTGTGGGGATTAAATGAGGAGCAGGTGGGAAACCATGTATGCTCAAGCTCCTTAGAGAACAAGGTGGGCTAGAAATGCGATAAACCAACCAAACAACAAATAAACAAATTTGCTATCATCTACACTGCAACTCCCATCAGCCCCTGCCAGCGGAACTACACTGGCTGAGGCTGATGGGAACAGCAGCTCAACAACATCTGGATAGCATTACATTGGTTACTCTTGTGGTGTTGTGTAGCCAGAGAAAAGTCTGCAGTCAGGAGGTGCATACTGAGGGGAGAAAGGGGCCGTAGAACCAGACTCAGTGGTTCTGGCCACAGGTGGCACCACCTGCCCATGAGGAACAAAAGCCCTACATCTACAAAGGAATTCAGGAAAGGAAATAAGCTGAGAACATAGAGGAAGGCGAAGTGTCCCTGTCCAACAGACCAAGTGGGGTCAGCTCTTCTGCTGTATAAACCACATTGCTGTAACCATAAATTTGAAATAAAATACAGCCTGAAACTGTGCCTGGCCTCTGCTTCTAAATCAAGTGCCAATGAGTACAGATAAAAGCAGCTGCCCCGCCACAGTGCCTTGTGATCAACACTTGTACATTGGAGCGGGGTGGGGTGGGGGCGAGTTAGAAGTTTTCAGAACATTTTCCACAAGTAGATATATAGCTGGAAACAGATGCTTTGTGTTGTGGAACGGTCAGAGTCATTAAAAAAAAAAGATATTGGGAGAAGCCCTTCAGAACATTCTTTTTCATTTTCTTTGTCTACATCCACTTGTCCAGTAGCTTTTTTTTCTTTCTTTTTTTGGCCTCACATCAGCCCCTCTGTTCAAAAAAAGAGAGTGATCCACTGGCCAATGAGGACATGGAAACATCCACCGAAGGCTAAATCTCTTTGTTTATTTGACATTGAAGGTTAAACCTCTTTCCCACATTGTTTAGTCTCAGGCTGCCACTTAATGGCATCATGAAACAATGGAAGGTATTTTGAAATATCCTTGTCACTTTCCCCTTAGCATCTCCGAATGTCTTGCCTGGAGCAGCAAAATACTTGACTCATTCTCCAGTCTGAAGGGTATTCCGTTTCTCTCTCTTCTCAAACTTTCCAGAGGAAATGCAAGACAAAAGCTGTTTTCATATTCCTTTACGCTGAGGGTGGCTGTCCTGTGTTGTTGGACTCTAGCTCCCATCAGGCCCATCCAGCATGGCCAGTGTTCAGGGAAGATGGGAACTGTAGTCAGGGGAGACTGGACCATGAGGGTGAACGCCCACCAACCTCAGTCAGCTCCCACCTGCCTGCCTGCCTTCTTACTTACACAATCACAGAACATTAGAGTTTGAAGGAACTGCAAGGATCATCTAGTCCAGCTAATGCATCCAAGACAGATGGCCATCCAACCTCTGCTTAAAAACCTCCAATGAAGGTCCAGGAAGTGGCACTAGCTGTCAGCTTAGTCTCAGTGTTGCCCTTGTAGAACCAGTCCTAACGGGCACCAGCCATCGCTGCCGGCAGTCCTCCAACATCAGGAGGGTCACAGGTTCCCTACCCCTAACTGATGCCATACTTTCAGTGCACGGAGTACTCTCATCCACCCTCACAGCCACTTGGAAGTGTCAGTGATCTCTGACATTGCTGTGGTGTTCCAGTGAGCCCCCTCATGCTTTCAGTGAGCATGTCATGGGGTTGTGGGCACATGCCTGCTGGTCATGTCACTTGTGTATTGACTTTGTGGCCACCATGCGCATGGCCAGAAGGCTAAATGGCAAGGGAGGGGTGCTGGCAGCAAATACGTTCTTTCAACCCTTTCCAGGGCTTGCTGAGCAAATGGCACTCCACACACTTCCTGCATGGCACATGATGTTAGCCACAGTTCAGTTCATATCTACTCCATCGTTTCCAATGAAAAACTGTGTTTTGATGTGTTTCCCCCCCAACAAACTTTGGTCCAAATTGAGAAAAAGAATGACCTAGCTGAGTTTTAAGCTGGTAATAATAATAATAATAATAATAATAATAATAATAATAATATTTGTACCCAGTCAGATGGGCATATAGTAGCTTCCCTATACAGGGCTGCCTTCAGATGTCTCTTAAAAGATGTATAATTACTCATCTCCTTGACATCTGATGGGAGGGCATTCCACAGGGTGGGTGCCATTACCGAGAAGGCCCTCTGCCTGGTTGCCTGTAGCTTCACTTCTCGCAGTGTGGGAACTGCCAGAAGGCCTTGGGTGCTGGACCTCAGCGTCCGGGCTGAACGATGGGGGGTGGAGACGCTCCTTCAGGTATACAGGGCTGAAGCCATGATGTGTACATACCTATGTAGAGACTTGATTGAACACCCCTAAAGACATTATTGATGTAGCACTAAGGAGAGGGAGGAGGCAAGATCAAGAACAAAAGCTTAGTGCCGGGATTGCTCAGTTGGCTAGAGCATGGTGCTGATAATGCCAAGGTTGCAGGTTCAAGTCCTACATGGTACAGCTGCATATTCCTGCATTGCAGGGAGTCGGACTAGATGATCCTCAGGGTCCCTTCCAACTCTACAATTCTATGATTCCACTGCAATATCATCCCATTCACTAAGTCTGAGCTTTCCAAACCTTTCTTGTTGGTGACACACTTTTTAGACATGTATCACAGTCTTTTTAGACATGTATCACAGTCACCAGAGATTAAACTAACCCCTTTTCAGCCCCAGGAGGCGCACGGGGAGTGTTCGTGCGACACACCTACACACTGCAGTCAACACACTAATGTGTCGTGACACACAGTTTGGAAAGCTCTGCATTAAGTATTGAAATGTCTTGTTGGAAATATTCAATAAATATTGGAAATATTCAATAAAAAATATCTGAACTCATTCTATATCCAAGTCCTATTTCTATAACAGTAGTCCATACTCTCTCTCTCTCTCTCTCTCTCTCTCTCTCTCTCTCTCTCCACAATAACATTTCTTTCTGTTTCTTTTTCAGGTAACTACATAGATCGACCAGCACCAACCTGACAAACAGGAAGCTGCAAAAGGGATACAACACATAAAATGGATAAGTATTAATCTTATATAACCTTTTTGTAATCATACTTGAATTGTGAAGTTCAAATTTCTTTCTTAGGTGCAGGTAAGGAGCCTTGACTATTAGTAATTGAGACATAAGATATAAAGTCCCATCATATTACATAAAAGTGTTCCAGAGATTCTTTACCTCATATCACACAAATCTTTTGAGTTGTTGTTGTTGTTTGCAATTGCTGGTATCCAAATCTATAACAGTGTTCAGTGTGCTGAGCTGGGTTTCAGCTTGTCACCCTGTGCGTAACTTTCTCTCTTTTCCCTGAAATTTTAATTCCAGCACTTTTCTGTAGTTATGGCTGGTGATAAACTTTTTACATGGTCTCCAGCTTTAGCCAAGAGGAAAGATTTCAAGCTGTGGAAATAAACTGAACACACCATCCAGACAGTGAACACAGTGTGTGTCACTTTCCGTTCATTCTCACGAGGAAATCTGTCTTCATTCTAATAAAATATTCTTAGTGAATTTTGTGGGCTTTGCCTGGGAGTTTGATGATATAACGAAATAACTGAGAGTATGCCATATAAGTTGCACTGTGCTATGCAGCATAATCCAACGTATGTTTATTCAAAAGTATGTCTGAGTGTAGCAGTACTTAATCCCTTGTGGATTTCTTTAGAGTTGCAGCCTCAGGCAAGAAAAAAAAAAGCACATTGATCCAAGGATTCAATTTGTTCCACTCTTTAAAGGAAGCCGGTGTCCTACCATGTGGGTTGGAGCTCAGTGTTCACTTTTTATATTTCTCTGAACTTTCAAATTCAGCTCTTGGCTCCCAAAGACACAAAAATACACTAACAAATGCACATATTAGATTAAAATATTGTACATGCAGAAATGCATATTTCAGGATAAAATGCATATAAACAATTTTCATCCCCCAGACCTGTGGTGCAATGGGTCAATGTGTCTAGCTGTTAACCAGAAGGTTAGTGGTTTGAGCCCACTAGGGATGGCTATGTGCAGGATTCCTGCATTGTAGAGGGTTGGACTAGATGACCCTCAGGTTCCCTCCCAACTTTACAATTCTATGATTCTATGTTCTAGGGTAAAATATGTACAAAAATTGCATTTTTTGAAAAAAAATATATAATGTCCTGGAGTTTTTTTTACTTTAAAAAATCCAGACTGAGGCAGAAATGGAACAGAATAGACTTATGACTGAGCACATTTGAAACTGATGTGGTCTGGCAAGAGAGCGATCCATTCATCCATCCTTACTGATGCACCTTTGAAGTATTCTTTAACAGCCTCTAACTTAAAAACTGCATAATAACTTTACTTTTTTCACAGAGTAATGCAGTTGATTAAAGGCCAAACTGGACATGACATAATTCATGCAGCTAGCAATGTTATGGAATGGTTTAGTAAACAGGTAAAGTGTGTGTTGTGTCAGTCTAGATTGGGACCATGGCAGGAGCAAAAGATTAAATTCAATTTCCCACCCTCATGAGCCTTACCCAGATCTGCAGTGGGCTGGAGCCCTCCTGCTATTTATTTATTTTTAAATATCCACACAATTGTTAATGGCATGGAATATATCACATCTTGCTTAATCCTTAGGACGACAACTTTCTAGCCCTAAATTCCATTGTTTCCATTTTGTCTGCTCACAGTTCTTCCCAATGCAGTTACATTTCAGTAAGCTTCCTCATCCAGACTAAGTCTGTTCCAAATTGTCTCACATTAAGTGAGCGCGGGGGGCACTATCTTTAAATAAGTGCCTTTAAATCATCTCTATCTGTTCATAAGAAAAGAACTAGACATGCCGTATCTTGAAACAGTATGCATTGTCACTTTGATCTTTGTGTTTGAAAGCCGCTAGGTTGGATCTTCCAGTGGTAACTAAATCTGACTTGATGCCCTGCCAGCTTTGGAGAAGTAGGAGCTCAGAAAGAGTGTTTTCACGTGTGAAGCTTAAGAGCGGCTCTTGCTTCAATCAGTTCAATAATGCAAATATAATGCCCTTTCTGCATTGCAAATACATCTCCTCTGTGTTCTCTGCCACATGGTTAATATAAATAGCGTGAGAGAAGCTCGGAAATTTAAACTTCAGATGTGAAGGCACCCGACATGTGTTGCTCATGCATCAAAGGGGAGTGGGTAGCAAAGGTGTGGCTATTGCTTAAAATATGATGTCTCTTATTTGGTTGATTAAAATATTCCTAGGCAAACTTTTTGAGTACTGCGTTTCCAGAAAACATCAGCGATGCAAAATATAAATTCAAAGTCATTTCTATAATTACTCCAGAACTAAAAGCCAGTGATAATAACAACCTCCAAGCGTAGAATATAAAACTTAGTTTCCTGATTCATCTATTTCATAGTGCAGTACACACACACACCATACATAATTTGCCTGAAACAAGTCTTCAAAGCCTTTCCAAAGGACTGGAGTGTGGCAACCTTCTTGAGGCTGACAGACAACAAACTCCAGAGTCGCTAAAAAAAGGTCTTCTTCTTTGTGCCTAACAAGTTCACTAGCCTACAGGCAAAATGAGCATAGTCTCCCTTAAAGATCTTATGTGTGGGCAGGTTGATCTGGGTGCAAAAATACTTGGGCCCAAGCCCTTTAGGTTAAAGGTTTAAGGTTAGGTGGAAAGGCTGAAACCAGCACTTTAAATTTTGCTCAGAAATGTGTAAGTAAACAGTGCAACTGGTATAATGAAGGTGTTACGCGGTCACCCTGGTGGTAAGATTTTAAAACAGCTGAGGTATCTTTCAAAAGAGCCCCATGTAGAGCACATTACAGCAAAATCTAGACATGGCCAGCGCATAGGTAAGTGTGGCTAGGTCTCGCTATTACTAACCTCATAGTGCAGATTGGATGGGTGAGTTGATAGTCGTTTGCCTAAGACCACCTATTGGGTTTGGGGCTGAAGTGAAATTCAAACCAGGGACTCTCCAGCTTACACACTGAGTGACTATGTAACACAAGCTCTATATACATTACAAAAGTACCTGTCAGTCAACACCTCTTTACAATCTCACCTATCTCACATATACTCTTGTATCTGTCCCCAGCCTGTTGTAATTTCTATATTAAAGACAGTGCTGGGATTCATGTTTTATTTTAAATATCACTTATGCCTCTCTTTTTTAAAAAAGTACATGCAAACTCACGAACTGAGCCATGTACAAAACCACTTCCCTATGTTAATCCAGCATTTTCCTTTTAATGCAAACTCTGCTCTCCCATACCACAAACAAGCCTTCTGGGCATATGAAGTATATTTATTTGGCAGCAGCCTGGTTCTTTCCAGCCCTGCCTAACTCCAATTGCCCTTAGGGTGTGTTGCTCTGAGCTTCTCCCTCACATTTTAAGCCTGTGGTGTTTACAGCTTGTGAAAGGGACGTAGAGCTGGTCTGCTATTAAGTCCTCCAGGTTCCACCGCAGGTAATTGGAGGGGGTTTCTGAAAGCCGGAGTCAATAAAATGACTCCCCACTGTAAAAGCGAATGTCTCATGAAATGTTTGATTTGCCTAGCACTTCTCTTTTCTCTCTATGAGTTTTTTTTTTTTTTTTTGGCCAAAATTGCAATAAAATAAAATAAAATGCTGTTTTTGTTATTTTTTATGGAAAATCTGCCAAAGCAGCACTGCCAACATGGGCTGCCATAGGTCCAGTTTCCCCCGGACATTTCACAAATTTCTGCCCAGACACTGCTGCCAACTGCAGTATTCCAAATATGGCAACCCTACCAAACATGTTTGTTCATGTCCTCTGTGTACTATGAAATGATGGTGATTAAATATCCAAAATCACGGCCTTAAAACACTAATCTGGAAGATGATTTGAAAGTGTCACTGCAGCCATATATTCTAGGCAGAAACAGTATTGGGAAACCTTCTGCTGACTCCACCAACTTCCAGGTCATGCCTGAAAAATAGCACAATATATATATTCATTGAGTACTACTCTAAGATCATGACAATGCCTTGGATTTTAGAACAGGCTCGGGCTATTTATGGTTCTTTATCTTGAAACCAGAGTTGGATTAGAAAGCCCTTCAAAGATGGGATTCGCCTTTGACAGTCTATCAAATGAATAACCTCTCTGCTCCATTATTACAGAGAGGGTATGGGGAATCTGAATCAGTTTGCATTTAAAAATGAACCTGGCTAATTTTTACTTTCCAAAACAACACATAGCTAGCCTTCAAAATTTGCAGTTTTCCAGATTTTGCAATGAAATCCTCCAGCCAATGAATGCATACAAAACTGCATATACTGCAGTAATACATCCATGAAAATGCATGTATTAAAAATGCATTGCATTCAGGAAAATTGCTTTGTGAAAATGTGTCTATTAGGAGAAATTGCATACAAACATGTGCATATTAGGAGGAATTTGCTGATGTATTTTCATAAGGCATTAAAAATAAACAAATCACAAACTGTTGTGGAAATGTGGAAAACAGAATTTAAGATTGGAAAAACAAGACACCGAGAAACTGAAATGGGATAGATTTGCCCGGGCCATCCCTAATGCATGGTGCTTTGCAGAGTTCTAACCGCCACATCGCCACAGCCAACCACTAGCAAAAAGGGATTTTAATACAGAAACATCTTTCAGCATAAAAGTAAAGCTGCTAAAGCTTCTGCTCATGTTATCTGCAACAAACATGCTGCTTATCCTGGAGTAACACTAGACAGAAATGGAAAGGATACAGAATAAAAAAATCCAAGAGCGGCGTCTTGCTCCAGACTGTAATACTAAGAGATTCTAAATCTAAACCCCCATAACAGACAGATTACTTGCTGTCTTTATTCCCAAATACTTCTTCAGCTTCATGGATCAGTGCCGAATGAAGCTGCTGTGGCACATAAACTGGGTTTCATCCCTTTAAAAACCAAACAAGAGTTCATAAAAATATGGCTGTTTCGTTCAAATGGTTGAAACAGCATCCTATATTTGGGAGCAGTATCAGGAACATTCATAACCAGATAAGGGTCTTTGGCTGGGGCCTGGAAAACAGCAAAAACCATAGCGTAGGCAATGGGAGACAGAGAAGCTCATAGAGCTTTGGTGGGCAGAAAATAAGGCCCACAGAGAGAGAAATTGACTGGAGTCTGATGCCACGACAGTTCTCATTGCCACCAGCAGTCTAAAATTGAACTGGGTTTCCATTTTAATTTCCACTGTAGTGTGAAGAAAGCAAGGCAAGAGATTTCTGGTTGGAGAAGATTTGGGGACTCTACTCTGTCCTCTGCTGCATACATACAACTTCCACAATCAGGGAAAAAGTGACATCAACAAAAATGACCACACAATGTTGAGAATGCCAGGAGAGATGAAATTGGCACCACATTTCCAATGTAAGTGTCACCAGCCCAGTGTCAAAATATACAAGCTAGGACCACAAGCTAGAGTGCTTAATCTTATTAGTTTCAGTGAGCTTAACCATACTGTATTTAGCATTGTGTCAGACTGTGGCTAACATATCCATTGCACTGATGTGTCAGAGTCTCAACCACTTACTAGGAGGAGGTAGTTGAAAAATGGTGGCATCTCTCTCCGCCCTTATCTTCTGAATATCTGCTGACTCCCCTAAATCACTGGGCATTTCTTTATTTATCTCCAGATCAGCATAATCCTAAGGAAAGCCCACATGCACCCATCCAAATAGCTGCTGTTTATCTGAGCATTGTTGTACTGCACAATTTTTAAGGGGTTCTCTTGGGATTCCAGATTCATGTGCCAAAAAATTAGCACATGAAACTGAGAGACAGGCAGGAATGTAGAAAGATGAAAGGTAATCACCCAGTCTGGAATTCTGACTTAAGGAGAGAAGACCCTCTATACCTCCAGCTTTCAGAAATGACATCTTTCCAGCCTTTTCACGAAAACTTCCAAGGAAGAAGACCCACAGCCTACCAGGGCACCTTTCCCTAACAATTATTTTCTTGTAATTTTAACTTGTAAACCACCTGTTTTGGAAACCCCTGTGCATAGGGGAAATTGACTATCATACCGTCCCCCAAAGAGCCACAAGAATGGTAATTTGATGAGTGTTTGATCTGTTGAAGATCTTTGTCCCAGTTTCCCCTAGGAATAGGAATGTCTTTATAGGGAGAAACTTCTGGCAAAGGCCAAGCCGCTGGAAGAGAAGGGGTCTGCAGAAGATCGGGTGGGGATATTCTTGGAAGGCAAAAACAGTAACATTGTTCAGTGAACATAGGGGGGGGAAAAATCTCAATACAGATGTTTTCTTTAAAAAATTGGGGAACATCTGGCAATGGTAAACAAACATCTTGAGAATATGTGCTCTCAAAGAAAACAGCAGCCAAATGACCTAGGACCTTTGTAGATGATTTAACAAACCAGATTTCTCTTTCGCCACTCTATTCTTGCTAGACCAAATCCAGTGCTAGTAGCTCAAAATCTCATATCTGTATATTAGAAGTGGTGAGTAGCCTTATGGTGGGATACAGCTGTGCTCATGTTCGCCATGTACCGTATTTAAAAAGAGGGGTGACGTGTGCTCAAGTGCCAGAGATGGGGAGCACACAGTTATGAAAGAAGATCCGCAGCTATAATTTCAAAAGATTCAGAAAATGTTGGGAAATAGCTGCAAGCAGAATAGAGGGGAAAGCTTGCTCGTGTTCCCTGCTTAAAGTAATAGGACAAGAACTTCTCACTGTGTTACTGGAGAGCAGCACTCATCCCCTTAGACATTCTTTAAGCAAAAGAAACTTTCTTTCTTCTTTGGCAATCACACTTAAAAACAACAACCCCCAAACCCTCATCAGTCTGTGCATTTCCCCTTACCTCGGTGTTTCACAGAGCTGCTTCCCTCCCTGCAACCATATACTGTACAAGACACCAATTTCTATCTGAGGAGACTTCCAAACTGTTGCTATTTTCGAGTGGGATTCTATTATGCACCGGCAAATTCAAGTTGTTTGATAGGGAGGTCTTGTGCAATAAATCTGCTACCCTAAACAATAGGACTTTTTGCCATTAGGAAAGTGACTGGAAAATGCAATGGAAAGCATAGGATAACACTCGCTCTGATACAACATCATCTAACCTCCCTGTAAACAAATAGAAATGAATGCTCATTAAGTAGCCAACATCATCTAATGTCCCTGCAAACAGATCAGGTTGAAGTGTCCCAGTCACTGATAGCAATATCAGTGCACAATGAGACCAGCAGTTAAGCGCATAAGTCCTTAGGGCTGACTCTGCAGCACACATCTGGCTGGCTGTGAGCTGCAGAGGGTCAAGAGATCTGGCCCTCGTGAGATTTTCTCTGTTTGTTAAGTCCAGAGGAGATCGGCCAAATTCAAATTCCAAATCTTAAAAATGCTCATAACAAAATTAGCAGTATTTCCTGAAAGGGTCGAGGAGGTTAGTCATGCCTCTAATATTAAGGGGCATTTGGAAGTAAAATTTCAGTATGCAATCCTTTTATACAGGATCAGCTAAACTGGTGCTCCTTTTGGTTAGCCAATCCAGGCTGCAGGGTGCATGAAGAGAGGACAGTGTTGCTCATTTTTGGAAAGCCGATGAATGCATGGACAAGTGGCAGGGGAGGCTGGGGTCACACCTGCTGCCACCACTCCTCTCCTCTGCATGTCCCAGTACTGCTGGGCATGTGAATCTTCTGAACCAGAAGTGCTCAGCTGCAGGCAGAAAGCCTACCATGTGCAAGATCTTTGCAAAAATAAAACTAAATGGCAATGTGTACATCGAGGCATGCTTCAGATAACAACACACATCCCTGAAGCGGCTATGCCCTTTTGAAGAGGCTGTCCTTGTGGTTACTTCCACCTGTGGAGCACAAGTCACAACTGGGTTGCCAGGTTTGATTCTGCCCTGTGGTTTGGGTAGTTAAGATTGAAATCTGGGTGGATTTCTAAGGAGCTTTTCTTTATACAATTCTTTCCCCTGGCTCTTCCCATGATCTCCAGTATGTTTTACTAGTTTTTTCTTCCTCCCTGCTTCCCAGTACATTAATTAATCTTTTCAGTAAATAGAAACTGTCAACACATCTGGCAGAACATACTTGCCCAGAAAAAGTGAAACCTTTGCTCCCTGTTAACAGCTGCTTTGCAAAAATTTAAGATTGTACAGCGCAAGCCTATGCAGGTTTCCTCAGAAGTAAGCCCTGTGTTCCATGCAGCTTACTTTGTAGTAAGTGTGTTTAGGATTGCAGGATTAATTTCTCATTTAAGCACAAAATATGGTGCTGGATTATTCTTTGAAGCATGTTTTCTTCTTGACAATGGGGCTGGTGGGGGGGCAGGGATAGAGAAGATATACAGTGGAATTTGCTGCCAAGGAGTGTGGTGGAGTCTCCTTCTTTGGAGGTCTTTAAGCGGAGGCTTGACAGCCATCTGTCTGGAATGCTTTGATGGTGTTTCCTGCTGGGCAGGGGGTTGGACTGGATGGCCCTTGTGGTCTCTTCCAACTCTATGATTCTATGATTCTACGTAAGAACTTGTTTCTTTTCAAAAATCCTATTTTTGAAAGATAATAAATTAAGCCATCTTTGCCTGAAGGTTCATCCACACTTCCACTTGTTCCATGCTTAGAAAGCATGAGTCACATGCGGTTTCCCTCTTGACCTCTCATTTCTCAGGGAAAACCTGCTCTTTAGCGATAAATCGGAACAAACAGCAATCTGCAGAAAACCCAAATTGCTGTTTGCTCCAATTGAGCACTAAAGAGTGGTTTTCCCAGACAAGAGGAAGTGTGGATAAGCCCTCAGACTCCACCAAACTGAAGAGAGTTGGAAATAACATTCCCTGACACAGGGCTGGCCCTATTATTAAGTAGAGTGAGGCACCCTACCAAACTCCACCACAATTGCTTCCTCCCAACCTCCTTCCACAAACTCCATCTCATCACAGGAATGGTCAGTGCAAGGGCTCTTGGGACTGCAATTGCAATGGTTTGTGGGATTGCTAGGCACTGTTTTCGTGCCTTTTCTGAACTTTTTGTGCTCTTTTAGGGCCATTTTTTAATTCAGTTCTGGGTTCAGCGTGAGGCACGTAAGCCCTGTTGCGCACATATTGCGTGTGCGCAAATGGTGGTGGTGGTGTTGTCTGTATTCAACGTTGCTTCAGGCGGAGCCCTTCTTTCCTTAAAGCAATATAAGTGGGGAAAAGCCAGGATCCAAACAATTAGCAATAAAACACTCCATCCTATGCTCATGAGATCTATGACCATACTTGCCTTGCTAAGCTTTAAAACAAGAGTTCAAAGTATGAAAAATATGAGGTCATTGTATCACTAAAATCAAGTCACTGACGAAGAGATCAGTAGGCTATTCAAAAGGAAAGTACAAAGGGCTAGCTTTCTGTCATCTCCCACCATAAAAGCTTGACGGTGGCTTACAGGAACTGTGAGCATGACTCAATGGTAACACTTGAAACGGGATTCAGAACTTTGAACTAAAAAGGGTCTCTTCCCCACTTCCACCACTTTTTTTGTTTGTGTCTCTGGCAGACTTGCTCTCAATTATAGTTAGCTGAAATAGCAAGCAGGGCTTGGCTCTGGAAAGTCTCTTATCTTGTTCCTAAAAACACTGAAATGCCTAGCACAATCTCGCTATCTCTGTGGGGCTGATACATGCATGACGGGCAATGGCGTGGGAAGCAGCTTCCACATGGCTTCTTCTCATGCTCCAACCTACGGTAAACTCTGGATCCCACATGGGCGGGACCAGTGATGCACTGCCACTCAACCATGAAACAGAGAGCCAGGAGCTTCCAGCCAAGGGACATGTTATTTTAACCTTGCATTTGGTCATGGATTATGGTGATGAATAGCAGCCATACAAGGGAGGATCAAGAATGGGATCATGTTCTGGACAAAAATCCTTCCCCAAGCAGTGATTTGTGTGGTACTGCTGTTGTCGCCAATACAACTCTCCCCACTCCCCAAATAGTAACACTGATGTGCGTGTTTGTGACTTTCATCAGGAGAAAGCATGGGAATAAAAGTTGAAGGGAGGAATTCAACATTGTGCTCTTCTGATCATTCTATCAGTGCAAGCATTTCAGCTTGCCAGATGGAACAATTCCTCCTTTCCTCACACTGTTCTAAGGGTTGTCCTTGTGAGAGATTGCAGTCAAACATAACTATGCATGACTGTTAGTTAGTGCACGAAGGGGTTAAGGACCACAGAGCTCTGTTGCTAGATAGACTCCGTTAGGTCATGCCCACTCTCCTCCAGAGAGGAAGTGATGCCTTTCTACCCCCTTCTCTGTCGTAAGCTACGAAAAGGATGTGTCTGTGCTTGTGCCCAAACACAGACCACATGCTTGAAGCTACTTTGCTGTATTTTCTACCCAGTACTATTTTGCCTGCATTATCCTTGCTGCTGCATGGAACAATGTATGACTGAGACCTTGATACTGTAAGTATATCATTTTAAACTTACTTAACAGTGTGTGGCCTGCTCATGGCAAGAGAGCCATGAGGTGTAGAATGAGGTGTGCAGCTGAATGAGATAAAAAAGGTTTAACAACCTATATTCCCAATGCTATACTGCTGCTTAACTTTTGTGAGTTTAGTACTCTGCTACTCAGGCACTCTTTGTGCAAGCCCTGCATTTTGAATCCAAGCACCCAGCCATTTATTTTTGTTGTTTACCCACACACATGAGTCCAAAAGGATTCAGATCTGGAGAATGAGCAGGGGACACAGGGGAAGGAAAAGGAAAAGGGGGAAGACATGTTGTACTAGCAGGAGCACTTGCACTAGCTTCTGCTAGTGCACTGAGTTAGTTAAATCCAGGCCTAGAAACCCACCAGCATAATGATCTCTATACTTATTGCCCCTGACAGAAGGTGAATTCCTATGTACATGTTCACCATTTACTTGAGGCAGTGTTAAGTGGGAGCTGGCATGTCTGAAACAGCCAGCACAGACCAAACCATACGCAAGGCATTCATATAATCTGAAAGGCAATGGTTTTCAGTGGTGACAGTAAATATGTCCTGCTGCTATCCTATAAGCACTTAAGCTGGAGGCTTGGTCCAGCAGGGGTTTTCTTATGCTCTTATCAAGCTGAATGACACATAGAATACTTTTAGATAGGCTGTTTATTCACAGAAAATTTGGGTCCCAAAAGAAATGTGATCGAAAATTGTGCTGGAAAGTGCTCGAGAGCTGGCAATGTTATATATAACCTCTGTGGAAACATATGAGGATGAATACCTGTACTTCTTAAGCAGGTGACATCAGCGCAAGTTTCATTCGAACATAGTGTGAATAAACAGTCATTCTGGAAGCTCCTATAGTCTATGTGATCATGACTCACATTTTCCTAAAACTCTGGATCACATACCTTGAAATTTGGTTTAGGTCGGGGGTCAGCAACCTGCGGCTCCGGAGCCGCATGCGGCTCTTTTACATGGCTGCCGCGGCTCCGGGACTCTGGGGCGGATACACCCGCCCACTTCTCCAGCTGGCAGGCGGCCCACCCTCTGGAGGCTGAGGGCGCTGCTCAGGGGTGTACCCAGGATCACCTGGCCTTGAACAGCGGGGCAGCGTGGCTCAGAGGCGGTGGGGACGCAGTAGAGGTGGTGCAGCTCAGCCGAGGGCTCAGGCGCGCACGCTCCTTCGGGAAGAGATGGAGCTGGGCGAGCGGGAGGGGGAACTTTTAAGACCCCGCCTCCGCCTCCGAAGCAGGCGCCCATGGGAGAGGCCGCCCCCGAGCCTGCCTGGTGGGACCAACCCTGCCCAGCTCCGGGAGTCTTCCTAGCGTGGGAGGCGGCCTTGGGGCGGACAGGGGAGCTCCGGGGTCGGCGGGTATGTGGGACCCCGCGGCATCCAGAGGCAGCTGGGAGGTGGGACGGGATGGGGGCAGGAAGGGGGCCTTCAGACGCGTCCCCGCACGGGCACTGGAGGCCAGGACTCCTCGACTGGGTCGTGGGACCGCGGGGGAGGGCTGGCCGCGGTTCCTCTTGGAAGGCTGTTGGCTGCTGCGTCGAGGCGACGATGAGGTAGGCAGCTGTGGGCTGGGCCAGGGGCGGCGGGTGGCGGGCGAGGGGGGAAGCCCTCTTTTTAAAAATGGTCGAGGAAGCGGCGCCTGTTTCCCTGCCGCTGCCTCCTTCGCTCCTGGTTCCGCTCGCAGCCTCAGACTGCGCTCTCGCGGGCGCGCGTCTCTCTCCGCCCCGGAGCAAGGCCGGGACGTTTTGCAGTTTTTCCTCTGTCCTGAGTGTGTGTTAGGGGAGCCTTGACAAAGCACCTGTTAGCGTGGAAGAGAGGAGTCCTAACTTGGATCTGTGTTCATGTGCAAAATCTATCGCCATTGTCATTAAGGGGGCAGGGAACTCCCCTAAAAAGGTTTGAACACTACGAACTACTACAGCCACCTGTATGCAAGTCAGCACAAACACCACAGGCTTCTCTGGTGCAATTCTGTGCTTTATTTAGCAAGAGAGGAGGTTGGAAGAGGTGAACATAGCCTCTGGTCTGGAATATTAAGGGTAAAAGACACTAAGATTATTGTAAAAGCCAGCAGTCTTCAATAAGACATGGGACAAACATTTAACACAAGTGTGCAGTTGAGGACTCCTTTTTTAAAAACAACAACAAATCAAATATTTGTATGCTGTTGCAACCCACCTTGGATCAGGCTGTGACCTGGTAGTGGTCCCCAGGGTGGATAAAAATGAATGATTTTTTTAAAAAAAAAAATTGGATTTTTAAAATTTAAATCGGATTTTTTTATTTAAATCGGATTTTTTTAAATTTAAATCGGATTTTTAAAAATAAAATGCAGTGTTATATTTGTTTTAAATTTCGCAATGGTTTTGCGGCTCCCAGTTTTTTTTCCCCCTTCGGAAACGGGTCCATGTGGCTCTTTTGGTCTTAAAGGTTGCAGACCCCTGGTTTAGGTGAAGGCTTGATGCGTCAGGAGAAAGCAAAATACCTCCAAAAACACTGGACAAATCAGACAGTAATCAATCCTGAGAGCAGGAGAGGAATTTGTGGAAGAAACTGGCTCATCGGTTAGAGTGTGTGATTTTATAATCATTGCTTAGTGTTGCCAGAGCCATATAGGTAGTTAAAAGTTTTAACATTAGCCAGGCCAGTTCATGTTCCAGCCAAAGATATCTATTTCTGTGAGTTTTTCATCCATTAGCTGCTCTGTGGTTTCTCTTTGGTCTCCAAATTAAAATAAAATGCTTTTTGATCAAATATCTTTAAGGGACATCTCTTCTGCATTTTCCCCTATGGGGTCTGGAAAAGAAACAGAATTGCTGTTGTTTTTACATTTTTCTTCAGCTATTTTATGTAGCTGAACTGCCGCCTATATGGCTCTGGCAATGATAAGAATTGATGATAAAATCACATGCTCTAATCAAATGAGCCAGTTTCTTCCACAGGATCCTGTCCTGCTCTCTGATGACTGTATGATTTGTTCAATGTGTTACTGTAGCAGTGCTCCAAATGCTAATGCACACTCAGTTCATGTACCATAAACTCATCATCTGCACCTTTCTCTTCCTAACAATACAAGTAATTTGCTTGTGTTGAAAAAGCTACCAGGGACAGAGTCGATGTGCGATGAAGACAGGAAGCAGCCAGGCTATTGTGAATCATTTCTGCTACTCAGTGCAAAGCTTGGCCTTATAAATCCCTCCGCATGAAAAGAAATGTAATAATACCAAAGCACTTTTTAGAGACAATAACCATTTTAATTAGCATTTTTAGAGCCCCACCTATACTATCTCAGTAAAGCGTGTCCTCCATAAAAGAGGGCACGTGTTGCGGTGCAACCTGACCACCTGACCTGGTGTTGTGGGGGGTAATCTGGAAGCAGCCACAACCCCTGATAGGTCGGTCCCATGTTGCTGGGGTGCAATGTGACCAATGGGGTGTCACGAAAGAGCAGCAACGCGGGACATATTTAAGCCCATGCGAGGCTACTCAGCTTCCTCTTTGGGGCTTTTGCATCGGAACACCCGCCCACCTCTCCCTATATTTAGGGCTTGTGCTTGACCTTGCTATGCCGTCATGTGTCGTCTGCTGTTGGGGCAGGGGCATGGCAGGAATTTCCCCCACTTGGCTGATTGGCTGGTGCCATTTGGGTTTCGTCTGCCGCATAGCAAATAGTCACAACTTGTAAGTTGCGGATAGGCTCTGGTTCAGGAGATAGGCATGGCATGTGACGTGGCCACGCCTATGCAAATGAAGGATATTCTGGTAGAGGAATCCAGGGACTCACTGGTTTGCCGTTCCCCGAAAGGGGTCCGTCCTGCGCCCGAGTCCAGGGGACATCAGGTTGGCTGATTGGCGCTCCTTCCAGCAGCTGTCCCTGGTGTTCATCCTTGGCTGTCCTACGAATGTGGCTCTGGGACAGCACTGCCTGCAAGGGTGCAGGGAGATAGTCAAACAAGAACCTATGCAACCACTCACTTGGTTGTAATCAATAAAGTTGTGGCCTAAATTTCTGCCAAAAACCAAACCAAGTCTGACTCTTGTGTGAATTTATTTGGGGAAAGGTAAAAAGGTCTAAACACGCAACATTTACAACTCCCTGAAATAGGTTAGCATTCTTATGTTCACTTTTAGCAGTGCTAAAACCGGCCGACTGACATTTGCAATGGACATTTGTAGCAGTGGAGACAGGAAGGGTTCAGTGACAGTTATTACTGACATTCTTAGAAAGTTCGAGCCTGGAGGTTTAAAGGGGCATGAATAGGAATCACTGTTTGAATTTGAATGAAGGCGCAGTGTGTTTCATGTTCCTTGTGTACCCTGCAACTAGATAGATAGATAGATAGATAGATAGATAGATAGATAGATACAGTAGATAGATAGATAAACACTTCCAACCCTATGACCACCTGCAGCCTCTTGCATATCACCAGGCCTGCCAGTCATAGTTCACAATTATGTCTACTTTCTCTTGACTGAATTGCAGTAGCCTCATCCATGCAGAGTCCTTGTATCAGAGGCACCAGCTCCTGGGAGCCGAGCCCTTTTCGGCCCCAATATTTTTGGGGTAGAGGCCGGGCTCCCCAATGTCCCATAGCACAGAGCTCAGTGAGGCATGACTCCGGTGGCCAGCTCCTTCTTCTCCTCCTCCTGCCATGGAGGGAAAGGAGGGTTGAAGCAGCCTCCCACTGGTGGTGGCGCCAGGAGGCAGAGGAGGAGCCACTGGTCATTGAAGCAGCTGCATGGCTGCTGTTTTCAGCTCTGCCCCTGGTTCCTCCTGATGTCCTGATATCACGCACCACTTGTGTGTGACGTCACACATGTGACATTCGGGCCCCCCATCACCCTTGCAAGCTGGCGCCTCTGCCTTGTTTGAATCATGGGCTTTGGCAGAAGCCCAATCATGCCAACAGCTGATGCTAGCTATGCCTAGTATTACTGGGGGAAAGGTCATTGGTCAGTGTTAGAGCATCTGCTTTGCATACATATGATTCCAGGTTCAATCCCCAGCACTTCTAGGTAGAGCTGATAGTGGCTTCAGTCTTAAATCCTGGAGAGGCTCTGTCAGTCAGGGTACATAATACCAAAATAGAGCTGGGACTATTGTCCCAATATAAAGCAGCTTCCTCTGTTCATACACCTCTAATCTGGTAATACCGGTAATCCTTTCCAGCCCCTTTCTCTCGTCTTCCTTTGTCTTTTCTGTTTGCACCATTGATCATCACTGTGGCTTGCCAATTATAATCTGCATAACCATTTTCTGGATCGATCTTACTGTATTTAACTTCATCTCTCTGGTGAGACGCATCCATTGGAAAGTGATTTCGTCTTTACTTAATTGAGAAGAGCTCACTGAAGAGTTCTCTGTAAACACTATGATGTCTATAATATCCACCCAATAAATGCTCTTTTAAAAGAATGAGGCATGTAGAAGTTTCGGCCCAAAACAAAAAGTCAATGTAGCATCTGTTCCACAGAACTCAAGATCAGAGAAAATGCAATAAATTTTGAGTAATAAGCATAATAACAGGGCAAACAATCAGCATTCGACAGATGTGGCGAGCATGTGATCCATTCAATGTGTTTTTCCCTCAGCTGAAAACATTGATAAAGCCAATAAAGGAATTAGAGGCTTCTGATCACTACCCTAGAATATTGTTATGAGTAATGTCAACATTATCCTTCTTGTTATACTACTCTCTTGATTAATAACATCACACTTCAGAACACCAAAAACACCAGAGCCATTAACACCAAGAGAATTTATTATACAATTAATTTGCTTCTGCTGTATCCATATCATGTCGTCCCCTCACTATACTTGGATGGGGACTGAATACAAAACAACTGATCTGACTGTAACTTGAAAAGCTAATATTGCTCTTCTGTCTTTCTATGAGGGCTCCTAAGCTTTACTGAAATTTTATTAGTTGAACATGGCTCACAGAAGGCATTTCCCCCCTCCCAACCACCAACCAGCCCCTGTCCCCCTACATAGAGCTTCTCATGGAAGCAAAGGCAAAAGCAGGGCTGCTAGTCCTCACCATCCTGGCCATCCCTTTAAACACCAGGCACTCTGTGAGAAGCTGCAATCACTGCACCCCTACCTTGTTCCTCTGCCAATACCCTTTTCTGCCAGCAGGACTCTTAAAAGAGCAAGTGGGTGTAGTGAATGGATAAGAAGGTTTTTCTTCAGCAGAGGAACGACCATTGGTTCATCTAGCTCAGTACTGTTGGCATTCTCCTTCATTGGAGGTTTTTAAGCAGAGGTTGGATGGCCTTCTGTCATGGAAGCTTTAGTTGCAATTCCTGCATTGCAGGGGGTTGGACTAAGCCTCACTGAACACAGAATTATTTCTGACGTGGGTGGCGCTGTGGTCTAAACCACTGAGCCTAGGGCTTGCTGATCAGAAGGTTGGTGGTTCGAATCCTCATGATGGAGTGAGCTCCCGTTGTTCAGTCCCAGCTCCTGCCCACCTATCAGTTTGAAAGCACATCAAAGTGCAAGTAGATAAATAGGTACCGCTCTGGCAGGAAGGTAAACGGCGTTTCCGTGCGCTGCTCTGGTTTGCCAGAAGCAGCTTAGTCATGCTGGCCACATAACCTGGAAGCTGTACACCGGCTCCCTCGGCCAATAAAGCGAGATGAGCGCTGCAACCCCAGAGTCGTCCGCGACTGGACCTAACGGTCAGGGGTACCTTTACCTTTACCAAACACATGTAAGATTGCACCATAAATATAGTTGTGGGGGGTCTATTGTACATTTTGTTCCTTTTGAAGGCCCCAGCATTCATAAGAGTACTAAGGTATAAGGAAAGGATGACTTTTGTCCCATTCCCATATGTCTTAATAGTAATGATTTTCCTGTCTGTTACTTAGAGCACATGAGTGAAGGTGAGAAGAATGTGTTCTCAAAGAAGTGATAGTGCGTGTCAGGTTTTCCTAACTTTTAAAGGAGGAAATGTTATAGTCATTTTGAAATGGGTGAGTTGGCCACTGAGTATATATCTATATATATCAGGCAAGGTTAATGGAAAAATGGTTTAAAAAGAGCAATGTAATTTTTCTGAAAAAGAAATTAAGATAGCTGCCACTGAATTTCTACATATAAACTTTAACTTTAAGCAAATACTTCTCTCTCTCTCTCTCTCTCTCTCTCTCTCTTTCTCTCTCTCTCTCCCACCACCAGAGATCTATCTGAGTGTGTGCAGCTATGAATCACATTCTAAATGTATTCTTTCCCTCAAAGAATTACAGGCACTGTAGTTCACTCTTCATATAGTTACAGTTCCCAGCAACCCTGAACAAACTATATTGTCCAGAATTCTTTGAAGCAAATAATGTGTTATGAACGTGATTTAAAAGTACAAAGTGTACACAGCCAAGAGAGGAGGAGGAGGAGGAGGTGGTGGAGGAGGAACAAATCTGAATATCACTTTCTAAGAAAATAAGATGAATTCATTTTTTTAGACTGCCTTTCATTCCATAGGATTCTGGGGCAGTGTATGAGCATTAAATTAGTTCTTGTACAAATACAACAAATGTGTATTTTTTGAGCTGGATGTAATTGTAATTAAGCAGTATATAAATGGTTGAAATAAATGAAAAATAAAATAAAGTTAACAGCAAAATATAAAAATAATAAAAATGATTCAGCAGCAGATAGTCACATAACCACACCTAAAATTTAACGGTAGCATGGGATGGTACTAAATTTCATTCAAAATCGAATGAATAAACGAAGGAGAATTCAGTCCCGAAAGTTCTGCTATCGCAGTGCCACCCACCCACCCCTGTGAGGTGCATGCTTAGTGGGCAGAAGGAAAACTGACTGGAAAAGCTACAAGATCTTACTGCAGTGATGCACTGTTGGTTGAGCTACACGTCTCCCCTTTTTTGAAGGTATGTCCCTGCTACTACTAAGCCTATCATGAAAACAATATCAAAAAAACCAGGAAACCTATGTTCCTATTTTATATTTGTTTTGATTATATTCCAAATGTATGCTAAAGTTTAAAACAATTCCATATTTAAAAGCTTATCCCCACACTCTAAGGTTGAATACAATATATTGTCACTCTCAGATTTCAAATTTGAATGTAAGCACTTCTCCCTCATGTTGCTTGGTTCTTGCCAAGAGATCTGAGAAATTAAGCAACTCATGTTTAGCAAAGCTTGGTTCTAATTTAGAAGAGATGAGGATTTGCAAATACAGTACTACCTAGCAATGAAACTATCATATTTTGCTTGCATTGTATCAAATGGGGGGTTAAAGGGTTTACTAGAACTCCACAATGGGCTTTTTATTGGCATTACCACAGATGCAAGTAGAGAAATCACCTTTGTTCTAACAGCTCAGGATTTTCAGTGCTTATTTTATTTGGCTTGGAAAAGGGGCAATAAGGTTGAATAATTTGCTTTGAGCTACCAAGTCTGCTCTTACAAGGATTACCATGATTTGTTTAGAGCAGCCTTTCCCAATATGGCATCTTCTAGATACTTTGGACTACAACTCCCATCAGCTCCAGCCATCTTGGCCAATCTTCAAGTGTGAAGGTATATTCTAGACAGCAGAGTTGGCAGGTTTATTTTCGCCTCTACTATGGACATATCTAGACTTAAACTGGGTTAAGGGACTGTGAGGATAAGAGTCCTGTAGTCAGCTACTTGGGAGTAAGCCACATTGAACTCAGTGGTTCTTACTTCTGAAGGATTTCTGACAGAAACTTGGCATCTTTCCAAACTACAATTTCCACTGTTTTGGAGAAGATTCACCAACTATTCATTTTATTTTCTTTATAATTATTTGTTTAATGTTGATCATAAAATGTATCACAGTGGTTTGCATCAGTATCATCAAGTGTTAAAAATGCTGTCAAAGTGGTACAAAAAGGCTAATACTGTATAACATTTTCCCCATGTGTCTTCTTGAAAACCCCCATGACAATCGTAATATTCAAGGGAAATTAAGTCATTTATTTTAGTATATTTGCAGAAAATCTGAATCTATGTATCTCGAGACATTTCCAACCTGTTCCGGTCTCCATGGGCCAAAAGGCAGGATATAAATAAAAGAAATAATAAAAGAAGTATCAGAGACTTACCACAGCTTCTTCTTTGTCTGACATTATGAGACTAAGCTGGATCCCATATTAAAGGTCTCTTGAGAACAATATATCCTCTGTTCAGCAGGAAGTGGCGTTTCCTAAAGAAGACTCCTGTAATGAAATCATCAAGCAAAATATTTAGCCATTTTCCTTGCTGAGACCCCCAAGAGGCATTTCCTTTCAGGACAGCCAAAAGAATCCAGCCAAAAGATGAATGTACATATTATTAAAACACAATCATCTAATATCCCTCATTTCCATTCCTTTAGGGCAACATTTATGTATGCTATACATGTAGGTCTATTTTCATCCTCAGCTATCTAGGGTCTCTCATGGTTTGTGCAGATATCTTGAGAAGCACCTTAGCCCAGGAGTCTCCTCAGTGCTGCTTCTGAGAGTATGTCTGCCCCACCTATTACTCCTGTGATATGTCCCTGAACAGGGGCTTGTACTAAATGATCCTTGGGATCCCTTCCAACTCTACAATATGCTAATTTGAATGCTTAGATGCAAATTATGGTCAACTTTCAGAGGGAAATATATTTGCTTCTTGCTGTTACACTTACTCTGAGCTATGGGGCGTAAATAGGTTTGCTCCACAAATTCAAGCGCTAGGTGACTGGGGTCTCACTAGCACCTTTGCAGTGCGCTCGACTGCCCTGCAAGCAAAGTACGTTTAAAAAAATAATTTACAGAAAAGCAGAGAGAAGGACAGAGATCTGAGGCCCAATGCAAAGGACCTAAGGCCCTGCCTAGCAAATAAAACTGGTGCAGATGTGCCATGGGCTGTAGAAGGAAAGTAGAAGGAATCTGTGTCAGGAGTGTCACTAGAGACAGTCTAGCAGGCTTAGATCTGACATCTTGTTCAGCCCAGAGGGTCCTGCACTGCCTCCTTCAAATGATCCCAAAGTTACCCCCAGTAGTGCCGCAACAAGCGAGCAGCAGCAGCAGCAGCAGCAGCAGCAGCAGCAGCAGCAGCAGCAAATAAGCAAGCAAATGGCTACATCGGAAGCTGGACCTCTAGCTTCCCACTGTTTTCATTTAAGCAATCCTGGACCCAGAGCAAGAGTGGCAGTGAGCTCAGCCAATGACAGTGGCTCGTCTGGGTTTCAGATGGGGGCTCCTTCCTGGATATGTCAGGGATTGAACCTGGAATCTTCTGCCTGCAAAGCAGATGCGGAAGGACCACGGCTCACTGGTAGAGCGGGCGGGGGGGGGGGGGAATCTGTGACAGTCTGACTACTTTCTGGAGCTCTTCCAGTGAAAACAGTGGAGGAACCTGGCTGGCTGGGAAGGACCCAGGTGCTCCCATCCAGTGTTCCCAGGGTTGTTGCCAAGCCCTGGATCATGAAATGGGTTGGGCGAATAAAGTCAGAGAGAATTGTGTCTGATAGTCTTCCCCTCAGAGCAGAGCTTGCGAAGGACATTATAGAGGAAGAATGTCCATTTGAGTGGGCGAATTAACTGTATTCTATACGCGGCCTCTGTCTCTCTCCATCCTATCCCACCTCCAGCAGATGAGCCCATCTGCTCTGCATACGTCTGGCCATAAGGAGCATTTCCTTCCAGACACACTGACATTCCATACTTCATGGGAAGAACAGATGACATAAAGAAAAACCGTTTATCAGGAGGAATGGTAGGCTGCTCTTCTCAGGTGAACAAGTTGAGGAAAGGGGCATTCTTGACTTAATGAGCATCCTGGGGAACTGCCTCACTCTCATCAAGACAAGAAGCCGTTGCATCAGCAAAAGCCACATGGATTCTGCACTCTAAAAAGCTCACAACATTCACTTCAAAGACATTGTTCCTGGCACTGTATTTATTTATGTACTTTCTAACCTCCCCTGTTCCTTGGGTACCTCAGGTCAGGTAACAGGAATTGTACAACTTGTACAATTCCCTCTTACATTTCACATCTTACAGTTCTCTCTCTTGCATTTCACAATCTAAGTCAGATGCAGAATGAAGAAAGGGAGAAATGGGATTCATAGCTATAGACACAGGTCCTTGAAGGAAAGTTATGAAATAAACCATGCAAGGGCCCTTCTAAGAGATTTCTGTGAAATTAGCCTGACTGGCTGCTCCCACCCATCTGTGTTTGAAGCCAATGAGCGAAGTCAGAGTTGTATTCGGTAAGTGAGTTGTTTAGACACCAGGCAAAAGGAATCTCTGGGGTCTAAAAGAGCTGCACTTCTCCTGCTTCTGCATTATTTTCCTAGACAGAAATTCAACAGGTTAAGCCTTTTCTCCTATAGAAATACAATTCTGGGGTAAAATTCACAATCTTGGCTGTGAGTTCTGGAAGACCTGCTCCCTGCCTTGCAGGCCTTTTCCTACCTGGCCTGGGAGTGCAGGGCCCTGACTGACTCCAGCTATAAGCTGTTGCTGTTGAACACACACTTGGACTGGGGTATTGTTTAGGGTTGTTTATTGGGGGTTCTTGCTGCTTTTGTTGCTATCATTTTTTGTGTCTTTCATTTTAGATTTTATTATGATCTATGTGTTTTATTGTTTATGACTACTTTTGTAATGATGCAAATCTTTTTATGATCTAAAAGAATATCCCAAAGTGTTCCTCCCCCCCCCAGCCCAATAGGGCCATGTGGGGGGGGGGGTAAAGCCAAAGGCCCCAGGCTTACCTTCTCACTGAGGAAGTCCAGCGATGCTCTTTGTAGAAGCTCTGGAGTCGACTGCTGCTTCCCAGGTTGGCTAAACCCTCTATTGTGTGGGCTGGATAGTCCCTCCCCTTATCTGGCCAATCCCTTAGCAATGCCTCCCCCAGGCGGGATTGGACGGTTAACTGGGGTAGGCGGAGACCCCAGGTATCCCTTCTGGGGGAGGGCACAGCCAGCCGAACTTCCAGGTGTTGCCCAGGAATTCAGGGGGGCTGTGCGCGACCACACAAATATCGCCTCCCATTTGATGTGGGAAGCGGTCATTATGATCTATGTGTTTTATTAATTGTTTATGACTACTTTTGTAATGATGCAAATATTTTCATGTTGTAAGCCACATTGAACATGGAAAAGCAGCATGCACATAAACTGACAAAGATGATGTTTGCACCTCCTATAATTTTGTGTTATGACATGCCTCCTTCTGACTGGCGTCCTCAGAATTCACTCTAAATTCAAAATGTGCCCCCGGTCAGAAAAGGTCGGCAGCCCCTGTTGTACATGCTGTGTACTTGTGGTACAATGGATTAGGCGTGCTTTTCCAAATCTCACGGCTATGATAAAGCCCATCACTTGATGCATGTGTTATCTCCATGCGATACCTTTATGTGAAGTCAGCCTAGAGATTCAAATGTGAGACATTACGAACTGGTTCAAGCATTTTTTTTATATATCTCCATGTGGAGTGGCCCCCAGACACACAGCTGTGTGGAGAATGTAATGATGCTTGGCGGCAGCTCGTGCACATTTCTGAGCCACTGCTTCCTGGCAGCTGTTGCATAAATGCAGTGATTGAACAATTGGGGCCATCTGCATCAAATGTTACTTCTTCCATGTGGCAATACTTTGTCTTTCGCTCATGATAAAGATAAAGATAGCCATCAGCTTCTTGTATTTTTGCATGATGGGTAGTCCAAAGAATAGTCCAAGGTTTTTTTTAGTGAACACCTGAGTATTTCAACATGGGAAGTTGCTGCACACCAAGTCAGACTATTTGTCAGTCTAGCTCAATATTGTCTGTTTCAGCTTTCCTCAACCTGATGTTCTCCACCAGACCCCACCAACATGGCCAATGATCAGAGCTGATGAGAGTTGCAATTCAGAACATCTGGAAGACACCAAGTTGGGGAAGGCTGGTCTAATTGCTAGTGTTACACATGCCCAAATCTTTCAAGGGCTCCTGGGTGTTGGTTTACATGGAATGAAGATCATGGGAGATTTTTGGCATTTCTGTGATACATGGTTTATTTACCTATCTTATGCTTTACACATTTATTTTCCATTTTATGCTGCATAAGACGGATGTTCCACAGCACTGACACTCCAAAGCAGCCTTTCTCAACCTTGGGTCATCCCTAGGTAGCAGGACCAGTGGTCAGGGATGATGGGAGTTGTATGCCAAAAACATTTGGGGACCCAAGGTTGAGAAAGGCTGCTCCAAAGGATCTTGCTCTTCATCAAATTTCTAGGGGAGATGCCAAAGCCATAACTTTGGATTTCTCACAGGCCAAGGAGCCTTCATGGGGTGGCTGTTAGCAGAGGAAGAATGGGCATTGTATGTGTCTTTAAATGCCTCTCCAGCTACTATTTAAAGTAGAAAAAACTAGGAAGGCAAGACTAAACAATTTATTATTACATTTATATCATACCATTTCTCCAAGGAGTGCAAGGCAGTGTGCAAGATTCTTCCACTACCCAAATTATTGTCAAAACCACCCTGTAAAGTAGGTAGGGATGAGTGAATCTGCCAATTTCAGTTTCTACTACTACATTGATTGGTAGTGGTTCTGCAGGGTTTCAGATGCTCTTCCTATTGCAGATATTAATATTGTACAGCTTGAAGCAGTAAGATGAATAAAAACTGATTCCTCTTGGAATAAAAATTACCCAGACCCAAAATATGTTTTCAAAGCTTTACCAACAGAACTTTCTTCAAACAGACACAAAAACAAATAATGATGCAACCAAACAGTTGTATAAAACAACATGCTTGTCCAAACAAAGGTTCCTCTTCTTAGAAATACTGTATCAGATTACTTCAAACATACCTGAAATCAAAGGTCTTTCTCTCCAAACGCTGTCTCCATTAGCCTGCCTTCCAGCTTGAGGCTGTTTTCTCCAGGAGAGACTCATTTGCACACCTTTTCTTCTAGGGTGGTTTGAGAACAAAATGGAGATTTGGAACTGAATACCTTACTCATGTGATCTAACAGCCACCAGAGATATATTACTAGCTAATTATCAATTGTTAGGCTCCAGCTTAACTTCAATGGAATTTCCCCAATGTTCCCTTTAACAGTAAAGGTAAAGGACCCCTGACAGTTAAGTCCAGTTGTGAACGACTCTGGGGTTGCGGCCCTCATCTCGCTTTACTGGCCAAGGGAGCTGATGTTTGTCCACAGACAGTTTTTCTGGGTCATGTGGCCAGCATGACTAAGTCACTTCTGGCAAAACCAGACCAGCGCATGGAAACGCCATTTACCTTCCCGCCAGAGTGGAACCTGTTTATCTACTTGCACTTTGACGTGCTTTCGAACTGCAGGAGCTGGGACCGAGCACACAGAGTCATTTTCCATTTCAATGTACAATCAAACAACTATACTTAACACTTCTTTCCCAGTCCTACTGCAGTATGTCAGGGGTTGAACATGGGCTCTTTTGCATGTAAAGCAGACGCTCTACAATGGAGCTACATGGAGAACACAAAACCTATCACCTTAAACACAATGCTTTTTATTGCACTTTCTGTTTTGTTGACTACAGTAATGGCCTTGTTCATGAGTTATCCCCAAAGCAACAGTAACTTTCTGTCACTAAGTAAACATATAAATCAAACCTTGAGCACAGCTTTGAGGTCCTGAGATCTCTTTCCCGTGGCCAGAAATCTGCAACTGAAACAATGAGAGGTTTTCCCCCTATAGGGAATGTAGAGTTTTGACTTGAAAGGAGTCTGTGCATTCCAGAAAATATGCTGGACCTTGGTGAGATGAAGAAGTTATGTAAGGACGTTAGGGTCAAAAGCTTGCAGAAGGATGGTTAGAAACAGCTGCTAGTAAAAAGAGCCATTTTTACCAAATAGACAAGGAGCTTTTCTAGTGTAAATCTTCAGCACTATACAGTCATTGCAATAAGTGGTTCCTTGCGAAGGGGTTTACACAGTTTGTAAACACATACACAGACACTCCTGGTAACTAGGCTGCTTGGCTGCGTTCTTCCTTATGGCAGCTATTGAGCTTCAAGATAATTGTTTATAACAGGACACAGCAGATTTGGCATGGTGTGCCTTCATCTGCATGTTAAAACACTTTGTCCCAGGGAGGACCATGGTTCTCTCCAAGTTGCAGAGCTGAGGAAATAAAAGCAGATGATTCTGATGGAAAAGCATACTAAATATGGTAGGATTGTAAGTGCAATGTTTAATATTTTGCTCATTCCGAAAAATAAGGACATTCATTAGCTAGGCTACAACCTTTCGCATCCCTATTTGGAGAAAAAAAAGACCCATTGAGGTAAATGAAATCATTTCTCTGCAAAAATGCATTGGGTTGAGTTGTTAGCAAACATATATGAACATAGGATCACATCAGATCCAAATGTATACCATCTTACCTGAAAGTCTACGAGCATCTTTATTCTCCAATATTTATTCAGTAAATAAATATCTGAATACATGGGGGTCCACAGGAACACTGAGAGGGCCTCAGCTTAGCCACCCCGATTTACGAAAACCCAAAGACTGTGTTGTATCCAGTATGCTGCACTCTCTACTTGTTCAAGCACTCTCTATTATTTTAAAATGCTTAAATATTAACAGATGTATCATGTACAGCTGCATTTAAAAAATTGAAACTAAAATGCAGTTGGTTACAACGAAGGTCATGGAATTAAGTGTTGTGGCTATTGCATCAATATCCTCCTTTAACGCAGGTCAAATGGGTTTCCCCATTTTTAGGCTTGATTCAGGGCCAAAGTAGACCTGACATTAATTGCACAGTCGTGATTGACCTTTCTACTTCTTCAATTTAAAAAGCAACTGTAGGGGGCAGAGATCAAGACTGGGACTGTAGTTTGACCCTTTCCCTTGTGCCATGGTCCTGATTAAAACCATCTCCCCAACCTGCTGTTATTCGCCTGAGTAAGAGAGCTTCTGTTATTGCCCAAGCAAACATCCTACCTAGGGCAAACAATAGCTTTCAGAGATGACATTAATCAGGACTTAATTGGAAGACAGAGTTAATCTCTTTCCTTATGTTGCATGGTCCCAATAATGATTGTGCCCAACCAACAGCAAAAAATTAAAAAATATAAATGATTGGGTTGGGGCCACAGCTGTTATTAACATTTCAGGTTAATTGCAATCACACAATTATTGTCACATCTAGTTTGGTTCTCAGACTCCAGGCTGTCAAAAATGGCTCAAGGCAGTCTTTTAAAAAACAATTCTCTCTTATTGGAGAGAGTTGTTTAGCACATTGCTGAGATCTATATTCCATGGCCAAGAATGCTCATCTGAATTAATTGCCAAACCACAAGGAGTGTCTTGGAACCCCACAATGATCTCGATGGCTTTTTATCACATTTTAATGTACTGAAATTTTGAAAAATAATTATAAGCACCCTTAATTTTGTATGTCTTTTTATTTGTAACTTTAAGATGATTAAACACATTTGCCGTATCTCCAAGACCCTTACTTGGCCATGACGACTTTGCTATGGCCTCAGGTGTGCATTTGCCAATAGGAATTTGTCAAAGGCATTAGAGGCAAGGTTTCAAAGGCTGTTCTCCATCCCAGCAGCAAAAGTCCATTTCCCTGGCTTGCAGATGGTGCACAGTCCTTCCCTCATCCAAATGCATGATGTAATTTTTCCAAAGGCAGCTGTAGGCTGCGTTGAGCCAAAAGTTCATGAAGCAGCCGATCCCATCACCAGCTGGTAGTTAAACTGAAAGTTGTCTATGTACATTCCATTGTCCCAATTAGAATGCAAACCAGTGTCTTCCATCAACAGAGCTCAAACAAGTATTGGTTTTGGGGAGTGGGAAATTTCTTCCGGGGGGGGGGGGCATGAAAAGAAATTCTAATGACAAAAGACTGCACTGTACCTACAGTGGGGATGGGAGACCCGTGGCCTCCAGAAATTATTGAGCATCTACCAGTGCCTCGTGGAAATGGTAGTCAGATAAGCTCTGGAAGGCCACAGGTTCCCCACCCCTGACCCCTGACTGCAATGTCCATCTTCCACCTCCCATTTCCATAATTCAATACTTTCCATGTGACATATTCAAAGATGTGAACATATGGATGGTGGGGGGAGCAGGATCATGCCTGCTAGCCTTGCTCTATCCATGCATTTATCAGAACCTCTGAACAGATCCTACAGTCTTACCACAAGTATGATTGTAGGCTCTCTTCATGTAGTTGGGGACCCTGTAAAAATGCAGGGAAAGGAAATCACCTGACTGTTTGTCTATCAAGCCCAGTATTGTCTGTTCTGACTGACAGAGGCTCTCTAGGATCTCAAACAGAGATTTGAGACCACCACTGCCTATCCAGTCTAGTGCCCCCCCCAAGCTGGAGGTTGTTGCCCAAATGTGGAAAACTAAAAGGAATGGACTTTTGTACCAAAAAGAAAGAAAGCAGACAATAAGGGATGGGGGGGGGGGAGAGAATTTGAAAAGCATATAACTAAGACCACCAAAGGAGGAAGCCAATTAGAGAGGATGTTAGATGACAGGGGAGTTAAAGGTGTGCTAAAGGATGATAAGCAGCCTGCAGAAAAGCTGAAAACATTTTTTCACTACGTAGGGCAAATATTTGTACATAAACTAACTTTCTCAGGAAGAGCAGAGGCATATAGTGGTGCCATGAGATGAAGTTCTAGATATTTTTGACAGATTAAAAACAGAGAAGGTCTGGATAGGATCCACCCAAGAGTTTTTAAAGGATTCACATGTGGAATTGCTATCTTCTAACAAAAACATGTAACTTGTTTTTAAGATTGGCCTCTATATCTGAAGACTGGGAAGCAGTTGATGTTAATACCAATGTTTATAAAGTATTTTGGAACTCACAAATGGTTAGCTTAATGTATGTTCTGGGTAAATTGGTGGGAAGTGTCACTGATGGGGAAATTATGAAGTATATAGAAGAACAAGACTTGCTGAAGGAGAATCAACATGGCTTCAGCCATGTGGAAAGATTACATGAGGGGCATCTTAAATTAGAAAAAAAAGTTGAGGAAGAGGGGACACAATGGAGGTTTCTAGAATTATGCGTGATATTCAGAAAGTAAATAGAGTGAAGTTTTTCTCCCTCATAATAGGAAACTCAGGTCATCTGAAAACTTTTGTTGGCTTCTCATAGGCATCTGGATACCCACTTTGAGAAACACGATACTAAACTAGATATAGGCCTTGTCCTGATCCAGAAGGACTCATCATGCAGCAGAACTAATCTTATGTCCACTGCATCCCCCTGGCCAGAAATCCTTGAGGCTACCACTCCAAGCACACAAATGTATACTGCCTATCATTATAACAGGGGTTTCAGTGGTCTTTCAGTAATCATGAGATGGCCAATTCACTTGAGCAATGAGTAATATACATTAATTCCAGCTTGCAGATTTATGTTGATAAAAAGTATGGATTGCCACTGCAGCAGACATGTGGCTGCTATAGTCATATACATTTGGATGCAAATATAATATTAATAACAAACTACATACAGCGTTGCCATGGCAACAAGAACCTACTCACATAAGGCTTAATCCAAGGCCTGTGAAAATACTCCAAATGAGTACTGTACAATGAACTCTAAAGAAGAAATGTAAATTTGGGGGAGGAAAGAAAAGGCAAGTCTGTGGGGGCCTCTTCAGACATTTTAAAAAACTATTTCTTACATTAAAAAAACAACCTTTAATGAACTTCCCTCTTCTGAAAGCTCTGCGAGTTACCGGTAATTATATTGCCCGTTAGCAAGTACAGTGAATCCCACACAGTGTGGCAAAAAGTTGGCAAATAAGTTACTAATTCTATAAATAAGGCTAAAAACTTTCACCTAGCCTGGTTGGTCCTCAAGCACATACCTCCTGGCCATCATTAGCTGTAGCTAAACTTTGTTTCTTTCTAAAATGGTTAAAGGTTTATACCATACCACTCCCTCTCTTTTGAGGTAAGAAAAAATAATCTGAAATCAACATTTTGCAGTTTCTGCTCCTTTTCTGGCATAAATACACATAAAAGAAAAGGAGAAGAAATCTGTCTAGGCCTGTTCACACAAAGTATGCACATTTCAAGCAATATCATATTCATGCAGTAATGGTGGTGCACATGTATTCTCCTTCAACATGCAAACAGGATTGCATAGGAACACAGGGAGCTGCTTTGTAGTATCTAGTTCAGTATGAGTACCTACCATGAGCATCATTAGCTTGTTGAGTACTACTCCCCCCCCCCCCCGCAAATCACGGGGAAGGTATGTATTCTGTGCTGTCTTCCAGTGGCTGTTACCACTCAAACAAACCAGCTAACCCCACTCCTGAAGTATTCTGAATGTTTAAGAAACTTTTAAAAAGAACCCCACCTCTAATAACTTGCGGGTTGCTTTATATATTTTCTGGGATTGATTTCCTTTTGTAGCCTATTTGTATTCACCATGGGTTTTTCTCTGCAAGATGTTTAGGGACATTTTGTATTTTAACAACACACTCTATAGGTACAGTATATTGCTTGTTTCCCAGAGATAATAAGTTGCAGACTATTATGCTGTGGTGATGTTTATTCCCCTTCTCAAGCTTTTGAAGTCATAAAAATGATAATAAAAATTATCTTAGGGGTGGTGCTCTCTGGGTGATTAATGTATATTACTTCATTTACTTCAAATTGCAGTAAGGCAGCCCTGCTTCAGAAGGTTGGCGGTTTCAATCCCCGCAATGGGTGAGCTCCCATTGTTCAGTCCCAGCTCCTGCCCACCTAGCAGTTCGAAAGCATGTCAAGTGCAAGTAGATAAATAGGTACCGCTCTGGCGGGAAGGTAAATGGTGTTTCCGTGCGCTGCTCTGGTTCGCCAGAAGCGGCTTAGTCATGCTGGCCACATGACCCGGAAGCTGCCTGCGGACAAACGCCGGCTCCCTCGGCCTATAGAGCAAGATGAGTGCGCAACCCCAGAGTTGTCCATGACTGGACCTAACAGTCAGTGGTACCTTTACCTTTACCTGCTCATTCTGGGGGGTCTGCCCTCAAGCCTTGCCCCGACGACACCACAGATCATATGATAAGATGCAAGTTCATGGTTTTTGGGTGTGTGTGGCTGTTTGGTTGGGAGACCAGCAGCTTTTGTTTTTGTTTTTTTAATGAGGTGGGACATCTGAGCATCACCAGTTTTTCTTCTGTGTGAAAGGGTATTTTGTGGCCCACAGGTGTTTCTAAGAAGGTGCCCTGGGCTCAAAAAAGGTTGGGAACTCCAATCTAGAGTGTTAAACCTTTGCATCTCTCCAGCCTCAGTACCCAATGGCTTTGTCTTTTATTCAAAATAATGATTAAGAAAACTCCTCCCATATGTCTTCTGCAGATTCACATTTCATTAATAATAATAATAATAATAATAATAATAATAATAATAATAATAATAGCCACTCTGGGCGGCTCCCAATAGAATATTAAAAACACGATAAAACACCAGACATTAAAAACTTCCCTAAACAGGGTTGCCTTCATGCACATTAATATCCTCCTTCAACATTTCCTTCTTTTACATATTTATACATAGAACATTCTATTTTATATTACCCCAATACTTGTTGCCACGGCTCTTAGCAATCTGGTGTTTTCACAGAAACTGGAAGAGAAATTAAATAATGAGGAACGCCTCATTCCTGTTAGTCATTGGGGAGAAACAAGGAGACAGATTTGTCTATTTAATACTTCTGTTGGACCATATTGGGAAGTTAGATATGAGTCACAGGTGAAGCCATGTTGAAGGTCACTACTTAGCACCTTCTGTTCAAATCTTTGCATTTCACCTCCTTTTTCTTTATATTCCTTGTACATTTAGTCAGTCCTTTCTTCTGCCTGAAGTTGGGCATTCCTCCGAATGGGATGGGTTTCCACTCAGTGTTTAAGGCACTGCCATTCCCTCAGGCTTGGGATCTGTTCAGCCTTGATGTCAGAGGCTGAACTCACTCTGGGTGCAGACAGTCCTTCCTTGCAGATCCCCCCTGAGCCCTGATGGAGCCTGACACTGAGTTTGGTGTAATGCCAGGGCTCTTGGTCCTCCTCTGATGAGAACTCTCCATGCAGATACATGACAGATTGAATATTAAACTACTGTGGGAACTGTCCTTCTGTGAGGGGAACAGGAGTCTCCCAGCAACTCTCAGCACCCTTGACAAACTAGTTTGTTAAAAAACTGCAGCACTTACCAAGTCAAAACATTAGCAGCAGCCCCTGTAACTTTTCTTATTCAGTTCAAGTTACCAGTCTGTGGTTCTAATTTAAATTGATACTGATAGCAATATAGCAATATGGTGGGGTATATAGTTTGTACCAAGCACATGTAAGGTTACTTACGGCATGCTAGACTTGAATATCCTTTTTATTAGGCATTGCTGACTAGTTTTTGTTAGTCATTTTAAATACGTTTTCTCATAAGAAAAGCAACTTTTAAAAATGTACACAATAAATACAAATAAAATTCCCCTGGTGGATCTGAAATGCCATTTTCTCAAGGCATACTGACCCAAAGTCTGCTTTTTCCCAATATGTCTAGCTGTGCTTTATTTATGTTGGAGCTTCTATAACTGTACGACGCAGACTCTGTGTTTGAAGTCTGCAGTGCACGTCCCCCTGGGATAGGCCTAATGGCTGTTTTAACCTCTTACAAAATACAAAATGGAGTATGGACAAGTACTTTAATTCAGGAGCATATGCTGTTGCAGTGGTGTTCCCCTTACCTGCTGTAAAATACGTTTGTTCTGCTGTTTGGTTGATAGTCTGCTGGCATTGGGGGGGTGCCTTTGTGTGTTTTTGCGCCATCAATACTGATGCTGTGATTTCACCTCAGTAATGCTTGCACCTCTTTTTATAAACACGTTATAAATTCTGGTTGAATTTTAAAAGAAGCTTTTGTCATCTCAGTTATTGTTATCTCGCATTCTGCTCACGCCGCTCTTGAATAATACAGATCTCTTTTCAAGGTGGGAAGAGTGTGATATAACATTTAACACAATATTACACGACAGCAGTTATTTCAACGCTCTACCGAAGAGAGTGAACTAATGGCACTTTCTGCTCTGCTGAAAGACTAGCTGCATCAGGCTGTTCCCACAATGCTACAGGGACAGACAGCGGAAGAGAGCAGCTATTTGGGCACCGCAGGGCCTCCCCCAGCACAAAGTATATGGCTTTTGGCACTTGTCAATGAGAAGTGAGTACTGTACAGAATTCCCATGAATTTTCAAGGAATGGCACACTTCATCATGGGGAAGCTTTTGTGGACACGTGCCAGTGGTGGCTGTGATCAGAAGCCCAAGTGGGCAGGACGATGAATGTGACTCCTACCTTTGTGCATACCTCTTTATGTTATGAAAAACTTCCCGCGGGGGCAAGTTGAGAGATTGACCCCCAAGGCGGACGAAGCTTCCGTGCCCTCTGGCTTCTGGAGTCCAGGGGCACAAGGATAATATGCGGTTGTTCCCAGCTTGAAAACAACACACACAAGCCAGTAAGGCTAAAACCTACTTTATTGTAGATAAAGTGCAGAATGTCTCTGCGTAGCCAGCTCATTATTTCAGAGCTGTCTGTTAAAGCGTCCAGCATCTCCTGACGCAGGACTGAAAGTAAGGAGTACAACAGTAAATTACAATGACATCACATGTGTGGGAACGGCTGGTGGATTTCCCACAGGGTGAAATATGACTCTTAGTCAAGTCAAGTGACCTCGCTTCTTGGAGCTCGGTTTGTACTAATATCACAACACTTTATGTGCAAAGCTAAGAGTCTTGGACACGTGAGGTGTGCCATTTTTAGAACCCACCCTATTTTTGTGACCACAACTTGTTTTAAATGTAACATTTATTAATAATGCTACATTATTTAGCAACGAGAGCCAGTGCAATGTAGGGGTTGTGGAGGGTCGGACTAGAACCTGGGAGACCAGGGTTCAAATTCCCTTTCAGCCATGAAGCTCCTTGGGTGTCCTTGGGCCAGTCAATCACTCTCCATCTAAAAGGGTTGCAGTGAGGGTAAAGTGGGGAGGAGAACTATGGACTTGGAGAAAAGGTATAAATAAATACATTTTTAATAGTTGCAAACTGCCCTAGGACCTTAGGGTGGAGAGTGGTTTATGGTTGTTGTCGTTGTTAAGAGGAAGACACATTCCAGCTGTTCAAAATCCAGAGGTTTTTACACCCCTACCGCATCTCTTACTCCCAGCAAGCAAGATGCGCCATCACAGTTCAGTGACACGTTTCAGCCAGGCAACAGCATTTGTGGAAGGCTCAGAGCAGGGTCGGGGAAGCGTGTGGCCAGCAGAGGGTCCCAGACATTGGTGGGGTGGAGGGCTGAGAGACCACCAGTAAGGGGAGTCAGAGCCAATGACAAGCAGAGCCAGTGCATTCTCGCTTTGCCCCTTGTGAGTTCTACAAAGACAACAATGAGACTAAGGAGGAGGAAGCTGGCAGGTGGTACTGTAATGGATGGACTGAGGTAGGTTTGCCCTAATGGACCAACCTCCACTGGTCCCGACGACTGGATGGAAAGGACTGGAGGATTTTCTTTGACCCAAGAGCTCAAGGCTTCTCACTCCTGCCATACGTGAAGCCAATATTTCCACAGACTGTCCTGTTAAAAAATGGCAGGCAGTGGTGGGAAATCTCAAGTGTGGCAAAAGATTTGCTCAGTCCTAATAACTACCCTAAATAAAAAGTTGAGCTTTGTGCTGTTGGCTGAAATTCATGTTAACAAAATGATAAAAAAACCAACAAAACAAAAACACAGGAGACACAGGGAGCCGTGTACAAAAAATAAATACATGCAAAACTAGAGATCTTGGGCCTTCTGTTATCTATATACATCCTGTGAATACATCATAGTGCTCTCATTCCTGCCTACACACAGGCAGATTTTTTGGCCAGGATAAAGACATAAATCATTATACCGCATTTATGCTAAATGCAAAAGAGAGAGTGCATCTGTTCTGTTTTAGATTAGGTCATCTTTTGTGTCTTGATGAAGCCCTGTCCCTTTTGAAAAGCTCTCTCATCAAACAATGAGAGCAATGAGGTGTTTCTCTTGAAGAAGAAATATACTTTCCATTCTCTAATTCTGATTTTGGATCAAGTTGCAGATGTTTACATTGTTAGAGCAAAGAACAGGCAGAGACTTCGTGTTCTTGTCATACATGTATTATGTCAGATGGAAACCTCCATAGACTTTCCTAAAAGGGCTGGAGAGAGAGAGAGAGAGAGAATCAGTTGAATAGCCAATCTATATTTGAGGTTAGGACATAGCTAGAAATCTTGAACAATGGGTCCTTGCAACATGACAAGGACACTTTCTATGCATGTCTAGGTGTCCCCAGACAAGCATCAAAATTTGTGCCAGGTTTTGACATCCTGAGATTTCAGATGTTCCTTCAGCATGCAGTCTCAGGTGTCTTTTGTTTGGTATATACCGTGTGTATTCCATGTGGAAATAGGTAAGGTTTTTTGTGGGGGGCTCTGGGAATAAAATTGGAAGCTTGTGCTCAGGTGAGGAGCCAATGGAAGGATGGGTGTGACGACGATGACAACAACAACAACAACAACACTAATATAATAATTTATTATTTATACCCTGCCCATCTGGCTGGGTTTTCCCAGCCACTCTGGGCGGCTTTCAACTGAATTTAAAAACAATACAGCATCAAGCATTAAAAACTTCCCCAAACAGGGCCACCTTCAGTTGTCTTTTAAAAGTAAAATAGTTGCTTATTGCCTTGACATCTGCTGGAAGGGCGTTCCACAGGGCAGGTGCCACCACCGAGAAGACCCTCTGCCTGGTTCCCTGTAACCTCACTTCTCGCAGCAAGGGAACTGCCAGAAGGCCCTCGGCGCTTGACCTCAGTGTCCGAGCTGGACGATGGGGGTGGAGACGCTCCTTCAGGTATACAGGACCAAGGCTGTTTAGGGCTTTAAAGGTCAGCACCAACACTTTGAATTGTGCTCGGAAACGTACTGGGAGCCAATGAAGATATTTCAGGAAGGTGTTATATGGTCTCGGCGGTCACTCCCAGTCACCAGTCACCAGTCTAGCTGCCGCATTCTGGATTAATTGCAGTTTCTGAGTCACCTTCAAAGGTAGCCTCACAAAGAGCGCATTGCAGTAGTCCAAGCGGGAGATAACTAGAACATGCACAACTCTGGCAGCACAGTCTACAGGCAGGTAGGGTCTCAGCCTGCGTACCAGATGGAACTGGTAGACAGCTGCCCTGGACACAGAATTAACCTGCGGCTCCATCAACAGCTGTGAGTCCAAAATGACTCCCAGGCTGTGCACCTGGTCCTTCAGGGGCACAGTTACCCCATTCAGGATCAGGGAGTCTTCCATACCAGCCTGCCCCCTGTTCCCCAAGAACAGTACTTCTGTCTTGTCATGATTCAACCTCAATCTGTTAGCCACCATCCATCCTCCAACTGCCTCCAGACGCTCACACAGGACCTTCACCACCTTCATTGGTTCTGATTTAAAAGAGAGGTAGAGCTGGGTATCACCCGCATATTGATGAACACCCAACCCAAACCTCTGATGATCTCTCCCAGTGGCTTCATGTAGATGTTAAAAAGCATGGGGGAGAGGACGGAACCCTGAGGCACCCCACAAGTGAGAGCCCAGGGGAATGAACACTCATCCCCCACCACCACTTTCTGGACATGGCCCAGGAGAAAGGAGCTGAACCACTGTATAACAGTGCCCCCAGCACCCAGCCCCTCAAGACGGTCCAGAAGGATTTTATGGTATCAAAAGCCACTGAGAGATCAAGCAGAACTAGGAAACAGCTCTCACGTTTGTCCCTAGCCCGCCGGAGATCATCAACCAGCATGACCAAGGCAGTTTCAGTCCTGTGGTGAGGCCTGAATCCTGACTGGAAGGGATCCAAATGGTTCGCATCCTCCAGGCGTGCTTGGATTTGTTCAGCAACCACCTGCTCAATCACCTTGCCCAAGAATGGAAGATTTGAGACTGGACGATAGTTGGCCATATTGGCCGGGTCTAAAGATTTTTTTTAAGAAGCGGTTTAATGACCGCCTCTTTCAGTGGGCCTGGGAAGGCTCCCTCACGGAGGGAAGCATTCACCACCCCACAGAGCCCATCGCCCAGCCCTTCCCAGCTTGCTTTTATCAGCCAGGATGGACAAGGATCAAGAAGACAGGTGGTTGATTTCACTCGTCCAAGCAGCCTGTCCACATCCTCTCTCCCACCCCAGCCTTGCTCCCACGGTGGAGTCTACCACCTTCCGAATCTGAGCAACTTTATCTGCAAAAAACTTTGCAAAAGCATTGCAGGAGATCTTGGGGTCCCTACCAGGCCCCGTCGACAAAGGTGGTTCCGTTAGATTGCGAACCACCTGAAAGAGTCTCCTGCTGCTGTTTTCTGCAGATGCAATAGAGGCGGCGAAGAATAGAAACTACCCACCAAAATGACAAGCTGCTCACTAAGAATAAAAAATAAAAAATCCCACTACCAAGCTTGCACACTAATGATGACTGCAGATATATACAATCTTATTTTTATTTATTGGATTATACACATTAAGGAAAAGTATGGATTAAATTTTGAAAAAAGTATAGGCTAGCATTTTGAGGATGACAGTTTTGTGTGGTCATTGTGAAAAATCTGAGTGCAGGGGGATTACTTAAGTTCTCTCTGTGAGAATCCAATGTTATGGTGTTGTGAATTCCCCCTGGAAATAATATGGAGAGTTACAGCTGTTGGAGTTAAAGATGTCAACTCCCATCTTATGCTCAACACACACACACACACACACACACACACACACACACACACCTCCTTATATCACAGATGTACTGTAAGATATACTGTAAGTTCTTAGTGACCCCATTCAAAGGAAACCAGGATATGCATTGGAATAACACAACTTTTCACTGCTTGGAGATTGGCTGTGTGGAGCAATATGCTTGGAAAGATAACAGCACACCCACAAATAAAGGAATTTCAGAGTGAACATTATTACGTTCTTTTAAAATGTATTTTAAAAGGTATGTCTTGCATTCTCAGCTCAACCTAATGTGTATACAAAATAATAATAATAATAATAATAATAATAATAATAATAATAATTTATTTATACCCCGCCCATCTGGCTGGGTTTCCCCAGCCACTCTGGGCGGCTTCCAACAAAATATTAAAATACAATAATCCATCAAACATTAAAAGCTTCCCTAAACAGGGCTGCCTTCAGATGTCTTCTAAACATATCCACAACTCATAGATGGGAATAGATGGCACCATTTTAATATTTCAAGTGGCAAACCACAGATCATTTAAGATGGTATAAACTGCATTCAAGTAGGGTCATCATTCCTATTGCCTTTATTAAGATCAAACTAGCTGAAGCATGAAGACTCCATTTTACATGGTTTGTAGACCATAAGATATCTAAGATTCAGTTTCTTTTGTTAACTTTAATTTCTAAAGGAAAGTGTCCAAGTCTTACTAACTTGCACTTTTTTCTTTTTTCTTTTTTTGGTATTCTTTGCCATCTGTGTCAATCTCTGAATTTCCTGGGAGAGAGAGAATGGTCAGATGGCTTGTTTCTGCCAAGGAACTTGGAAGCATTAGTCACAGAGGTGGTGAACTTTCCACAAATATTTGACAACTGACCAGAAATTGTAGTTAGTTGCTTAAATGATTATGAGGAACATATCTAGGAGATTTCTCCACCACTGGACATTTTCTTGGCATCTTCTTCCTTGGTCTGCATTCCAAATCTTCTTCTGTTAACAGAGATATTATTATTATTATTATTTCCTTATATAACCCTGTAGCTGTGATAGAAACAAAATCACCTGCTGGTTTCCCAACGCCCAACTGTAGTTCAAGGCCCAGCGCGTGTTACAGAGGTCAAATGAAAAATCAGCAATCCTGTTGCGACTTGGCTGCACCCTTCCAGTAGGATCCAAATGGGCAAGAGAAAGGTCCAGCAATGAACTGCATGAATGGATAGTGTACACTCTAGGACATGCCCCCAGAGCACTGGAGGCTGGTCTGTTAGGGCAAACAGGGCACTGCCCCACTATTCTCTGTCTGCCCCACATACCTGCCATCTTAATTGCAACCAGCCCAGCAGGTGGTCCCAGCTATCAGAATCATCATCCTTTGCTTAAGTTTTGCTCTTTGGGAAATAGAAGGATGGGGACAAAACTAGAAATAGTTGGCTTCAGTGCTTTTTTCTGGGGGTATGCGGGGGTACGCATACCCCTAAACATTTTGTGAATCTGGAGTCAGACACGCTAGCATTGCGCCACGAGGTCTTTAAACATTTTGTGAATCTAACGGGAGAAGAAACATATATTTTTTTAAGTTTCTTCTGTAGCATGGTGAATTGTCAGTTCCGTTGCCACCCCCGATAGCAGGCTCATTTCCTATCACGGTGTTTCCTGAGTCTCAGATGGAAGTGAGCATTTAATGTGTGAAGTAGGATTGGAATCTAGCACAGTGATTGGTCAGTTTCGTTGTTACCACCTCCAGTGGCGGCTTCCTTTCCTTTCCCGGTAATTTTCTTGAGTCAAAATGAGAGTACGTCTAAACATTTTTTTTTTAAAGAAAAAAGTACTGGTTGGTTCCATCTATTATTGGATCTGACTCCACCATTTCTGGCCTCCCTGCCATCTGTCCTATTTCTCCCACTCTGTGAGAATCACATTGCTGCCACTGTAATCAGTGTCTCTGCTTCTATCACTCTTAAATCCAGCACTGATGGCAAGCCCTGCTTGGGAGCTTCAGTCACTGGAACCAATCCTAGTATTTGGTGCCAAATATAAAAGGAACTGATTCCAACCCTCTTCTATTTGGCCCTGATTCCCAAACAGCCATTGTTCCTTTAGAGCCACAGTTTTACCTGTCCCAACATGATGTCATACAACATGGTGGAAATTAGGCTCAATCTATTAAGTCTATGTGGGACGCGGGTGGCACTGTGGTCTAAACCACAGAGCCTGGGGTTTGCTGATCAGAAGGTTGGCGGTTCAAATCCCTGTGACGGGGTGAGCTCCCATTGCTCAGTCCCAGCTCCTGCCCACCTAGCAGTTCAAAAGCATGTCAAAGTGCAATTAGATAAATAGGTACCGCTCCAGCGGGAAGGTAAATGGCGTTTCCGTGAGCTGCTCCAGTTCGCCAGAAGCGGCTTAGTCATGCTGGCCACATGACCTGGAAGCTGTACACCGGCTCCCTCGGCCTATGGAGCAAGATGAGTGCTGCAACCCCAGAGTCATCCACGACTGGACCTAATGGTCAGGGGTCCCTTTACCTTTCTATTAAGTCTACAAGAGGGAGAGGGAGGAATGCATCCTATGTTTGCTCTTTACATGCCTGTTTCCCAGGTGTTTGCCAGGATAACAGGTACACTGAAGCTAGGATCCTTGCAGGGGAGGACTAATAAGTGTGTGTGTATGGGGGGGATATTTAGGAAAGAATTAATTGGACAAAAATGGTTACATCACTGGATCATTTGGCATCTGCAAATAAGAATTGTGTCATTATTATTTTTGCTGTATGATGAATTTATTTGATTAAACTGGTTGCATTACTTGAATGTTTGGTATCACCAGATAAGGAATTGTAGCTTTTAAAAAAAGTAAAATAAAACATATCCTGGTTCTCCTGAGATCAAGTTGGAATTTCAACCACTCTAGAAGAAAGAGCACAATCTGGGAACATCATAAGGGGGATTTCACCATTACAGGGGTAACTTCTCTCTGGTATAATTAGCTGCACTTTTAAAGCATCAGTAATATTATACAGTTACAGGTGGGTAGCCGTGTTGGTCTGCCATAGTCAAAACAAAATCGAAAATTCTTTCTAGTAGCACCTTAGAGACCAACTGAGTTTGTTCCTGGTATGAGCTTTCGTGTGCATGCACACTTCTTCAGATACACTGAAACAGAACTCACCAGATCCTTAAATATAGTGGGGGAGTGGGGAGGGGTATTACTCAGAAGGGTGGTGGGAATGGGTGATAGGCTGATAAGTGTGGTTTTTCAACAGGTTTTCCACACTTATCAGCCTATCACCCATTCCCACCACCCTTCTGAGTAATACCCCTCCCCACTCCCCCACTATATTTAAGGATCTGGTGACTTCTGTTTCAGTGTATCTGAAGAAGTGTGCATGCACACGAAAGCTCATACCAGGAACAAACTCAGTTGGTCTCTAAGGTGCTACTAGAAAGAATTTTCGATTTTGTTTTTAATATTATACAGTGGGGATTCCCACTGTAGAGTCATGATTTGTTATGTCTATTTTTACTGAATGCAGACCATACTGCTCCTCCTTTATTCTTCATTGGTACTGAAGGAAGCATGAGACCTGATTTAAATGGGATGCTCATTTATGGAAAGCGTGTTGATATTTAGGTGTTATTCATGACCAGTGTCACCAAAAACATTCTTTCCAACCTATAAGCATCTCTGATATGCCAAAAATCTGTACCCTAGCTAGGTATACACTCTTTTTTTTTTTTTTGGCTAACATCGGACATATGTATAAGTGGTAAGCATCTTTTATTAAATTTGCAAGGAACACCAAATTGGGTACATTATTTATATGCACCACTGTCATAAAACCATCTTTCAAAACTGCTGATTATTATTTTAAACTCTGTAATATGTTACAAAATTACTGTGGTTTGGGTGCGTGTTAAGGGGTGGAATATATTGGAGACAATGTTGAGCTTGAATGACATAAATTCAATTTTTGGTGAACAGGTAAGATGGCTTTGCTAAGCATGGATTAGCTGGATAGGCCCTGCAGGAACCCTTGGGTTGACTGGCTGTTTTAACTGTATGTATGCTCATTAATCTGGAATTTGTGTGTGTGCTTGTTTTTACACATGGATCGACTCTTATGTGCATCTGGTGATGAGTTTACTCCCAAGAATGTGAAGTAATTTCTGGCTTCCAACTGAAGACAGGCACTCTTGCTCTTTAACTCCTTCCTCTTTTTGGCTATGTAGCATGACATAAAGAGACTTACATTAATAACTGGAAAAGAACTGGGAAGTTCACTGTCTGATCTGCTGTTTATTCTGAAAAGGTCAGTCTGGGACATGTGTCACTTGGAAACAGAATTGTTAGCTTTGGAAGCGGATTTCCATTATAAGAAATACAAGACCCTGGTACATGAGAACTTGAGAACGTAAGAGGAGCCGTTCTGGATCATACCAAAGACCCATCTAGTCTAACATTTTGTTCCATTTGTGGCCAACCAGATGCTTATGAGACACCCACAAGCAGGAGATGAGTGCAATGTAAGGATGTGCACCTCAGTCTGCCCTGATACTCATTCACACTTTTGTCTAATATTTTTTGTTCTGCTGCAATTGGTTTATTTTGAATGAGTTTGTGTTCTATTATGGCATCTGCTGATGTGGAAATATACATTTTAAGGTGTACTGTATTTTATTTTACATAGCATACAACAGGCATGCATAACTCAGTTATCAATAGCAATTTCCAAATCAGTTACCTTCCCTTTCAAAGTTAATAATTTCCAGAGGAGCGTCCCTATTCATTTTTTACAGCAAAAACAGTAAAGAGCTTTGTGACACCTTAAAGACAAAGTCAATGAAGTGGCTAATGACCCCTCACAAAGCCATATATGGCTAAAATCTAACTATGTCTAGTCAGATGTAAATCTCACTGAATTCAGTGGGGCTTACTCCCAGGGAGCCTCTAAGACAGTTGGATGGCCTCTTATATGCATCCTTCCAGCAACTCCTGCAACCAAGCTGGTGCCAAATGTTTTGCTCTTCTTTCCTTTGGACCACAACAGGGAGGCCAAGAGGGAGGGTCATGTTGTCTGGGCAGCCCAGGACCTCCATATACACTGCCCAGGTTTGCACCATGGAGAGGTAATTTCGGTGCTGCTGACACAGCAAAAACAATGCTGGAGGCAGTGGTGTTGAGTTGCCAGTCTCTGCAGCCTCAGCAGGTGCTGTGATCCCCCAGTGGTTTGACTTCACCCCCAGAAGCACACTCCATTGTCTCTTGAGACAGACGGATGCCAACTCCAAGGGAAGTGGGGTTAGGACTGCAGCCACGCTTGCTACCTCGATTTCACAGTGCAATATAAACTTGTCATTCAATTTAATTTCCCCCACTCAGGCGTCAGGGAGTGGCAGTTTAGTTATAAGCCGAGGGTTGGGGTTGGGCAGAAGGAGCAAAATGTAATTTTACATTTAGAACCAAGATTGAAGTTGGTCCAAAATGGGCATTCAAAGAGGCTAGGACTTTAGCTGAGGAGCACAGAGATACACATGAATAGAGGGGATGTACAGATATTTGTCTGCTGAGAGCAGACTTCTCCCACAACCACAGCACCGCAGCACTCTCAACTTCTGATCCCCAGCAACTGGGGCATCTGATGCTCCTGGTAGGGACAATATGACTATCGTGATCAGTGGCCATGAATAGCTGTCTCCTCCATGAATTTATTGAATTCCTTTAATCACTATCATCAAAGTTTAAATGGACCAGGTGGAATTTTAGAAACATTGTTACCTGTACTTCATTCTCCAAGTGGTGAGAGATTTCAGTGCTGCCAGCACACAGCTCAGGTTGGGTCTCCTCAGAATGAAGATCACCGGAGGTGGTGGTGTGTTTGTGATACGTGATTTTATTTACAGATATATACAGGCTCAGCCATAGATGGAAGGGCTTGGAGCACTAACACTCCATCAGTTCTTGCTCCCGCATTAGGTTTCTAGCTGCCACCTCCGAAGCCATAGCTTTGAATTCAGCACAGAGAGCAAGGCAAGCATCTTTCTCTTCACAGCCCAGTTCAGGATGAAATTGTTCCTGCTCTGTTGTTTTCTTACACTGACTGATGACATTGCCTCCAGCCATGGGAGTGGGTGGGAGGCCCGCTCCCATTTGCCCACCTTATGGAAGCACCTCTAGCTAGATGTTTCTGTGGCTGCCAATCACCTACACACTTTAGTCCTGCAAAGATATACTTGGTAGAGTTTGCCAGAACTACTGGTTTAACAAAGAGACTGGTTTGAATACTTGAGTAGTCTTTTGTTCCAGGTATAGAAACACCAATTTGGAACAGACTCGAAAGGTGGCATCCAGATTAACTCCCAATCCTATGTTGTTGTCGTTTAGTCGTTTAGTCGTGTCTGACTCTTCATGACCCCCAATCCTATAACAATATCATAATATCTCTGTGAGCTACTTCATGTCAATGGTTTTTGCAGTTTTTCTTTTTCTCCAAGGATAACTTCATCTCCAGAGTCTTGCTTTACTCATAGCCTGGCAATCACCACAGGTAAGTCAGGTGTTTGTCCCTCATTTTAATATCTGGGCCATAGCTGTCAACTTTTCCCTTTTTTAAGGGAAATTCCCTTATTCCTAATAGGATTCCTCACAAGAAAAGGGAAAAGTTGACAGCTATGATCTGGGCCATCTCTGATACAGTCCATTTCTCATGTGCTTCCTATAGTGCTTCATATTGTGTCCAGGTATGGACAACTTTAGCTATTCCACGGTACTCTAAAAGCAAAGCTTAAGACTCCAGAACAATACAAAGCAGATCTAAAATAAGAACACAGATGACCACTGCCAATATCTCTGCTTGTTTTGTGGACACCAAAAGAATTGAAATCCGATGGAAAAAGTGGTTTGGACATCAGTTTCACATTCCAACAGTGTCTTTGGGGCTATGTTGTAAAACAAGCAGATAGGATGCTTTGAGCTTCACCAATATCATTAATAGCCAAGGGGGAAATGGGAGAGCCAGAATTATAAATAAATGAAACTTTCAGGTATTAAAAAACAATGGGCTAGATTCAGATTCAGTTTCACTTAGGTCCCACTGAAATCAATAAGATAAGTTAGCTATGACTTAAGTCCATATTAAGTGCAACAATTTGTGTGGATTTAGGGCTCGGCCACACTTCTGCTTGTCCTGTGCCTAAAAAGCATGGGTCCAAGTGGTTTTCCATTTGCTCTGCTGCTTTCCCCAGGAAAACCTGTTCTTTACTGTTGAATTGGAATAAACGTCAATCCGTGGAAAAACTGATTGATGGTAAATTTCGGTTTCCCTGGGGGAAAGCGGTGGGACAAACAGAAGTGTGGATGAGCCCTTACAGCACTGATACAGCGTATGATTCCTCTAAACCAGGGTTTCCCAAACTTGGGTCTCCAGCTCTTTTTGGACTACAATTCCCACTATCCCTGACCACTGGTCCCGCTAGCTAGGGGTGATGGGAGTTGTAGTCCAACAACTGCTGGAGACCCAAGTTTGGGAAATCCTGCACTAAAGCAGCTTCTCTTGGTGGAGTGACCACATCTGGATCCTGCACAGTAATTCAGTAAGTCTGCTCCCCCCCTTTTTGGGTGTGGTGGCATTGCAGGATGGCGGAGGCTCCTCCAAGGCCCCAGCGAGGGGGTAGCATTGTCAGAGCCCCATAAACCTGCACCACCTGTCAGAGGCCAGACCCTAGCCTGCATCCCAGATTGGCAAATGGGGATGCAGGCTAGGACACAGGCTGGGACAGAGTGGAAAGGCTTCCCTCGGGTCTGACCCCTTGGCCATTTAAGCAGCCCTCACCTGGGGCCCTACCTGTTTTTTCCTCCACGCAAATGGACCACACTCCTTGCACTGAAACCGTGTTGCCTGGAAAGGCCTGGGAATATCTTTTGGAAGACCAGAAAAGGCAGCAAGATATGCAGGGAACACATTTGAGGAGATCGGAATAGGGTTCTTGGATGTTCTTTCCTAAGAGGACTGAAGGAGCAATATTACCAGAGCAACCGGAGGCTCCTACAGGATGGGTTACAGACTTGTTTTAAAGCGAGCCACATTGGCTAATTTATTAGCTGACATTTAACTGGAATTGATACCACTGCCTTCGTGCATCTGGCTAATTCCAAGGGGTTCAAGAGTATCTCTCGGCAACAAACAACACATTATGCTCTTATGGACCCAGCCCAGTTTACAGTACATTCCCAGGGCTGCTGCTGAACATTCCTTTGCTTTCCACTGAAACACGCTGCAGCCAGGCGAGTGTGTGGCTTGACTGGACTCAAAGGCACAAGGGAACATGGAGCATATTGAATTGTTCAGGGTTGCAGATATCTTGACAATAATCAGGAGCATTCACTTAAAACCAACCCAGCGACTGTGTGCCGGCAGGCCACATTATCCCAGCCGAGTTGTACTGGAGGAAGTGAAGCCTTTTTCAAAATAAATGAAAAAAACAGCAGCCCAGCAGGGTTTTGCTATTTCAAAAGGGTGCTTGAACTGGAATTAGAACTGTAGACAGCCATTCTCTGTTCAAGGCAAAGAGCAATTATAGGCTGGCATTGTAGCTAGTGTGCTGGCTTGTGGATACAAAAGACTTAGATTCAGATCTGTGGTGTATCTGACAGTATGCTACCGTAGCACATGCCAAAAAAACAGGGGGACAGAACTGAGAACAAGCAGGAAGGAGGTGAAAACAGCCAGGGGCAGCAACAGGCAGAGTGACTAACTCTTTGCTTTGAAGTCCATACATTCAGATGTCTCTTGTAGGCCAGATTTAGGGAGTTTTAATGTGCAAATGGACTTAGGTCTTGCAAGGAACAAGCCGCTCAGGTTCAGCAAGGTTTATTGCTGTGCCATTTTCCAAATTCAGCTCTTAGGAACACCATACCTTATATTGCCATCGTTTAAAAACCTCCAAGAGGATGGCATTGACACGAGGTGGGAGGTTAGATGTCAAAATGGGAAGCTTTGTCATAATATGTGATACATTCCTTTCAGTGTGGGGGAGCTGGGAGAGCCGTGCAACCAACCTAGATGGCTTTAAAAGAGGGTTAGACGAATTGATGGCGGAGAGAGCTATCGCCAGCTACTAGCCACGATGGCTCTGCTCTGCCTCCACAGTTGGAGGCAGCAATGCTTCTGAATACTGGTTGCTGGAAACCACAGGAGGGGAAAGTGCACTTGTTCTCGTGTCCCGCTTGCAGGTTTCCCACAGGCATCTGGCTGGCCACTGTGAGATCAGGATGCTGGATGAGATGGGCCACTGGCCTGATCCAGCAGGCTCTTCCTATGTCCTTATGTTCATTGCATAGTTGAAATTGTGTAATCTCCTTGCAAACAAATCACGGCGAATGCTCAAGAATGCTTCCAGGTGATCTGGAAGCCCTTGCGGCTGTACACTTTAGTCTCCCGTCGGAAGTCAGGGTAGTCACAGGAGTCCTCATCTGGAGCCTGTTGGAATGGCTGAAGCGTTTTTTGATTGTTGGAAAGGCTTCAAACCAATTTCTGCACACTAACGGAGCCCGGCACGCTTCCTCTGCGAGTACCTGCGAGTACCTGACTGAAGCGCTTTTCCTTGCTGCCGTCTCCTGTGCTATTCAGCAGAGTTATCTTCTCTTATCTTCTCTCACGCAACGGGGTGTGTGCATGCCAGCATATTACAGACAACAGAGTCCGGCTTCTTTCTAATCTAGAAGTTTTATTTTACAAGGCATAAATCTACATTCCTGGAGAGACGCAAGCCATGTTGGTGGCTTCTCCCTTCTCTCCGTTCTCCGAAAACAGAAAAAACAAGTATCACATTACAAAGTACCCAGTACACAGAGCATCCGGTGACGCTCTTCCTCCTGTGGGTGGGACAACCTGGTTGAGCTTGTTAACTCTAAAAGCTCCAAACCTCTACAATGGCCATGACTGGGAAAGAGACGGAGGGAGGGGAAAGAAATGCAGAAAGGATTCGAGGGTTATTTATTGGAGGTATTAATGTATAATCTTTTTAAGAGGGAGCTTGGCCTCATCTGCTATATCTAGTTGGAGAAAACAACAAAAGAAAGAAGAAAAGAGATGCTTTAGCTCTTACTGCAAGCTTTCCAGACGGTGTGGTGTCAGCGGCCACACCCCTGTTGCTATTCTGGAAACCTCTGGGGAGTGGAGTAGGGGGAGTTACGGAGCTATCCATTTTACATTAGTAACATCTGTGCAAACTTCAGAAGTTCATGTCACGAGACTCCTACTTGTTCTCCAGTAAAAAACCACCCCGGGGGAAGTCATTTGAATCTGGGAAACTCATTGGTTGCTGGGCTTTAGGGTTGGTTCTGCAAAACAAAGGCTATCATTTAGATTTCTGCCTCCATAATAAATTCCTTCACAATCTTCAGGCATGCACACAGAGATTTGGCAATGCTCCCCTGGGCCAAAGAATAGGAAGAATCCCTATATACTTTTGCATTTAACCATCTGCCTTGCTAGATGCCATCTTTGCCAGTCAAGCAATTGTGATAGCTGCAAAGAAGACATACTGAGAATCATTAACGCAGCTTCAGTTTCATACATTGATGGGTTATGCATAGTCTGAAAGTGGGGTAGGTGCGGTGGAGGGAAGCACCATCTGCCCCACTGGGCTACAGCTTGATTGGCTGCTCACTTGGATGCAACCTTACACCCTCATAGGTGATTTAGCAAGCAGCCATTGACAAGCCCGCAGCAACAGCTTCTCATCTCCCAGCAACTGGCAGTCTCATCTGCCAGATAGATTAGCTTCCTTTGCAGTTGAGTTATCCAGTTATAAGCATTGCATGCTACTGGACTTTATCCCACTTGACTCACCAGGTGCGCAAAGTGTGTGTGTGTGTGTGTAGAATATGTGTGCAGTTTGCAATCTGGCAGGACCCATCTGCAAATTATTACATAGACTCTTAGGGTAGGGGCTGCTCTCTTCCCCTCTTCCAATTAACCCCTGTCTCCTGGGCTCAGTGGTGAGAAGAAGCATATAAGGAAAAATCACCAGAGCCTGCTCCCATGATGTCACCAGGGTCCACCACCCATGACATCACGAGGGCCCACACCTAGGTCTCAGGTTTGAGCTCTGAAATCTCAGGGTCTGGAATGCTCCTGACCTGGCAACCCCAGTCGAGTGCCTCATGTTGCCAATAGGTGGGGCCAAAGTTACACATGGGGGCAGCATCTTTTCTCTCTTTTTTCAGCCATCCACATTTCCTATGTTTTCCCCTCACAAATAAGGTTAGGCTAAAGGTTGCATGTGGCTCGAGGGCTGCAGATTGCGCACCCCTGTTCTACCAGGGGTACAAACTTTGTATGGGATGTGGGTGGTGCTGTGGTCTAAACCACTGAGCCTCTTGGGCTTGCCGATCAGAAGGTCAGCAGTTGGAATCCCCGCGAAGGGGTGAGCTCCCGTTGCTCTGTCCCAGCTCCTGCCAACCTAGCAGTTCGAAAGCATGCCAGTGCAAGTAGATAAATAGGTACCACTGTGGCGAGAAGGTAAATGGCGTTTCTGTGCGCTCTGGTTTCCATCACGGTGTTCCATTGTGCCAGAAGCAGTTTGATCATGCTGGCCACATGACCCAGAAAGCTGTCTATGGACAAACACCAGCTCCCTTGGCCAGAAAGCAAGATGAGCGTTGCTACCCCATAGTCACCTTTGACTGGACTTAACCGTCCAGGGGTCCTTTACCTTTTAAAATTACAAACTTTGTATGTCACCTTTTGAGTATGGCAAGGATGGAGCTCTTCAAGGAGCACTGAAATAGATGGGGATGTCTGCTCACAAAAGAGCTCTATGGTAGGAATCATTCTGTTTATGGAAGAAGGTATAACTTCTTACCCAGGAGGCTGCAGTGTTTTGTCACAGTGTCTCGGAGCATGAAATTCAAACAAATGCCTGTAGAGTAATGTATTTAAAGTTCCATGAGAACAAGATTACAAGGCATGTGTGTGTGATGTTTCATTTGATGAGCATCAGAGACTTGTTTAAGCATTTTTATTTACATCAGAGAACTTTTGATTACTCTGTGTGTGTGTGTGTGTGTGTGTGTGTGTGTGTGTGTGTTTTTAAAAAAGATGCTTCTAGAAAAATGGATGCACAGGATTTCAAAGGGAGCCACACACAGACAGCTATAAGGGAAAACATCCCCTCTGCCCCCTTCACACACACACCAGCATAGTAGCTGAGAAAGTTCGGAATGCTTAGGAGCAAAAGGGTTTGAAAAATATTCCCATCGTAGATATACGTGGCAGCAGCATTCATTGCTGTGTAGCCATAAATAATTCCATGGGTTTTTGACTGTAGCTGGCAGGGCTAGCCAAAGTTCCTCTCAGTCCTGGATGCAATTTATTGGAACTGGCAATTGTAGCATGTTCTGCTTTGCAGTAAATGGTTGCAGGACTGAGTCATTCACCACCGCAGACTGCGGTCCACAATGCGCTGCTTCTGCTGCAGTTCCACCTCACAATATCAAGAGGGCCACTAGGTTGGCTGGCTATAGATTACAGCTCTAAACGTCACCTTTGCAACACCTCACAGGTCCTGAACGGAAAGCCCACAAAGGCACCCATAAATGCATGCCTAGGGGGGCGTGGGCAGAAGATCAGCAGCTGGCAACTCACAGCCAATTATTAGCAGAGTGTCAGTGAGTGATGGACCTAGAATAAAAGTAGACAGGAGCCAACACATGGGGGGGGGAGGTACCAAGTAAGGCTCCAGAAAAGCTTCCAAAAGATCTCGACAGGATAGCAGAGGCCAACACAAATAGGCTAAAGGGGTGGGGAGGGCACTCTTGCAAGGGAAACAAGCAAGATTGTGGAGGGGGGGTGATGGAGGGGATGAGCATGGAGTAGTGATGAGGGATCCCAGGTTGGTCAGGCAAAGCAACTGTCTTATTCAGTATATGCAAGGGCTAGGGGTTGGTGAATCTGTTTCTCATTTATCCACTCTTCAGTTCTTGACATTTCCACACCATGCTGTGAATTTTTTTGAAAGTCCTCTTGAAAATTCACCAACATTTTAGTGCAACCTTCTAATATACACAGTGTTGTGTTCACTTTTGCCGAAGGCACACATTTTGGCAAAACATTATCATCATCGGCAGACTTATTGCCTACCCTTCACCAAAAGGTCCAAGGGCAGGTTACATCAAAGCAAAATACATCATTAAAAACAGTTCAAAACAAATTATAATCACAGCTAGAGTGGGTCCATATATGTGTGTGTGTGCATGTTTATGTATATGTATATTCTGTCACACTTTACCCATTTTTGTCGGAGAACTGCATTGCAAAATTCAGAGACCTGTGAATTTGTAAGAACGACTATGTTTCGATTGGTGTATCATTTTGGGCAGTGCAAATTAGATTTGTTCACCTTTAAAGTTTACCATAGGGATTGAGGAGGTAGAAATAGTCAAGAAAATGCACACACAGAAATATATACATATACCGTATTTTTCCGTGTATAAGACTAGGTTCCCCCCCTGAAAAATAATGAAAAAAATTAGGGGGGGCATCTTATACACAGATATATCTCCCCATTTTCTTAAATCGGAGTCCTCAAAAATAGGGGGTGTCTTATACATGGGGGCGTCTTATAGACGGAAAAATACGGCAATTGTTTTTGACTGCTTAATATACTAAAAATCTCTAAGCACTTTGCATAAAACAATAATGATATAACAGTGACAACCTGGGAGAGGGGGATCCTAAAAACTAGATTAAAAACATGATAAAGCAAAACTATAGATCAGAAATGAAACTGGGATGTGTGCAAAACAGAGATTTAACAATTCAGAGAGTCCATCTATCTATATCTATCCATATATATAACTTATATATATCCATATAGTTATATCCACATATATAACTTAAAAGTAGTCATTAATGTCTCTCCATCATGAATTACCTGAGGGAGGGTATTCCAGAGGATGGTGCCTTTACTGAGAAGGCCTGCACCTACATTGTCACCAAATGACAATCTGCTGGTTGTGCCATAACCACCAGGGCCTTAGAAAATAGCAAAGATTGCCTTGGTCTGATGGGAGGAGGCAGTTGGGTAGGTGCCTTGGATTTTACCCTGAGTTTTCTTGCCAAAATTCAAACTTATACTTAAATTAGGCTAGTTTAAATTTTTGCTAGGAAATTCAAGGCAGAAGAAGGTTAAAGTTGGATTTAGATGGCAGACGGGGGTGGTGGGGAGGGCAAGACCAGGTGCACAAGTATTACATGTAAGATATTGATACCTGACATATTGCTTTAAGGTTCAGCACTGTGAGTAAAGGCCTAAGCTTTTTAATGTGTATTTTTTATTCAACATTTTGCAAAGTGCATGGAATTGAAATAATAAACTGAGCACTGGTACAGAAGCCTGTGCATTGTCCTTTGACAATATTTAGAAAAAGAAGTCTAATAATAATAATAATAATAATTTTATTATTTATACCCCACCCACCCTCTAGTGCAGGGGTAGCCAACATGGTGCCTTCAGCTTGATCACAACTCCAGCAGTCCCAGTTACCATGGTGGGAATTGTGAATATCTGAAGAGCACCAGGTTGGCTTTCTGTGCTGGTGCCCATCTGTAATATGCAGCCTTAAGAGAGAATTTCTAAAAAGATATCTGCTAGAGTAGGCTGCACAAACAATTGCAGGGGTACCACAAAGCTATAAATATGTCTCCTTTTATTTCTTCCCAGGCTAGCTTACATTGCTGGATGAGCTTTTTGGCCAAAGCCATTTGCCAAATTCTATTGTGCTAGACAGACTTGGAGAAATCCTCTTTACCCTTCCCAAAGTCGGGCAGCTTCCATATGGATAGGTACCAAAAGGGAGATAATAAGTTCCTTATGTAAGACATCCCCACGACACTCCTGAAACACAGAACGTTAGGCCAATGCAGGCTCTAAACAAATCGGCTCTGGCGTTATCTCAGTGACAGTGCCTAAAAAAACGACCTGCCAAAACTCCTTGAGTACTGGGTTCTTCCACCAAAGGTGTATTAAGAACTCCCTACTCCACAATGACGGCAATTTATGTGTTGCATGCACTAGTTTAAGCTTTGCCTCTTGAGTGCTTGCTGAGGTTGATCTAAAATGTGACTTGCCCCACATGCTCAGCCAGTTCCTTCCCGAAATCTGAAATCCCAGAACTGCCTCATGTGCCAACTTCAGTCTTTTAAGGTTTCAGTCATTAAGTTCGAACTTGCTGAGGCTATATCCTTTGCTTCTCTAATGCCTTCCAGACAGAGTTTTTGCAACAGGTGAGTGATCAGGGGGTTCCATTTCTGAACAAACGAGTGCTTTCTGAAACCAGCCTATCCACTTCTTCTGGAATATGCCATCTAAGCGGTCTGCTTCTCTCCAATTAGTCCTGCGTCCTATATAGCTCCTGTTTCCCCCTACTCCCTGAACTGTGCAATTCTAACCTCGTTCGCCAAGCCAGGGTGATCAAACTATGCCTCAATATAAGCCAATGGCCATATGAGCAGAGTTGCCTTCCAGTTCTGTGATCTTTTGTGGCTTTAAATTCAAAAGGTTTCATCTTCAAATTCCAAAGGATGGATAGAGTTTGCTTCTTGCTCCAGGAATAGATAGAGTTTACTTCTTCCTCCTCTACACTTTGAGCTGTGTAAATGAACAGGGCTTGACATTAAACGCTTCTGATTGTGCCCAGAAGAGGGCACTAATACCCGTCACAAAATACTGGAGCAAGCTCGTTAGAATTAATTATGAAAATAACTTTTTGCTGTGGGCTGTCAGCTGCACCAATCCCTTGCTGGTTGCTGAATGCTTTATTCCTTGAGATTATGGCTATAGTTTTTACTGAAACTATGTCATATGGCACAGCAGTGGAAATAAATTTGCTGAGATTGGCACTTTGCAGGGAAACACAAGCGAAAGGAGGCTTATGATGGGTGTCTAGCAACAAAGGCAACAAGATGGAGCTGATAGCTTGTGCTTAATTCTTAACTGGCTAGCACTTAGAACACGTCATATCTAGCACCAGGGGATATTGTTTGATATTGCCTCATCTTTTCCCCAGAAACGCAGCTTGCTTTATTACACCCCATGTGTGGTCATACTCTCTTTCTAACTTGACTACAAAGTTTGGCACAAGCCTCCTGATAGAGACCATATCACCTTCTGCTGGTTAGAAATGCCTTCTCATGCACTTCTTCTAACTTACACATATTTGTGTGCAATTTTGTCTAATATGCACATCCTTGCAAAGCAACATCTCCTATAATGTAATGTATCTTTGCATGCTATTCTCATTATATCCATTTCACACATGCTTTACCCTAGCACTTGCATTTTTGTACACATTAAAGGTAAAGGGACCCCTGACCATTAGGTCCAGTCATGTCCGAATCTGGGGTTGCGGCGCTCATCTCGCATTAGTGGCCGAGGGAGCCAGCGTACAGCTTCCGGGTCATGTGACCAGCATGACAAAGCCGCTTCTGGCGAACCAGAGCAGCGCATGGGAACGCTGTTTACCTTCCCGCCAGAGTGGTCCCTATTTATCTACTTGCACTTTGACTGCTTGTACACATTACTTGACAGGAAAAGCATACGGCATTGCAAAATTCAGAGACATGCAAATTTCGAAAGGCGTCCGCGCTTCGGTTTGCACGTTGTTTCTGAAAGTGCAAATCAGGTAGATTCACCTTTACTTGTGAACTGAGTCACGTTTCTCCCCCATCTCTTTCTGGCCCCACTTACACAGGCAGGTATATCCCCTCGCATGACTATGTTTGAATTCCATGATTGCTGGGCCCCCATCTTGGCAGGCAGGAAAGGTCAGAACAAAGGGAAATCTGCAGGCCAACCTAACACGCAGGCCACTATTATTCTTTCTCCCTCTCTTAAACTAAGGGAGATAATATGAGGACTATTGTAGTCCTACTTAGGCAGCTGGAAATGGGTCAAACCTCATTCCTGCTAGTGCTGCAGGTTTCGATTTTGAACCCAGTGCTCTACCCACCAGCGGCAGCTCCCACCTGGTCCTGCCTGTCCACATCACAGGATTTAGAAGGAAACGGTGGTAGTTTTGCAAAATAATTAAAGGTAAAGGTAAAGGTAAAGGTAAAGGGACCGCTGACCATTAGGTCCAGTCGTGTCCGACTCTGGGGTTGCGGCACTCATCTCGCTCTATAGGCCGAGGGAGCCAGTGTTTGTCCACAGACAGCTTCCGGGTCATGTGGCCAGCATGACTAAGCCACTTCTGACAACCAGAGCAGTGCACGGAAACACCGTTTACCTTCCCGCTGGAGCGGTACCTATTTATCTACTTGCACTTTGACGTGCTTTCGAACTGCTAGGTGGGCAGGAGCTGGGACCGAGCAACGGGAGCTCACTCTGTCGCAGGGATTCGAACCACCGACCTTCTGATCAGCAAGCCCTAGACTCTGTGGTTTAACCCACAGTGCCACCTGGGTCCAAAAATAATAATTAGATTTCCCCAAATTTTGAGCTCTGGTCTGACAATGCTGCAAGCAGCCTCTCCATCCTCTCTGGTCTTTAAAAATCTTACATATCTGTGTAGTAAGCTTTAAAAGGCCAAGCTAGCGGTGCTTTAAAATCTTCACAACAATTGTTTGCCTGGAACATATTGGCTTGAGGAAAAGGGAAGGCTTCTAAATCTGTTTATGGCAGTCAAATTACAGTCAGAAAGAGATATTTTTTTTAATAAAAAAAATCAAAATATTTTTAGAAAGGGTGGCTAGGGAAGTTGAAATAGAATAAATCAACCTTGATCTTTTCAGGGGTGGACTTTGGTCTTTCGGATTTCAGCAGCACCCTGGGCGAGGACAGAATTTAGCACCCTGCCCCTGTGTCTTGCCTTCTGGTCTGCTCAATTCACTATGCCAGAGTTGTGATGCCCTGCAGCGCCCCCTAGGCTTGTTGTGTGGTGCAGTAGAACCAGTTGTGCTGCCCTAAATTGATGTGTCCCTAGATCCAATAGTGGCCCGATCCTGGCAAGCAAGGCTGAGACTAATAAAATGACAAATCACCTTTGTCAATTGTTGCCTATAGAGCATGCAAACAGCTGTCTTTCAACCCTACGGAAAGAGCTCACTTGTATAAAAGGATGAAGTGATACTCAAGGAAAGACCACACAATGTCAAGAGACATAAATAAATATATAAGACTGCTCTCCATAATCAGGCCCTGTCCTCCCTTCTCAAGGGGAGTAATGTGATCTGAGCATCTAATGTGGGACAGACCACTGGCAGTCGAGGGCAGGACTCCCTTGAATTTGCTTATATGATATAACCGAGCTGCAAGAAGCAAAACCATATTAGAATCCACAAAAAGAAAGGCTTCCCAAGCCTCAGATTGGCCTCATCAGAGGCTTGGTAAACAAGACAAGCACATTCTGGCTGTGCTTCTATAGCACAGCCTGCAAAGGCTGGTTAGACAAACTGGGGCAAGCTGTAGGTTAATGCAGGGGAGGGGAAGCAAGACATGCAAGCAGGAATGAAGGATTCAAGGTCTCAGGCAAACTGGATTGGTCTGGCAAAGTTTATTTCTACGTTTGGCCACAACAGACAACAGTAACTACAGTGGATGGGTGTGGGGAGAGTCCACATCTGGAGAAACACAAACGGTATGTGATGGATGGAAGATTTGTCCCACTGCCAGCCTAATCTTGTGCAGATTTAAGGATTCTTCAGCCAGTGTGCAAATGCATGCCTACCTTTGCATAGTATCAAAACCCTTTTCACCGATTTCTCCCTCCATAGCACTGAGAATGGGGGGAAAATATTTTGTGCATTTTAAACAAGACAAATGTCTGCTGTGTAGACCAGAAGATCTGTTATCTAATCATTTTGCAATGATCAAGTGACTCTTTTTACTCTTACTGCGTTCAAAATTAGGCATGTTTGTCTCAGCTAATGCTGGTCACTGAAGCTGCTGTGTTGTTCAAATCTACCCCCCCCTCCCCGCACTTGAATAGTTTTCTTATTTGCATTTGAAATTTATAACTCTGACCACCATGCCGACATAAGCCAAACCTGAATTTTCTGCTTGAAATCTCTGCTGACTTTTGCCTTGTGCCGACCTTTAGATAAAGGCTGGGGGATAAATGTGATTCAGTTTGCAAACCTACACAATGGTGTCCTTTACAAAATAATGCATGAACTGAAAAACAGGCACCCTTCTACAGTTGTGCTTCTCTGAATTTTGCAATGCTGTTCTCTAGCCAAGTTTTGCATGGTCATGGCATGGGAAATTGTTGAAGTTATATAGCAGCAATCCAGTGAGCTAAGCTACTTTATACAGTACATTACCTCAGAGGTGCGGAACTTTTCTCTTCAACAAACACCATATTCCCTTGGTGGTAATATGTTGGGGGCCCACACGGTGGGTGGAGACAAATCTAAAAGTGGGGACTGCCAGCTTTTCTCTTTATTTCTCTGTCCACCTCTGCATTGCGTCCATCATGTGAAGTAGCTGACAGGTTGTCTTTTTTCTAGTTTGATGTTTTAAATGGCGGGGTTAAGTTTTTTTTAGGTGGGGGGATAGACAGTCCAGTGGCAGGTGTTCCTAAATGTCTTGAGTGATACTGGACTTCCAGTAAGATATACTTTTAAAACACAGACAGGGCCTGGCTCACAATACACCTTGAATATTGAAAAGAAAAGTTCATGTGCTCAAGCAAGAAGAAAGAAGGATCAGTTTACATTTCCGTCAGCAATACTGTAGTACCAAAAAGTAGCTTCCAAAAAGAGTAGTACCAAAGTAGTACCAAAAAGAGAGCCAGCGTGGTGTAGTGGTTAAGAACGGTAGACTCATAATCTGGGGAACCGGGTTCGTGTCTCCACTCCTCCACATGCAGCTGCTGGGTGACCTTGGGCTAGTCACACTTCTCTGAAGTCTCTCAGCCCCACTCAGCTCACAGAGTGTTTGTTGTGGGGAAGGAAGGGAAAGAAGAATGTTAACTGCTTTGAGACTCCTTCGGGTAGTGAAAAGCGGGATATCAAATCCAAACTCTTCTTCTTCCACATATCTGGAAAGAAAGGTTAATGCTTGAGCTCTGGTGCTTCTCTTTTTTAGAAATTAAGTAATGCCTGTTATCCACCCCCAGTCTTCAGAACAGAGCAGGATTTCCCAAAGGCAAGTGCTTAAACCAAATCCTATAATCATAAGCACCTGCCTAGAGTTTTCAGTGGTGTTCTGAAAAAAATTATGCTTTCTTCCACATGGGGCTACACAGAATTCTCTTTTCAAAAAGTTCCTCAGTCACCACAGCTCTCTGCTGGGTCCAGGGCAGCCCTTGCTTTGAAAAACTACAAAGCTGGCCAAATTCCAGGATTTTGTGGGCCTTGGGCACTGGACCTGGAACAGCTCCCATCACAGCCATACATGCTGGTGGGCATGTGGCCAAGCTCTGAGCAAAGTTGGCACGGCAGAAACGGCTCTGGCAGTTTGTTACAGCATGAAATTTCTTCCATCCCCTCTGTAGCCAGCATAAAGATTTATGAAAATGTAGCCAGGAGGGCTCTTCCACAAAGCGAATGGCAGTGCCAGGTTGCCTAAGTGTTGGGACCAATAGGATTAGCAAGAACAAACCTGGTGGGTCTGCGGTGGAGTCAAGGCAGAAGTTAGTGGGTCAGGGGGTGGCCTGGAAGAATCTGGCAGATCAGGAGTGTGTGGTTGTTGAGCTGCGGCTACTAGATTCAGACTCTGGGCTGGTACAAGACAATCATTAAAAGGCTGAAAGCAAAACAAAAAGCATGTCTTAATTGTTTGCGCCTAAGATAAACTCTAAATGGCTAAGGGGTGTTGGAGCTCACCTCTTCATTTAATTGTATTTTATTGTTTAGCTCCCGTTTTGCTGGCAGATATTTGCTTGTTCTGGGCCTTTTGGAACACAAGTTGTCTCTTCGCCTTCTTTCTAAGAGAAGGGATTTCTTTTTATTTCTTTTTGCTTTGAGCAGGTCCCTCCTTACTTTTATTTGTTATGCTGCCTGCTCTTGGGCATTTTTTCTGAGCCAGCCATTTTTTGGCCTGACTACTTGACTCACGAACAGTTTTTAATTGATGTAGGTTTTAAAATTCCCTAAAATCCCTTAAATTTATTATAATGATCTGTTTGTTCCCCTGTAAGGCTCAAACCTCACTCTTCTAATTTTAAAACAAAATTTAAAATTTAAAAAAATTCCTTCCAGTAGCACCTCAGAGACCAACTAAGTTTGTTCTTGGTATGAGCTTTCGTGTGCATGCACACTTCTTCAGATACGAAAGCTCATACCAAGAACGAACTGAGTTGGTCTCTAAGGTGCTACTGGAAGGAATTTTTTTAATTTTTTTAATTTGTTTTGACTATGGCAGACCAACACAGCTACCTACCTGTAACTCTTCTAATTTTAAACATTCTTCCTCTATTTTTACCTGAACTGAACAATAACAGATCAACAAGCAGCAGGTTTCACATTTACATTTCAGACCCAATGATGACTAAACAATTGAATCTCTTTATGTCATTTTCGAACTACCAGGTGTCGCCTAGGAGCTCAAGGGTCTGCGCGCGACCACGCAAACGTCTCCCCCCCCCATTTGATGTGGGGAGTGATCATTGCAAAAAGAAGGCAAGTGGAGTTTTTACATTTGTCTCCCTGCACTGGTTGTCCAGTGTAAATTCTTCTGCTATTGTTCTTCCTTGTGGAGGAAAACTTTTCTGCTAAAAGCAAAGATATCTGGCAACCCATGCACTTATCCCACACTATTTTGCTTACCTCGTAGGATGAAGCCCTCAGATGGTTATTACTTTCTTGGGAATTCACTTGAATTGATTCAGCTACTGTTTCATTTCAAGGGATGAAAACCAGATTTTTTAAATAGAAACAAACATGGGGGCTTAGCAATGTTTATTCCTAGTTCGGTTCAGGTTCAGCAGGTGGGGCATAATTCTGGTTTAATCATTGGTTCAGTTTTTAACAAACTGAATTGATTTAGCCCCTCAAGGTTCTGATGGAAATGTAATCTGTTTTAGAGACTGCAGCCTCCTCTGGTGAACAGAGGAGCTCTTTTAAAATGTGGTGCTGTTTTGTACTTTCATTTTGAAGCAAGGGTTTTACCCATTTGAATTCGTGTTTTAAATTTTCCCATCATCTGTCAACTGTAATTTGAAGCCAAATCACTTTATGCATGCATTTATGTGGCTACACTTAATTTCTCACGCAGAAATGTGCAGTGTTGGAACTTGTAAATTCAGTTCATCCAATCTAGGGAAAAGGCTAAAGTGGGCAATACAGGAAACAGCTAACTGAAAGATTTTGGAAACCTAAAAAATAAAAATAAAATAAAATCGAGTAAGATCCCTGCAAAAAAAAAAACAAAGTTTCTGCAGATAATCTGAAAGGACAACACTCATATATCTCTGGAGAATTCAAGACTTTAATAACACCCAACTGAAATTGGTGAAATGTAATCTGTTTCAGATCTGATTTGTGGATGTTCAACAGGGCTTTTTTTCAGCCAGAACTCAGTTCCGGCACCTCTCAGGTGGGTCTGTTGACATTATAGGAGAACAAGGGAGGCATTCATGGTGAGTTCCAGCACCTCTTTTTCTAGAAAAATAGCACTGATGTTCAGGTTATTGCAATTAGGTTTTTTCAAGTCCATGATTTTAACTCTTGAATATTTGTTTGTTTGTTTTTGTATTGTACCACATTTTGCTTTTTACTTTAAATGAAAGTTACAAAGCTTTAAACATAATTTTAGAACTTTAACATACATAAAAATAACCAACTAAAGCAACAAGGAAAATTTACTTTAATCCAAGTATTGAAAGAAGCAATGATGTATCAGTAGTTGTGTCGCTAATGCAAAAGGAAGGGACCTAAAGAAGGTCTGATCCCCTAATTGTCTCTAATCCCTTAATTACATCTGCAAAAATAAAAATCCAAATCTCATGAACACTGTGCCTTAAAGGTTGCAGCTAGGGATTCAAGCATATTATTCTGTTGGTGCCTGCAGTATGCACAGGTCAGGTCTATTTTCTTTCTTCCCTTACATCCAGGATACATCTGTGGCCAAATGTAGCACTGAAATAAGTTCCCTTGCAGTTGAGAACATTACGCTCAGAATCAATTTGGCTCACTCCTTCAAGAACGAGGCAATGTGCATAATTACTCTTTCAAAAATTAACAAACCATCCCATTTCTTGTCAGTAGTAGGCTGACATTAGAGAGGTGAGGCCTCTTTTTGCCTCTAGGCTCTCAGAGCATAGCTTGATCGAAAATTGTGAGATGATTGAAGATGACATCAGCCTGTTGTAACTGGAAATGTGCCCTCCAGCAGCAGTAGCAGCTGTCATCGCTGCATCCATGTATGTGTTTATGTTTTCAATGGAAATCTGATGGGCCTTGTTTGGTATTTGTAGAGACATCAGACAATTGGGAGGAACTGTGGGAGACAAGAGTGAACATGTGAGCTCCTTGTCATCACAGCAATGGATCACTGTGGATTCCTAATTGCCTCAGATATATATGAAAAACCATAGTGTGCAATATTGCTGCTTGTGCTGTGCTGAAAGCTATCCTTCAGTCTCTTTTTCTGTTTTCAAATAAAAAAAATTATTAGAAATTTTAAGAAACATAATATGAACAATTCAGTACATCCAAAGAAATCATAGAAAAAGATAGGGGGTGGGGAACCAGTGAGCGGAAAGAGGAACATGGAAAGATATGCTATACCATAGTCCATCGGGGTTTTATGCCAGGATCATAACATTTTCTATATTAACTCTCATATACTTCAAAGCTGTAGAAACCAAACAGTGAAATGGAAATGTCAGATAATGGAAGATGTCAGGAATTGCGAGGACCACAATTTTGCATAAGCTAACAGTGGAGACCTTCTGTGCTACTTCCTGTTTGCATAATCAATAATGCAATAATGAGAGATGGTTTGCAGAATGCAAATCATGACTCAAGAATCTTGGCCAATTCAAAGGTAGGGTAAGAGCAACAAAAACCCTACACCCGACTTATGAGAATTTCACTAAATTTCATGTCATGGAGCACGAAACTCCAGATGTTGTTGAAATCCAACCCATAGCATTGCTGACCATTGGCCATGCTGACTGGTGCTGGTAGGAGGTATAGTTCAACAACATCTGGAGGGCATGACCCTTAATTCACATTAGAAAATTTATCGTGTGAGTTCAAAGCTTGCAGGTTGAAGCAATTTGATTCTGTTCATAAAAGAAACACAAGTGGGACTCAGAGCCCAACTATTGGGCTAGATTCTACTAACCCATTCTACTAGCAGAAGCCAGCATAAGGACTCCCACTAGTACAAGGGGGCATTCCCCTGTCTTCTCTCCCATGCACACTGTAAAGGGGGTAAAGGGGGACGCCTGACCATTAGGTCCAGTCGCGAACGACTCTGGGGTTGCGGTGCTCATCTCGCTTTATTGGCCGAGGGAGCCGGCGTACAGCTTCCGGGTCATGTGGCCAGCATGACTAAGCTGCTTCCGGCAAACCAGAGCAGCAAACGGAAATGCTATTTACCTTCCCGCCAGAGCAGTACCTATTTATCTACTTGCACTTTGGTGTGCTTTCGAACTGCTAGGTTGGCAGGAACAGGGACCGAACAATGGGAGCTCACCCCATCGCAGGGATTCAAACCGCCAACCTTCTGATTGACAAGGCCTAGGCTCTGTGGTTTAACTCTGTACTTCCTCCCTAATCTTCTCTGGAAGACCAGGAGAACTCCCAAAACAGTGCTCCCGGGGAGGAAATGGGAGATTGTTGCACTGATCAAGTGACCTCCTTGATGCTACAATGATTTCCACCCATTGACCCCAACTATGCCATCTAAAGGGGCTCTGAATAGTATGCATTGCAAGATAAATAAAAAGGGCCTCTCAACACTTTATGTAAAGCTCAAGCTTTCTGGTTATCTTTTCTAAAAAGCCCGTTCCTAAAAAGGGAACTGTATTTGCTCAAGGGACCCAGATTATGTGACCAAGACAAATGGTATTCAGTAGGTGTGAACATGTTCTTTAAGCTAAAATTTCTAAAGAGCTGCCATGAACTTTGCTGCCCGTCACGCTGATATGAGTCTTGGGTGTAACAGGAATGAAGGAATGGCTTTATGCCATATCAATGTTGGATATAAGACATCAACTATGACCAGAAAACTGTGTTAACAGTGAGAACATCACGTTTTGCATCTGTGTATCCAAAGCCCCACCAAGGTAGAAAAAAAGTCTTACTGACATAAGGTAGCTAAAAGTACCTCAATGAGACATGGCTTCCTTTTCTTAATTATGTAGACTCTAAAAAGGAGTTATTTTCAGGACCATAACGTTTGAAAACTATCTACTTGGTAATCTATTTCAGCTGCCCTACACTAAGAATGCTAATATCTGTCAGATTTGACCATGTTTAGAAGTGGACTCTTGTTAGGTATTAAAATATTACTTATTAAAAGGACTGAATAAACTGATTCTGATTTTGTCACCTGCATTTAAAATCTTTTCTCAATTTATTTGACGGTTATTTTATTATGTGGTTGTGGAGTCTCTAAAATGGCTGGATGATACCTTGTACGGCTCCTTCTGGCAACCTCTGCAGTCAAGCTGGTGCCAAACATATTGCTCTGCTTCCCTTTCAACCACATCAGCGAAGCTGAGAGTGGGGTCTTGTCATCTGGACAGCCCAGGACCTCCATATACACTGCCCAGGCTTGTGCCCTGGGAAGGTTACTTTGGTGCCGCTAACACAGCGGTTTGACTTCATCCCCAGAGGAACACTCCACTGTCTCTATTTCTTGAGATGAATGCCAACAACCCAACCCATTTTTTCACATGTAAAATTTTGAAAGAAGAAAGTTTTTTTTTTTTTAAAAAAAAGACTATAGATAAACTAAAATAGTGATTTCTCACATCTCACTTTTAATTTTTTTTAAAAGCAACAGCTCTGATACCCAGCAATGTAGTTACACTAAAATCAATGGGATGTAAGTGAGTTGCAACCAATAGAACTAACTTCCACTGGATTGGGGCTATCATATCTGGGTGCAGAAAGCAGAAGTTTTCCAAGGATGTGGCTTCCAAGACAGCTTCTTGAAAGCAGGTACTTCTCTTTGAGTCAATGGTCAAAGGCCTGGAAATGATGCCTTATGAGGAACGGCTTAGGGAGCTGGGTATGTTTAGCCTGGAGAAGAGAAGGTTAAAGGGTGATATGATAGCCATGTTCAAATATATAAAAGGATGTCATATAGAGGAGGGAGAAAGGTTGTTTTCTGCTGCTCCAGAGAAGCGGACACGGGGCAATGGATTCAAACTACAAGAAAGAAGATTCCACCTAAACATTAGGAAGAACTTCCTGACAGTAAGAGCTGTTCAACAGTGGAATTTGCTGCCAAGGAGTGTGGTGGAGTCTCCTTCTTTGGAGGTCTTTAAGCGGAGGCTTGACAGCCATCTGTCAGGAATGCCTTGATGGTGTTTCCTGCTTGGCAGGGGGTTGGACTGGATGGCCCTTGTGGTCTCTTCCAACTCTCTGATTCTATGAAACAAATCTCTAACTGCCTCATTTTATTTTATTTTTGAGAAACAGTGCTTGGTCAAAATGGCAAACAATACAAATCTCTTTCTCGATGAAATGCTTCTTTTTGCTCTTTAGTACCTTGAAGCAGCCTTGATCAACCTGGTGGCCTCTGCAATTGCATTGCAATTCCTGTCCTGGCTGACGATGATGGAAGCTGCAGTCCACCAAGTTGGTGAAGGCTGCCCTCAGAGTATATGGCAAGGCTGAAAGCTAAGTGGTGAGCCATTTAGCTTGCAGCTTCAGGGCAACTTTGTGCATCACCAAGCATTGAGGTAGGAATGAGGGACCCATGGCCCTCCAGATTTTGCTGAACTACAACTCCCATCAGCCTCAGCCAGTGTGGCCAATAGTCAAGGCTGATGGGAACTGTAAGTCAAACAACATCTGGAAGACCAATGTTACCCACCCCTGCAATAAGCCGTGTTGAGGTTTTCCCTTGAAAAGCGTTCCTTGTTGGCAAAAACATCCAGCATAACTTCTCCAGAAATATTTTGGGAATGAGATGTTGCCCATATTTAGTTTGCATCCTAGCTCATGCTGTGTAAGGAGTTTAGGAAATTGGTCTGAAGGGCATCTGTATGTACTGAGATGTCACAGTAATTGAAAGACTGGAAACTTAAATGCAGTGAAAGTGATGGCTTGATGTGCTGACAGGCTCTTTGCTAAGTTTCCCACACAGTTTTACCAGAACATACCTTAAAGGTTGCTCTGTGAGATATTTGCTTTTCAAGCACTTGTTTTCCTTATAAACAATGAGTAGCATGCCAGATTTTTTTGGTGCCCTCAGGACCCTTCATGTTGTAACTCATTCCTATTTCATTCATTTTCGCATTTATCACTGAGCGTGCGGTAGAGTGCATACCAACATGTCCATGTTGCTTGAACTTGGCGCACAGCTGTGCTCTTCAACCTTGGACCTCAGAAATGGTTGGATTACAACTCTCATCATACCTAACTATTGTTTCAGCTGATGGAGGATGGGGGGGGGGGGTGTTGTACTCCAAGAATATCTGGGGACCCAGTGTTGACGAACACTGCTCTAGATTGATGTTCAGATAGTGATTGAACAAAACACATAAATATATATTTGCTTTTGCAAGGAGGATTTAGAATGAATGCACGCACACATATTTGCACACAGTCAAAATTGACTCCACCCTAATTTGTACGAGAAGAAATTCTGCACAAAATTTGACTGATGAGGGTATATACTGAAATACCCACCCAGAATACCTATAGCAATGTTCAATCATTTGGTACCCATGAGTATCTGTGAGTTTTCCTGGCAGACAGCGCTGGATATCACCTGTTGTTAAAAGGAAGACGACGACCATCATATGCTAGGTTAGACTTTATATAGCAGCTGAATTTACTGCCTGTTGACCCCAGTATCTGGCAAGCTCCATAATATCTAGAGGAGGAGTGCATTTCTATAAGTACATGAAAAGAGATGATGGACAGTCCTTTCAGACCGAGACAAAAAACAAACAAAACCAAATTCATTTACTGCATAAAGTGTAAATTGGCTCTGATACTTGCCTTTCATAGAAAGCAGTCTTAAACTAGTTCACAGCATCAGAGAATTGTCAGCATCCATTTCAAACTACAGTTCCCAGAATTCTTTGGGTGAAGCCATGACAATGAAAATGGTATAAAGCCTATAGAGGATTGCAGCATAGATACCTATCAAGAGTGTCCTGACATTCTGCTTTTTAAAAACTAGGAATATGACTTGACTTCTGCCACATGGACTTAATATGTGAGATCTTCTAAAGACTTTTGTGGCAGCCTGGCAGCCCAGCGTAAACAAAGGCAAAACTCTTTCTCGAAACCTTGCTGCCAAAACAACGGTTTACTGTGAACTTATCATTTAGCTTTGAAAAGAATTGCCAAGCATTCTGTCTTCAATAAAAGGCTGTTTCACTGCAATTCCCTCCATGAGATCATGTTCATAAATTCGAACCAAAATGTCAAAACATTATTTGACCAAAAGGCTGGTTTTTGAGACACACATGTAGAGAGCAGTTTGCAGGAGGTAGGCTTATAACTTGTGCTTTGGCACCAGAGCTTGCTCACGGAAAGGGGATTTTCCAAACTGGAATTGGCAAAGGGCTTCTATGGACTAATATACATCAAGTGCTTCTCATCTACCCAAGGGTTAGGTTCAAGCAGAGGTCTCAAGTCTGCCTGGATCAAACTCCTCTCTTGGCAGTTATCACTAAGCTGCATCACTTGATCTCATAGTTCAATCACGTCTTGTAGATACTGAAATACTCAAAAGAAACCACAGACATACTCGTATGGTATTAGAGAGGTCCAGGTAAATCCTAGTGAAAATCACAATGAATGAGAGGACTGGAAAAATCACATTTTTTTTCACTAAAAGGTTTATATTTCACTTAGGCACTTACCTAGATGGGCTCCATAGTAAATCAAAATATGTTATTGTTCTAAATATTTTAATTATGCTCCTGACATTGTTAAAAGGCAAGAGGATTTTTGATCTGGATTAAAATCTGACCTAGAAAAGAATTTCTGGTTTAACTCCTCCTATCCTGGCTAATCCCCTCCAATCCATCCTGATCATCTCTCCCTCTTCCTTTTAAACTTCTTCTGGACTGGTTAGTGATGATTTTCCCCTCCCTACCTAGATGCCCTGGTGTGTTGCATAGATGAAGACCCTGAAATCGGATTGTCTTGCAAGATAAGCCAAGTGATTGCCTCCCCCTCCCCCAGACATAACCTGGCCCAGGAGAAGTTATCAATCTCTAGCAAAACTGTTCAGCTGTTGCTATGAGGGGTAGACCACAGAACCTTGAGGGGGAAAGAACATCGTCTCTGGATATAGAAATCACAGGTTTCTGAAGGCAACTCAACATTCATGATGAATTTAGCACAAAGCATGGATGAAGGCACTGTTCATACTTCCCCTCTGCTTAAACGTGCTGAAATCCAGAGGCCGTCAGCAGTGACTGGAAGTAGGCCAAAGATGTGATTCATTTGGTCCCACTCCCCCATACATGCCTCCAACACTTCATGGAAAGGAACTCTTTGACATCCATATTCTAGATGACCAAAATAATATTTTTTGAAGGAGCAATGTTTAGTGAACATCAAAGCACTCTTTGGCTGCCATATGTATGCCTGTGTAGTCACTGTATGAAGAAGTGTATTTTTTTCAGCTGCTTGTTTACTAAAGGGCTCCACTTCTCAGCCTTGCAGCCAAACTTGGTGTTGAACAGGTCTTACTGTCAGAAAGTTCTTCCTGATGTTTAGTTGGAATCTCCTTTCTTATAACTTGTAGCATCTACATTTTTCAGAGATTCTGAGACCTCTGTGAAGATCCCACGAGGCCATTGCTATTATACAGCAGTAAGCAGTGTTGCTCACCATTTCCTTTAATCTGATATTACTTTGAGCTTGCACAAGGGGCAAAAATAAAAATAAAAACCAGAAAATGCCAGAGGGCCACATGGTATCTTCACTACTTCTCTATTTGTGTTATGCAGGCATCATTTGGTTAAAGAAAGATGCTTTGCTTATGGGCACTGAAGAGAACAGAGGACCATTGACTCCATCTCTCTAAACCTTCCCAATTTTCTAATTTTCTTAAAGTTATTTAAGCCAGACCTCACTGGAGTACTAGAAAAGTAGAACTAAGGAGACTTCCCATAGATCAAATAGTTCCTAAGCTTCAGGGTCCTCCTTCCACAGTTCTTCTCATAACTTATTTTCTCATAGCATTTGATCTTCGTCATCTTTCTCTGGCACTACTAGGGCCTTTTTGTCCAACAGAATTAACATACTCAAATTAGCTCTGAGCCCCAAAGGGCCGACCAAGCAAGTAGATTTCATTGGGGTTTCCCCAAAAAAGGTTCTCAGGCTTAGACTTTAGTCAAGTCTGTGCTTGGAAGGAATTCAATAATTGGGGGTCATGTCACTCTTTGTGCCTTTGCTGACTGAATCTGCTGGGTAGGTGGTATTCTGAAGATAGCGCCCCGAGTGGTGGTTTGACAGGGTGGAAGGGAATACATTCTGAGGCAGCTTTCCCAAGCATCCAGATGTTTTGGCTGCAATTCCCATGGGCCTCAGAGAGCATGGCCAATGGCCAGCAGTGATGGGAGTTGTAGTCCAAAATGTCTGAGATTGGGGAAGGCTATGGTAAAGTATTGCAGCATTAGTTGTTTGTATGCAATTCTGTGCCTTGTTTCCAAGAACTTTGTTGTTCACTAAACATTTTAAGAGTTTACAGAATCTGGAAGGCTTTATTTGGACCTTTCTGTTCTACTCAAATGGTTCTTAGCAACACTAAGCCTCATTTCATTCAACAAAACTTCTCAGCCTATCACATGCTTTTGTATCCCACAAGCATGTAAACAGAGGAATTGCCCTCTTCATCATGGAACACTGCAACAGATATAAATTAATGTTTAAAAGTCATCGCATGAAAAACACATTCCCATCGTGGTCTGAGGCACTTCAGAGCCCGTTTGGGGAATGGGGAGATTTGTACATAGAGTTTTAAATTGCTTTGATAAGCAATGTCTGTCAGAGCTACAGCCTTACTAGGATTGCATGTGGTGTTTGCTAAAGCAATGTGGCTCCAGCTGCTGCTTTGAATTAATTTATAATCTAAAGCAGTGGTTCTCAATTAGCTAAGCACTGTGGACTCCCTGTTATTCAAAAGCCAAGCCATGGACCCCTACTTTTGAAAACTGTAATATAGCTATGGTAGTTTTTGTTATGTGAATGGCACCACGGACCTCCTTGGTGGGTTACGTGGACACCCTAGGGTCCGCAGATCACCAACAGAGGACCACTGATCTAAATGCATGCATTCATGTTGCATATCCATAACACCGAAAGAGTTTTATCTTGAAATGCTGTGTAGATCATGTCGAAAGGGGAGAGGCAAGGGATTCACAAAGTTTAACTGCGATTTAAAAGACTTGTGTCCCCCTGCCCAATATTTGAATTTCAACTCTCATAGGGAGATCTTAACATTTTGTTTTGTTGTTTTAATATTCCTTTCACTTCTTTTTCCAATCTACATGGACTTAGGATGGTGGATTCACACACTACAGCATTAGAAAGTAGATGCACAAATGCCCATGTGCTTTGGTTTTTGCAGGAAGTTTTCATGCCCAAACCAGAAATGGTACATTTCATTCATGGAAATGATGTCACACATCATGTCACTTTTCACACTTACTGGCATGCTCTTTTGACACATTGTGATATGCCAGCCACCAGAGAAGAATGTAGCTTTTTTCTAAGTTAGGCATAGCTATAGATAAGTGTTGGTAAGACAGTATCTGCTTCCAAAGAAAGTGGGATTGTTACCTCCGTTGATCAGGCTAGCACACACACACACACACACACACAGTTTCATATATGCTTAGTAACTTAACACTTTCCTTTGTTCATATTGGCTCCTTCCCATTTGCTTCCAAGCACAGCAGCTTAGTGTTGTTTCTGCAGGGCCACAGGATGCTGAACTTTTGCTTCCTAATCAAGAGCATAGCCTGTGTGAGCAGTGATAACATAACATTTTGAGGATGAACTCCTGGGGAGCTATCAGTATACTCCTATGCTAACTGATAAGGAACACCATTAGTTTTTCCTTTCTTGGAGTCCAGTGATAAGCTGAATGAAGCACATCTGTTTCCATTTCTCATGCTTCGGTTAATCAACTAATTATCTCTCCAGGGTCTTGGTAAAATGGACACAAGAGTTAAAAAGAAGCATGCAAGCTTATGGAAGAGAATGTATGCTAATACTCTTAGGTCGACATATATCAGTTTGTTCTGCACTATAATTCCACTATGCCTTCCTTACACAAGGTTAATAATTCCTAAGATGTAAATTGATAGGGAGAAGCAGCAGAAATATGAAGTGGTGCTGTACAGTGGTCTCATAATAAGCTACTGGGTTCAGTGGAACTTGCTAGATTGCTGTTCTGAGAGTGTGATGGATCTTCAACGGTAGAGGAGTACGCAGCTGCAATTTCATCTGCCCTTCTCTATCACTTTCCATCCACCCCTCTCCTCTTGTCTCCTCTCCTATGGCGTAATACTGGAGATCAACTCACTCCTGCAAGAAGGAAGATAGATGAGGGAAAGGTCTCAGAGAGGAATGGAGGTGGGTAAAGTAATGGCTGCAACCTCTTCTGAAGCTGTGATAGTTGGGGAGGTGCATAGCTCAGAAGTATTTATTTTATTCATTTATTTATTAGATTTATATTCAACCCTTCAACACAAGATCTCAGGGCGGTTCACAAGGGTAGAATAGTAGAGTAGGGACCCATGTTTAATCCCTTGTTTTTCCAGTTAGAGCTGGGGAAACCATGCCTGAATCCTTGTCTGAAGAGTTTGCCAATTATTTCTCCAGCTTCTGTTTTTATATTTCCATAGCATAGCATTCATATAAACTTAGATAAAGCTTCTGTTGTTTCTGTGGGTGAGATTCACCTGTCAGTTCAAGAGCTTCCGCTTGCACAATGGGACTGCCTCTCCACTCCTCTCCCTGCAGCCCCAGTGTCCCCTAAAATTGGCTGCGGGGAGTTGGGAGAACCCCCAGTACAGTGTGCAGTCGGAGGAGAGCGGGATTGTTTTGTTGGATGCGTGTGTTCACAGGACCTTTAGAATTGCACATAAGTATTTTTTTTGAGGCTGATGTGTTCAAAGAAAATATAAGCCTTTACACAACAAGGTTTGGTGGGCTTCCCACTAATTGCTCTAGAAGCAAAGGAGGTCACAGAGCAGACAGTGGACAGAGCAACACACAGTTGTCCTGGTCTTTCAGTGACTGCGTAATGAATTTCTGTTGTTGCTGCTGCAGCGGCTCATATTCTCTTAACTTCTCCCCAAAGAGAAAGAAAAGGAAGCAGGTGGTGTAACAGGGGAGGAAAGTTTACAACACACACAAAATACTCTCGTCCAGATTCTTGGGAAACAGTTAAACTTCGGGCATCATTTTCCATCTTGTCAGAATTTACCATTCATTAGCACTCCTGGGAGTTTTCTTTCAAAAGTTAGCATCTAAAATGAAAAAAAAAGTCAGAAAGGCTGGCACTGAAGCTTCAGCTGGTGAAAAATGTAGCTGCCAAGCTGACTGTAGGGGGCAGGCAGTCTCTGTATAAAACAGTTACAGGTGGGTAGCCGTGTTGGTCTGCCATAGTCGAAACAAAATAGAAAATTCTTTCCAGTAGCACCTTAGAGACCAACTGAGTTTGTTCTTGGTATGAGCTTTCGTGTGCATGCACACTTCTTCAGATACACTGAAACAGAAGTCACCAGATCCTTAAATATAGTGAGGGAGTATTACTCAGAAGGGTGGTGGGAATGGGTGATCAGCTGATAGGTGTGGAAAACCTGTTGACGACTCTTAATGGCTGCAATTAGTCTTGCAGGGAAAGGCAAGGGGTGAGATGGCTAAAGATAGCTCATACCAAGAACAAACTCAGTTGGTCTCTAAGGTGCTACTGGAAAGAATTTTCTATTCTGTATAAAACATTTCATCTTAATCAGGTACATGAGTTGCCGATTTGGAATTCCCTTCTGAGCTCGATACAAAGTGCTGGTTTTAACATTTGAAACCCTTATTGACTATGCTGGCCTTAAGATCAACCTCAAAGGCCTGTCACTAAGAATGATCAGGTTGGCAGTGCCTTCCCCATGCTGGCCCCACATTTTTGAAATATCCATCTTTTGAGTGCTTCATTTGTTTCAAGTGATCCCTAAATACTTTTGGGATTGAGTAATTGCAGGCTTTCATTTGTTTTATTTTGCTGCCGCTTCTTTTAATAATTTATTATATGTTCTTTACTTTATTGTTTAAATAATTTTGTCCTCTTGCCCCCAAAAGGTAGCTTATTAAGAATGTAAATAAATGCAATATTCATAAAAGCAATGCAGTTTTTTGAATCTCCTCTCCCACCTCTCCTGGAGCTGTTTTACATTGACTAATTCTCATCTCATTCTATATTCCTGATGCTATAAAATCAACATGTGATGACTTTGGCCTTTCATGTTTACAGGCTGTCGGGATCTGAAAAAGATGTAAAAGTAGGATGGAGCGAGCACTAAGCCAGAGAGAGGCAGCTGAGCCATATGAAGTTACAAGCAATACAGCTCTGCTGTCACACTGCTACTTCCACTAGATCCGGTAACCGTGGAGGGAACTTAACACACTTAAGAGATTTTCCATCCCACACATGATGTCACCCTTCCTCCTTTCATTTCTCAAAATGAAAACTCTGTAGGTTGGCCTTGATAGCTGCCAACTCCTTTCTCCTTGAACCTCTCATAGACTCTTGGTGGTCCTGGGCATTCTCAGGATGTTGAATTTTCCACACATTACAAAAGTCTGCAGTTGTGCTGAACAACAGTAGAATACACACACAGCCCTGACCAGTGAAAGCCATTGCTTTGGCTCTGTCAGTTCTTTGGTTATCTCCTACTGTCCCCTCTCAGTGTTAAAATTTATACATAAATCCACTAGGGCAGTGAAATGTCATCTTTGCTTTTCTTACTCCATGAAGCCCCTTTGACATTCAATGGTCTGGGGCCCCAATATATGCAAGAATGCTTTCTTCCTTATTGACCTGCCCATACATTAAGATAAGTAGATGGGCCATCTTGGAAATTGCTATGTCAGATGGTGTGTACATGGTGTGGAGGCCTTGGGGGGGGGCTTTTCAGTGGTCGCTCTTCATCTGTGGAATTCCTTCCCTACTTAGCACTGGCGTAGGAAGGGCGAGGCATAGGGGGTGGGGTGCCCCGGGCAGCGCGATCCTGGTGGGGTTCCATCTTGGCTGCCCCCCACCCGTGCTGTGCACCCCGCTCCCAGAACACGCACCCCGCCCCTGTGGATGGCACCCCCTGCCCCAGAACACGCGCCCCACCCCATGCAGGCAGCGCACCCCGCCCCAGAATGCACGCCATGCCCCTGCAGGCGGCACCCTGCCCCACCCCCAGAACGCGCGCCAGCCCTGCCACGCCTGCTTCCCACCCCCCAGTGCCAGAGCATGAAGCTCTGTCACTGCTACTTAGGTATACCTAGCCTCACCTCTATATAATTTAAGGAACAGCCAACCTAGCAGTTTGAAACCACGTCAGTGCAACTAGATAAATAAGTACCACTGCGGTGGGAATGTAAACAATGTTTCTGTGCACTCTGGTTTTCGTCACGGTGTTCCGTTGCACCAGAAGGGGTTTAGTCATGCTGGCCACATGACCCAGAAAGCTGTCTACGGAGAAAACACCGGCACCCTCGGTCTGAAGCGAGATGAGCTCCACAACCCCATAGTTGCCTTTGACTGGACTTAACCATCCAGGAGTCCTTTACCGTTACCTTTTACCTACCTAGTCTCACCTCTATATAATTTAAGGTGCATCTTTTTCAGCAGGCACTGGGAAGATGAGAGACCTGGATAAATGGATTAATTTTTTGCTCCTTTTCTTAGCAAATGGTTATGTGTGGCTTTATTCAGAGACTGTATATTTTTAAGGGCTCTTATACTTTGTTTTTCTCTTCTCTGCTGTTGTTGTAAACCATCTTGCGGCTAGTGCAACAGGCGGTGTATAAATCCTGTAAATAAGCAAATATATAGAATTACAGTGCTATACAAATAAATGCAATATATTAAAGGATGCAATCTCTGGCATATTCCCCCACCCTACCTTAATATCCTGTTCTAGGCTCCTCCTTAACTGAGGTGTGCTGGGTGAGTAGAAAGGGCTAAACCTGTCAATGCACTGGCCTTGAGGAATGCTTTCCCCAGGAAAACTTGTGACACCGTGGTTGTCTTCTTCCTGCCTTGTTGAAATGAGGCATTTGAGGAACGCCTTTGGTGGAAGCAGAAGGCTGCTGGCTACAAACAAAAATACCTGCCCCCAACTCAGATGCAGTGTTGTCAGTGGCAGAAGAAGCATCTCCGGCACCTGGGGCGGGGTGCACATGCACGACACTCATACAGATGCCACGTACGTGCCCTCGGCTGCTCTACAGCTGGGGGGAGGCAGCGGGCCATCAAGTCACAAACCCGAGGGTGGCAGCTGGGTCGTACCGCCCCCCGCCTTCGTACAACCCTGAGTGTTGTGAGGGTTTTTGCACAACAATTCCCTGAGCAAGCTGCTATTTTACGCTGTGCCACCTACAGTCCACCAAGGATCAGCACAGGCTCGTGACTTTTGTTTGTGTCAGGTCTACCAAAGTGCCTTGAAAGATGGTTATTGCGTTAAAATGACATCAAATCAAACTGGATATGCCACACTAGGGCGGACCATTTCCGTAATGTTTTGGCAGGATCGACTTAGCTTTAATTCCTCTCCAAAGTGCTTCAATGTGGCAAAGGTATCTATAACTGCTCAAACGAAAGACTGTAGAAAGCTTCATTGAAAGAGAACAATGGCGCCTAGTAAAATTAAAACAAACACATACACAAGGGGGTGGGTTTGAGGAAGGGAAGCGAACTGTCACTAAATGTTTGCAGATTAAGAGTAAATTCAAATATTTGTTTCATTTTAAAGCCTTTGCCCATAAAAGCTATTTTGAAATGTCTTCAGCTTTACCACAGAGCACTTAAAACTGTTCCATAATATTTATTTTTATTTAGGAGGGAAATCCTGCCAACATCTCTCAGTTTCATAGCAGTTCCCTAAATTTGCTTCTCAGCTGATAATTTGTTAAACCTTTTTCTACCCTGCAAGATTTGAAATGGCTCAGTCACAAAAACAGCTGGGAACCTGAGTTCATAATAAAAGTGCTGAGAGGCCTATTGATTGGAGGAATTCTCCTATTATATTGCTACACTCTGTACAAATTGTGCCTCACCAAACCAAACAGAGCTTACCAGCTTTATATTGTGTGCCTGTCAAGTGTTTGATTATTGCCTCCCCTCCAGTTTCACAGTCTAAGACAGGCAGCAGGGGGAAAAGGGAAGGGAATAGAACATTTATTATTTGTCCTGGCGGGCCATCATCACCTGTTGTTAGTTCTATTAACACTGGCATAACTTTCAAAGGGATGGAAAATAATGCCTTGGCATTTTTTTTTCTTATGCAGAGATGAATTTAGTGCTTGCCACCAGACAGACAGACATGCACAGTCAAACTGAGCAGGTTTGAACCCCACAATCACCAGCTGATGAGCAGAGGGTTCAATTCTGCTAACTGCAGAGGTCTGCTTCGCCATTGCATGCCCTGCAGTATTTTGAGGGGAAATGGACCCTCTGAAAGACCAAGATTGGCCCGCAGGCCAGAGACTACCCCTCTTGTTCTAGAGATCTTTGGTAGGACCTAATGTATATTATATACTGAAATAAATGCAGGAGTTTATATTCCTTCTGTGGATATGTATGGCATTAAGGTGGCCATGTATCCTACTCTACAGAGGACAGTCCTCTATCTGAAGCCATCCTCTAGTCCAAGTTGAGATTAAACATAAAGAGCTACAGGAAGGGAGAGTGGCAGCAGTTGCCTTGAAGTTGCCCATCCAGAATTCACACCTGGACAGCAGACTGAGTAGGTAGGCACACAGGTCACCTGATCTTGTTCCTTGCTATGGTGAGATGTACACAATGAAATCCAAAATATACATATTAGCAGGAGCTAAGAAACACAGTTTTTGAAGAAGAAAAAATCTCAAGTGCAGATCATGTTTTTGCTAATACAATTTGTTTTACAGGGATACACATGAGGAATAGATTGCTTGTAACTAGGAAATAGGTTGTTGCGAGGAGGGAATCTTCTGTGGGTTTTTTGACTGGTTGGGCTTTGTGATTAAGCCCAATGATTTTCTTAAATGCAACAACATGCAATGTAGGCTTTATGCTATGTAACAGACACATGCAATTGTTTTGAAGTCATATATATTTGCATTTCTTGCAAACCACAATTCCCCTTGATTTTCTTGGACCATTTCCTTTTGACTTCCTAGCATGTTGTCAATACTATGCACTCACATGGTCATGCTCCAGCTATTTGAAATTCTGTTGTTCCTCATGCAAAATTGTTTACCCTAGAAGAGAGACCAAATTGATTATCCTTGTTCAAATCTATCAGTGTTAATGGGACAGAACATAACAAAGAGGGGTGACTGTTTCCAAGTTTGTGCTGCTGTGAAGCTTTTTCATGAAGAAAGCTAGTTGTCTGTGTGTGTCCCCCCATAAGCTCTGATGTATACTACAACCAAGCACGATCTTCATTCTCTGCCATTTTTAGCATTGTTCTTCTCAACATTGCCCCAGGAAGTAATAAATGCTAACTGTGGCCCATTCACACCACACACTCCAAGCACTAGGATACCACTTTATACAGTCATGGCTTCCCCCAAAGAATTCTGGGAGCTGTAGTTTGTTAAGGGTGCTAAGATTTATTAGGAAATCTCCCTATTCTCCCAGAGCTACAATTCCCAGAGTGGTTTAACAATCAACCCTTCTTCCTAAGGAATTGTAGTTCTGTGAGGAGAATTGTGGTCTCTTGATAACTTCTAGCACCCCCTAACAAACTACAGCTCCCAGAATTCTTTGGGGGAAGTCACCACCATTGAAAATGGCATCATAGTGCTTTAACTGGTGTGACTGTGGCTTGTAACCAAAGGTTTGTGCGTGATTCGCTATTTAGTTTGGCTTTGAACCCCTGCTCATTACTTATTGCCTAGCACATTTATAAAGCAAGGAAGATGAAAAAGAAATACATGCTTGCTTTTCTTTAGGGTTAGGTTCAAATTCACCCAGCCGAGGTCATAGTTTGCACACCCTCTTCTCTATCAGGCTTACTGCTTCTCTAGCAGTAAATGCAGAGGGGCTGTAGCTCAGGAATAGAGCACATGCTTATCGTGTTGAAGGTCCTAGTTTCAAGCCTTGGCATTTCCAGTTGAAGGATCAAATCACAGATGATACAAAACACCTTTCTGCCTGTGACCTGCTAGATTTGTTTTTGGAGACACTATTGAGTGAAATTGGGTTATAACGTTTGACTAGGTTTAAGACAGCTTGCATGCTCAAATGTAAATTTCTCCGCTGTGTTTTTTATCTGGTTCACAGGGTACAGCTCCATGCAATACTTTTGAGTTCTTTTCCATTGCTCCTCATAGTCCAGGTCTTTCATTAAAAAAGAGAAGCAGTTAGCTTCTGAGTTTAATTATCTGGTCCCAAACAATTGCACAGGTGCAATATTTGGTGTTTGTGCAATATTTTGGCAGGTGCTTCATGAAGATCTGTGGTCTAAGGCTGGGAGCAATCCAGCTATCCTCATTAAACGAGAGCAGCAGTAGGCAGGCAGGCAGATATTCTGCTAAAGTTTTAACCACCCTCTGCTCAACGTCCTCAGTCAATGTCAGTGCCTCCTAAACTATGAAGAGCAGAATAGAGACAAGTAGCTGTCATTGACAGAAAGGAGGCCAAGAAGATTCAACAAGTCATCTGGGATTCAGTCTACCTCAGTATTGTCTATGCTGACTGACCAGGGAGATGCTTGGGATTGAACCTGGGACCTGCATGCAAAAGCTCTGCTACTGAGCTATGACCCTTCCCTGAATTTATAATACTGGCATATAGTATAGCATTCATGGAAAGAGATCGAGAAGGTGCCAAGTAATGCCAAGAACTCAGAGTTGTTACAGATGGTTGATAAACCATTGTTCTTAAAAACATGGGTGGAACATGAAGGAAGGAAGGTCTATATAAGAGGAAACAACTAGGTGCAGAGCAATGAATTACCGGTATATATTTTCATGTTTAATGTAGGAAAGCAATTAGTCAGCAAGGCTGAAATTTCTGTGCAAGGTATTGTGATGAGGGTTTGGGCAATTTTGGTTTGAACTTCTTTTGGCCTATTTACTGTTTACGTGGACAGGCGGAGTCCCCCAAACCCTAGACGACCCCCGAGTGGAATAATGACACAAGACAACGTGCTATGGGATTAAAATTGGCCACAACTTTATTAAGATTCAGATGTAGGGAGACCTTGGCTCAGGCATTGGGCGTTTATCCTTCCCAGCCCCCAGCCGGGGTCTGGGAAATGTCAGGGTTATCCAGAATGTGTGGGGATTGGGCTGGCTCTGGAGAACATATGTTCAAGCAGAGAGCCCACCCCCTGTTTTGCCGCCACTGGTGGGGGAGAGCAATGACAACCTCTCGGCGTATGGACAATGCCTCCCCCCAATACCCCTTTAATGGGTAACCCTGTTATCGCCACCACACTGGGGGCATGGAGTCACCGCCCCATGCCCCCCCTTTAGGAAGATGACTAAAGGATTCCGCCCAAGGCCTGAAACCGCCACCCGAGACTGCAAACTCACGGTCTCGCCGCCAAGACTACCTACACCTGAAAAGACGCTTGCAATTCACCAACCATTCCAAAAGGCCATGCCTAATGTCACTCAGCCAATAATCATTACCTGTGGCTGAAAGGTGCACGCCATTGGGCCTGAATAGTTCCTTCCTGCATATTTAAATGCTGGGATGCTTCCAGCGTGGCCCCCACTGCACGAGTTTGCTGCCCGCAATACCATATTTATTTATTGTTTTTGATAGTGTACGTAAGCCTAGTAGGTGTGAAGTTGCCTTGCCATGGCAAGCATGGAAGAAGTTCTGATCAGGATATAGTGACGGTAGGGTGCATGGCATGTAAGCTTTCCAAATCTGCGGTTGCAGTCTTTATCAGCAATATGCTCTTACAAACGACCATGTCCTTATCGCCAAGGTGTAAGCCAACCGCATCTGGCGGGGGACGGAATGCAAGCTCGTAACGCAACCAAGGCATCAGCTCATCCCAGCACATTCCGCAATGACCGAACCATGAAATGTCGATCTTTGGCTGAAGGCCCAGTTGTTCATCAGATAAGCCCGTGGTGGCATGGACCGCTACCCAATGTACTCTGCTGTGGCCGAAGATCCACACATGTTTGGGGTGCAAGCCTGAAAGAAAGAATTATACGGTATTTGTCAGTGCCTGCTGATTTTGCCTGAAATAGCCCTTGAGGGTGTATGAGTGCCACCGCCCCATTGCCTTTATGTGATCTGCAGGTAGCCCTGCTTGCCACTGCTGTGGTTGCTGCCCCAGTGCGGAAGGAATGGTCAGAGAATTGTGCCGGGTCGCCTCCGCAGGCGTGAATAGCCTTCTGTAGCACTGCCATGAATTGACAACGGGTCATAGGGCGGCCTGTAGCTTGAGTCAAAAGAGGACCCGGCCCGGGGGGGGGCACACTTTCATGAATTTTCACGTGTCGGAAACTGGGCATGGTCCAGCTTGAGGGGAACGTGCCAACGTAAGGGTGGTACCCTTGCCTAGCTGGTCAGTTTTTGAAGCGCGTATTCTGATGTGCACCTTTCATTGTCAAAGCTGACATCAGCAACTGTCAGACCCCTGTGATAGGTTGATCTTGTGTCGCTAATGCACTCTCCACTCCGGAGAGCACCGACAAAGGACATAGAGAAGGCGGCCTGAAAGAGCCTCACTTTATACATAACGGGAACACAGTTAATGAACATCTATTCCCACCACCCTTTATGTTGATGCATACTGTGCCATACAAGGCTAACAGGCACAGCCTATACACATAGAGTGGAATGAAGTGGCAGATTGGACCATAATACTTCAGACTGCAGGGGGAAAAAGATCCAGAGGCACATTCCACTGTCTCTTGAGACAGACGAATGCCAACAATCCAGAAGGTGCTGAACCACATAAGTACTGTGTCCACTCCACTGAAATTAAAAAATTAAATCTAACCATGTGGAATACACCCCATTGGCTACCTTTGTGCTAATGTAGCTAACACTTTTTGGACAAGAAGAGCAAACACATTAAGTGAAATAATGTTACATAGTGTCATATCATATATCTGTTTTACTGAAGGTATTAAGTAAATGTTTGTTTCTTAACTTGTGTGGGTTCTGAAAGCCATTACGATTCAGAAATGGAATTCTGCAATACTTGAATAAACTTTCACCTAGGTCAACAGCCACTGTTTAGCAAACTGATCCTATAATGCAAAATGTGGCAGTGTATAAAAAATTAAGTGGTTACAGCATGATAAACAGAGACAGTGCCAAGAATATCAAGATTGTTCTTTGCCTTAATAGAGCCAGAAAACTAACTTTTAGCATGTTGTAGATTGGCAGGGGGAAAGCCTCACTGCTTCCTTAGGATTTTATGAACCCAGAAGCCTTTTAGTCTTAATCTGCCTTTCTCTACTTGTACAGAACTCCCACTGGGAGTTCAAGGATGGGGCAGACTATTTGTTCAAAATAACTGAAATAAAGAAAGTACTAAAGCAGAAGTAAGCAAAATGTTTTATAGAAAGAAATTCCCTGGTTGCTGTAGTCAGCTGAAGGATTGTCTATAAAAAGTGATGCGCTTGATTTAACTTGACCACTCAGTTATCAGAATGATATTTGGTATGCACGTTATGTGGATGGCAGTAGGGTGTGGAGTTAGCCAACATGGCTGTCCCCCACAGGTTGTTCATATGAAATCCCTCTGGTATAAGGCAGCTTCTTGTGTCCAACACATCAGAGGAACAGATAAATTACACATATAGATTGCAACTAACTATTCCTTTCCTTCAGACTTCTAGGACAGTAAAACTGCATAGCCAGGGAAGATTTCTATATGACTGTTTTGAAAACACACACACACACACACACCTAAAGTGGCACAAGTTCTGTAGGTCACTGTAAGGCATGCATAGAGCCTCACCTCAGCCCCACTCCCACATTTCTCCAGTGAACTGAATCTTCGACTGAATATCCTGATGAAAGGAATCTAATATGAGTTTAGCAAAGGGCTCTGCATTTTATTATTTGCCTAGCCATTGAGGGACAGGAATGAGGGTGTGGGTCAGTTGTGTGGAGAACATATGAATCCAGTTCTCCATGCCCAGCTGTACAGTGGAAATGTTATTACTTCAGAATCATGTGTTCATTTTTGGTCAAAGGCATGGTCTGCAATGTGAACAGCCATTGTTTGGTTTGGAGTTGGAAAGAGGAGGGCGAGACTACTTCATTTGTGATGCCAACCCACAACCGGCTTTCGCTGAGTGAGATATAAAACACTTCCAAGCATTTCTCAGGCCTGTATTCAATCACTCATTCAAACATATAAGAAGAGATGCTCAGATCTAAATATTATTTTCAGTCAGGAAGGCCACTCCCTACAAGTGAGCCTACAAGCCTTTTGACTGAGCTGGAAGATTGCCTGCAAGGGAGTGTGGTACTTGGCCTCAAAAATGTTTCACACACACACACACACACACACACACACACCGCTCCTGCCGATCTATAGGTGGCTGCTGACTGCTTTCATCATGGGGTTTGGACCTCTGTATATCCTCTGGACCCAAACCAGAAGAAGCTGTGTCTATGCTGAATTGGAGGCTGCAGGTATAATGGGCTGGATGAGGGCCATTAAATTAAAGATGAATCCTGACAAGAGGGAGGTGTTGGTGGGTGAATATTAGGTCTGGGAACTAGGTGTCTGGCCTGCTCTGGGTTACCTCAAACCCCTCCTGAAGGATCCTCAATCCATCACTGTCATTGGAAGCCCACTTGGCTTCAATAGTTATGAGTGCCTATTGCCAAGTTATGATTGGTTCAGACTTGAGATAGCTTGGCCAAAGTTTTGCAAGCTCTGATAACTTCCCATCTCAATTACTGCAATGCACTCTACATAGGGCTACCATTGAAAACAGTCTGGAAACTACAGCTAGGGCAGGATTCTACTGCCAGAGTTATGACAGGCAACTCATGTGGTGCCATGTAACACCTGTTTTGCGGATTATGCATTGGTTGCCTATATAAGTGACTGGGCTCAATTCAAGGTCTTACTGCTAACTTACCAACAGATTGGCTAGGGCCTTCTCAGTAATTGTGCCTTCACTATGGAGCTGCTTCCCATTGGACACATGGATGGCTATGTTACTCATGAACGCCCACCACTTAATGGAAACATATCTGTCTCCCATGCTCAGCCTTGTCTGGAGTGTAGAATTCTTTGTATAATATATTGCTGCTGTAATACTGTGATCTTTTAGCTGTCCCTTTGCTCCATGCACTGTGTTAAACAAAATATTGGAGACTGCTTTTGGACCACATCTGCGGTGAAAAGTGGCCAACAAATTCTATAACTATATAAATATGTAACACTGATGGTTTTGTCATGCAAAGTGAAAACAGCAGAGGACTGTAGAATCACAGTAACAGCCCAATCCAAAAAATATTTTTATTGGAAATAAAGTTTCCTTAGTTCAGCAGGATGGACCTCCCATTTTAAGCCATTTCCCCCCAGCCATTCTAGACCTCACACAATCAGACTGGAGTGTGTGTTGGGGGGGACGGATCTGGGAGATGTTTGCAGGCCCTGCATCCTCTGCATGCTTGTGTTGCACATGTCAGAAGGTGATGATCTGCAGCAGGAAGCCTGATGTACATATGTAGAGTCCCCACACGAGTCCTGTGTCAATAAGGTTCTAGGCATGCATAGAACAGGCTCTCTGTGGCAAAACCTGACCCTCCAATGCGGAGGCCCACATGACTAGACAACATGGATGCAATGGGTGGGTGGGGGAACTTGGGCAAGTGAGCATGTCCCCCTCTCTTCCCTCATTGCATGACAGATAGAACACTTCTTTAGTTAAAATGGCAACCTATCTGTTTTGCAGACACCTGCCTGTCCTATGGCAAAATCTTCTTCATTCATTTCAAATGAGGAAAGAGGTCTGTGCATGAAAATGGATGTGCGCACAGCCAAATACACATGGGGCTCTCATCTGAGGATGCATGAGAGTTTCCTTCCTTATCTTGTGCAAGACCCTTAGACTGATTTTTGCTAAAATCTGGTTGGAGAATCGGGTCTCGCCTCCTCCTCTGACCCCCCCCCCCAAGTTAACATCCACACCATCCATTTAAAACACATGGCTTCCCCCAGTGAATCCTTGGGACTGTGGTTTGGTTTGTGTGCATAGTTTGCTTTTTCTGATGATTTGAATGAGCAATTGCTGGTGAAAATAATCATGCCTGCAAACTCTGATGATAAGCCCAAGTCCTAACCACTGAGTAGCATAAAATGTTTAACACTCAGCTAAGAACATTTATTTCCCTTGCATATTCCTTTGGCTGAACATGTCATTTTACTGCTAATGAAGAAACATGGATCCATGGCAGTGATATAATTTCTTCTTAATTAAGACTCAAGCTGGCCAAGTGCTTCCTGTTGTTTTGTTTAGCCACTCTTGTCTCCAACCGAAAAAAGTTGGGTTTGCCAAACATTATGTTGCTTTGGGCCAGCAACTGGCACAAGGCATTGCTCTGTTGTCATGAGAGCAATACCTTTAATGAAAATAGAAATTAAATAGTTGACCCTCAGAGTCTTTCTTTTTAATGCCAGATATTGCATCAAAGACTTTTTGACGCTTATAAATAAATTAGGCCAGAATACAGTCTCAAGTGTTTCTTTACTCATATGACATAATCTGCTTGTAAGAGTCCAACATATTTCGATCACTTGGGATTTATGAGAGTACAGTATGAAGAAAAACCTTCTCCTGCCCAGAAATCAGTTATTCCATTATTTTATCCATTATTTTATAATGTCAGATGGATTTTTACTCTCCCAGTCTGTAGTGTCCTCCTAAAAATAACTGTTAGTTTTTTTAGTAGTTGATGAAAATGGATTGATTTGTCTGGGCTGCGGGAAATGGAGTCTCTTTCAGTTTTCCATACAGAAAAGTGTGTTGCTCAACACCATTACCTGACTTACCTGTGCTGCAGAAAGTTCCCCCCTGCAGATAAAGAAGTGTGTAGTTTAAGGGGGTTGCTGCACCCAGTCTAGCTACTGTCTTGATCTAGTGTAATGGGGAACCTGCAGCCTTCATAACGTGCTTGTGGCTGCAATCTGATGCACACCTACTGGGGAGCAAATGCCATTAAACTGGGTGGAACATTTTTCTAAGTATATGTAGGATCATGATGTAAGTATGTTAACTATCTGAAGTGTTTCTTAAACATACACATTTATTTGCTACATAGATGTCCAGCTACTGTTCACTTTCAGTTTCAAGGTGTGTAGCAGTATATGCTCTGTTTTGCAACCATGTTAGCTCCTATGATACAGTTTGCCACTGTTACAGAGCACTTGAACGAATGCTGGACTTGGTACAGGTGAAGCCCTGCAAAACAATGTTGCAGTGTGGAATGTTGAGGATTCCAGAAACTCATTTCCACCCCTTCCTCGAACAGTGTGTGCCCACTGAGCATGCTCAGTCCTCATTTTATGAAAAGTGATGCCACAGAGCCTTTCGTGCAGACCACAGCAATCCATTGGGTGCATAATGGATATGACTCTGGATCCCATTAAATGGGCCAAGATTTTTCACTCACTTTCAAAACATTTACATAGTCACTGTTACCTGGTATTGTGCCTCTCTACTATCAGCTGGTATGTTTGTGGCAGCCAAGGTAGTTCTGAGAAACTCTTAGAAAGGTATGTAAAATGCTAAATTCTCAGCACTGCCTCTATAAATTATCCAGCTCCTTCTCTACAAATGATAACTGTGCCAGGGTGTCTCATATATGACACTGTGTTTCATATATGACACTGGCCCTTCAACATTCATACTTGAGTTCTTCCTCCTTCATAAGTAATAGAGAGTATGTGTCATTCACTCTTAAGCCAACCGAATTAGACACCACCGTCTCACACTCCCTGGAAAGATGTAAAGCTGCAACAAGCACTGGTTGTCTAGACCTCAAACACAAAAACTAAATCCTCTCAGATTTTCAGGATTTCCTGAACAGGGTTTCCAGCCCAGGAAGGGGATAAAGGATTTTCAATGATGGCTGCAGAATCCCCACAATTCATCTCTTGCCGTCACTGCAAGTGTGATTAGAGTTTACAGTTCAATAGTTCAAAACATTTAGTCTACCATTTTTTTTGTGAATAAGACTAATAAACATCTTAGCTAGAGTTTGAAATGGCCATCTTCCTGTGTGGCTGAGGTAGGGGATGGTCACTTGGTCCACCCACTTCTGGCCATGCTGAACCCTCCATTCGAGGTGGACCTTGCCCATAAGGCCAATCAGGGCAGGGGCATGGGGGCTGGGCCCTGCCCACCCCTGCTGTATTTAAGAGGGTTACCAGGTACAGTCCCCCCTCTTTGCTGTATGTCATGGGATTTCCCACCCACCTAGTCTGTTAGAGGCCTACTCAGTGGGGGAGTGGAGAAGTTGGCACATGGGCCTTGCTATGGTGTATTTGGTCACTGTATTCAGGGTCAGGGAGGAATTTTCTCCTGCAAGCAAATTGGCTTGCAGGTTTGCGCCTACCTCATAGCATAGCTGTCAACTTTCCTTTTTTTGCGGGAAATTCCCTTATTCCAGCGCCGTTTCCCATTGCAAAAAAGGGAAAGTTGTTCCCAATGCAAAAAAGGGAAGGTTGACAGCTCTGCCTCATAGCAACTGTCACAACTTTGGCAGGCAAGGCATTGGGTTAGATCCTTAGTCACAGGTGTATCCCATTAAAGAGGTCTAAGAGGGGTGACTCTGTCCAGGAGTCCACACAGGCACCTCTCCAAATGGTGGCCTGTGTGGGGTTGTGGCACCTGATCCATGTTGTGGGTCAACTCCCCAGCACATGGTTCCTATCAGGCAGCAACCTGATGCTGCCCAATACCTTAGCCAAACCTACTGTTACCTGTAATCAATAAACTTGTGGCTTAGTTCAACCCAATACCACTCTTCTGTGTTCCTTCTCTCAGCCATCCTTGCACTGGCCGCAGACATCATGTTCCCGTAGTGGCAAATATTATCCCCCGCCCAGAGCTTAGCAATAATAAATGAATATAATGCTGCATCAAAACTTTACCAGGTCATAAGGTGTTTTTTTTTAAAAAAAGAAATTGGCAAATAATCAAATAAGTCATGTATAGGCTAATGGGAATTTGGTCCAAATAAAAAACATTTTTACTGGCCTGATTTTGCAAGTTTTGGAGCACTTCTTAGGCTTGTTTCTCACATTTCAAAGTCTTGAAAGGACTCCCTTGGCCTCTCTGCCTAAAAAGAAATACAAATGTCTCCAATGAGCAGGCCGTGTATGGATCTGGCTCCAAGACAGTCCTGAGAATGTCAGTAATCCAGAAAGGATCATTTCAATAGTCTGGCTTGGAGTGGGTGTCCTTTGCCTCAAGTGGCAAAATGTTTTGAGCTGGCCCAGATGACAAAGGTATACGGGGCCTAATATACAATTTGGCACAAGGCCTCCATTGCCACAACACACATAAATGTACTATTTGTCCTGTATATACATCTTTTGCAGCAAGTCACCATGTTGAATGTCTGTCTCTACTTAACTGCTCTGGGCCCAAGTGACAGGTGTACATCTGTGTGTCCATTTGCAGCTGGCATTTTCAACTCCTTCATAAGAAAGTCTAAAGGATGCACTTCGGAAAACATGTGGCTTTAAACCTAATTAATCTGTGTTTGGTTTCTAGTGAAATGAAGTTTTTCCAAAGGTAGGGGAGAAGCCTTGTTTAAAAAAAATAAAATAACCAAAGGGCAGTATATTTGCTCTCACACCCTGATGCAAAGAGCCACAGGGAATAAATGGTGAATTGGAAATTCTTACATGAATATGGCTCAAGTCCTAGCTGTTCTTAAAATATACATTGAATGGTCTACCGCTATGGAAAACACATCACTGTGAACTGCAAATGCTATTGAAAACCTTAGAGAAATGGCTTTGGCCGTCCGTCCATAAATGGACAACACATTTTTAACAAAGCGTATTTTGAACTAAGCAAGGGCTGAAAGGCTAGCAAAGGGTTCTTTTGATCAATACTTATTTACATTTTCTATTTATTAAAACATTTCCCATTTCCTCCCCATCCCTACCTATGAATGCAATAAAAACAAGGTTTTCAAAAGCCGACAAATGGAAGGTGAGTAAGTGGAAGGGCACCAGAGGTGCTCCTCACCTGCAGTGCCATTTGGTCTCAGGCCAGCTGTGTCTTTTGGGAGTCAAACTGAGCCCCAGGCTGACAGCTGTCTATGCTTAATCTAGGGCAAAGCAGATAGCAATTACTGGGGGGGACGACGACAGGAAAGTTTTCAAAGGTATTCAGGGTTTTTGTAAACCTATTCTTATTTACCTAGAAGGAGGTTTTAAATGAAGTCCCTTAGGGTGTGTGTGTGTGTGTGTGTGTGTGTGTGTTTAATAAGGACTCATTGCAAGGAAGGCATGACACAAGCAACACCACAATGTTGTTAAAGAGAGCAAGAAATAAAGATTTGATCGCAACAGTTGTTGGCCAAGCCTGCTTAGGAGCTGTGTAAAAGCAACACATACAACCAATTTCCTGTGATTTTTCTTCCCAGCATTGATCTAGGAGAATTCCTGGTTGCAGAGATTATGAATGCAAAATTTTTCCACTCAGTCCTGTGCACTATTTAATCCTATCCCACATATATGAAGTGAATAAACTTCCAGAGGGAAGTGCTTTGGAATGAATCACATTTGCACTGTGGTATGTCCATTAGACTGGACACTGGCCCATTAATTAAACTGTCCTTAGACATATAGTCTCTGTCGTTCTATTTTATTTTCCACTTTAATCAAGTCAGAGACGGCAGCTTGAAGATAAATGTGTTTATAGACTGGATTTGGGCTGGTATTCCAAATTCCTTTTAGCTGTGAACAATGACATGACTTCACACATTGGCCACGCTGTCAGGCGGTGGGGTGGGGGGGGGGTGGGGGTGTGACAAAATATTGCCAGAAAGCAGCTCTGAGCAATGTGTACTGGTGCATATGGAATATTCACTTTATCCACACTGATAATACTTACTCATGACACATGCCTCCTCTTTGTACGGAAAGCTCAGAGTAGCTTACGTGGAGTTCCCTGGCAAGGCTGGGATCTGCTTGATCTCAGCAGCATCAATTCTCACAGTGTTCCTTGGGCCCCAATTCAAGCTACAAAGCACTTTCAAGAAAGGGATATGCACAGAAGTGCAGAATGGCATTTTCAAGAGTGCACTGAAGTTTATTTCAGCTCCTTTCAGATGCCACTAGTTTGTATTCATATTTTTAACTGCCCAGTTTCAAGAGATAACAGAACTCCCAATGACATTTTATTTCTCCTAATTCTGCAGTCAGCTACTGTTCACAGTTCTCTTGAGCAGCTTTTATTTAACCTCTGTTTATGCACAAAGTAATGCAAAAGGGGAAGGGTGGATTTGACCCTGCCAATAATAATAATAATAATAATAATAATAATAATAATACAAAAAAGTCAAGTATTCCCAGACATTGTAGAATTTTGATTTTTTGTTTGGTTTTAAAGTTAGGGGAAAGAATAGCCAGGATATAAAGAATATAAGCAGCATACCTGCAAAGTAAACGAAATATTTAATTGTACAAGACAGTGTTTTTACATTTAGGAATATTCTGTATTCAACCGAGATCCACTCAGACCAGAGTAGAAATGATACAGTCAAAGTTTGGGGCTTTTTAAGTCACATTGAGTGGAAAGTTAAGTAGATTCTCAAGTCTCTGCCATTGAAATGGGATTTAGAACTTATAACAACAAGTAAGCAATAATAGCTTCTTCTGTGGAGTAAGCCCCTTTGGATTCAGTGAGACTGAGTTCCAAGTAAGCATTTTTAGGATTATGTATGTCCAGAATAACTTTAAAGTGCTTAACTTTGGTTGAGCAATGCTCTTGATTGAAATACATACATACATACATACATACATACATACATGGTCTATTTTATTCATCATACCATATTTGTCTCTCAAAAGTAGCAATAAATTCTCTTCTCTTGGTAACCTAATGCTGGTCACCTTAATAGTAATATTTATCACATTAAAAGTCAAGATAAAAGTTTAAAAATAAAAAAAACCTTAGGAGCCTACAATACAGTTGGATTTACTTCATTTCTAAACAAAGCTAAAAATATCCCAAACAGATTTTCAGCCATTTTTTTATCATCTTGCATAAAAGCAGAGAGATTTATATCTCCAAATCCTATGAAATCCATTTTTCCTTGTGGCTCACCCCTGCTGGGATATAATAAAACAGGTGTTTAGATATACATTCTTTTGTGAAGGTTTGTATGATTATTTGCCTACCCTAGGGCAGCTAGTGAAGAGTGAATGCTGGTTTAAAGTCCATTAACTCAGAAAAAAGGCAACCTTTCCTTTCACACAAGACTCTACATTCCACCTTGGCATTGGTCAAATTGCCTGCAGGGTGAACTACGGACACCCAAAAGTACTTGATCTGCAGACAGTAATCTAACTGTCAATGCTTCCTCAGGTAGATCTGGGGGAAATGAGTTGGTTAGTTACTCATTCTGTTATTCATCAGCCAAGGAAATGTTGGATAAAACTACATTGTGTTCATAAAGCTTTGTCACAGCCTCCTCTAGCCTATAGGCATTCAGGAGGAGTGTAAATGCTGAACCAATATAGCATTTTATGATATTTCCCCCCACTGTTAATTTCCTGTTTCATTTCAAAATGAGAAGCTACCTGGCTCCCAAAACCCATCTCAGCAGAGCCAATATGTTGTGATTTTCCTACGCATGTGACCATAAAATGTAATCAATCCTCTTGCTGTTCAAAGGGGTCCAGGACAAAAATAATAGGAATTAAAAAGTGGTACTTCTGGTTTAACATGGAGGAAGTCCAAAATAAATTTCCTTTTTCTCACCACATTTGCTAGACTTAGAATGGAAAATATTCTCGTCAGCAATTCTGGATAAATGTTTTCATCCTGCAGAACATTATATATTAGGTGGTTTCTGCTCTTGTTTTTAACAACTTGATGACCAAGTACAGTAAGTTGCCATTGTACCGTAACGAGAGGCCCCCTTGGACACCACCACAATCCTACACATGTCTACTCAGAAATAGGGTAAGTATATGAAGGACTGGAGCCTTAATCTGCTCCAGTCCTTCATATACACACCAATCCGTTCTTCACATTTCTGCAGCAATTTGCAATTTGTTTCAAGAAAAAGATTCTCACGAAAATTCGACAGCATTTTAGTGCAAATTTCTCCTAACACATTTTTGTATGCAGTTTTAATATACAGCTTTGCAAGCAATTTCCCCATATAAAAATACATTTTAAATGCTATTTTAACTAATATATCTGTTTTTATGCACACTTTCCCCTACTATATGCATTTTGTACACATTGTTTGGTTAGAGAACTGCATAATTCAGAGAAGTGCGAATTTTGAATGAATTTTGAATGATAGCCATAGAATGGACTGGTGATAGCTGTGTTTTGGTGAGCGTATTAGTTAGAAAAATGTGAATCAGCTAGTTTCTCATTAAAATGCAAACAAAACCACATTCTTCCTCCATCCTTAGCTGCAGAACCGTAGGGTGGAATTCAACACCACATTCTTCCAATCAGCGCAAGCATCTCAGCTTGCCAGGTAGAATGACCCTCCCCTTTTGTCCACCTGCATATTGTTCTGGGGGTTCTCCCGACCCTGGCACCAGAGCCAATTTTGAGAGGCACACAAGGGGGAGGAAAACCTCATTGTGCAAATGGAAGTCTTTGCACAGGATTTCTTTCGATGAGACTGGTTAGGTGAATCCCACCCCTTGGCAGAGAGGCCAAGGGAGTATTAACACTAGGCCCTAGTGTGATGACATAGTTTAAAAATTATGCCAGAGCCATGAAACCCTGCAGGTGTGTGTGTGTGTGTGTGTGCTTAAACCAGGCCTTATTCACATATGATTTTTCTAATTACATTGCCACTACAGATTTGATTCCACTGTCCAATGAATTTTGGTGCATGTCAGGAGGGCAAACAAGTGAGTGGCTTGGACAGGAAAGAGTTAATGAGGCTTTCCCACATTGGATATGGCACAAAATATGAGATGAAGCCTTTACAAGTCCCATCTCATAGGAGGTTGCCTTGCATTATCCCATATCAGACCATTAGTTTGTCTAGCCCAGTGTGGTACATTTTAATTAGGGTAGCCAGTGCACAGAGGTTAAACTGTTTTTTTAAGGCTGGATTTATGAGATTTTCATACTCATTTGTGGCATTTGTTTGTAAATACAGGATAGCATCCCCAACGCCACCCAAGAGCACAGAGTACTGGGGCCTCTCCAAAATGTCCCTTGCTTAATATTGGCTTCATTTAGGCATGCAAAGTAGAAAATCACAAAGTCTGTTTAGGAAGGTATAGTAATGTCCCCATCTTATGGAATGGCAGAATTGTAAACTGATATGGTAATTGCTCCATACCACATTGCAGTGACATCTGTTCAAAACTGACAGGGACCCATAGCTCCTATATTTCATGAAGAAGGACCCTGGTTCAATCTCTGGACTCTCCAGTATGGTTGCTTTTAAAGAATGAGCTAGTGACTGATATAGAAGACATCTGCCTAGAGATCAGTACTGGACAGAATATACAGTATCGGGTAAAATTCTGGCCTAGTATGAATCCTTTGGCACACATGAAACCCTATCCTACACATGGTTACTCAGATGTAAGTGCCATTAAATTCAGAGGAGCTTTCACCTAAAAGTGCATAGGATTTCAGCATCAAGCTTCTAGATCTGTATGAGCAGTCACTCATACTGATTTTGATGACTATGGACCCAGTCCACCTAAAATTAAACACATATAAGTCTCATTCATTCTAGTGAGAAAGATTTAGCCACATATTTAATTCTCTATTTTAAAAATGCTTGAGTTTGATTGGATTGTGTCTCATAACTGTCATTTTGGGCTATTTGATTTGTCAGCTGCATAAATGTTGTTATGATGAATAAAGCCCTTGGAACAGTGTTTCAAGTACTGTTGAACCAATGACAAAAAGAAAATGTCCCGGTACTGTAGATTAGGATCTGGACTCCAAAGTCAATTAACAGTCAGTGTTTTCCCTGGTGTTGGCTGAACAGACATGACCTCATGCTATTGAACGGCAGTTGCAAGCAAAACAGTTCAAAAATTATCAGACATATTACAAGCACATTCCAGAAATGAAGACAGTTGCCTTAACTGGACTGGGCACAGTTTTGTACAGGATGCCAAGTTCTTTGTTGCTATTCATGGGCCTCCTTTGCATTATTTCTGGATATCTTCATCTATAAGACATTGGATCAGGCCAGCATTGCACTCACTTGTCCTTGATGGGGATGGCGTGAAAGCTAGTTTAGTTCCCATTTTAATGTGACCTTACTTAATTCACACTTCTTCTTTTTAATATTTTTTATTAAAGTTTTCACAATACAGTAAGATAATATCTAGATCAGACAGAATTGAGTAAACAAGAAAGAAAGGAAAGAGAGAAAGTGAAATAGAGAAGAAGAAAAGAGAAAAAAGAACAAAGGGAAAAGAAATATTAGTGATAAAGGGGGGGAATTCTGTTGGTTTACATTAGGAAAGGATTATTTAAGACATTCAGTCCATATCAGTAGCCATCTTCTCCCTTTTCTGTTAAACCATATTTCCTTAAAGTCAAAGTCAAAGTGTCTCATCGTCATTCATTTCTTTTTCCCACAAGAAGTCCAAGAGGGAATCCTAAATTGTTATTATTAGTAGTAACTAGCTTTACCTCCTTGAAACAACATACAAACTGAAACACATTGACCCTTCAAAATTAACACTTCTGTTGATTTGGTGACACAGTTCTGCAACCAAAACCATGTTGGTTCAAGGAACAAATAAGTATGGAAGGAGAATTCCCTGGATGCCAAGATCCAAGTTTGGGGCAAGTACTATTTAATGAGAGAACCCCAGCAGAGATTCAAAGTCACATGCAAGAGGGATATTTTCACCATGAAAACAGCACATAAGTAAGTTTAACCCTCCCCACCCCAGCTTCAATTCTGACAAAAATAGTCCCCACTCACGAAGTAATTGGCACCGATGGGAGTTTTCTCAGCTAATTGCTGCATGAAAGGCGATTTCCCATGAGATCTAGTTTGCAAAGAGAAGAGTTAGGTGCATTGCTCCCCTCTCTGCACTTAAGACTGTCAAAGTTTTGGAGTACCAGAGTCTGTTAGTGAATGGTAGAAATTAATAAACGGTAGTATTTAGATAGTATTTTGGGATTTGAAGGGAAGATACAAGCTGCAGAAATGTGCCAGGGAAATTTTTTTTTGGGTTAGCTTATGCAAACCAGCTTGGCCAGGCTAGCTAAGTGCACAGCCACTGAGAAACAATGAGGAACCAGGTACTGGACCACTGAGGTCATTGACAATGCAAACAGCTATCCTCACCCCACCCCTTCCCACTCCGAAAAGTGGGCAGAGACAGGAGATTTGGGAGGCTGCCAAGGTGACAGGGGGCATGATGTAGCAGGAAAAACAGAGAGGTTTGGAGAAGCGGAGGGGCCACTTAGCAAAGGTTATTGGGAAGGAGAAAGGAGGTGCCAGAACTCCAGGCAGAGGTCATGCAGGACAGAACCATCTTGTCAGGCTGGGACAGAGGCACAGAGATGGTGTGCTGGATGCCTTGGGCTTCAGTGCTGCACTGCTGTAGGGAACAAGCCTCTCTGGAGGTGTAATGCTGTGAGCTCTCTTTCTCTACCTAGACCCAGGTGTATGTCAGGCTTCAGTGAAACTAATTCCTCACATGGTGGGCAGCCAAGAAGCAGATAACAAGAAGAGTACTTACCAAGTCCTTTATTCAATATTCACAGAGAGAGGCTTTGAAAAGTGCCTCTTCATTCCAGTAATGGCATTGCTCCAAGTAAAGTCCCACCCCCTCTGTCTCTCCTATTGTACTTCATCCCTGTGCTGGCTGATCTGTGCTTTCTGCCTCTGAGCTTTCTGTTCTACTACTCTCAATGCATGCCAGGTCCTAGGAGAAGGGGGGTCAGGAATGCTTTCTAATGATAACGTGTCAGCCAGTTGCTCCGGTTCTGCTGCCCCCCGCTCCTCTCCCATTATCTCCCAGCTTTTTTCCTCAGAGTCATGACTTTCTGCAAACCACTGATGTAAATCTATACTACCATCCTCTTCTCAGGAAGGTTCAGGAGAAGGGGGGGGCTGTCTCTACCATTCCTCCTCTGATGTCCAGTGCCTGACAGTGTATATACCATATTTTTCCATCTATAAGAATGCCCCCCCCCTGTATAAGATGCCCCCTATTTTGCAGGACACCGATTTAAGAAAATGAGGAGAGATCTATCCATGTATAAGATGCCCCCAAATTTTGGACATCATTTTTAAGGGGAAAAACCTAGTCTTATACACAAAAAAATACAGTAGATGTAAAATAAACCGTATATCTTAAAACACTACAGTCTCTGACGTGCCTGAATTCTCAATGGAAACATGACCCTGGGTAAGCACCTGGAACCCCCTGGAATCTTGCTACCACTCGTCAGAGATTGGGGGCGGGCTGCAACCTTCATAACAATAATTGGGAAGGAGGAATGTAGATGAAGCTGCACACAGCATCTTTAATGTAATGTGCAGTTGAGTCCTTTCTGAAATCTAGATTTTGCCGTTCCTGCTGCACTTCCCAGCCTGTTTCCCCTTTTCTCCAGCCTTCGTTTTGCATCTACTCATGGAACGAGTCATCTTGGCTATGCAATGCACCAAGCCCCATGGGGGCAGCGGTAATGCTGTAGAAAATTTCCCTTTGCAGAATTATTATCAGTGTATTAAACAGGAGGGATATACAGCTTCCTCAGCAGACAGATAGGCTTATTTACTTTGTCTAGCTGAGATGAATACCCTGTCCTGTGATCCATCGTGCCCCACCTGAGCAGGCTCAAAGCTCTGACAACAGATGGAAGATGGAAAAATGCCCACATCTGGAATGCACATGACTGTCTGATGCAGGTGTCTCAGTGCAGCTTTGCTGCCCTCTTAGCCTTTTTATACAGGTATCCAGATCTACCAATATTAAATGCCCTGGAGCACTGGGAATTTCCTTCCTTTCTTTTCCCCATGCCTGGATGCAACTTTGTGTTATTGTACCATTCATTTTCATAAGGCAGAGCTTCATATATAAAAAAGCGCACTGTAGGAACAGACCTCCTTTTTCTTCATTAAGCCTGGTTATGTCAGTCCACTGATATTCTCTCATAGTATTTATATGCAATTTAGATGTTCATTGTACTTTAAAACCAGCAGTTGGGCAATGCTATTATCGGGGATAAGCAAACTATCACAAAATACTGAACTAGCTTTCAGATTCTCCAGAAGTCTTATTTATCAGGAAATTAGGAAAACAAAAAATAGGCTAGATGTTCTTGCCATGAAGCCTGCATTTAGATTCAGTCTCAAAATAGAGTTTGAACTAATCTCAGGTGCTTCAGGTATCAAGATAAACCTAGGATTCTAGGATAATGAAGTAATGGCTGGTCCCCATTTCCCCCATTTTTTAAAAAAGTTAAGTCTAGCTGTTACCCAGATTCATCCTACTTCAATCATTGTGTCCCACCAATTAGTATACACAAGGCTTGCTTCTACAATAAATTCCCTAAAGTTTGCAGGCAAAATATGTAGTGAAGTTGACAATGGCTTTGCCAATTTCACTCGGTTCTGCTTTGAAACAGCAGCAATTTCAACTCCAAGAGGAACTCCATAACTGAATGAAAACACCGTAATGGTGGAAAGGGAAGCAGCTAATGCAGAAAGCAAGCCATGATGTCATATTTGCGTCCATTGCTAAAGCCTAGCAGTTTTCATTTGTTTATGTGAGATGGGGAAAAACATCTGTATCCACGCAGGAGGGAGTGCTATGTGACACTATCAAACTGGGAGTAATCAAAATGATCAAGGGGTGGAGGAAAGGTTACAACATTTGGGGCCCTTATTTCTAAAAGGTACATAATAGAAGTGTACAAAAGGGTGGATAACAATAGTAACCAGAAATGAGGCCCATCCAATGAAAGTGAATGTTGGAAGATTCAGGGCAATCAAAAGAAATAGTTCTTCTTACAGTCCATAGATGCTCTTCCACAAGATGTCGTCATGGCCGCCAACTTGGATGGCTTTAAAAGACAAATTCATATAGGATAAGGCTATCAGTGACTGCTAGCCAGAGGTGCCAATTTGCGAGGGAGATTTGGAGGGGGGTGACATTGCATCAGGACGGCGTGCATCACATCAGGAAATCACGCACGCAACACACCGACGTTGCATCAGGTCAAAGGAGCTAGGGATGCTGTGGCGGCGCAGATTCAATGGCCAGCAGCTCCTCCTCCTCTTGCTGCAGGAGGAAAGGAGGGGAAGAAGCAGCCCCTGGTCAGTGGTGGAGGATGAGGAGCCGGCAGCCAATGAAGCCACACTGCCGCTGGATTCCCGACTCCCCTGACTTGACTTTTTTTTTAACATTGGAGGGGCTGCGCCTCCCCAAACAAATATGGAGGGAGGCAAAAGGGTTTGGCCCCTGGAGTTGGTGCCCCCGGTGCTAGCCAGGATGGCCATGTTCTGTCTCCACTGTTGGGGGCAGACAGTACCCTTCTGAACACCAGTTGGACTCGGGTCCTGCTTGTGGACATGTAGCTGACCATTGTGAGAACAGGATGCTTGGTAGCCTCTGGCTTGATCCAACAGGGCTTTTCTTATTCTTAGCCTTCCTATGTTTATTCCTTTCCTTTTTTAAATTGCTTCTGTTTATCGTAAGCCTGTAGGCAGGGTTTAGTTTCATTCTTACCACCTAGGCAGTGGCAAGAAGTGAATTAAGAAGAGTGTAAATAATATGATGGTGGAAAGTCATGCACAGGGGTGGGATGATTGTCCTCTTCCGCTTGTCATGGTCTGGGTTACAGGCAGTCAAAGTCCTGGCTGAGGACGTCAGGACTGGGGGCAAGATGGTGGGGTGGGAGCAGGAACAGGAGTCTGGAAGCCAGAAGTCAGGAAGCCAAGGGTCCAAGGATCAGAGAGCCGGGAGTCAAGAAGCCAAGGGTCAGGAACCAGGAGCCAAGGAGCCAAGGCAGGGTCCGAGGATCAGGAACCAGGAGTCAAGGAGCCAAGGGTCCAAAGATCAGGAAGCAAGGAGTCAAGAAGCCAAACACAGCAAGACAGGAATCGTGTTGCTGTGGCAAAGAACCAAAGGAAATGCTGACCTTATATCCCTTCCCAGCTCTTGCCACCAGGTGCTGTGTGTTACCAATAGGCCTCACCTGTGCGGCTGCGCCTTGCCTCTTCAGAACAAACTTAGGAAAGCCCCAATCCTGTGAAGTCCTACTGGTCACAGGGCCTGGCTCCTGCACACACTCCTGACACCGCTGAGCAAACAGTTTTGGGAGGGAAGTACATGGAGCAGTGAGGGAGGAAGGGGACATCCGCCTAGCCAGCTAGATCAGCTGAATCGACCCTGGCGATCAATGGGATGACAGATGTCACAGCCAGATCACCCCCACAGGCATTTCCTATTGCGCATGCTCAGTGTTTTGCTGCTCACCAAAGAGAATGTGGAACAGCCTCCATATGTCAGGCACCATGAACGACACCATCACTGGAAATGTCTGTTCCCAGGCAAAGACTTTGGTTAACCAAGGCCAGAGCTTAGGGATAGTGGGGGAATTAGAGAAGGAAGTGACTGTGAGATGGTGCTGCCATTGTGTGTTATTGCCTTTCTCATAGCATTAATTTCCTTTATTCTCCCCCCTTTTTTTACATGCTTGGATTTCGCCCTACTTAATGAGTGTCATTCATTTTAATGTATACTAATAAAATAAATGATACCATGCAGAAGAAGATGGGGGAAATCGCTTTTGGAACCATACCACTTCATTTTGTCCAGTGTTTGGACAGCTAGAGGGATAGTCAAAATATTTAACCTCTTCTACTTTGTATTATATATTTTGATGTTAAAAAAAATAGAAAAAGCAACCATTTAAGCTCCACGGCATATTTGAGGAAGCCCTACCAATGAAATTCATTAGTGCTTTAAGAAGAAAAAAGCAAAGTAGTTATTTGCCAAGCACATGTTATAGATTATCCATATTTCTTCTTTTTTTCATCATTTTTTCATTGTTCATAAGTCTCAAGACTGGAAACAAACCTTATGACATCTGGGCTTCAAGACAGAGGAATTACTGCATGTCTGAGTCACATAACTGTTTTGTTTTGTTTTGTTTTTTTGGTCCTTTGCTCATAATATACTTACTTTACTTAGCTTTATGCTTTAAGTAACTGTGTTGCAAGCAAATCCGCTGAAAACAAGGAATGAGTAAGGCAAATAGCTGATGCCCTTTCATGACCTTGTGGGGAGGGAAAAGGAAGGATATGGCTTAGCTAGGATGGAAATCAAAACTATACAATGACTGGTTCAGGTTGCTAGCAGCTAACACTGGCTCTCTGCCACTGTGCTGCTTCTCACTGTGTATCCCAAGTTTTAATGAAACAAAGTCATAACAAATATTTCAGCTTATTCCTGTTAATATGAAGGTTAACAAATTCCCAGCTTATTTGCCCAGCAAGGAAGCACTTTCTCAGACATTTCGCCTAAGGTTCATCTCGGGGCTATAGCTGTCATCTGCAAGGTATGATCCAGTCAAAGTGAAACACTTTTGGGGAGCAGAGGTGGAGCTAGCTGCCATAGCACTCGGAGCAGCGCACATGCTGTGCACCTGGGGGTGGGACCATGGGGCGGGACCAGTGTACCAGGGGGTGGGGCAGCATCCCAGGGGGGCGCCGCACGTGGCAAGTGTCCCAGGGGATGAGACACTCATAGGGACAGAGCAAGCCGCCCATGGGGGGTGGAGTGAGCTGCCCATGGCAGGATGCTTCCTGGGCCCCCACTGGGAGGGAGCTGTGCTGCTTTGCCAGCAGCCTTCCTCCCTTCCCTCTTCCTTTTGACAGCTCGGGGGAGGCTTCCACCCCCCCCCCAGGAAGCAGCTCGGGAGCGGGGGGCAACGGTGCGCCACCCGCCCGTGACTCTCAAGCCTCCCCCGAGCTGTCAAAATGAAGGGGGAAGGGGGAAGGGGGAAGGAGGGAAGGCTGCCAGCAAGGCGCAGCTCTACCCCTTCCCCCGACAGCTTGGGGTAGCCTTGGGAGTCACGGGCAGGCAGCGTGCCAAATGTCACCCCCCCTCAGTGATGACACACGGGGCAAACCGCCCCCACCGCCCCCTTCCTCCACCCCTGCTTGGGAGCCAGTTATTTCAATGGGAGAGTTGAAACAAGTGATGGAATCTCTTTCATTGATATCCATGGGTCTTAATATATTAGTTTATTATTTTGTGTAGCTCATACCTGTTGTTCTTCTCTGCCAGTACAAAAATATACACTGTGCATACTGGTGTGTGTGTGTATCAATTTTCTTTTAATTCATTTCCATGTCTCTCATCCAGGCCAGCATCCTTGACTCACAGTGGCCAACCAGGTGTGCAAAGAAAGCCTGCAAGTAAGACCTTACAATTCATTAATTGCTAATAAGTAAGCCCACATTTTGCATTATTCCGGATGGAAATTCAAATTGTAAGACAGGCAGTGACTGCTGTTGGTTTCTCAATTAAACCTTAATGGCCTATCAAACACAGATACAAAGATGACATAATGGGTAATTACCAGGCCTAATTTATTTATTTTCCTTTTATAGTTCCCTATGTTCCTCTCTTGCTTTTTTTCCAAGTGAGAAATGATTTTGATTAAACCCTAATTAAATGAAGTTATTTCTGAGGGAGGTTTTTTTTTTATATATAGACACCAGGTGCTTGTTGTCCGCATCACTGATGGGGCTTTGTTCTGTGCTTCTTATTTAGGAAATCTTCTGCTCCAGCCACCTGTCCTATGGCAGAGCCACGCAACCCAAACAGGCCATCATAAATCCATGAGCAGAGATCTGGATCATGTTAGGATGCCCACCTTGCAGAACAAAGCTGCAGATGGTTAGTGTAGGTACAGTAGCTTCACAAAGGGAAGAGGAAATGCCAATGAATTGTGCTTCCTCGTATTGTTCTCTTAATCTATAGTATGAAAAGGGCAAAGACTGGCATCTATTCAAAGGCAAGGATGGAGGTGGCAAACAAACTAAGGTTAGATCACTGCTGGCATTATGAAGGGTAGAAAAGGTGGAGAGGCCACTTCCTGTTGAACGTTTTCCGGTCATGTTTCAAGACCTTGTACTCTCAAGGTGTTAACAAGCAGATCTAAGGTGATCCAGCTAGCTCAGAACAAAGGTGTTGACAGCTGCCTTGTTGGATATTAATAACACCTGTTGCACTAAGCCATTTACTATTTCCATTAAGTTTGAAAAACACTGAATGCTTGACCTAAGCATAGTGGGTGTCAGGCCAAGAGAGATTTAACTTTTGCTCAACAGTGATTCCTGCTTGAGGTGAAAAGCAGCCGGCATTGGTAACTACTTTGATTTCCACAAGAATTAGCAGTCACAACTGTGTTCCTAGGAATATTGGGATGGCAGGTGACACAAATGGGTTATGGAGCAAAGAAGGAAGAATTAATTCTGATAAAAGCTCCATTCATGGGGAGGGGGGAGAGCTTTCCAGCATGAATAACTTGTTTCATTTATTTTCATCCTGTTTTTTAGGCATCTACAGCACAAATAATCCAGAGAATCAGTGCAGTGTAGTGGCTAGAGTTTTGAACTTTGAATGGGGAGACACAGGGTTGTTGTTGTTTTTTTTCAGGGGCAACTCACAGGAACTCAGTCCCACCATCGCTCAGGTGAGTTCCGGCAGCTCTCAAGTGGGCACCATTCTAAGAGAACGAGGGAGGTGTTCGTGTTGAGTTCCAGCACCTCTTTTTTTTAATAGAAAAATAGCATTGAGACCCAAGTTCAAATTTCTGCTCACTCATGATTCTCAGTGGGTGACCCTGAGTCGGGAACTGTCTGCTTAACCTGTCTCACTCACTGGCTATGTGGTGTAGTCATGAAGCCAAATCTGAGGGAGGGCATTAGATTTTTAGTCATATCGTGGAGGTAGAGAGGTGGGGAAATGGCATCCATCAGTTACAAATGGGAATGTGGCAGCCCCCCCTCCCACTGCAGTGCCAAATGGAAGCAGCTTTTTTCATAACTTGTAAATGGTATTCGGAAAGAAGGCCTTGAGGTCAATAACGTCGGTTAATTTTTGACTATTCCTTTCTTCACTTTTGTTAATTTTTGATAATCTCCCCACCCTTCCACCCCCTATAAACTTGGTGTTATCTTGGAGAAAGTCAAGCCTGGCTGTCATCCAGTGGTATCTGAAGAAGTAATGAAAAAAAGATACATTCTGGAGTTTTAATAATTCAGCTTTTATTCTACCGCTGCATTGTATTTGGACTGTGTATTATTCAACAGATGTATAACATTAGAAGCATTTATTACTTTACTCAGCTGATACATAATATTTAAACTATTTATTACTTTTGTTTGTATGCCAGTTTTAGTTGCTTACTCCACTGAGACACATGGCTTTCTATTCTTTTCTGTCCTCTCATTATATATATGATATATGTATTTCATTATTATTATTATTATTATTATTATTATTATTATTATTATTTTATCAGGTCTTTCTTTCAGCCAGAACTCACCAGAACTCAGCTCTGGCATCTCTCAGGTGGGTGCCATTGTCTTTATAGGAGAACAAGGGTGATGTTCATTGTGAGTTCCGGCACCTCTTTTTCTAGAAAAATAGTACCAGCTGTTATTGTCATCATTCATTGGTTCGTATCTGCTTTGGGGGCATTTGTCTCCTACAAATTATAGACTGTCAAATGGTTTGAATAAGGAAAACCAAAAGGAGACACTCAAGAGTGCGCAAAAATGAACATTTTATCTGTGCATTATACAACCAGGGCCACCACAAATAAGAACAATAGGTGGATTTTCTCCCATTCTATGTATGCTTCTCAATGTCATTGAGTGTGACATTAAAGAAAGCATGTATGCGCACATAAGGAAAATGTACAGGTGTGTAATGGCGGAGCATGATTTGCACACAAATTATAATCATGTACCACAGGGGAGTTCCAAATTTCCCTTTTAGAAAGCCCTACCCCACAAACCATATTTTTAAAATGTTGTGTGCACAGGGTAAGATAGCAGTTTGATAATAGCTTGGCTTGTTCCCTTTTCTTACAATACGAGAATGGAGAATGTAAACAGGCAAGTCTGCGTAGGCTATGTTGGAGCAGTACTGGTCATGTAACAGAGTTCATGTTGAGGACAGATCTAATGGATCATACTCAAGACTGTATTCGCCCCCCCCCCCTCCATGTCTCCAGTGCTTCACTCTCAAATTACTTCCAAGTTGGAGTGTGAGAATCTTCCATTTGAGTGTGCCCTTGATTGGTGAGTGTGCACAGCTTTTGTTATAAAACCATAGAATCATAATTGTAGAGGTCCATGTAGTCCAACCCCCTGAAATGCAGGAATCTCACAGAATACTATCTAATGCTGCTGTACTGATGTGCTAGGATACATTTCAAGGGCACTGGAAAAAAGCAGTGGTTTCTGCATAATACCTTTGAAGGAACTGCCAGTCTGCAGTGATTCCTGTATTTAGATCACTAAATGCATCCTTATAAGCTTTGCCATCAGATTAGAATGAATGAAAAGAGGAGGATGGAATTGCATATTTATGGGGGAAATCCTTGCATCATTGTAACATGTGCTATTTGTTTAGAAGACATTATTAGGGCTACTCGTGCCCTGCCAAAAAGAAGTCCAAATTCTGCTCCAAGAAAGTTCAGATTACTGTGTACTACTTCTATTCCCAAAATAAAATCTGCAATGTTTATGCAAATGCAGTTTGCTTGATATAAATCTGTGTGCTTTCTTTTGAATATGTGGAATGCCTTCCACAACTTCCCCAAGGAGGGGAAGAAAACAGCAGTGGTGCATTATGGGAGCAGCGGCTCACAGGTCAGGAAATATAGCTGGAGGCTGTTGTAAAAGGAAGTATAGCCACAGAAGGAACTGAACTTATGTCTTCTGAATGTGTAGACATTACATGTATGTATATTTCAATGACCATGGTGGCAGTGTTTTTTCTGGGGGTATGCAGTACCAGTACCTTTTTTCGTCTTCAAATGTTAAAAGTGCAGCACTTTCTGTAACAATTTCATGGTAAGTACATACACACTTTTTTCTATAAAAAGCACTGCGTGTAGGCCCAAGTCATCCATTTAATAAATGCAGAGACTTTCACAATCAATGCTAAGTATCAGATTCCTTGTGAAACTCTGCATAAAGAAAAACACCACAGCCAAGCATAAAACATACATTTTAATATAATGATAAATGGGGTAATTCTATATTTGTCATCTATTGTGTTCAACTTGTCCACCACCACATTTCTTCTTCTCTTAAATTCATGGGTACAATTTGAAAGTAGATTGTTCATGGCACAATGTGGAAAGGAGTTTGGGGCTTATACACACTCCTACTATGCGTGCATGGAATATTCAATGATTTGCTGATGGGCAGTGAAACTGAGGAAACATTATGCTGAATATTTAGAAAGGTGGGAAGATTAAATTCTTGAACAGCTTTTCTGAGAAAATTGTCTTCTGGAAAATGCCAGTTAATGCTGAATGAAACTGTTAGTTCATATGGGTAGATAAAGGAAGCAAAGGGCTAAGAGAACTGGAAGGAACAGGCAATTGTTTCTGTCAAGAATTTCATTCCTGGCATTTCCATGTTGGGTTGGGAGAAACTCCTGTCTGAAACCCCAGAGAGATCCTAGTTCAGGGTGGACAACCTTCTAGAAGTTGTTGGACTACAACTCCCATCACCCCTGTTGGCCATGATACCTGGGACTGATGAGAACTGGAGTTCAACAATGTGTGGAGACAAAACAAAATATATAAGGGTCTGGTGATTTCTGTTTCAGTGCATTTGAAGAAGTGTGCATGCACACGAAAGCTCATACCAAGAACAAACTTAGTTGGTCTCTAAGGTGCTACTGGAAGGAATTTTTTTATTTTTTTTATTTTGTTTTGACTATGGCAGACCAACACGGCTACCTACCTGTAATGTGTGGAGAGTAACAGATTATCCACCACTGCTCTCTGGACAATACTGGGCTTGATCCACTATTGGTTTGACTCAGTATTAAGCAGCTTTCTATGTTCTATTATAAGAGCAAGACCCCGATGAAAACATCATTTAGGAGCTACTCAAAGAAATAATTGTGTACTATGAAAAGATTTAACTGCCAAGGCTTCTGCTTGAGGCACTCTACAAATTTGGATATAAATGGTGGAAATAAAGCTTTGATTCAGACCCAGGATAATGAGAACACTCTTCAAAAATGTCCCTTTTTCTTAAAAAGCTGGACCACATCCCTGGGACATGGATTCTAGAAGAATAGGGAGGTGCCTCTGGAAAACTGTTTTGGAGGGAATTCAAAACACTTGAAGAAGAACATCACCTTTCGGATGCTCATTTGATGAGCTTCAAACACTATACTCAGACAGTTACCACATCAAACTTATGGACTAACCTCTTGAGATAGCTGAGTCAGGTACATCCAGTAAAATATTTCCAGCTTGTTTTTTTTAAATAAAAAAACCCTCTTAAAATGAGTTTTCCAAGGTTTCCAGATGAATTTCTTAAATGCCAACAGCTGTTCATATTGTTTGCAATCATGTTATTTTCCTTCCAGTGATGTAGTGTAGCTTCCCCTGTTGTCATTATTCAGTTGAACCTGTTTTTGTGTGTGTGTGTGTTTGTGTGTGTGTGGAAATACATCCAATACTGCTGATGAAGTACATGCTCCTCGGCATGCAGCATGGTTCAAACTGTATTGATTGTTGTAACATTTTCTTTGAGGGCAGAAAAAATGAAAAATTTAACTGGTGCAAAATATTGATGCCATGTTGCTGCCTAGGACTAGACAGTTGGAGCATATTATTCCATTGCTATCTAACCTGCACTGGTTGCCTATTCACTTCTAGGTACAGTTAAAGGTGGTTGTCCGTCCCTATGAAGCCATAGATGAGTTGGGACCTGGGTACATCAACAATTGCCTTCCATTCAATTTCTTCACGTGTCCTCACTGTTTGAAGTTCAGTAGAAGCCTACCAACAGCAGGGCATTTTTGGTCGTGGCACTAACTGGGTAGGATGCCCCCCAGGTCCTAAATCATGTAGGGAGCCTACCAGCCAGTGGTGGGGCAGAGACATCCTTCCAACACTTGTATCAATGCTGCTTACCTGGGGCAGAACAGCAGTGAGGTTGGAGCAATGTGGGCGCACTGGTGGGAGCACCAGATTTGTGGTGGTAGACCTCCTACTGCCCCTCCCACGTCCAGGTAAGTAGCAGTGATGCTGGTGTCAGGAAATTGAGTGTGCTCCACTACATGCCCCACTACTAACATAGGTTCTTCAGACCTCCCCGCACCAACATGTGGACTGGGGAGTGGGCAGGCTGAAAAGGATGCAATAGTGGAAGTGTGGTCAACATGCATGGACCCACTCCCCACCCCTTACACAGCTGCAATCTTGTTGGGGTAAACATTCATATCAAGCTATTACAAGGATTCCAAGAAAAAGAGATGGAGAAGACCACCTCAAGGTTTCTGCCACTTGAACTCCATCCCTGCCCTAGCCAGGACAATGTACCATCAAGCGCTCTGTGGAAAAGATCCTGGTGCCTTTTTAATATATTTAAAATATGTAATTTAGTGCTACTTGCAATCCATATTTGAAGGAGTTGTATTCTGAAAGGTGGGGTGTAAAGAATTGTAACGATTCTATAAATGGCAGAAAGCTATTCTGAGTTATTTACATCTGAGTTGGCCACAGGTGGTGGACATTATGCTAGCACAGTGATCATGTCGGATCCTGAACATCTATTTCCTGGCGCAACAGCTAATGAAATTTGGCCTAAAGGGGACAATATATTATAATGAACACTCCCACACAAAGAGCTAGACTATCCAACTCTGAAAGATTCTTGGATACAAATAAGAACATACAATCAGAAAACATTCCTTCATGAGCTTGTAAAACAATCTCAGATTACATATTAGAGCAATTCAAAATGGAAAAATGTTTATGGGAGATGTCTAATAACTTTGCCTTTTAGTTTATTGCGAATATTTGGAGAAATTAGTTTCACATTTCAGTCACAGTTTGGATAAAGCCGCATTTCAAGGAAACTACAATGAAAGAGTCCAACTTATTAGAACAGTAAAGATGGAAAGAAGAAGAGGTAGAAATGTAAGTCCTACCACACAGATCATAAGGCTTCTGTGGGTTATTTCAGACAACACAATGACAGCCACCCAGTGCTCATCAAACTGTTGGGAAAGGGGACCTGGGATATCAGTAGGTCTTGGGCAGTTGCTTAAAGATGCCAGACCTGAAAGAGCTTGTAGCATTGGCCTCAACTAAAACTCTTTGGGTGCTTCCAGATTGTTGCTATTTTCTAGTGAGATTCAATCAAATACCAGCAAGTTCAGGTTGTGCATACACAGCTCATAGGGAGGTCTTACCACACACACACACACACAGAGAGAGAGAGAGAGAGAGAGAGAGAGAGAGAGAGAGAGAGAGAGAGATTGGAAAGTGTGGGATGACACTTGTTCTGACCCATCATCTAGCCTTCCCACAAACAAATCAGAATGAATGCTCATTAACTGTAAGAACATAAGATGCCTGTGGGAAGCCAGCCAGCAGGACCTAAGTACAACACCACTTTCCCCTCTTCTCACCTAATCTCCCTACAAACAAATCAGGATGAATGCTCTATAAACAGGTCACCTGTAAGTGCCTTCACAATCTGAGACACCTACAAAGGGTTCCTGATACTCCTCCCCAAGGTACCTACTGAGAAGCTCCATTAGAAAAGCAACTGTACCAAGAGGAATCATCTAGGGAGGGATGCCAAATGTTGTCCTTGCTCAGGGTACCTTATTATCAAAGCCTGCCCCTGCTGGAGATCATGGAAGTTGTAGCCCAGGAAAATCTGGGGACCCAAGGTCGAGGAACACTATTGCAGGCAATAGCCTCAGCCCTGAAGGAGAAGATGGTATATACAAGCTTAAGGACATGTGTGTATTGTTTGGTGTGGTGGGAAGTCAAGTTATAAAGTTTATTTTGGAAAAGAAAGTGTTGGGAACATACATTGTCCATTTGTTTGTTTGTTTTACTCCATAGATTTTACTGTATAGAGCAGGTTATATTGGGATGAATAAAAATAACATGAAGGCATGTTCCTTATTTAACTCTGCACTCACTGAATGGGCTGTCTTTTCATTTCATAGTCCGTAGAGGGCAGAGGTATCTGTTGGTTTCACTATTACAACATTGCAGAGATGGTATATATTTCCTTAGGAAATGCTTTATCTCCTTTTGTTTCAGTAAATCAGTGCACCTTCTTTTTGAGTACTCAAATAAAATATGACCGACCCACTTTCCTATTCCACATAAAAACATTTAAATACTAGTTTTATGCCCAAGCATTTCTGATGTATGGCTTGCGTGACCTCATGCTCTATAGACATTATCCAGAGAGATATAACCAAAATCAATGCAATTAACAATACTATAAGGTAAGGGGTTTAGGAGAGCATTTATATGTTGGAGTCATCTGGAGCTGTGCTGAATAAAATGTTTCAACCTAGCTAAAACCACGTTCTTGGATTTAAGGAAACATGCAGTGTGATCATCTACACTGAGGGCTACACTGGTCATTACAGACCCCTCCAGGCATCCTGTTTATTGTGCATGATTTGTGCTCAAGTTGGTATTGGGGCAGTTATTTGCAATCCTGCTTTCAACGCTTGTCTGTGCCTGCAACAGTTTCAGGGTGGACACCCTGCTTCTTTCTCAACCAGTGTACCATCCTGCTGAAATCCTGTAACTTTTAATCCCACAAATGTTCCAGTTTGGTTTTTGGTTGTTGTTGTTTTTTTTAATCCCACGTTTGCTGTGTTACAGTGCAAGAATACTGCTGCAGATGGCAATAACGCCTATAGCCACTCCCAAGTCTGGAAGGGCCCTATGTTAAACAATGTGTTGTATTTAATATGCACTTCTAAAATTAGAAACAAACACTAAGGGTGGGGAGAACAGCATGATTCAGGCCACAGTGTTCACGGAGAGTGAAGTGAACCCCCCCCCCGCGCAATCCTAATGAACATTGCCCCACTCTGAGGCATTTGTCAATGGCAGCTTTCCACTGGATTTGTTGCTGTTCAGTTATTCAGTCGTGTCCGACTCTTAGTGACCCCATGGACCAGAGCACTGAATACAACTGAGCAAACGTGGAATTGCACCTGAAATCACATTTGGTTCCAGTAAGACCAGCTTTTCTCTGTATTTCAGCTTAATTCATTCGTGACGCTGCCTCTTAAGCTCTAAAGACCATTGGGCATGGCTTTAATTCACACCCTGTTATATTACTGGGCTGCATCCATATCGGGATATTAGTCACATTGACAAATGTACCAAATAAATCACCCCCATTGAAACATCACTTGCTCGGAGCCCGGTGCTGAATTCTTCTATTTTATACAAACATCAACATCATTACAGTTCAACAATGCTCACAAGAAGAGAAGCCTGGTTCTTTACATGGTTAATGTATTGTGCATAGTATATTTTTCACAGATTTTTTTTTTAGAAGACTTGTTAATTAATAGCACCTTTTACATAAAACCATCCCATACACATAGTCATCTAAATCAACAAGAAAACCTCAGTTCTAAGAAATACTTCTGCAAGCATACAGTACTGGTGGTTGTTGGCTGCTTTTTGTAAGTTGAATTTACATAGTGACCTGGTATATCGTGCAGCAATGTGCAAACCCACAGGAGAAGTCTTGAGTAACATTGATCAGTTCTCATGGGCATTTAAGTAACACGGCATGACTGCATAGCAACATTCTGAAGCATAAGACTCTGCCAGTGGAAGGCAGCAGAGAATCCCGTTAATAGCAGTGGAAAGTGGTTAGCATTCCGTAATGCAAGCAAAGCATGCTTAAGTCATTCCTTGCAAGATACATCACCATTCCGATTTTTCGTGGCTAGCCGAATATATGAGGTTTCAGTGAGCACAGGTAGCACCCATTGTAGATATATCTCCATGCCTTTTAGAGGCAAGGAGAAGGAAGGCAGGACTCCCAAACCGAATCCTGTCTGCGCTCTAAAGCAGAGTAATCAAGCAGCACCATAGACTTAGGTTTACAAAAGTCTACACAGCATGGAGTTTCATCCGTGTCTATCGTCGACTCTTCACTGGTTCCATCCTTTCCGTGTTTCAGTTTTTTTCCTTTCTTTGCCAAACCAACTGCTCAGAGTCCTCCAATGACAGTCATTCAAAAGGCACTGCTGGCTGGACTGCGCTGAATCGTTGCAGGAAGACCTCGGCACAGTTACCATTTCCCTGGAATAGGCACACCACACTCATACCAGCCCACATAGTAGTAAGGCGTCATGTATCCAATGCGCCCAAACGATACAGGCTCTTGCCGATACTGGCGATAATAACCTGTAGGAGTCAAAATACAGCATTTAGTATCTGAGCAGCATTGCAGGATGTCAGTTTGCATTTCTTAGTGCAGAAAGTATTGATCTGATGTGTAGAGATTATTCCTATTCTAATTAATTCAAGGGGCTTCTGGAAGCTTGACTGTCTGAAAGAAACAAGCAGAAGGTTCATAGTGTTTGGGTTATTCCTTCAGAGAAGCTGAGTACAGCTGGCTTAAACTGGTTCTGTTATCTCTTTCAGTCAAGGTCATGCTGACTATAATAGTGAGGCCAAAAGGATCCTGGGCTTCACTTTCTCTTTCTATCTCTCTTTCTTTCTGGTGTGGTGTTCTGTATATAGTGTTAAGGTTTAGACTTATTATAAGTTATTGTAAGTTTAAGTTAAGTCTGCTGCAACTGGATTTCTTATGGACAGTGCCAGTCCTGAATGTATTGGATTTGTGACCATTATGCTCATTTGCCTTCAGTAGCAGTAAAGCTCTGCTGGATGAAATATAATTGCCTCTGGTCTATTTTTGGGGATCCTGCAACGTGCTTAAGTTTTTGCTCTGCTAACTATATGTTGGAGTTCTGCTCTGGATCAATATTGAGTAGAATTTCATGACATAGGAATGTTATGGTAAAGTCTGGTCTAATCCTGCTGTCTGGGAAATCACCTCAAATGCCATGTCCTTCCTCACTGGATTGCCATTGTGTTATTGCACATGGCACACAACTTTCTGTTGGGTATTCTTGGAACAGTTGCATAGAAAAGGATACATAACTGTTCCAAGAAGCACCTTAGATGCCCAACAGAAATAGTCCCCTTCCTCTTGGGTAATCAGTACTGTTTCTAGACCTACAATTCATTCACATCCAATACCCAGCTTTGCTCTGCACATACTGCTCCATATTTCAGGTTTCCTGTACTTCCCAGTGCTGTGGCACAGAAACTGGTACTTCATACTTCACAAAGTAAGAACAAGAGTGGCATGGGAAGATTCAGCCATGTAGCTTACTGAATTTGACAGGCATGAAGAAGTTCAGTTACCTGTGATGATGTCAACTGCATTCTGCATAGCTATGAGTGCGCCAGCTGGAGAAATAATAACTTTTTGTCTATGCAATTTGAGTGCTGGGAAAATGAAATTTCCCTATAGCAGATGCATCTCTTTGTGGCAAGGTGTAAGGATGCCTCAGAATAATTTGGTAATTTGGATAATTAAGGTCCCCAAAATATGCTTACCTAGGAAAGGACTTTAGTTTCCCATAGAGGAGTAAGGAAAATGAGGGAGGCTGGAATATCAGCACTCACAATTAAAACAGAAGTCAAAGGTATCAGGGTAAAAGCAACATCAAAAATGCTATTTGTAGAGAAAAAGTGACTGCTTAAAGCATTAGCAGACTTCCCAACATTGTTTTCCACACATGTGGTGTTCTATCTGATCACTGTGCCAGTTCCATACTTTCCTTGTGTTTCATATTTCTGCTTTTTAGAGCCAGCAACCAGGCACATCTGGATTAGCTGCCCTTGCTTAGATTGCAAAGCACAGTATGATCTTGTGACTTCTGCATTTTCTGCCCTCAGAACCCAAGGGTTATAAAAACACCACCATTCTCAAAACCCATCAAAGGTGAGTGAACAATTTACAGCGCAGATTCAATTCAATGCATTTGTGTGATGATTGCTTTGCTTGAAACTGCAATATGTGATTTTGTTGAGAATTGTTAATGCTGAGCACCTGCAATCTGCAAGCTGCCTACAGTCCATTCCACCACTGCTGTGTAATGTAGATTTCTGGTACTCCATACTACCAATTTTGCTTTCTTTCTTTTTTTACCTTGAATTGGAGGCAGGGCTTCTACATACGACTGCGGGCCTGTTCTTCCATCCAAGTGTGAATCCACAAACTGGCAATGATCTTCACCTCTTCCCCAGCTATCCCCGATGCTGTAAAATGTATCTGAAAAAGTTGCACATGGGGTTAGAACTTGCAACTGCTGTAACACAGCAAGGGAAGAGGCTCATGCGCAAGAAGAGGCATCTGAAAACATCTGAAAATGGACGGGGGTTGTTCCCTGTTGAGCTCTTTTAGATTGGAGCAATAAACTTATCCAGGTTACTCAAACCTGAGTATCTGTGGGTTGTAATGATGAAATATCAGCAGACTCCACTGAGGCTGGCAGAGGCATCAGACTTTCAAGTTAGGGGCCAGCTCTGTTTAAATTTAGCAAAGACAAAAAATCTATCTGCATTCAAAAATTAAAGGTGAGGAAGTGCTTTAAAATGTCAGTCCAAAAGTCCATACATCCTCACCCAGGCATCCCCATCCAGACATTTAAGGGTTTTAGAATGTCTCTGGTTTAAATACTTTGCCTAAGCAACAGATTACAGTTGAATTTTCGATCTAATGAGAGGGCAAGGAAGGGCTCAGACAGAAGTAATGCTAATCTAGAAATGAAGGGTGCAGATCTCGAAAGTAGGCTTATTTGCTATTTTTGAATATAGCTGAAATAATAGGAGCGTTATGGTAAAAGAATCCACTGGCACAGTATGAAAGGAAGCCAGTGGTCGTCGCCAACATTCCTGAAGTCAGTAAAACAGATTTTAATGTCTGCTATTGGCTGAGAATCCCACTTGAAGATCTCGTGTCTTCTCCTTTTTTGAGTTCATTTTGCCACTGTGCTGGTAGCTGCTTTCAGAGGCAAAGACTCCCTTCTCATTGCATTAAGTGCAATTAGTTGATGTATAATTAAGAATGCACATCAACTAATTGCACTCAATGCAATGGGAAAGCTTTACCTCTTAAAGCAGCTACCACCACAGTGGTAGAATGAACTAAAAAAGGAGTAATTCAAAAAGTGTAATTTAGAATGCAGTGACCAGAGGAGGAACGACCGCTGGGAGTAGCACAGAAGGAAGAAACGCCATGCTGCATCTGTAGCAGCACAACTGGGCATCTTCATTTGCCCCAGCTACAACAAAACATGTCTCTCCCATACCAGTCTCTACAGCCACAGCTGGCGCTGCAATTGTACAACAGTTTGACTTCACCCCCCAAAGGAGCACTCCTCCATTGTCTCCCAAGACAGACGGACACCAACAATTAAGAATGCACATTATTGTGAAGTAGCAGCATATTCTCATCAGAAGAGAGAAGCACACACTTCAGAGCAGGGAGAGCAATACTGAAGCTGGCTTAGAAAATTGAACTGAGCTATGAATTTCTGGTCCCAGTCATTTTTGTATGTGTTCCCTCATAAGTCTTTTTATTTCTGCTATAAATATTTTAAATCAGCACAAGAAGCACATTCAAATATGCATTTTAAGCGCATTTCCTTCTCAAAATATGCATTCTTAGTATTTTTTCTCATGCTACATATGTCTAAACTTTACAAACTGGTGTCTGAGCTTGTTTTCCCACCACATCCTTCCTTTTCCTTTTGTAAACCTGAGGGCAGAGATTGTGGGGTAGAAAAACCAATCAACCAAGAGCAGAATCTTGGGCTTTACTTTATGTCTAAGGCTCTATAGCATGGGTAGGCAAACTAAGGCCCGGGGGCTGGATCCGGCCCAATCGCCTTCTAAATCAGGCCTGCGGACGGTCCGGGAATCAGCATGTTTTTACATGAGTAGAATGTGTGCTTTTATTTAAAATGCATCTCTGGGTTATTTGTGGGGCATAGGAATTCGTTCATTCCCCCTCTCCAAAAAATATAGTCTGGCCCCCCACAAGGTCTGAGGGACAGTGGACCGGCCCCCTGCTGAAAAAGTTTGCTGACCCATGCTCTATAGGATGCAAAGACAAATGGAAGGCTCTAAATCAGGCTGGGGCCAGAAGTCACAACATCCACAAGCCTAGACACTATTTCACTTTTATGTAAGACCCCAAATCCTCAGTCATGGTAACCCCAATGTAAGCACATACAGAAAAAGAATGGCCAGCCACACATCATGTGATTATATCTTGAAAAATTCTAAAGCACATGTTCTTTTTACCACAGTCAAATCCTCCAATAATCTAAAAATCACCCTCCCCTGCAAAAGCGGGACAGCATTTCCCTACCAATTTCTAGGAAAGGATAAATTCTTGATATGTTGGAGGGATGGGGGTTTACCAGCAGCAATGTTCACACTAAATATGGAATTTTGGCTCAGCCATAATTCTGTTGACCCAGATACATACCTCTTAGGTCATCGCTGAGGTAAATCTTGTATCTCAATGAATTGCAAAGGACAACACCTACAAATTTTCTGTACCATGTCCGTTTCACATATTGCTTGCCACTGCATTCAGAATATGTGGGGTCATATTTAAAACTGAATGGGATCCAGATTGGTTCACCACCTAAGAAAAGAGTTAAAGTAACACACTTAGAAGTCCAGTTATCAAGTTTCTTAGCTTGTTTATGTTAACCATCCTTTCTTAATTGATGTTCTATTTTCAGAGGTCATAAAAAGTCTTCAAAACCAACATATGAATCCATTCCTAAAGACATTTTCTTGGAAGTCTGTTGATTTTATCTAATGGTGTTGACTTACAATTAAATATGTTTAGGACTGTAGCCCAAGTCACAAATGGCATAAACCTGATATTCTCCACCGAGCCTTCAGGGCAGTTGTCAATATCATAGAATGAAGTAATAACATATTGTAATATAGCACCATGTCATTGTGTTAGTGAAATTGAGGTGTGCTTTGTTTCCATGGTACTTAATAGAATGGTGTGTCCAACATTACCACTCGATGCTTTTGACTTTTTAAAGTATATTAGCTTTATAATCTTAATATAGTTTAATGTGTTTGAAACTCAGGACAGCTGTAAAATGATACTGTTAGGATAGCCGCGGCAATGGGCATTTTAAAGATGATTTCTTGTCAAAACAAATATTTAAGCACAACTTTATTTTTGTGGGTCTGTATTTCTTTTAAAAAGAAAAAGAAAATGAAGAGAGCTAAAGCCAACAAATCACAAAAGCATTATTGACTTCGGTGTGCATTATTATCTGTTAACTTGATATTTTAAAATAAGCCTAGAAACATAAGCACTTTTGAGGGGTTTTTTTCTGAACTGAAATTCTGTTTTGTTCCCCCTCCCCTAAAGCTAACATTAAATCAAAACAGATTGCACAAAAGCAAGAAAGCCAAGCAGGTCTTTTCTGAACAGCAACTGTTGTTCATCCAGTTGCTTTAGCCATTTCAAACTATGTGGCGGCAATAAGTAAATGCCGCCACTTATTGACAGCCCAATCCACTATCTAATTATACAGAAGCACTTGGATTTAAAAAGGCAAACTCACACGACCCTTGTATTATGATGATGCGTCCAAATGAGGGAGTGGGTCCCCGATTCCTTTCCCGTGGCTGTCTATACCACTGCAAAAGGTCTCAAAGAGATCTGAGTGGCGATGAGGAGTGGTGGCTGGCATGGTGGGAATGCACTGCTCACCTGACCGCCATCTGGCTGAGTCACTGCAGCACACTGGGATTGGAAGGGGCGCAGTAGTGGCATGGTGGAAGCTTACCAGCAGGAGTGCCTGACTGGCTCCACTGTGCCATTGGTACCTAGCCAGCCTTGCCACCACATCCCTTCCTGTCCTAGCATGCTAACAGAGGTCAAGTGAGCGACACAGCCCCACCACAACATCTGCCACTGCTGGTAAGACAGTAACCACAACCAGGGCACCATGGATCAGAAAACTACTTCAGTGTGCATTCAAAGGCCCTATTCAAGCATTGACCCTTGCCTGCTCTGTGACCTCCTCCCTTCTCTTATGTCTTTGCTGCCCAGTTCATGTGCCTCTCGTGTGCTGTAATGGGACCTTGTGGGGAGCATGCTGGGTTTGATGGCCTTTTAAATGCATTCCTGGGAGAAGGGCTACTGGTTTGTTTTCATTATGTATTTTGTGTTCTCGTTTTGTATTTTTATGCTGTGAACCGCCCTGTAATCTTCGGGTAAAGGGAGGTGTACAAATCTAATAAATAAATAAATGAATAAATATAATGCAAAGAAATCTCATACAAGCAAAGCATGCTCTCCACTGCAGAAGCTGCCCTTACAGAAAGAGGTGCAGAGACTGGACAACAAGAACACAAGAGAGGGAGTGGAGCTACCAAGTGGCCCCACCTCCTTCTCATGTAATCGTACGAGGGGAGGGGATGCTTGAAAAGGGTTAATGTTCACCACAAATCTGGTCATAAGCTCTAAAAGCTTGTGAGAATCTGTAAAGACTCAAGCTGACATCAATTGTCCTGAATGAAAGTCCCATGAGCTCTGGCGTGTAAACATAGGCAGCAGAGGGCCATCCAAATCATTTCAGATGTAAATTGTAGTTTTGTGCATACGAAAGTGTGTACATAGGGAGCTGCCCCATTGACTGAAATAAATAGGGCAGTGTCTGTGTGGAGGGTGGAGTCCTGCACCTGCCCCAGGGCCCCCCACGCCTGCAGTAAATCACTTGATCGAGCAATAGGCACTTAAATACTTGGACTTCCTAAGTGTTGGATCAGACTATAAAAATATCAGCACAGACTGAACACATAAAAGAATTCTCGGCTACAAGCTGTAAACAGATCAAATGGTAAAATCGATGTTGCTTCTATAATAACTGCTACTCTACCCATGCACGAGACAAGGGAAGGTTACAATGTGAAAGCTGTTGTTTCCTTGCTTTCACCGCATTTCCCCCTGTGCTCTGTCTCCCTTGGCAACTGTTCCATGGGATGGGAACCACATTTTTAAAAGGAGGAAAGACAAAGCAACATTTGGTCTTTTCTTTAATCGGTTCTTTTGACTCCAAATGAAGCACACCATAATCTCGTAAACACACATAAATTTGTGAATAACACACAGGGGTAGTCTCATTGAGTTTGGCTGAAACGGGCTTCAGTACAACTGACTTGAGTTTAATGGGACTTCTTTTGTACCCAAAAAGGTTTTTTTCACATGTGCCATTCTTTCCAGCATTTCAGCCAGAATATTCTCAGTGCGGACAAAACAATGAACTGTTCATGGAAAGAAAACTACACAATGAATGTGAATCAGAGCACTCAGCATTCTCTTGCTATTCATCAGCATAGTGTCTCCCCATGAACAAATCTCAGTGAAACTGGCTATCCTTCACCATAGTTGGTGCTGTGAAGCATGCCATATGGTTTTCATTATACGTTCAGTTCAGCTTGGAAGAGTTATTTGGCACTTCTGAGTTATCAGGCACAAAACTCTGGGGTAAATTATCACTCCAATAATAATTTTAAGCCTTAATAGTAGCAGATAATCGCATGTAAATATATCTTAGTTCACATTTCCCATTGAAGTCCCTTAAAAGACAGAGATGTGGGGAACGTCAGGCACAGAGGCTGGATGTGGCCCTCCAGACCTATCTATCTGGCCCTCAGAACACCCATTCTCTCCAGGCCACACCCCCTCAGTGGCCTGCTTCAAACCCTGAGTATTTTTGCCTAACTGGATTGTGTCCTTTAGCTCTGAGACTGCAACTTTTTTGTCAGGGCAGAGGAGAAAGAAGGTACCGTATATACCCGAGTATAAGCCGACCCGAATATAAACTGAGGCACCTAATTTTCCTACAAAAACCTGGGAAAGCTTATTGACTCGAGTATAAGCCGGTTCACCTTTGCCGCTGTGGAGGAGGAGGAGGAACGAGCAGCCCGAAAGCAGCCCTTTGGGCTGCTCCTTCCGCTTCCTCCTTTGCCAAGTTTGCATTTATGCGAGCAGTTCAGGAATGGAACAAGCTGCCTGGGGAGAGTAAAGAACTGCCGTTCTTGTACGCTTCTTAAGGAATGGTTGACTGGGGAGAGCGGGTGGCGGCACGAGCGGAGAGAAAGGGCTTCTTTCTCGTCGCCCCCACTGCCCGCCTTACTCGAGTATAAGCCGAGGGCAGCTTTTTCAGCACAAAAAATGTGCTGAAAAACTAGGCTTATACTCAAGTATATACAGTATGTAGAAATTAGCCTCCTCTACAAAGGTAAACTACATTTGTTCCTCTGCCCACTTTCACCTCCAGCCCTGCTCACCCTGGCATGTGGCTCTTGGAAGGTTTCCCAGAAAGCAAGGTGTCCCTCAAGCTTAAAAAGGTTGCCCATTTTTATGCAAAGATATGTTGCGGATATCTAGCAGCTTTCAAGATGCTTCAAACTGTGTGGTGAAAAGTGGGGTGTATGTGTTTTTAATCAGCCTTGAAAATATCCCATGAAAGTTACTAGCCTGCAAAATGTTTTAGTAGCCTGCCGGGAGCTGGCAGAGGAGGGGAACAGAACTCCAGATCACCTTCAGCAGCCCCCCGAACTTCTCTTATTACTAATGCACATCTTTGCAAGGTGTAGAAGAGGAAGCTTCCTACCTCTGGCAACCTCCCTGGTTTTGATGCTGGGTGCAGAGGAGAGACAGGATACTGGCAGTGGCATGTGTGCTTCAATGGGTCTGCACTCCCTCTTGCTGCTTACTTAGACCAGGCTGGGGCAGCAGCTCATAGGACACATCACCCCATCCCAGGCTGGTCCAGGTAAACAGCAAAGACCTGGGTGTTCGGTGGGTGGTCCTGCATCAGTATGCAAACCACTCCTGTAGAGCACTCTGTCCCTTCTCCACCCATCCACATGCAATTCCTTGTCACCTGAGCTTACCAGGCCAGTGCATAAATGCAAGGCTGTTCTAAATAAATAAATGGAAATGGAAATATAAGATGGTTAAAAATGGACATACAGTACAGCAATCCACTATCCAAGACTTTAAAACTCTGTATCCTGTCTCCAGAACTTGACTGCCCCAGAAAGCATAAAGGAAGCAGATAACAGAATCAGGTGAAAGGGCAGTTTTCTGCATTCTGGTTTATCCGTAAAACTTATATCCCTCTCTCCCTTTCAAAGGAAGTCAATAATTTTAAATTTCTCTGTCAGCTGCACAATGTCACAACCTTGATTTTTGCAGTACTCAGGACAAGATAATATCTGAAAACAGCAAGGAGACTTACCCGGTGGTCTGACAATAAGTAGAGGATTATCTATAAAGAGGGAACAAGAAAATGCATGAGTGGCTTACACTGAAGATTTACGGTATATCTCCTGAAGCCAAAATAAAAACCAAAATGCTACATCAAAAATGGTGGGTCCAAAAGTTAATTTTCTTATTCCTGTTTATTCTGAAAGCAAAAATACTCCCACGCAAGTCAGTCTACAAAAAATTAGTTGAGTATGCAATATTCCTTTAAAAAAAAGTATTTATATTATGTTTGCCTTTATAACCATCTTTTTTTCATTTATGTGAGTGAAATTAGCATATATGTTTATTATGGATTTGTTTTTTTAAAAAACGTGGCAATGTTTCAATTGCACGGCATGGGGAAGGTAGAGAAAACCATGTTGCGTTGAGCAGTAGCTTGGCAACCATGAAATGTCAAGCTAGCCAAGCATTTGAATAATAAGCCAACCATTTCAACAGGGGATGATGATGGCAAATAACTCTTGCATCATTTGCAACGATAGCAAGCTGTAAACAGCTGAATGGGGATCAATGAAGAGAAACACAATTACAATATGAAACAGGGAAAGGTGATGATCCAAATGATCCATTCAGAAAACCCTATTGTGTGGACAGGCAGAGTCCCCCAAATCCTAGGCGACCCCCGAGCAGAATAATGACACAAGACAATGTGCTATAGATTGGCATGTGCATAATCCAAATCTGCAGGTGGCAGTGGTGGAGCATGCCTGCCAGATTCAGCAGGTGGCATAGCATGGCTAAATCATGCTGCCCTGTAACACACAGACACCCCCACACATACATGGTGTGATTAGCTACTGCTTTTCAGCATGACAAAATTATTCTTAGAACTAAGTGGAATGCTTTCATCCATTCCTGCAACACACTTTTAAAAGTAATGCGACACATTCTTTACTAACAAAACACTAACCTGGCTGTTGCCCAATTTCATAATTCTCAAGACTGTTCATTGTAAGAATTCTAGTCCATTAATCAATTACCGTATTTTTCTGTGTATAAGATGCCCCCATGTATAAGTCGACCCCTACTTTTTTGAGCCCAAAATTAAGAAATAAATATTTTAAACACTAAACAGAACAACTTTGATGTTTTATTAATTATTCAAAACACTGGTATAATTTAGTACCATATATTTAAACATCAAACAGTGAGGCAAGCTGTGTAATGGCAGCTGCTCCTGTCAGCTGAGTGCAACTCCACTGTAGCTGCAGCTCCAGCTCTCCCGCCTGTGTGTTGCACTTTCGTCTCAGTATTTACGGTATGTACCGTATTTACTCCACGAGCAAAAATAAAACAAATAAAAGATTTAACAATCTATGCTTTTAAAAAAAAACCTCTTTAAAAAGCCTTGTCAAAGAAATGAAACAGGAACAAGCTTCAACCAATTTTTTTTAAAAAAATACTGAAATGAAAAATTGTTTCCCATATTCCTTCCAGACACAATTACCTCCAGCTGCTCAGCTGCTCACAATTAAAAAACTGATTTTAAGTGTCTCGCCAATTTAGCAAAGGCACACTCACCATCCTTTTTAATTTTTATTTTATTTAACCTTCTCCCAATTCTCAGGGCAATGATATCCAAGTTCACACCAGGCAGCTCTGAAGACAATTGGCCTCCAGAAGGAACTAGTCAGAAATGTTAGTTAGGAGTTGGCTTCCTCTACTAGAAATGGAAAAAGTTACATGACCTACTTCCTCCCATTTGGCAGAGGATGATTGGAACCCTGACGTGTCATCTTGATTCTGCAAGGTTCATGCTTAACCTCTTGATTGTACAAGCTACTGCTTCTATCACCTGCTGAAAACCATGCTTTACTTTTCTATGCTTGCTTACACCATTTGTCAGCATGCAATCAGGAGGAATAATCTATGAATTAGCCACATGCTTTTGAATGATCCCGGGAGATTCCTTTCTGTTCTGATCCCCCATACCACCAAATTATCTTGCTTCTGGGTCTTCTTTGTCCCTGTTCTCTGCTTTATTGTCCACCCAAAAAGCCTGTCTCCATCTTTTCGATTTCAAAAGATAGACCTGGTTCATACATCTGGCAACCTAATGTGAGCACTTCCTGTCTGTGGGATTAGCACAGAGGTGGTATAATGGCAGCCCTCAAGTGTACTGACTGAGCCATATTTACCAAAAAGGTTGACTCTTGAGCTTTGATTCTTTGGCAGAAATCCCAAACACATGCATGGTTTAATTCAGGGGTAGCCAACATGGTGCCCTTCAGATGTTTTGGATTCTAACTCCCTTCAGTCTCAGCCAGCATTTCCAGTGATCAGGAATTATGGGTGTGTAGTCCAAAACAACTGGAAGGCACCATGATGGCTGCCTCTGGTTTAATTTCTTTGACTTTGCTGCTAGATTTAGTTAACTCTCAACATGACCTTGAAATGCAACCTTGCCTACAATACATCCCACCTCCAGTTGTCTTATTTGGGGCTAATTCTCTTTTCTTCAATTCTCTTTTCAGCTATGCTCTACTATTGGGGCCTATACTGTATATTGGGACCTATAGTAACCTGTTCCTTAACCACTTTCTTCCATCAAAATCTAGTCTTCCTTCATTCCTTCCAAAAATCACAATGATTCCTGCACTCTTTCTACTCACTTGGTGATATTCAGGGGGCTTAAATAATATTGTTCTATACATTTCATGGTGTATTTTTAGATTTTTAACTATGGCAACCTGCCCTGTAGCTTCAGGCAGAGTTGGGAAAACATTAGCAGGGAGGAACACTGCAAGAATGTCAGGTCATGTTCTTTACAAATATAATTAGTGAAAGTCTGGGATTTTCTGAAATCAATGGAAGTTTTTAAAAGCAAGAACGCAATTCCATAGCATGGAGGTAAAATGTTCACATTTGTGAAACCATACCTGATTCTGTGATGTAGGAGATTGAGGAGCTTATAGGTCCGTAACCATAGGGATTCTTCGCTTGGACTCTAAAGTAATACCTAAAGAAGAGAAAGAGAAGGGCAGAGAGAACACAACTATCCATGAAAATGGCACTAAATCCATTTATGATAATGAAGTTAGGGAAATGTCAAACAGATAGTCGCTGTGTGACATAGTATCTAAAGTGCATTGGCCCTTGCAGTTCACCATACAAGGAAATGTCACAATTTACATTGTAGTAAGGTAGCTTATCTAGATCTAAGTCCACAATTCTGATAAGGAAACTATTGTACTGCACCCTATAGCTATCCAATAGTGCAGATCAGAATTTGTAGCTAGCTGGACTATTGACCTTGAAGGAAGGTCAGGATGCATTTCTTTCCACAATGTAGCAGTAATTGCTTCATACCAGGTTCTGGGGAACTGGGTAGACTACCAGATACTAAAGGTAACCAGAGACTTGGCAGACCTTGGACTCAGCTAGACTGGTAAAGAAAAAGCAATTTATATGTGTTGTACCGGTATATGCAATAGAACTTTGTGCCACCAGATGGCAACATAGAGTCCTGCTTTTCTCTACCTGTTTTCCCTGTTTAAATTTACAACATGTTTAACTGAAACTTTTCTCAGTCTAGGCTGAGATTCTGAATAGTGGACAACAAGCTATCAATTTAATAAATCCCCAGTTTACCAAAGATTAGGAATTTCGCAACCTGACTACTTCCCTGTGCAACAGTCCATTTCAATGGAGCTGAATCTGCTGTCAAAATTACAAAGGCGCTTAAAAAGAAAACATCAGAAAATACACCACAGCATGTAACTTGTTATCCTGAAGTGGAGAAATACTACAACTGTAGCTGTAAACTCATGCTCAGCGCAGAAGAATGATTCACAGATAATCAGAAACACAAAAGGTGCAAGCTAAAGCAAACCACACTGGAGAAGCTGGATTTCCTCAGAACATGAATTTTAACAATTGGAACTAACACAAAGGCAGGTGAACCCTGTGTTGTGCTGATGTAAATGGGTGCACATAGAATCATAGAGTTGGAAGAGACCACAAGGGCCATCCAGTCCAACCCCCTGCCAAACAGGAAACACCATCAAAGCATTCCTGACAGATGGCTGTCAAGCCTCCACCTAAAGACCTCCAAAGAAGGAGACTCCACCACACTCCTTGGCAGCAAATTCCACTGTCGAACAGCTCTGACTGTCAGGAAATTCTTCCTAATGTTTACTGGTAGGTGGAATCTTCTTTCTTGTAGTTTGAATCCATTGCTCCGTGTCCGCTTCTCTGGAGCAGCAGAAAACAACCTTTCTCCCTCATCTATATGACATCCTTTTATATATTTGAACATGGCTATCATATCACCCCATAACCTTCTCTTCTCCAGGCTAAACATACCCAGCTCCCTAAGCCATTCCTCATAACTCATCGTTTCCAGGCCTTTTGGTTGCCCTCCTCTGGACACGTTCCAGCTTGTCAGTATCCTTCTTGAACTGTGGTGCCCAGAACTGGACACAGTATTCCAGGTGAGGTCTGACCAAAGCGGAATACAGTGGTACTATTACTTCCCTTGATCTAGATGCTATACTCCTATTGATGCAGCCCAGAATTGCATTGGCTTTTTGAGCTGCTGCATCACACTGTTGACTCATGTCAAGACTCCTAGATCCTTTTCACATGTACTGATCCAATAGGGGGAGGATGTAGGATAAATGGCCCTCTGATCCAATAGGGGGAGGCTGCAGGAAATCTATCACCTGACATAACATCAAGGAACTCTCCAGGTGATAGGTCAGAGAATTGAGGGAGGAGTCAGAGTTGCAGCGCAGGAACCACCTTCTGCTGCATATTCAACAGAGACCTGGATACTGTGAGTTCAGGTCACTAGGTGCTATTAAAACAAGTCTTGCTGGATCCTGCACTTGCAGACACGCACACACTTCCCACCCCAACAGCAAAAAAACCACTGGCATTCTCTAATTACCAGCATCGATTTGGCCACTTCATTTGCTTCTTATCCAAATGCAAGTCTTGCCAAAAGAACAGCATCCCCTGAAGGCTTCAAACCACATGACCTTCCTAACCTACTGGCTCAGGCAGGGAAAATGCCACCAAAACTTGGATTATTTCCCTTGGCAATATTCCTTTCAACTTCTAACTAGGTTAAATACTGCATTGCCTAGAAAAACCTAAGACTGTTCCGAGTGCTAGGCCTCCAGGCTATTGCTAAGGCTGGAGACAAGGTATTTTTCAGAGAGCTGAAGGTGGTATGATAGAGGAGACACTGCTTGTGGCATGTGCTGCAAAAAACAACAACAACCCAGTAAGAATTCAAAATATATGATTGTTTATGAAATAAGTGTGTAGAAGTATGCAATAGTGGTCCTATCATGCCATCCTCAGCTATCTGAAAAGCTAACCCCCTGCCTATTCTTATATCCCCAAAGAAAATCACAAACTTGCTATAATAACCAAAAATTCCATTGTGTTCCGTTGTGTTGCTTCTAGTGCCAATGCAAATATGACAGAAAATCCATGGGGTTAGAAGTGGTTATGCAAACCCTGGGAGGGTGACTTTTGGTGGTCTCACACTAGGATCATCCTTGCTGTGTGTGTCTTATAGATGTGATCCTTTCCTATTGCTGTATATTTCCTCTTTCCTCTTTGGCCACCTCATGAGAAGAGAAGACTCCCTGGAAAAGACCCTGATGTTGGGAAAGATGGAGGGCACAAGGAGAAGGGGACGACAGAGGATGAGATGGTTGGACAGTGTTCTCAAAGCGACTGGCATGAGTTTGGCCAAACTGCAGGAGGCAGTGGAGGATAGGGGTGCCTGGCGTGCTCTGGTCCATGGGGTCACAAAGAGTCGGCCACGACTGAACGACTGAACAACAACAACAAAACCCTGTTATGGGTATCTTTGCCCTTCCAGAGGTTAGAAAGTTGACTTATGCTGAGTTAGGTCATTGGCCCAAAAAGCTCAGAATCGTCTACATCAGGGTTTCACAAACTTCTGCATTCATTGACCCCTTGTCGAGCATATAAAGTTGTCATCAACCCCTACCCCACTTCTTAGGAATGTGAATGAAATAAAAACAAGAAATATCAATATATAATCTACATTTATTAATCATCCATCACCATTACTAGGAATCATATTATGCAAACACTAATGAATACGGTTGTATTAAACACAGAGCTTCAAAACTGGGCATAGGTGTTCTGTACATGCCTATGCCCTTTATTTATTAGCCACAGAGTTATAGTCCTGGCATGTGGTGACAGGGATGTTATCCTTCTTGGTGATGGAGCACCAAGTGTGGAATATTACTCTTAGAGATGCCCTTCCTTTAGAAATCACCTGCCATACTCCACTCAGCAAGGGTACCTGGAGAAGATAGGCAAGTCTTCAGGTACCCAGGTCCAACCAGTACTTTGAATTCCACCCAGTGCACAGTTCTGGTTTATTTGATTTTTAAAAATATTGCCGTACAGTGGAACCTCGGTTCTGGAGTGTCTCGGAAGCCAAACAATTTGGAACCTGAATGCCGAAAACCCAGAAGTAATTGCTTCCATTTTTGAATGCGCCTCGGAAGTCAAACGGTTTCTAAGGCGCATTTCACAATTTTTTCAATGGATTTTGCCGACCGCCCATTGATCCTCAGTTTTCGAATGTTTTGGAAATTGTACAGTCTTCCAGAACAGATTACATTCAAAAACCGAGGTTCCACTGTATTAATTTATTACATATGCCTATGGGTATTGTAAAATAATGAAAAACAAGCTATTTCTTGTTTTCTTCTTCTTCACCAAACTCTGACCTACCTGCAAAGGATCAGTAGCCTTCAACCTTTTCAGACCTGAAACCCAGCTATAGCTCTAACATGTACAGCAGTATCTGAAGAAGTGTGCATGCACACGAAAGCTCATACCAGGAACAAACTCAGTTGGTCTCTAAGGTGCTACTAGAAAGAATTTTCGATTTTGTTTTGACTATGGCAGACCAACACGGCTACCCACCTGCAACATGTACAGCAGTGTTCCCCAACCTTGGGCCTCCAGCTGTTTTTGGCCTACAACTCCCATCATCCCTGACCACTGGCCTTGCTAGCTAGGGATGATGGGAGCTGTAGTCCAAAAACAGCTGGAGGCCCAAGGTTGGGGAACACTGATGTACAGTATCTTGGGACCCACTCCATGTTTTCATTATGCATTTCTAACGTGGTGAGATGAAGCCAAGTTGAAGGCCAATGTGCTAGAATCAAGTTTCGCTCACAGCAGCAGCAATTCAAAAAGTGTCAGCAAGCATGTGTTTTGTGTGTGTGTGTAGACACTGCTTACTTGGACTTTTAAAAAGCTTTTGATAGACTCCCTCATGAGCAAAGCTAACAGTTACAGGAGAAGAGGAGAAAACTTCTTATTGTCTGGTGACTAGTTAAAGAGTGGGAAGCCAAGTGTAGGAAGAAATGGGCATTTCTCACAATGGAGGGATGTATTCAGTTGGGCCCACCAAGGCTTGAAAAGAGGGTAGACAAATTCATAGAGAACAAGTCTATCATTGGCTCCCAATCAAGGATAGATAGTATTTCCAGTGTCAGAAGCAGCATGGCTTTGAATATCTGTCGCTAGGGATCAAGAGTGGGAGAGTGCTCTTGCACCCATGTCCTGCTTGCTAACTTCCCATAGGCATCTGGGTGGCCACTGCGAGAACAGGATGACAGTTTTGTACTGATCTAGCAGGATTCTTCTTATGTTCTCACAAAGAAGAAGGGATTGCTTAAATGTTTGTTTGTTTGTTTTTTAGTAGAAGGTGTCATCTGAATTATTCCCCTGTCCCTATTTGGCACACAGTGAAGATCAACAGAGTTATAGATCTTTATGCCACGAGTCTTTCTATCTCCGTTTCTCATGACCAAAGTTTAATTATTTTTTTCCACTTGTCTGCAAACTGATCTGAATGTAATTAAGGGCCGCGTGATGCCTACAGGGAAAATAAAAACAACACCCTCATAACTTTCTTCTCCATGTAATCCTAGCTGCGGCAGACGAAAACCACATAAAAGCTTGGAACTGAGGAGAGCTATGTTTTCTTTTCTTCCCTTTTGTTTCCCTGACACAGTCCATTGCAATGTGGAAACATTCACCAGCGGTTTAAACATAGGCCCTCATTCTTTTCTGCGGCTGAACGGGCTTTCTGCAGCTCAAGGAGTGCAAGCTAGGATTCAAAGCAACCAGCTATATCCCCTTAACGTCGGGATGGGAGCCACCACACTTCATTTCTCTGTCTATCAGATTCGTAGGCTGCCTTGCCCCCAAGGAGCTCAGAGTGTTATATAGGGGATTATCTCATGTTATCTCCACCATATCCCTTTGAAGTAGTATATGGCAAGAGAGGAAAAGTTGCCCAAGGCCTCCAGCGCCACCTTTCATGCTCCCCAAATCTGGGGAAGTGATGAGAGATGGCGATACTGTGCACTTTGAATTCAAAAGCTACCAAGGAGCAAGAGCTGTTGGAATGACCTAGGAAGATATTTTTGCTCAGAGTGGAAGGAACAGGTGCTACTGCTTGTCCACCCAGCATCACTGCAGACAGCCTCTCTCTAGCAGCAGCTTATGCCGATTGTTCACCAAGATGAATGTCTACACCAGGGGTGGGGATGATGTCACCACCCAGTTGCTGCGGAGCCACATTTCCTATCAGCTCCAGAAAGCATCTCCAACAGCTAAGGATGATGGGAGTTCAGCCACATCTGGAAGGCCACACTTTGCCTGCTCCTGGTCTAAATTATGGCATATTTACTGCAAGAATCTCAGGCTCTGGTACAGGACAGAGCCAAGATTGTTGATTCTGATATGATAACTCAGAGGCAAAATGTCTGCCTTGCATGCGGAAAGTCAATCCTTGGGAGTTCCAGGTGGGGGATAAGGAAAATTTGAAACCCTGGAGAGATGCTGCCGGTCAGTGCGGACAATACCAAGCAGCTTCCTACATTCCTAAGAATGGACAAAAAAAAATTAAGGGGAGAAAAGTGTGCCCCCAAATTTAATTTACAGAAAAGCCAAGTGAGGTTTATTTGACTGAGTGGTTTAGCCATGCCCAATGGGAGTCACTATGGGCCACAAATACTTCCTCATGGTGTTCTAAATGGATGTGAAGATGGGCCACAGAGCTTTGTGAGACCAGAGACTGAGTTGATGAGAAAGCTGCTTGGCAGCTGCACAGCTGCTTAATTTTCATGCATGAGAGCACAAAATTAAGTGGTGCGATTGTGCAAACACTTGGGTCTGCTTAAATCCTAGAAGAGAGCTCCAAGTGACTCGTACATTAGAAGTCTTCAGGCTTGCCAGGAGCTCTTAACATCCAAGTCCTATGACTTGCCCACAAGAAAACAGGAGTCTGGACTGCCAATGGACTTTCTTTCTTTCTTTGAAATGGCAAACAAATAGAAATCCCATGCTGCTTTCTAGGCACTCAGCCATGCACTTATTTATATTGCTGCTTTAAAATCATTGCTTGAAGGAGGAACTAGGGATCACAAGAGACACAGATCTGCTTGCTACTGCTGTACCTCTTTTCCTTGTACCACCATCAAGCTTAATGCAATGCGTGACACAGGTGACATCATTGCCCCACATGCTGCTCCACTCTGCTTCATTGGCTGTTGGTGGGAGAACAAGCAATGCACAATGTGCTGACAACTCATGGCACCTTCTGCTAATGTTTTAAGTAATGTGGGTGAAAGGGAGAAACACAGAGAGTGGTGGCAGGTCTCATAGCATCCAGTTCCACCCTGACAACCATTTCACACATGCACCATTTCATACTGGGCCTTGGCCCAGTATACCTGAAGGAGCGTCTCCACCCCCATCGTTCTGCCCGGACACTGGGGTCCAGCGCCGAGGACCTTCTGGCAGTTCCCTCACTGTGAGAAGTGTTGTTACAGGGAACCAGGCAGAGGGCCTTCTCAGTAGTGGCGCCCGCCCTGTGGAATGCCCTCCCATCACATGTCAAAAGAGATAAACAACTACCTGACATTTAGAAGACATCTAAAGGCAGCCCTGTTTAGGGAAGTTTTTAATGTGTGACATTTTAATGTATTTTTAGTCTTTGTTGGAAGCTGCCCAGAGTGGCTGGGGTGACCCAGCCAGATGGGCAGGGTACAAATAAATAATAATAATTATTATTATTATTATTATTATTATTATTATTATTATTATACACTCCTGTAATCAAAAGGTATGCACATTTTTATGTGTAAAGATAGACGTGTGCACTATTTTATCCCAGGGTCCTTATAGGACAATGGGAATTCATCCTGATTTGCTCGCACCCCAAGGGCTCTTTTGATGCAGACAGAGGCTGGACAAAAAAACCACCAGAATCAATGTATAGATATTGTGGCTTAGAGCTGTGGGTTAATTTAAGCAGTCGATGAAACTCTGAATGATTTACTGTCATATTTGGCAAATTGCATTCCATTTGTATACACTTTCCAATTCCAACAACTGGAAATGAATTATTTTCCGGGAAAGTCAGAGAAGACACCATCACAAATCTTCCCTTCGAAGCTTTCTGTCATAGACCAGAATGTTGGAAAGGCAAGGCAATGTTGTGTTTGAATGTGAACACGCAAGTGGTAATATAATTAATTTTCCCATGAAAATACATCACCACACAACTGTGTAAAACAAGTGCTTAATTTAACTGCAACTGCTTGAATTTATTCCAAACAGCAGTGTTCTACCATGGCTCCCTCCAGAGTCAAGATGTTAAAAACATCACTCAGTTTAATTACTATTTCTAAAAACACATTTTAAAAAGTGATTTCATAGCACCAGAGAGAAACTAGGAACAGGACACAAAGGGGCCCTTAATTTTAGTTAGTGAGAGTTGAATCAGGTATTAAACATACTATAATAATGCTGATTTATACAGTCGGATATATGGCCTTGATTTATTTTCTTTTAAAAGATTTCTGCATTGCAGGGGGTTGGACTAGATGATGCTTGGGGTCCCTTCCAACTTTATGATTCTATGCTTCTATCTCATCTTGCTATCAAATGATAGTCAAGGTAGTTTCGGCAAAAAAAGATCTAACAGCATAATCCTATACATGTCTACTCAGAAGTTCACTTCCATTAAGTTCATTCCTTGGTGAGCTTAATATAGGAGTTCAGCTGATATTGCATTCAGACATAACATTCCCAATATTTCAAACCAAATACAAATATAAAACAGAAAATAATCAAAACCCACCTCAAACAGAAACCACCAGAATAAATGGCATAATTAAAGAACTATCCACAGTTAAATCCCATCCAAAGCTCAACTAAATAAAACAGCTTTCACTTGGTGCCTAAAATATATTAAATTTGGTGCCCAGTAAATATATACGCAGGTGGCGCTGTGGTCTAAACCACTGAGCCTTGGGCTTGCCGATCGGAAGGTTGGTGGTTTGAATCCCCGTGACGGGGTGAGCTCCTGTTGCCTGGTTCCAGCTCCTGTCAACCTAGTGGTTCAAAAGCACATCAAAAGTGCAAGTAGATAAATAGGTACTGCTCTGGTGGGAAGGTAAGTGGCGTTTCCGTGCACTACTCTGGTTCGCCAGAAGCAGCTTAGTCATGCTGGCCACATGACCTGGAAAAACTGTCTGTGGACAAACGCCGGTTCCCTCAGCCAGTAAAGTGAGATGAGTGCCGCAACCCCAGAGTCATTCGCGACTGGACTTAACTGTCAGGGGTCCTTTACCTTTAAATATGTATGGGGAAGGTGCTCCATAGCCTGGATGCTGCCAATCTGACAGCTACCCTGTTAAATTCCAAGTAAGTGCTCATCACTTCCCTCTCATCAACAGGAAGACTGAATGATGTAGTTGTCTTGCTCACAATACAGGATCACACCTATGTTTCAGAGGTGAGGAACCTCCAGCCCAGGAGCCTAACTAAGCCCCCCACATTTCCCCATGATGTGATATATGATCCCAGCTGTGGAGCAGGTAAATATATGGCTCAGCCAAAAGCAATATGCAGGCACCCGCAGAGTCCTGTGCAAAAACTTGCAGAATTGTTCAGTTCCTCAGATATAAGGTCTTGCAAACAGATTAGGATTTAGAAATGCAGGACAATAATAAGCATTTAAATCTTACAGTAAAGCAATGGAAATTCATGCATCTGCCTATTGCTGTTGTTGTATTCCTTTTAGCATATATTTCCACTAAATCACCAGCATTTGAATGACTGCATGCATTGAAATATCTATCCTAGTTTTCTTAGCTTTACTTTCACCTAAACAATAGCTTGTAAACCCACTTTGGAGAGGTATACATATGCCCAATCCTAAATGCTTGCTATTCAACAAGCCTTGGTAACTCGCTTTCCCCAAATCAGAGTCCCCTCACAATATGGACATAATCATGAACACATGGTTTTAGTCGAGCTCCATCTTCCAGATCGTGTTTGCCCAATTACAAAAATGTTGCCAGTGGTTGAAGAGCTATTTTTATGATATGTGTTTATTTCAGCCTGTGGAGTTCAGAGAAAACACAAATGATATTGGCTGGTGGTGCACACGTTTCTGTGCCAAAGAAAAACAATCATCCCACCCCTATGTATTCCTACACCCATGCTTCTCTATTAAAAGCCAGTTGGTTCGTAAGGAACAGCTTGACATCAGTAATCTCTGACTGAAGTGATGATACACTCACAATGGAGACTTTAATAAACCCAGTGGACTATCATATAAAGCCCCATTTCCCTATATTGGGTGTCACTGCTTTTATTTGAACAGATTAATGAAGTAGGAGTTGCTCTGCCAAGATCTTTGCTTGTATCTCCTCCCAGTATGGATGCGTTATTGCTATAATTCAGAAGTGCCGAAAGGAGGACAATTCCAATGCAATTTCAAGAGTGAACACAATAATTCTGCCCCAGCTGTACTGAGAGCTTGATAAAAAACAAATGATTTGGGTAGTTGAGTTACCAATTAAACTCAGTAGCAGCCACCAGATATTTCAAAAGTTTTTTTTTTTAATCATTTTAACCACCTAAAGGATTCCAAAAAATGGACCTCTCAAGGAAAGGCATACTGTAAGATGGGTATCACAATAGGCAAGGTCCTTCTCCTCAAATGACAACAGCACCCAAAGCAGGACTGCCTCTGATGATCTTAGCATCTAGGGAGATGCATATGGAGAAATTGGTTATGGCAGCTAGAAAAAACACACACACACACACACACACACACACACTTGACAACAAAGCAGATGAAAGCCTCTCCAGCTTTGTAGCATTAGTAGGCTTCTCATCTGCCAGTTTTCTTTCTGGGAAAGTCTGAGAAAGTATGGGAAAAGAGCAGCTGAGAGGCCCTCCATAACTTTTCTGCTCTCAGCAATGAAGGTTTCTGAGCATGCTTAGACCCTCCACACTCAACAGGAACTCTGAAAATTGTAGAATCCCCGGCCCCCCAGTAAATGAATTAGAAGGGTTTTAAAATATGTTTCCAGAGTACTCATTGGAAGAAATGCTGGAATGGTTTATGAGCAGCCTTCAGCTTTAGCATAGACTGCTTCCCCTCCACCCCACATGCATATATCTTCAACCATTTGGTACATTATGAAAGGAAAGGGGAGGAGGGGAACAGGCAGATGAGAAAGTTGGTGCTGAGCCATTACAAGCCAAGGTGAAATTTGAGGGCGACAGAGATGGTTTTTCAATGGCCTGGTGACTTCTGAACTCTATTTTCATGAAATTCTTTTCCATTCCTAACACTAACATGCCGTATTATTCCGTGTATAAGATGCCCCCTTGTATAAGCTGCCCCCTATTTGGGGGGACTCTGATTTAAGAAAATGGGGGGAAGATACTATCTGTGTATAAGATGATCCCATATTTTTAACATTCTTTTACAGCTAAAAAAAATAGTCTTATACATGGAAAAGTATGGTATGTACCTATTTTATCATTAGGCCACAAACAATTGCAAACTACATTCTGAAAACATATCAGTACCTTGTATTTGGCTTCAGGTTTTCAATGGGCAAATTAGTGCTTCCTGCAGTCTTAGTTGACCACTTGTTCCTGATGAAGTCGTCATAAGATGCACTGTAAACTAAATATCCTGCCAAGGAAAGGAGATAATATGTCCATAATCCATTTGAACACTTACTTACTTACTTACTTACTTACTTACTTACTTACTTACTTACTTACTTACTTACTTACTTCTCTACCTGCTCTTTGTCTCCATCCCCAAGGGGCAAAAAGAAACCTGTTAGGGGAGACAGTTCCTCTGGAGACAAGAAAGGCCCATCAAGACTTTCCTTCATTTCTCAACTACTGTATTTGAAAAATATCACTCAGCCAAAATTTTATTTGAAAAGGACTTTCAGTTACAGAATTGGGGCAGGGAGGTGAAAAAGGGGTGAAAAGAAAGGAGAGGGCGTTTTTTAGCCTCTCTTTTAACTTCTGGCAGTTTCTTTCTTTCTTTCTTACAACTCTTTGTAGGAGAGGAGTGATGTCAGCATAGGAAAATTCACACCCCATCCTAACTTCTTTCAACAGTACACTCTTTGACACTTCTTCTACTTCTGCACTGAAGCAGAAAGCTAAGCCTACTGGCAACTCCCAAACAGACACACCTTTCACACAGGTTATCAGAATTACCTTGTAGGTTTTCCACCTGTCCATGTCCAGCAGCAACCTTCACGGCTTACAATACATTCTTTATTCACTTCATGGGATTAGTTGTTTACATTCCACATTGCATTTGTGATATGTTATTTTCTCTTCGGCTGGCTTCAAGCCCATGCACCTGGTAGTCTTTTCTTGAGCTTTCACAAAGCTGGAAATCACCAACCCACTAACCCAATCTTAAACTAGATTAATCTATTTTCAGAGACATTGGCATGTGGTAATTAATATGTTAGCAAGTTTTAAAACACCACATAATATAACGTTGGTGTTATGGAAAGGTTTTGTAGTCTGCGATTTCTTTCTGCAGCCACTGGACAAATCCAAAACTGAAACAGAGCATTGGTTGCTGCTTCATTCAACTGTAGCATTAACAGCTGGAAACATGTTTGATTCCAAATACTTCTTCAAACCCGCACTGTGCTGAGCTCCCTGTACCTTGATCAGAAACCAGAAGTGGTGCTCAGAGTTGCCTCATCTACCACTACTGCCTTTTAAACTGGGCAAAATGACTTTGCTCTGGGTAGGCAGTGCAAGACAAAACAACCATCAGTTACCAGTCCAATATTAATGGCCAGGAAATGGCATTACTGTACCTGTGACCAGATCCCCCTGAGTAGGCTTAGCCCAGTCGACAATCACAAAGGAATGGCAGCCTTCCACAGCTACTATGGTGATATTGTGAGGGGCATTCTGAGGACGCATCTCTATGCCTTTGAGGTCACTGGGTATGAGCTCGGCCAGGCTCTCCACTTGGAAGTGTTCTAGTGCCTCTGTCAAAGAGCAAGGAGCTGCTGGGTCTTTGTTTAGATAAGTCACATAAGGAGCTGGAAGAGACAGAGAAAGAGAATATTCACTCCAAAAGTCTGTACAGACAGACAGATTATTAAAAAATAATTCCTGATGTTCAAAAGAAATTTTTCCACACTGTATTGAAACTGCAAAGCGGATAAAGTATACATTTGTTTTTCAAACAAATGTATACTTAGACATTCATTTCCTGGATTTAGAATTTGTGTATTTTCCTACCATTTGCTAAAATTTTCAAGAATACAGAGTGATGCCATCTGGAAAGCTCCTAGAGCAGCATGAGAAGGCACATAAACCTAGTGCTGAGGAAACCACCAGCATGGCAAATATTCATTGTGATTAAGCCACATTCTGATGGCAATAGATGGAGAGCAACAAGCAACTGGTGTGTGTTAGGGTTTGTTTCTGATGCTTGGCAGCAATGCCAGATGTTGCACTAATGTTTTATACTAAGGATCAGCAACTGGTAGCCCCTGGGATAATTCTGGCCCCTTTAGGGACTCTATTTGCTCCCCCGGCAGTTGCCAACCTAGAAGCAAGAGGGCTGTATGAAATGAGTGTGATCATGCCATAAACCCTCTTTGGGGAATAGCAGTGGGATGAGATTCAGCACCTTCTAAAGTGGCCTGCTAACTTAGAGGATAAGCAACCTGTTCCTGTATCATTTGGATCAGCCAAGTGACCTCCGTAGGGTGCACTGGCTTTGCTCCACCTCAGCTTTGTCTGCATTCAGTAACACCGCTACACTTCCTGATTGGTTGGGATCATTTCAAGGAAAGGAGGGCTTAAAATGGCACTGAAAATGCAGTAGTCAGGGGAAACAATGGTAGAAAACAGACATTAGCCACACTAAAAAGAGAGAGGGAGAAAAGGAACACAAGCTGGTATGGGGGAAGAACCATATTGGCCCCCCTCAAAGCCTATTAATGTCTCTCCTCTCAAAAAACAACAACTTGTGAATGAACATTTGGCATACAATCTATAAATTGTATTTCTATTTTATAACAACACTCCAACGTTGCTCAGGAATTAATAGGCACATTTATTCCCTCAAAGGTCATCTTCAAGTTGAAAGATGTTTTACTGTAGTCACTGGAAATGTTTATTCAGCGACAGTTTACAGATTTTGCTAGATGGGTAATTTTTTCCTCTTTCTCCCCTTAAATGCCTTGAAATGTTTATATAAGAGCAATGTTCTTAGTTTATCTTGTTAGATTTCATGCCCTCCAGGGAGCTATTTTCCAGAATGTGTCATGTATTTATCTTTAGACACTCCAAGGGCTCTCTATTCCCAAATGACTGAGAAACCCTGTCCAGGAGACGAGAAGGAGGCCAGTCAACTGCTCAAAAGAGATTAGCTGAACAGCTAGTCAAAGTCTTGACTGGTATAAAACCATTTTATGACTCTCTCTCTCTCTCTCTCTCTCTAGATATATATATATATATATATTACTAATTAGGTCACTAACTTTGCCAAATGACATCTAAGGACTCTGGGGTGGACATTTTACATCATTGTCCCTGCAGGGCCCTCATCAATCACAACTGTTGGGAAGAATCAGGGGCTGCAGAATGTCTGTCATCAGTTTGAGGAGGACCAACACTTCAAAGCCTATCTATAACATTTGTCACCCCAATGTTTACTTCCTTCTTTGTTTCTTCAGCTACTTTTGGTGCTACTCCCCTTTCCTTTTTGTACAATGGGACTTTTAACCCGGAGATAAGATTTGTCCTGACCACTGTTGCAAAATTTTAAGATTTCTCTCCCCTCCCCCACCTTAAAAAGGGCTTTTCCTTATAAGCCTAAGGAGTGCTTCATTCCACATTATGTAGCAAACTTTAATGAAACAAATACACATCATTTCAAACAACAGGGGACCAGATGTTTGCAATTACACCAAGACGCAGAGTGTCATACACTTAATATCTCTGACTCTATGTTTGTTCTCTCTCTCTTTTATGAGTATGGTTTGCTTTCTGTTAAGAAAATCTAATGAAACTCAGTTCATTACTTTCCAACTTCTCCCTTCCAGGAAGGTTGACTTTGGAGCAGAAGTGTAGCAATAAAACCTATTTAAGTCCAGATGAAGCTGAATCAGTTTCAAAAGAGGGGAAATGACTTGCCTGGTGAAGTGCAAATGTAGGACTGAGAATCATTCATACCTTTATTTCTGCATAGACCATCACCTTTCCTATAAGTCAGTAGTTTCTGCATTTGCATCTGGGGTGAATATTGATTTTAGGAAAATATTTCACTATCAGAATGTGGGAACATGCACACATGCACACACTCACTATTTCTAACTTAAGTGTTGCTATTTGGACCATTCAGGAATAAATATTCTGCATTGTGTGTTTCCTTCTTCTTAAAGGCAGCATTTCTTCAGCTGATTTCTCTTCCAAGTAGTGTTAGAATTTGGCATACTGACCAAATGATCAAGGGGTGAGAGCAACACCCTTATAAACAAAGGTTAATCGTCATCATAATCTTTTACCACGTGTCAGTCTGCTTGTGAACATAATGTGTCTTTCCCCCCTCAACGGTTCTTTAACTGAGGGGTTGCTTATCTTTTGAGAAGGGGGACTGCTTCCATAATTTAGCTACTAGATCCTAAGCAATAAATAACTCATTGCCACTTCCCTCCTAAAACACATTGCTTAATGACAACATAGGATACAGTAGTAACATGATAACACGTGATTCTTCGAATCTTACTGATCACTTCATTAACAATGTTTTGTAAAAACAAAATAAAAAATAAAAAAATCCTTCCAGTAGTACTTTAGCCTTGTGTCTGTTTGTGTTGTGTACTTTCTCGTTCTCAAAAGAAAGATGCCTTTTGGGGGTTTTTTTGTGAGTTAACATTAATAAAAAAAGTCATGATTGACTGCAACTCCCTACTGAGGGTACAGTTAAATGGCAAACTCGGGTTAGCTGACACACAACGCAAGGAATGGCTCTCTCCATAGGAAGTATAGTGGAATCCCAGGACTATTCCACAAACTTGATATAAAATAGCCTGCCATTCTCTAAACCATTCCGCAAGCAGGGCTGATGGGATGATGGGAGTTGTAGTCCAACAACATCTGGAGGGCACCTGATTGGGGAAGGCTACTCTATAAACATTAGTAGAGCACTACAAGAACAGACATAAATAACTCCTCCAAGGAGAACACCCCATTACGCTAGGAGAATATCTCAGTTTGAGAATACCCAAACAAGTGAGTTTTAGCTATGGCTCCTCTACATGCTCAACAATAAGAACGTAGAGTGCGGGCCAGACTTCTGTAAACATGGCTCTAGTCACGGGATCAAACTTGCCACCAGATTTATACTACACAGCAAGCATCCTAGCATCACACACAGCAAATACTGTGCCAATTGGGAGATTCTGCATCAATGATAGCAGCTGCACACAGCATAGGGCAGCCTTTGCCAATCTGGTACCCTCCAGCTGTTTTGAAATACTACCCCCATCATACCCAGTTCAGTTATAGTCCAAAGCTTCTGGAGAACATCAGGGTGGCAAATGCTGACACGGCACATTCAGGGCATGCTGCGCTTCACACAGGTCTTTTCCCACCCTGGTCCTGAAGACATTGTATGCGGAGAAGAAAATCACAAATGACCATGTGTGAACCACGTCTTCCTTTTATCTGGAATGGTATGGCTCAAACAGTGGCAGAGCTTCATGCTCCGGCACCGGGGGGGGGGAGAGCAGGCGGGGGTGTGGCTGGCGCACGTCCCGGGGGTGTGGCGCGCCCAGTGTGGGCAGGGGGCAGCCGCGATGGCACCCCAGCAGAATCGCGCTGCCGGGAGCGGTACGCTCCCCCGCCCCCCTCTTCCTCCGCCAGTGGGCTCGAACACAGTGGAGAATCAGGATGCATTTCAGTGTGTGCTTACCTGAGAGTAAGCCCCAATGAACTCAACAGGACTTTCTTCAGAGGAGACATCTAAGAATTGGGTTGCCAGCATACTACTACTTAATCCATTGTACTTGCAAGATGCAAGTTTAAAACTTACCAGTGAAACGCCTCTTTCCCGCAGCGTCATATTCTAACAGAGGATCCGAGCCCACCACGCTGAACTCGGGCAGTGCTTCTGTGGTGGTGGTCGTGGCAGTGGTTGTGGTGGTTGTGGGTGCCAAAGTGGTTTCAAAAAGCTCATAATCTAGATAAGAAAGAGGATGAGGAGCGTCAAAGGAACATCCTTTTGAAAATTCCTCAGTGAATTTTTCCCAACATACATGTTTGTATTATTTGATTATTTTTGCAAAGCATTTCCCCCTAATATAATGCATGTTAATCTTGTTTACACTAATATATGGACTTTTATGCACCCTTGGCTGGAGAACTGCGCTGCAAAATTTGGAGAAGAGCCAATTGTGAAGGCTAGCTGTGTTTCAGTTCGCATATTGTTTCCAAAAGTGCAAGGCAGGTAGGTTCTCCTGTAACAGGCACTCACCACTTTCCTGGCGGGTGTCAGTTGCAGACCCTTGCTCTCCGCCTCCTTCCCAGCAGCTGGAAGGCACATGGTCACTGGCTGGTGGAGATTTCCCTCCACTGTCCCCACTGCCAGTACAGTCATGGGGGGGGCGTGACTTCCTGCACAGTACAGTCGTACCTCGGGCTAAGTCCATTTCGGGTTACGTGTTTTTGGATTACGTACTCCGGTAACCCGGAAGTGTTTTTCAGCGCATGCACAGACCGCGGTTTTCAGGTTACGTACTTTTTCGGGTTATGAACGGCAACCTGGAACCAATTAAGTACGTAACCCGAGGTACCACTGTAAGCCAATCAAGACCCAAGTTGTGAGGGAATTTCTTGCTGGCCGGCCACTGCCCACTGCCATGCCAAGCCAGACAGCAACACATAAAAGGTCAGCTGTGCATGGCTTCTGCAGTGCAGTGTTTGCCTGAGTCTAGTTATCTAGTTATCAGCAGGGGGAGAATGGCACTGCGACTGGGTCCGCGTATGTGAAATGAATCAAGTTTCTGCTGCCTCCCTACCCAGGCCCCCTCTCTATTTTCCTTTAGATGCTAAACAAAGGCTGTCCTATGTACCGTACCGGGGCTTTTGGCATTTCCTTTCTCATTCTGCCCAAGTTGTGTCTGCTCAGGTTTGGGAGCTGGGCAGCTGGGACTGTTTTAATTTGTGGTGACTTGCTTTATTGGCAACATTACATTCCTGCTGCTTTGTTTTGCGTCTCTTAATCCACTTTTTCCTTTGAGCTTCTTTGAATAGCTTGTCTTAAGCACTTGCTGTTAGTGACTTCAAATGTTGTTCTCGTGGGGAGGAAGGCAGTGTACATACATTGCAATGAAATAAATAAAATTGGGTCATGCCAAAGGATACTCTTCTGAAACAGGGTGACCATGTGCCCTACTTTACGGAGGGCAGTCCTCTATTTGAAGACATCCTCTGCATGAGGCCTCCCCAGTCAAAGGGAGAAAAGGAGCCTTGAAGTTGCCCATCCACATTTAGCATGTGGACAACACATGGGTCACGTGGCTATAGTCTTGTGGTGAGATGTGCTGCATTTTTATTCATATTATAGTACTTCTAAATGTTAGTATATGCACACTTTACGCAAATGTGTGTCTTTTTCACACTTACTTTGGGTGATGCATGCCCTCTATTTGGCAATATTTAACTGAATACCTACTACAAAAACTCTGAAAGCACTAGGATTTGGTAAACAAGACTAAACTGAGAAACAGACAAATCAGAAGATCAGATTTTTTTATTTTTTTTAAAAAAACACCTGGATCTTTCCCACTTATGCAGAAAGAAGATGTAGGTCAAATGTTGACAGCAATTCTTTTAAATCGCTTCAGGACTGTCTGTTGTGGGTAGCAATTCAGAAATCCAATGAATTAGCTAGCTAACTAAACTACCCACCTGCTACCCCCCCAAGCCTAAGACTTACTTACTTTCTTGCAGTTTGTCTGTCTCCCTGCCTCCCTTTCCTCTTTGGCCAAGCTCTAATATATGAAGTGAGCTGGGTTGAAAGAAAAGCACTTGTACACAAGGTTACAGAAGAGTAAAGCCATGGATGGAGATAGACTTCAGTAACCCTCAGTCATGCATTCCTTTTGCTGTTGGAATAAGCCCAGCCCTTTCTACATAATCAGAGCAGATCCTTGTTTCAACATGAAATCCATCAATCAATTTCAGGTTTGTTTGTTTTTAAATAAAAGCTCCTCATTACACAAGTGGACCTGCCACCATCACTTCTGATGGTGCTCACCAGGGCAAGACGATTTGAACACATTCCACCAATCCTGGCCCAACTGCACTGGCTGCCAATTAGTTTCTGAGACCAATTCAAAGTGCTGGTTTTGACCTATAAAACCTTAAATGGCTCAGGACCCCAATACCTCTAGGACCATCTTTTCCCATATGAACCTACCCAGACCCTGAGATCATCTTCTGAGGACCTTCATCATGTGCATCCTCCATGAGAGGTCTGGAGAGTGGCAACATGAGAACAGGCCTTTTCTGCAGTGGCTCCCCATTTGTTGCATGCTTTCCCCAGGGAGGTTTGGCTGGTGCCTTCATTATACACCTTTAGGCGCCAGGCAAAACATTCCTCTCTTCAACCAGGCCTTTGGCTGATTGACATCCATCCAATACCCTTTTAAATGTGTTGTGGGAGGGGGAATTATTGGTTTGTTTTTATTCTTTTTTATTATGTATTTTGTGTTTTTTATCTTGTATTTTTATGTTGTGAGATCTACTGATGAAGGCCAGTATAATAATAATAATAATAATAATAATAATAATAATAATAATAATAATAAGATGTTGTTGCTGTTGTTCTGAGAGCCCGAGAGTACTAAAAATAGAACAGTAAGCTACAATTTCTTGTTCAGATGTATTTAGACCTAAGTGTTGGCTCTAGGCTATCAGATCACAGTGCAGAAAAGAAAGGGATCCAAAGCTTTTCAGAAAAGGACTTTTACAATTAATCAGTACCTCCATCATATATCACATATGACTCTGTAGTTCCCGTCACATCTGCATCAAGCCCTGAGAATGTATCTATGGAAAGAAGAAGACATTGGAATGATGAAGCAGGTTCCCCTTTGCCCTAGATATTTCCTAACAACAGTGCACCCAGTGCAAAGCTCCCCCCCCCCCCCCGGATACAAATGGATGACAGATAATCACTTGTATGGGAGCTAGTAATGGAGCTATGCTCATGAGCAAGCTTGCTCCTATCTGCATAGTTCTATTCTGGTATATTCTGTCCCTTGGTCATGTTAGAAAGTGACAGAATGTTGGGCACTGGGGCTTTTACATATACCGGTAGATTATTGTTAAATGTATGCCTTCCTTTAAAACATTAATTACAGATACCATTCTGCAGCCGTGCAAACGATTATATTTAAACCTCTGACTATAATAGCCTAGTAATATTTGCCATATATTTTTCTACCCAGTGTTATCATAATACATTTTAAAAACCTTGTATTACTTATTTATGGCAAGTCTTCATAAAACAGACTCTAATCCACTACTAAAAAATGTTAATATAAATTTGATTCATGGTAAAGCAAATGGTTATAATGCCTGGCTGATCAAGTTCAATTTTCAGTAGCAAACAAGCAGATGTAAACGATATCTGAGTAATAGCATTGTTTCTGAAGCATAACCAATCTTTTTTCCCTCCTGGTTCTGCCCTTACATTTTATATATTTCAAAAGCAGTTTAATTAATGTAACTGTTGTTTCCATGTCAAAGCAAACCCTGGGGAGCAGGGAGTAACAGAAAAATGGTTCATTATTCTACAAAAGTGTTGCCAGCATTTCTGCTTAAGAGCATATTAACCACATCATTTTCACTTGATGCTTGTCCTCTGACAGTACATCCATCCACTCACTTACCCCCCCCCCACCACCACAAGCTTACAGAAAGTCTATTGGGCATCAATCCAGTGGATTTTGAATGCACTGAACAAAGCTAATTGAGAAAAACACTAGCTTTACCAAGCATCTTTTAAAAAAAAGAAAAAAGAAAAATTAACACAGCCAGCAAATTACTGAAGCTCAGATATGCAGGAAATATGAAAAGACTGGTCCTTTAATACTTTCATGATTATTACTGTTCTTCAAGTTTATAGGCCTATATTTTCCAGTAATGTGATAGCAGCAGTTATAAAAGTGGCATTTAATGGCTTTGTTGACTAAAGTTCCTCAAAGAAGTTGAGCCGTCTGGAGTTTCAGTGCCACATAAGCTTGGGCTCCTCGTGTATCCTCTGACTATAAAACAGAATCATATCTGGTAAAGTCATCTTTATAAATCCTGAGCAGGAAATTGGACCAAAGGGTTAGTAGAACCCACAGCAGCATTTTTCACACCACATTTTCTTAGCCTGTTTGGAAACATGTCAATAGATCGGATTCCTGAGAAATAACAGTGTGTTCTATTGAGTATGTTGCTTTGTTTTTCCATCCTGAGAGAACATTCTGGAACTTTCTTAGCAGGCTAATTTTTACTACATTTGGTAGCAATATACGTAATGTAAGACTCCATCCATCTTCAGATGTGGTTGTTGAGTAGTGATCTTTTTTGCAATGCTCTCTCCATTATTGCTTTTGTCAACCAGCCAGCCTAAGTTCAGCAGAGCTTGTACATTTATCTTTCATGGAAATGTTCATAACACTCCAGGTGCATTGCTACACTGCTCAGGTGTTTCAGTGTGTAAGAAGCAAAAATAGCTCAAGCAGCATTCTGTTTTTCCACACTTCCATCTGAATTACAGGAAAGAGAGCCCTTGAAATCTTGGACTTCTGAACAGGGACAGCTGTTTATTTTGCAGAGCATCAGTCCCTCAATAGATTTGCTTTACTCCATAAATGATATTGTGTGGTTAGCAATGCTAGGGCCAGACCAGCTGGAGAAGTGGTAGCTGAAAAGAATACACACAGAGAGAGAAATCAAATTCCAAAATATTACTTAGGCAGATATCCCCCTAAGCATGTACATATCCAAAGCAAGAAGTCTTTGCACGCTTATTCATTAATTATGGTTTGAGGAGCAGCTCTGATCACATATGTGCACTTACACAAACATTGTGTTCCACAGAGCAGACTCTAAAAATGCAGTATATGTGGAAAGACCCTCACTGATATTGGAGCTCCATATATGCCTCAGAGCTCGCATGGGGCTTGAGATCAGGGACACAAACAAGAGAGAGAAAATAATGGCATAGACTTGGATAACATTTAGCTACGAGTCCTGTATGACCTGGTCCCTGTTTTCTGTCTTGCTCATTCCCACCTGGCCTGAGAAAATGGGGCTCTGACTGACTCCAGCTACAAAGGCAGTGGCAGCGACTACTGATTTAAATTTCATTTAAGTTTCGGTTTTAGTTTATTTATACTGTATGCCATGTTTGCACAGTGAACTGTGCCAAAAGCAGCTCTCCACACGCACCAATATACACCAGAATACAAAACATGTAAAAAAATTAAATTCCAACAAACTAAAATAAGACAAAAATCAACAATTCAATTTTATAATAATATTGCAATGTGCAGAGAAAATCACAAAGGTATTTACTATAACTTGGTTTGGTTCAGATACAATGTGTACAAGGGCTCATGCGAAGCACTACATTTGAAATACTAAGGTATCCCATGGTGCTGGACAGTTGGCTGTTATTTAGTTCCTGGAGAAGAGGAATTGCTTGTTAAGCCACTGTGGGAATTGTAGCTCTCTGAGCGGAATAGGGCTTGGGTGCCCCGCATCCCTAGTGCCTATGGGTAAGACGGCCCTGGTTCCCATGATTCTTTGAGTGCTAATGAACAATAGTACTAATGAACAATAGTAATTTCATTCAGATCTATTCATTTTTAAAACACCCTCAAACAGAGATTACTCACCTAGTACAAATTTGAAGGGGGGGGGGTCATTTCCTTCTTGTTTTTCTTGCTGAGATTCTGCTTCCTCTTTCAGGTTCATGGTCAGCTGCTCATTCATTTCTTTCTAACCTCTTCTTTGTTACCCCAAGTGCTCCATCCTAATCCTGCTGTTGTTCCTTGATACTAAATCCATTTAGTGGCCATTTTTATAAGTAAATCCTTTAGAGTATTTTATTATCCAGCTAAATGCAGAAAGCCATTTCATGATGTGGTGTTCCATGGTGAAGGTGTTGAAATTTGAATGGATATATATATTACGGATGGTGACAAGATAATACACATTCAATGTCCTGACTGCCTTGATATTTATGGAATGGTTAACCTACCATAGTGCATCTTTACAATCATTGATTTGATTCATTAGTCATTTCCCTTGAAGTCTCAAAGTGATTTACAAAAATAAAATTTCAGTGCATAGTACAAAAACAGTCAAAACTAGATTAGCAACACTAGAAATGACCAAGTGACCACTTGGTAAATCAGTCACCTGTACTGACTTGCTAAATTTTACCACACTTCTCCCCACTCCCCTTGGCAACAAATGGGATTCACCAAACTTCTTACCATTTTACCACATTGTAAATTGTGGGCTCCATGATGGCAGCAGCAGGGATATGGTATAAGGCAGACGGTGCTGACCTCAATATCAGGCCTGGGGAATCCATGGCCCTCCAGATGCTGTTGGACTCCAACAACCATCAGCTTCAACCAGCATTGGTCAGGGATAATGGGAGCTGTAGTCCAAAAACATCTTACAACCATAGGCTCTCCTTCCCTGTTCTATACGATAAATGCATTGCATGGGTCAAGTCTGTACCTAATGCAGTGGTTCCCAACCCTTTTTTTGCCCATGCCCCACCTAAGCATCTCTAAAATCCTGATGCCCTCCATGACATATAATTCTAATTATTCAAAAAGTGAACTACTATTCACGTGGAGGAAGCCTAAAAGGCCATTCACTGTTAATAACTCATTCTCAAATTGCCCCCCTGTAGGGCATGTGCCCCATGTTGGGAACCATGACCCTAATGTCTTATCAACAAAGCAGCCAACATTTTGGCATACCCACCTCATTAGGGATGAGATTTAGTTTTACACAACTAAAGACCAGGATGTGCTTCTCCTCCTGGTTTCAAAGGATGGCATGCAATATTCTTCCATCTCTACTAATTCAAGCAACACGGTGATTCATCACAACAGAAACCGGAAGGAAATGGGAGGGGGCACATCTTGGTTTGTTGCTTCATCCATGGCCAGTGTTCATATGAGGTACCTGTCACCCAAATCTTACCTGTCTGCACTGCTACTGGAACTATTTAAAATAAATACCTCCCCTGACCCCCAGTGCAACAGTTGCTGCACAGCCACATACATATACACATAAACTAGCATAAAAGTTAGTACCTTCAGAATTGCATTCAGGCAGACCGTCAAATCCTAATGCAATATTCCCTTCCTCATCATACTCTGCGTAAGTCCCAGGCGGGCAGGTAGGCTGTGGTTTCTCAGTTGGTGGCTCAGTAGTTGTTGGTTCAGGAGTGGTAGGTTCAGGAGTGGTAGTAGTAGTGGCAGTAGTTGTCCTCACAGTTGTTGTTGTTGTTGTTGTTGTTGTTGTGGAAGGAGTGGTTGTTTTTTTAACCATTTCAAGGCCTATCAGTGGCTTCCCTCCTAGGCTGATGATTGGTTTATCTTGTGCATTTGCTACAGGTTTGCTAAATCTCCCATGCCCAAACAACGGCAAACCATCTGGGCTTACGACAGGAGCTCCTTTGGAATCTAAAAGAACAAAATAAGACAAAAATTGACTTCAGATACAGTTAATACCATGAAGTTTTACTTCGTGGCCTTTGAGGGACTACTTGCGGAGGGGGCAGAGGGATTGTTAGGAAGAATAGGTACATACTTCTGTTGCAACAAAGCTAGCAAGATGTAGGGGCCGCCCTGTAACTTAAGAAGAGACTTGCTGAATCGGGCCAAAGGCCCCTTTTGTCCAACATCTTGTTCTCACATGGGCAAACCATATTCTCATAGGAAGCCCACAAACACGACCTGAATGCAGCAGCACTCTCCCCACCTGCAGTTCCCAGCAAATGATATTCATAGGCATGCTGCATTGCTATCTAGAGAATATCAAACACACACACACAATTTCCCATCTTTTTCATAGCTTTGTATTGTATAGATTGCTATGCCAATGGGCTCTATTCAGCTCATCAGATAGAAAAAGTATCAAGTAACTCAGTAGAACAGGGGTAGGGAAGGTGCAGCCTTTCAAATGTTGTTGAACCCCCAGCAGTCCTGGCCAGTATAGTCAATGGTCATGGATAATGAGGGGGTTTGAAGCCCAGTGACATCTGCAGAGCCACAGGTCTCCCCTCCTGTGTTACAAGAACCCATACTCTGAATAACCCATATGCCGCCCCATGTTCATATTGCTGCTTACCAACAATAGTCCGGCCATCTCCTCCTAATTTCACTCTGAGAGGTTTTCCCTGGGAATCTTGGAGGTACCTTCCTTCAACATTCAGCACCAGCCCTCGGTCAAGATCTACAATCTAAAAGCAATGTGTAGATTGAAAGGCTCTCCAACATGAAATAATATAACGTTAAATCTTTAAAAGTATTTTGTATTTTCAAATAAGGTCACCCTACCCACTTTATTCCTTGTGGACCATTTATTATTTTCTGTCCATTTCGCTTTCCGTTAGTACCAGGGACTACTTTATTATTTTGATCTGGTTTTGTGGTTAGATTGGGTCTGCCACCATTTCCTGAAATATATACAACACAACGCATGCATTATCCATTACTTTGTCTATACTCTGTCCATTCAGTGAAATTATAGTTCCAAATATTTATAATAACACAATATTTATTAATTTAATAAAATTGGTATGCTATGAAACTATAAAAAACTATAAAACTATAAAACCCCAAAGCTGTTTAATAAAACATATGTTAACATATAAATGTATTTTATATACATACTTGTACAATATATTCATTTATGAAATAATGCAGGTATTCCATTGGGATGCATGTTAAAAAAGCAGCTTGCAGTGTTTCTAATAGTTAGCATACATACACTGATTAAACTATACGAGCCCAATTACATTCAGTGGGAATAAACTGGATATATGTCAAACACACTGGTACAGATTTGTGATTTTTATGTTCTGACATTAGGGACCACTACGATTTTACTATGGGCTTCTTTACACATTATATTTTGGCATGGGATATTCATATGTCATAGTAGATTTCACCCGCGGATGTTTTTTGTCTGTTTTTCATCAAAATTCTACATACGAGCTAAATATACAGGATTTGTGTGACAAATAATAAATCAATTTAAGGAATAAAATTCAGTTGACCTATCAGGACATACCCTGAATAAATAAATAAAAAACTATGAAAGTCTCTGAATACTCACCCACTAGTGGTCAGGTCTACCTAATATTAGGTTTGAATTGAATAATCTTCTGCAGAAATAGTGAATTAGGACACACTAGTGAGACATTATGAGAGAAATGGCCAGCTGGGAGCAGTGAGATTTGGGGATGGGCCAAAATGAGGCAAGGAATTAAAGAGGCCCTTAGCAAAGTAGGTGAACTGATAGACAGTTTCAGAACAAAACAATTTCCACTGATGGGATCTCAAAACACCACATTTGGGAGCATCTTATAATATCACATTTTCTCCACAAAAGGGTTAGGATGGGAGGAACAGCCAGTTAACAAGCATTAATACAAGCACCACCAATGCATTACCTTGCCTGTTAGGAAGCCTAAGTTGCTGTCGTTGAGAAGGGTTGGATAACCTTGAGTTTTGTGTTCGTTGATTGGAGGACACTGAGGATGAAGAATGTGTTGGAGAAGCAGAGTGACTGGGATGAAGATGAGAAGATCCAGAAGTAGAACCAGAGGAACGTGGTGAAGCCAAGTTCACTTTAGGCAATGTATTCAGTTTGTTAGAAGCCTGGGAAGACCTGGAAGTTAAAGCAGTAGATCTACTCAATGCAGTGTTCGATGTTTTAGAAGTGGGCTGTTCCTGTTCCTCCTCCTCATCTTGTTTGTACACTTCCTCATCAGCAAATTTTGCTTTGGGGGGCAATGCAAGGCTTGGTGTTTTACTTTTATCACCAGCAACATTGTTATTTAGGTTTTGACTGCCCCTAGAAACCGAAGAAGATAACCACTTTGCTGCTGGAGATGTTGGATTTTCCTCCACTTCTGACTGGTCATAATCCTCATAATCATCATCACTGTTTATCAACTGATGTGTTTTAGAGGATGACATTTTGGGAGAAAGTTCAACTTTTGTTGGGGCAGGCTGCAGGAGTCCATATTTTTTGTCTGTCTGAGATGCTGTCCTGGTAGGGACTCTGGAGCCAGATGGATAACGGGGCACTGAAGGATGAGTTTGTCTCAGAGAAGTTGAGGATGATTTTGAAAATAAAGAAGTTTCTTTGTCTATGTCTCTGTTGGAGGTAGATGCTGGCTGAATGGATTTGGATTGATGGGGAGATGCAGGCAATTTATATGCATCAGGTATATCTTCACTAGATGCAATAATCTTTGACCCAGTATGTTTTCCTGGTGACAGACCTAAACCTCTGGAGGAGGTTAAAGACTCTCGCTGACTTGGAGATCTTTGCCCAGATTTACTGGTCTGAGACTCAGAATGCTTTGAAAGAGAGCTGGTCCTTCCCTGAGATATTGTCCTAGAAGGAGAGACTTCTTTGGCAGGTATTGAATAAGAACCCTTCTGTTCCTCTTTATCACTTGCCTCTTTATAATAGTTTCCCTCCAAACTGTCATAATCTCTGTCTTCTAGTTTTTCATTACTCTGGTGGGATGATAGTGTAAGGTGGCTTCTTGAATGTTGCGACTGATCAGTTGATGCTTTTGAGGAATAGCTGGTTTCTGGATGAAGAGTTTTACGGGATAAAGCATGAGACCTTCCCATTAATGGTTTTTTAGACAAAGGTGAGGCTTGCTTCGACTTAGGAGATGTATCTTTACTCTCAAGATAGTCAGGTTGATATTTAGATGCAGGAGGCTGTAAAGGAACTGACTTTTCCATGGATTTCCTTAATAAAGAATCAGAAGATGGAGATGAGCCTCTGGACCTTGAACTATGGCCATTTGTTAACTGAGAAGAAACACCAGAATGATGGTTTGTTCTGCTTAATGAAGGAGATTGGTTAGACACTGAAGACACAGCATCAGAGTGTTGAACTTTAAGTGAAGAATCTGTATCTGTAGCTTCCCGTTCTTTGCTATGGTTTTCTTGTATAACTCTGTGATGATTCTTAGATTCAGCCAGAGAACTCCTCCTTTTGGTATAGTCCATTGAAGAAGATTGTTTAGAAAAGGATGGTGAATAAGCATCAGGAAGAGTTGAAGGCAGAGGACTTTCATCTTCATCCTCCAGTTCTTTGTCTTTATTGAAATTGGACCTGTGATTACTGCCTGATGCCAAACGTAAACTGGACTGAGGTTGAACATTTGAGGACTGTGTAGTAGAGGGGCTTTTGGGGGGTGGAGTCCTGGTACCATACATATTACTGCCTTTGTTGGCAAATCTGTTGGCAGTAAGGGCTGATCTATATTTGAACAAATTAAAGCGTTCAGATGCAGACAAACTTGAAGAGGACCTAGAACTGAATCTAGAAGATGGCCTTCTTCTGTTCTCTTCATCTTCTCCTTCATCGTTTTCACCATTATTAGCATCAGAACCTTCTTTTCCCTCAGCCTTACGTTTAGCAGATGAGCTATGTGAGTGAGGTAAAGTATGAGTAGCAGCAGCAGCAACCGCAGAAACTCTCGGATCTCGTGGCACATGGCGGTTAGAGTGCAGGAGAGGCCTCGTTTGCACAGATGCAGATGAACTGCCCTGAGGAGAAGAGAGCCTAGAACCTGGTCTTTGCTCTCTCTTTTCTGTTTCTTTGCTTTTATCAGCGTCAAAAGCATCACTGGTATCAGGGGGAACTAGTTTATAAGAGGGATGGTATGAATGACTTTGAGAATTTGTGGCTGCAGATGATACAGAAGGAAGGAATGGTTTTGTGGGATGATTCTGAACTACCTTCCGAGATCCAGATGGCTGCTGATTTGAATGTGAAACTGAATGCTTAACATCTGGAGGTTTCGGTTTTTCCTCTGCACTGTCAACTTGATCATTACTTTCATTATCAACCGGCAGAATATCCAGTGTGACTTCATGGGAAGAAGGTAGTTTAGAGCTGCCCCGATGCTTATCAGTGCTTGCCTGCCCTGTTCTTACAGGTGTGCGTGACCTATGAGGTGTTTTACCTGAGGAAATGACAGGGTGTGGAGGTTTAATTGGGGAGTGTGGCTTCACACTGCTCTTAACATCCTGATTTTGTGGCTGCACTGTTGCAGCTTCTTTGGAGTGATTGTGGTCAGCAGTGTCTTCTCTGGAGAGAGAATCGGTTTCTAGCTCTGCTCCCTTTCTAGAAGACACCTGAGACTTGGTAGGGACTCTGCTCCCAGCTAGGAGTTTATTCTTTAAGTCAGAAGCAGAACTTTTTGAATCTCTGCCACCAAGAAAAGTGGATGAATGACCCATAGTTTGCTTAGAGGAAGAGGACGGTGATGAGGCAGAAGAGGTGTGAACAGAGGAAGAAGGTGAAGAATTCTTAGATGCTTCCGGTTCCAAATCCGCTTCAATATTTGTTTGTTGATCAATATTTGATTCACCTATATTGGCTACAACAGAAGAGAGGGGCAGGGGGAGGGAAGGAGATTAAACATCTATAAAAGTAACCAACTGTTATTAAAAGAAAATGAAAATAGCTTGCCTAATGAAACATTCTGGCAGCAATCCCAAACCATGTTTTAAATTGGGGTGATTCAAAGCCCTTGTCCTTAATCTACGGTTCTCATTCACATAGCCATGGAATAAACACAGTAATGAATATTCATAAATAGTCAAAAATGGACAATTTGAAATGTGAAGTTATGAGGTTGCATTTTAAGACAAATTTTTAATTTGAAATGTGACAGCCTAAGACTTGTAAGCTTTTTCATTTGTTTTGCTTGTTGCAGGAATCAGTTGTGAAATGTCAAAAATTAAATGCCACTGCATGCCAAAAACTAAATGCCATTGTGGATCAAATCTATCTGTCTCAGAGACAAACAGAACAATTCAAACAAGGAAGCAGTGAGGTTCTCAATCAACCACCACATCCCAAGTCCTGCAATCTCAAGCCAGCCAGGGTGCAAAGACTGTGGCTCGGTGCCTGGAGAGACACTGCCAGGCAATACACAATAATGAGTGAGGTGGACCTCTGTCTTGGTAAATGGCCATTTCAAATATTCAACAGATTTGGAAGCGCATGCGCGCACACACACACACACGTGCACAAACACACACACAGAATACTTTAAAATTGTTATGCCAGCACCAGGCTAGTCCCCTCACAGAATCTGCAGGGCTTATATACAGTTGAAGAAACAGCAGTGGTAGCTTCCTACCTAGCTGGCCAAAGCTAGGGCCTCCATGGGTGGAGCTACCCCACCTTCCAATTTGGCAGCACTCCTCTCTGCCAATGGAGGCCAATGTAGAGGCGACTATGCACCATCCTAACCAGCCACCAACACAGGATTGTACTCTAAATGCAACTGTAGAATTCTGATGAGAATGTTCGTTTCTACACTGAAATCTAATATACCTTAGCCAACTTGTAGAATGTTTACATGGTCCATCTCTCTATTATTAATGAGAAATTAGCAAGTTGCTTTATGTACATTTTGGAAGGGGGGGAAAGACCCCCAAACATCTACAGCTATGGTCTCTACAGATGCAGGATCTGGGACAGATGCTACTCCCTTTACTCTAACTCCAAACCCAGCAGATGCTCATGCCTAAGAATTAAATGTCTTAGTGTCCCCCCAAACAAGGTGGGGCGGGGGAGAAACTGTTTCCCCCTGCATACACCTGAAACAAAATGCTCAGCCATATACTAAAGAACCATTGAAAAGAAAAGGCACCACTCCAGAGCGATCCAATGGTTTTTAATGGAAGATAGGGCAAAATAGCAAAGAGGAAATTGGCTGGTTGAACTGTGACAACATCATACTTACTTGCTGGCATCACAACACTGAAGGCTTTAGACTGAGGCCCTTGGCCCCTCCTGTTTGCGGCGCGAATTTTGAAAATATAGCGCTCCCCAGGCTGCAGATCTTCCACTAGGGCGGATGTTGTATCTCCCGGGTAGGAAATGGACTTTGCTCCGAAGGGCTTGAGAGCGGGGGCGTATGAGAGAATGTATTCTGAAATGATTTGGCAGACGGTTGGAAGGAGGAAACTGAAAACAATCCTGTTTCCAGCGGATAGACTGTATGGGTAGGATGAATTAGAACGTGCATTACTAAAATTAATACACTGGCAATGCACGTCAAGTCAACAGCTGGGGCATGAAAGACATCATATACATAGTAAGTTGAGCAAACATTCCGTCAGCCTTTATAGTTGCAAATGTCCAAATATATTTAACTAAATACCCAACTCTCTCACTCACTATTTATCATTTATATTACCGCCTCTACCTTGGACATCATAAGATTTTGCAAATAACACAGTGAACCAGCTGCTTATAAAAAATAAGAGTTGATAAAAGGCACATAGCCCATGGCTATATATTAATACTGCTAGCCCTATGGCCCATGGGCTTAGATAGGCTTGCCAAGCCTCTGAGGTTGGCCTGCCATGCCACTTTCAATGAACCATGCCCACCTTCCCCAGGTAGGTTCAACATCATATGCCATCAAGCATGGGAAGGTTTAAGCCAGATGTTGACTCTTAACTCTTCCAGCTATTGCTTGAAGTGTCAATCATTTGATATCTTAGAACCTTACACCTCAACCAGCCCTAAATGTAAAGATAACCAAGAACGGCTCCATGTCATTTTTAGAGTTGCATTTAGATATTGCTATTACCTTTTAAAATTATGTGTTGTATCCAACGAAGTCATCCCATTCACACAAGTACTTCTGCTTGCAAAACAGAACTTCTCTTTCCTCTTCCTTCCTTGTGCGCCAGCCCCCAAATCTGTTGTAGGGGTTCCACCAACCCTCTGAAGCAGATTTGCAGAAGGTAGGGAGGAAGAGGAGAGGGAAGAGAAGTTCTGTTTTGCAAGCAGAAGTCAGTGTGCAGATGAGATGACTTCACTGGATACAACCCAGTGCCAATAGCAATGAAGATGTGCTCCTTTCTGCACTGCCAAGGTAAGGCAAAAAAACCCCCAAAAAACTATAGGCAACATGAGAGCAGCCCACACCATAGCTGCTGGCTCCTCCTCATGCCAGCATCATCCCTCTCAGAAACTGGGGCACAACTGACACAAGACATTGGCACTTCCTCAACAGCATGGGAAGCAGCAGGGCTTCAGATCAGGAATCAATGAGAAGAGACAAAGCTAACTGGAGAAGGAAGGGAATAAGTAGGTTAGGACAGTATTTTTCCTCTCTGTTCCATTCCTTTCTGTTGCCACTTGACTCATCTGGTGTTTGTGCTCACACTGCTTCACTTTGGAGTTTGGCTTCACACTAGCAAGGATGGAAGGATATGTCAGTTTTGATTCTTTCCGTTTCTCATTTTTCCAATCTTAAATTCTCCAGGTTTCTGCCACTATTTGTGTTTGTTTTTAATCCTCATGAAATTTCATCAGCATTTTGATGAGAATTTCTTAGAATAAACGCATTTCTGTATGCAGTTTTGAGTAACGTACACATTTTTGCAAGCAAACCATTTTTCTAATAGAATTTGTTTTTGTATGTTATTTTCACCTATGTATTAATTGTTATACACCCTCCCTAATATATGCATTTTTGTAAATGTTAGTTTGCTGGAGAACAGAACTGCAAAATTAAGAGATGTGTGAATTTCAAAAGATTACTGTATTTTGGTTCCCATATTTTGGAAAGTGAAAATTTGACATATTTCCCTTTAGATGCAAATTGAATCAATCAGTTTGTAAGAGTCATTAATGCCCTCCCCCAACTCTACATTCACCCCAAAGAAAGATCACATGGATGGGAAGTTAAAGATGAAATGGTGAAGGAGACAATGATTAATTGGGCAATTGATTTGGGGAAAACTATACAGTTAAAACAATGGGAAAAATTGTGGAAGTATTACTGGAAATTTACGGCTTCAGAGGAGATCAAAGAAAATATGATTAAAATGTTTTATAAATGGTATATCACTCCGGTCAAATTACATAAAATGTATAAAACTAAAGATAATCTATGTTGGAGGTGCGGAAAGGAGACAAGGACATTCATACATATGTGGTGGCACTGTGAGAAATCAAAATTTTCTGGAATCAGGTTTTTGAGGAAATTAAAAAAATATTGAAATATAATATCAAGAAAAAATGCAGAAGCTTTTTTATTAGGGATATTGGACAAAGGAATAAAGAAAGAGGATGGGAAACTCTTCCTTGACACAATCGCTGCGGCAAGATTATTAATTGCTATGCATTGGAAAAAACAAGAGATTCCAAATATTAGAGAGTGGCAGGAGAAATTATTTAGTTATTTAGATTTGGCCAAATTAACGGAATTAATTAGAGGAAGTAGCAATCAAATTTTGTCAAAGTTGGGAGAAATTTGGTGAATATATGAAAAAATAGTGCCCCACTTTAAAGACCTGGAACCATATCTAATAATCCGTACTGATACACAAGAAAGAAGGATATATGATATATTAATTTTAACATATATATATTGGTTTAGTGGTAATGGAAAGCAGTAATGATATGATTTAACGAAATAACCCGAGACGACGACAAGTGGAAGTCTTAAGATGTGGACAGGAATGAGTGTTGAATGTATGTATGGTTTGGTTTGTTTGATTTATCAGTTTTTTGGTTTTTTGTTTGTTAGGATGTTTGTTAGGAATATTGAATGGTTTTTTAATTTGTTTTGTGGTGTTTTGTTATGTTTTATTTGCTTGTTTTTGATTTGTATGTTTGATTTGTATGTTTTGATATTATTTTCAATAAAGACTTTTTAAAATTTTAAAAAAAAATCACATGAACCCCTCCACTCCACAACTGATTTGCTGTGTAAAAATGCCTCCTCTGCAGAATTTAACTCTGAATTCTTGATCCCACAGCATCAGTCCCTTTTCTGCAGTACCAAAAGTGGAGCAATTGCTTTGCATGAGCTGCTGTATTCAGAATTTGCTTTATATATAAAAAGAGGCGCCTATGGTGACAACTCAAAACAACAGAAAATTCAAAATAAAGACAAGTGGATAATACTATCTTTGAAAAAAATAGACTCTACCAGCCGTTTACAAGACACATAATACCACGGCTTGCCAGCAATAGCTACACGGGGCACGTGTTCTTCCAAAATAGGCAATATTTGAACAGATGAACAAAATTCATCTAATGTTAACAGAAGGAGTCAGAGTATCTGTGCAAATTAAAAATAGACCTCTCTTGTGGCTGCTTTCACTACCCTGTATAGTCCAGTCCAGTCCAGCATTCTTGACTCACACCATGTTTCCATGCTGGTCTGTCTGCACAACCTTCCCCTCTATGTGGGGTTATGCTGTAGAATTTGGAACTTGCCCATAGATCATGCTGATGGCTAGAAATGTCTTGAACAAAGGTAGCAAAGAGAATCAAGCGGTCAAAGAAAATCCGAGGGATTATGGCTCAACGAAAGTTACGGGAATTCTCTCTTATTGGTCCCTCACAAAACTAAAATCCATGGGGGAGAAGGAAACTCTACCAGGCCACTTTAGATTCTGTGGTGTAGCTGAGTGCTCAGGAGTCAAGGTCAAAATGTTCCACAGCTGAAAGCCCTCTGTTTGTTCCCAGCACTATGAACAACCTAAGACATTTCAGTCTGCCAGCAGACCACCAGGCAATAAGAGCATATTACCTAGAACAGGGCTAGAGAACCAGCAGCCTTCTAGATGTTGTTGGACTATAACCCAATCAACATTGACCCTTGGCAATTCTGGCTGTGGTTGATGGGAGTCAGAGTTCAAGAATCATAGAATCATAGAGTTGGAAGAGACCACAAGGGCCATCCAGTCCAACCCCCTGCCAAGCAGGAAACACCATCAAAGCATTCCTGACAGATGGCTGTCAAGCCTCTGCTTAAAGACCTCCAAAGGAGGAGACTCCATCACACTCCTTGGCATCAAATTCCACTGTTGAACAGCTCTTACTGTCAGGAAGAAGATATGGAGAGCCACAGATCCCCCAGCCCTGGACCTAGAGCAGAGGATTTTCAAGCCACAAACAGAAGCTGAGTACATTATAGCCACTGGATTTTCAGGATTGAATATGTGGTTTCCTTCATCTTTGCTCAGCAGCTCTACCTCAGCTGGAGTTTAGAACATCTCGTGTTAGTTTGTTAACGTGTTAATTGCCTTTCAGATTAATTTCAAGGTGATTTACAGTTGTTCTGCTATACATACAGTAATTTCTATGTGGTTGCCACCTACCTTTCACTTTTCCTTCACTCTCTGGAAGAGCATCCCAGGTAGCAGCAACAGTTGCTGTTTTGCCTTTGATTGGCCAAACATTCAGGTTTTCTGGAGCACCAGTGGGAGCTGTGACATATACAACAGACCAAAAAGAAAAAGAGGGGAAGGAATAGTGAAAATAAGCAATGGAGTTGGGCGGTGGAATCCAGGCATTTGAAAAGAAATAGGTGCCACCTGAAGCAATTTGAAAGCATCCACATTTTTATCAGCTATGTTGTTGTTGTTGTTGTTGAAATTCCAGATTCTGCAAAACACTTTGGACTAAAAAAATGGACTAAAGCAGCCTTCCCCAACCTGGTTCCCTCCAGGTGTTGTTGGACTCCATGATCCCTGAGTCAGGATGTTCCATGGTCAGGGATGATGGGAGCTGGAGTCCAACAGCAACTGGAGGAAACAAAGATGGGACTAAAAGAACCCGAACGAAACCAGCCTCTTTTTCTTACTTGTGTGTATGGCACTGACACCACCATACACAAATGTTCATGTGAGTTTAGGGACCAAACGAGACATCACAGTAAAATGTACACCTTTCACCCAAAATAGTAGAAGTGCATTTAACTACTCCTCATTCTCTATTATGCCTGTTAAAACTTGCCCATGCTATGAAGTTTCCACATTTTCTGAGCCACTTCTAAGGGGCAATGATGTAGCGTGAGTTGGGGACAGAAACAAAGAATGGTGTGACATCACAGTATGAGATATGTGCTATTAGATATTACAGTAGAAGAGAGGGGAGCAATATGATTGTGGCAGGATTCACCTGACGAGTCCCATCAGTGGAAGCTGCATGCAATGACTTCCACTTGTACAATGGGGCTTTCCCCTTTCCCTCCCCCTGCGCTCCCTCATGGCCATCCCCAAATTGGCTCGGGGGGGGGGGTGTCAGGAGAACTCCCAGAACAGTGCACAATGGGAAAAGAGGGGGGATTGTTCCATCAGTCAAGCTGAAAGACTTGTGCTGATGGAACACATTGAATTCCTCCCATGAAATCTGTCTGGGCAGCATGTGCCCATATGGTGGAACATCGTCTATGGCCCCTCAAACACAATTCTTTTCGGTTGGGTAATCAATTGCTGAGTCACTAAGAAATGAGATCTTGAACGATGTAGAATTCTGTGTAAAGCAACCCCAAGTAGTCGCAGATCCAACCCCAAGCAATTAACTCGTATAAATCACATTCTTAAATATAATACATACCAGCTTCTGGGGTTCTCTGATAAACTGAGGCACTCCACTTGCCTTCCCTTCCTCCCTGCGAGATTCGAACTGCAAATTCATACATGGTGTCTGGAATCAGTTTATCTACCAACACCCTTCTGTTGGGTATTTGTTTGTAATCCCACCTCGCTGATTCCCCTTTCTCTCGATAACGGACAGTGTACTGCCTTGGAATAAAACACGGAAGAATGCGTTGTTAACCACAGTCACAAGATAGAAAGCACAATTTAACTGTTCAGCTCATCACAAGTCCATTGGACTATATTCACCAGAAATACAAGATAAATGTTTGGGAGGACATAGCAATTCTGAGTCAAGATAATAAGGCCATGATCACATTTCCTCAAACACAGGAGTGCCATTAAAATTAATCATGTGCCACATGATCTTCTACACTAAATCATAGTGTCTGGAATTTCCCAGACATATCCAGAATACCGCAGTCAGAAGCAGTGTCCGGGCGGAAAACGGCAAAATGACTGGGAAAATCTGGACATATGGCAACAACTATGCCGGCAGTGTCGTTTTTGTTGGTCTTCCTGAAAAATACCACAAAAATGTCCTTTTTTGTAATTTTGCCAATAAAGCTCAGCAACTTTGCCCCCTGCCTCCCCCAAAAGATCAAAACATTGCCCAAGAAAGCTCAACAACTTTTGTGTCCAGATATTTACTTTTTAAAATAGGGCAACCCTGATGGTTCTCGTGCTTCTGTTATAGCTTGCACAAGCAGCTCCAATTAAGTTTCACTGCATTTGCTCAATGCTCCAGCAAGAGGTGTTTGAAAAAAAATGCTTCCAAATGGAAATGCAAGAGTAGGGCAAAGCCAGAGCAATAGCCTCCCAGCAGCAGCATCACTGGGAGGGGTGTGGTGGTAGCAAGATCAGAGCTGTTGCAGGTGCACCAGTGGGAGTGACAGACTGACTCCACAGGAGTGCTGGCCAAATCCTGGCATTGCTGCTGTCTTGTCCCTAGAGCTACGACTCTGCCCTACCAAGCAAGCCACTCCTGAGTAAATGGGCACTGAAGAAAAGGGCCCTTGGTGTGGCAAACATACCTAGGGAACCCCCAATATGGAGCCAGCATTCGGTAAGGCAACTTTCATAAGGCGTTTTATCTCTCTCTCTCTCTCTCTCTCTCTCTCTCTCTCTCTCTCTCTCTCTCTCTCTCCCCCCCCCCCCCCCCGTCCTCATCTATTTCATGTGCTGAATTAAAAACAATCCTAATAGAAGAAAAACAACACCACTTCTGGAAAATGAAGGCATGACCATCTACAACAATACTTTTCACACCTTATCTGCAATGAAAATGGACACCAGTTTGCTAGGCAGTACACTGCAGATAGTTGAGGTCAGATACCCACCAAGATGTGCCAGACATGCTGGTCAGCCTTATTACTCATGTGCAAAGGAAGGTATGAAACCACTCGCTTTATTTTATCCCGAAGTTATCCCCCGACCATGCCACATTTCAGTAGCTTCATACAGGTTGGACTTGGAACACCTCTGGCATATCTAGATGCAAACAAAAGAATGTCTAGTACCTAGAGGAGACAGGCTTCTTCTGTTTCTCATAGATGGGATCTGTCCAGGTAACAAGCACAGACTGAGAAGACATTACACGAACAGCGATGTCTTTTGTCTCCTCCAGCTCATCCTCTTCTGAAATACAACCACAACAGTGAGTCAGTAATGAGAAATCTGGACATCGCCATCATTAGCACTGGCCTCTTATTGCACCAGAACTACAGTACATCCAGATTAGCCCCTTAGCCCACTCAACCTCAGACGGGAGGCCTCTATCAGGACGTTCTTTCTTTACTATTATGGCCACTTAAAGGCTGGCTACTCATGTTAGTAAACCATGATCAGTAGCTCAAATGGCTGGAGTTAAATACCAGTAATTGATAGCAGGCATAGTCTCAAAAATATAGAATACTGTGATTAATTTGTTTTTGTTTTCAAACCCTAAATTAGAAATGACCGCTCCCCACTTCAAATGGGGGGGCGCTTTTTGCGTGGTCACGCGCAGCCCCCTGACCCTACACGATCCCCGGCAAGTCAGATTGGCTTCGCCTCCCCAAGCTGGATACCTGAAGGTTCCCGACTAACCTCAGACAGTTAACCAATCCCAGCTAGGGAGGTGTTGCCAGGGGAGTTGACCAGGTAGGGTTAGGAACGCCCTGCACACACAATAGAGGGTGGAACTTACCTGGGAGTCCTCAGTCGGCTCCAGAGCAATGTCGATGCCACGCAATGTCAGTATCAATCTTAAAATGCAGTAAAGCAGGGATGGAGAAGCCTGTGGCCCTCCAGATGTTATTGGACTCCTGAGTGAACCCAACTAGCCTGCACACATCTGGGAACAGGCTGCAAGACTGGTAGAGGGCACAGTATCTAACTAACTGTGAATCCTAGCAGGTTTCTTCTTTAAAAATATTGAATGATAGTTCCACGCCAGCCTTCTTTAGTTTCCATAGCCACCCACGGATGTGGCACAATTCCCTGTGACCAGGGCCATGGGCTGAAGCCAGTATGAACTACTCAACACACACCAACACTATACAAGTCAACCAGCTAAAACCAAAATCTCTGCTTCCTATCTTGCACCACCTGTTCCCAATTCATCACTAAGTAACTAGGATTTCATCTCTTTTCCCCGGGGACAAATTAGATCAGATAGTTTAAGACTGTACCACATGAAGATAAGATTATTCCATGACATCTGCATTGCCTATACTGCAGCCAATATAAGTTTTGCTTTTTAAGATTAAGCTGATTGTCATTTCCTTCCTTCAAGGCAACCTCCTGCACCTTGCTCTGCGTATTCCTACATGCATTGGCGGACTGGCAGCACAGCCATCTTGAGGTTAGAACTTGGACAAGAGCCTCTAAGCTTAATTTCCCACCAGTTGCTCTTCCCACCTCAACTCAGGGTGACTTCATTTGCCATTGTTCTGTCTTGAGCTAACAAGTTACAGCTGGATTTCCTGCGCTGTTTACACGGAAATTAAACCAGCTTCTCTTCTGAGTCTCAGTTTGAGTATGAAGTAGCAGTCATGAAGCGTGTAGTGAATCATAATGCCACACCTCACATGCAATTCTCTCAAAGAGGAATCACCTGTACACTTTCCTGTGGGAAATTCCTCAGCTGTTCTACTCTGAAATTCCTCTACATTTTACCTCATATGGAAACACTAACCAAGGGGCTATGCAAACCCATCTGACAAATTTTGATAACTTCTGTTGGTTGGGATAGCTCAGTTCGAAGAACATGAGATACTTAATCTCAGAGTCATGGGTTTGAAGCCCACATTGGGGGGTTGGACTAGATGATCCTCGCAGTCCCTTCCAACTCTACAATTCTATGATTCTGTCTTCTCTTTGTCTGGCGATTCAGTGAGCAGTTTGTTGGTGCTTTTCTTAAAATGTGGCACACAAAACTTCTAAAGATGTGGAGTATGTAACATCAGAACCAAATGAGGCTTAAACGAAGTTCAAGTTTGCCCTTAATTTGAAGCTCTTTTGCTTAAAATTGACCCCTAATATTTGAAATTGGACCCCTCTGACTAATTAACTGAAGCTTGGGTCAATTAAACCAATGAAACCTACCAGTTCCAATACTGTTGCCAAGTTTTATCTCCACTAAACTGTTGGAAATGGAGTAACACTTGGCTTGCTAATGCTCAATTTAGCTGAAACATTACAAAAATTATAAGCTACCTCTTCTATGAAGTTACTGCAACTTAGCTTGAGTAATTCAACATAATAACATAATAATAGTCATACTCAGAGTGGACCCAGTGAAAGTAATGTGCATGATGAATTTAGGCTCATTAATTTCAATGGGTCAACTTTGAGGAGAACTTAGTTGGATACAAGCCATTGCCTTTTTCATCCTGGTCAAGAATTTCCTTTTGTTTAATTAAACACCTATAACTGCTTACATAGCAGATCATAACACATGCAGTCAAATTCTAGATATAAGTGTATTAGACACTTTCAGGAATCTGTTCTAATGAGTGAATTAACCCACTGAACCAAATTACTCGGGAGAAGGAATCAGCACAGACGTTTCCACTTGCCCAGCAGAACACACCCACACCCCAATGTGCACTGTTCTGGGCATTCTCCTGACCCTCTAGAGTGGCACAGGGAATGGCACCGGGGGGGGGGGGAACCCTATTGCACTATTGAATGCCCTTGCAATGGCTTGCGCTAGGGTGCCCGGTTAGTTGAACCCAACCCAATGCTTCATCATCCCAAACCAAAGTGCCAAACATTATTTTATGCGAAATAAACTTTGGCCTTGACTTACCTAATCTTTTAACCTCGTGACTTCTTTCTTCTTTTGGCAATGGCTTATAACTCATCTTTCTGCTGCTCTCTCCATATCCCAAGAGGTAACCTGGATATCTACGTAGGCTCCTTGAACCTGAAGAATGCGGCGGCCTCAACCGAACAAACGCCCTGTCACCTGATGATGGTCGGCCACGCACTCTTAAAGGTCTGCTTGGCACTTCCTTCTCTTCAAAAAAACGTAAAAACACACAAACACACAAATCAAGAGTTACTCTTAAGTGCCCTTCATGTGTTAACTACTTAACAAAGGAGGTACTTTTTCCCTTTTTACCTTCACGATTTATTCGTTGAGCAGACAAGTTTGATAAATGGTGAATCTGAAATAAGGCCAGAGAAATGAAGTAGTGGTGCAAGGGGGATAAATAATCAATTCATCACTTTAAGGGTGAGGTGGAGCTTCCTGATTCTACACCACTCCCAGGGAGGCTGCAGGCTTAGGGTTCACCAGGTTGACAACCACTAAAGGGATTAGGAGGTGCCAGCAGCTCATTCCTCCGCTCCCTGGGAATCTGAGGATACAGCAAGGGCAGCTACCATACACCCACCCATTACTGAAAGGAGTTTGGTTGCTTAGCTTTGATAAGGCATGGCTGTCTATAAAGAACTTTTGAGTGGTTGGGAAGGAAAGGGCTGAACGCTCACTTTTCTACCTCTTCCCTTCCCAACAGGAAGTCAACCATGGGATATATATATATATATATAATCATGTAACAGAACTACATTTTCTGGAGGGTGCCCATGCTCTGTTAATCTAGAGGAAGGGAATATAGAGAAAAAATCAGGGAGGGATGGCTACAAAATGCAAAAGAACTGTGACAATTCTATATAAAGCTTAAGGTACGTAGATTGACTATTCACAACAACAGCTGAGAACACCAATTATTTGCTGTTGCAAATGGTCACAGTGCTTGTTTTAAGCTGTACATAGAATGGTCCCAGACAATTATTATTTTTACATTTCATAGTCATTTGGCCCCATTTTTTTCTCTACCCATGTATATCACATGCCAGCTGAAGATGTGGGTTCTAGTTTGCAAAATCTTACTCCGTAATCAATCGGTTAGTATTTACAGACATTTTGTTGTCAGAGCTATATACAATGTATAGCTTTGCCCTTGGTTTTCAGTTCATAAGATATGGAACAAGATAAACAATCACATTCCTTTAGACCAAATATGAAGAGCCTTTGGCCTGCATGAGGAAAGGAAGGCTCATCCCTTCCTTCTCTAGTCATAACATCTCCCCCCCCCCCAAAAAAACCCCACCATCATGGCTATTGTTGTCGGCATCTGTCTGCCTTGAAAGCATTGGGGGGGGGGGGGAAGCAGTACCCTTTGGTGCCAATGAGAACTTTTGTACAAAACTTTGTAGCACTGCAAGGGGGATGATTGGTGCTTACGGCTAGGGAGGGAAGTGATAAACCTTCTCTCCTTGTGCACTGTGGCTCCAGTAACAACTGAAATCCCTCTATGCCTGTAACTGAGTCAAGAAAAACGGAGATGGAGCTTCATGCTATGCATAAAGCGCAAGGTATAGTTTGGCCCCAAGAAAGCAAAAACGGAAAGAATGCTTGCAGATGAATTTGCAGATCTAGGCTGTGTACCAAACCAGTGTCAAACAGAGTTGAAGCCAGATGCATAACCAGTTATTCACGCACTTGGAAACATTAAACTTGTCCTCAAAGAGAAAAACTGAAATGGAACATGGTGCAAACTGGAGTACTGGCGAATGCAGGCAAAGTGACAGATTGGGTAAACTCTCTGGTGGCTGCAGAGTTAACGTCTTCAATCCAAGAGATTTAAATCTGACAGCACACTACAAGCTTCTTACATACAAGCTGTCACAAGCCAAGTACTTAAATATATTGAATGCACAAACAAGATATTGGCAGCTGTTGCTAGATTAAGAACCAGCCAACTGACACAAGTCAATGCACTGAAGGCTGATGGAACTTCAGCAGGGTGCCTTTAGGAATTTCCTCCACCCAGGAATCTTTCAAAGGAAAACCCATTAATTATTAGAAGGGTTACAGCACAGATGGGGAGCTTATTGCTGGACTCCAGCTCCCATCGTGCCTGATGATTGGCTAAGCTGACTGGGGCTGGTGGGAGTTGGAGCCCAGCACCACCTGGAGGGCCACAGGTTCTCCATCCCTGAATTACAAGGTGTCAAAATCATTACTGTTGATACACTAATGCATAGCTCTGTGTGGAAGGAACATAACCAGACAGCAAAGATGCAAAGATGCAGAAAGAAAAGCCCAGAAACTAAATCAGAATAAAATGCAGATAAAGATCAGCAATATTACTTTTTTGGCCTTATACTGACTCCAAAAGAAATAAAACCAGATCTAAGGCAAAACTGCAGCAATATAGCAACTGGAAACCTCAACATCCATATCAGAGATGGAAACTACATTGGGAATGTTTAACTGTTTAGTCAGATTTTGTCCAGGGTTAGCAGTGAGAACTTTACTATACACAAGTGGCGGGGGCTTAGGGATGAGAAGAAATGTTTGTAATTGTGGTAGATTGTGCAAATATCCATCAATGCATCTATGGTGGAACAACAGTTATGGTGAAGACAGACCACAAGCCACTGGAGAACATAATGAAGAAGCCTCAAGTTGAGGTGCCAACTTGAGCCAGATTGTGCAGCCAGATTGTAAATAATGTTTTCGCCTGCTTCTGAAATATCCTCTGAAAAACTAGCTATAAACCAAGGACAGAAATACATCAAGCAAACTTTTCAACCAAAACATTTCTACCTAGAAAGAATGCTATACAGCAGTGGGTGGGAAACTCATAGGCCCCCGGGTGTTGTCACTCAGGATAGACCTCCCATCAGCTAGCTGGGACTGATGGATGCTGAAGTCCAACAACCGCTGAAGGGCCATAGGTTAACTGCCTCTGCTACAAAGGAAGATGTTCTGGAGCAGCAAGTACACTTGGTGTCATGGACAGGTTGGACGCAGAGGAATGGTGGGAGGAATCAGCCGGGGAACCACCAAGGGAAGAAGGCTCAGAGCCTGGGGAATAGTGGTGTTACAATGCCGAGTGGTCAGAGATAGAAGAGGAAGAAGACTGGGAAGAGGTAACAGGGCTTAGTGAGCTGGGAGAGTCAGTGGCAAAGAGAAGTCCAGAATCAGAGGCAGAAGCTGAAACAGGTGAGTGGGAGAAGGGAGGCCAAGAGGCAGAGATTAGTCAGGCTGGTGAAGAGCCATGGGTGTCTCTCCCTCCTGCTGTGACAAGCTCTCCTCCCCCATTGTCTCCCAGAACCAGAAGAGAGCTGAAATGGGCAGAGCAGTGGCAGGCTGAACACAGGGGCAGTCTCTGATTGTTAGGAAAACCCTGGAGAGGAAGGGACTTTGACGGCTGTGGTGTGGGGAGGTGAGGACTTTCAATATCGGCAACTGATTAACCTGGCCAGACCTACCAGGGATGAGCTGCTGTGCTCATTAGGCCTGACACTCAGCCCAGTCTGTGAAGATTGTGTTTTTGCTAATAAAGCGTTAACTCCTACTTCGACCGTGTGATTTACTGCCGACTCGCTCTTTGACACATGATATTCACAAGCATTCCAGCCACTGAAGAGAAAATGGAAGAAATAAGAAACAAAGATGAAACTATGAAAAAGTTTATTAGGGTGATAAAAGGAGATTGGCCCAAAATCAAGTCTCAAGAGCAATGGGAAATTAAGGACTTCTGGAGCATCAAAGCAGAGTTAACAACAGAAAGGGGACTTGTACTCCAAGGAGAATGAATCGTTATTCCAAAAACCACTGACACCAGGCATATTAAAGAAGATTCAGACAGGATGCTTTGGCATTGTATTGTGCAAAAAAAGCAGGGGGTGGGAAATGACATACTAAATTGGCCAGGCATGAATACTCAGATATGGTGTCCAGATGTTCCACGTGTTTGGAATATCAGAAAGGAAATGCCAGGAGCCAATGACACTTAGAGACATCCCTGACAGTTTGTGGCAAGGAACTGGAACTGATTTGTTTAGATGTGAACAAAACAAGAACCATACCCTCCAACATTTATCGGATGAAAATAGGGATGTCCTATGAATTATGGTGCTGGAGGAGACTCTTGAGAGTCCCATGGACTGCAAGAAGATCAAACCTATCCATTCTTAAGGAAATCAGGCCTGAGTGCTCATTGGAAGGACAGATCCAGAAGCTGAGCTCCAATACTTTGGCTGCCTCTTGAGACTCCCTGGAAAAGACCCTGATGTTGGGAAAGATGGAGGGCACAAGGAGAAGGGGACGACAGAGGACAGGATTGTTGGACAGTGTTTTCGAAGCGACTGGCATGAGTTTGGCCAAACTGCGGGAGGCAGTGGAAGACAAGAGTTCCTGGCGTGCTCTGGTCCATGGGTTCACGAAGAGTCAGACATGACTAAACAACAACAACAACAACAGCACTTATTATTATTATTATTCATACCCTACCCAGCCCATCTGACTGGGTTGCCCCAGCCACTCTGGGCAGCTTCCAACATAAATAAAAACATAATAAAAACTTTAAATATTTTAAACCTTCCAGGGCTGCCTTCAGATGACTCAGGAGTCAGATAACTCCATACCCTCCAACATTTCTCCAATGAAAATAGGGACTTACTAAGGAAAAGTGGGACATTCCAGGATCAAATCAGAAACCAGGACAGTTTCTGTAAATCTGAGACTATCCCTGGAAAATAGGGATAATATTATGCCCATTGTGGCATATTATAACAGATACCCTGAAATCATGGTTGCCAGATGTTTGCAAGCATGGTAGTTCTAGGAAGGCACAAGTTACATGGTGCAGCATTTTCCCGTGTATAAGACGCCCCCATGTATAAGATGCCCCCTATTTGGGGGGACTCCAAATTAAGAAAACACCCCTCAGCACTACCCATGTATAAGACGAGCCCTAATTTAAAACTTAAATATGGTATATATCCAACAACAACTCTCAGGATACACCAGCTAAATTTGCATCATTTGTTAAACATACAGTCACCAGCCATTACTTCCAACAAGCAAACAGATTATGTGATGTGCAGATAGGAAAAGGGGGGTTGGGGAGGCAAAAAAAGAGAACAAATTTCAACACACTTTCCCAAGCATTTTGAACTACGGAGACGCACAGATTGTGGCAGAAGCATCTCCAACACAGGCTGTGAATGGGTAGGAGATGGAAATCTCACTTTCAAGCCACAAATAGACATCCATAAAGGAAATGGAATAAATGGAAAACATAATGAATTATAGACTGAAGCAGACTCCCCCCAATAATTAAGGGGGGAAAGAAATCCCTTAAGCAGCCCAATGAAAGCTATGCATGCTCAGTAGCCATGGAATGCTCATTGACTGTGAGAGGAGGGGGAATAGAATGGAGCGAGTGGAATGCGAATCAGGCAGTACTCCATACTGCAACATTTTGCTGCAGGCCTCACCTATATTCACCCAAAACATTCTACCCTTTCCATATCCCCTTTAAAACTACAAACTGATGTTCTAGGCAGCTATTACATACAATAAAGTACCTGGCAAACAGATTGCCCTTTCAGCAACCACTGCCCTTTCTTCAATTAGAAACCTTTCCATCAGCCTTTTTATTTCCTGTATTTTCTTTTAAAAGTTGTAAATTGTCTTTGAAGAGTACAGCTAACTACTACAGTATGTTCATTTTGTATTCCTCCAGCAACCCATAGAAGTAGTTAGAGGCCAAGGTTTACCAGCCAGTTAAGTCTAGATTACAGGCATTGCGGCTTGAAATGAGCTCACAAAGAATGCAACAGTAGGCACGAGTCCTATGAACAATAATGCAATTTTGCCAGCAACGCGGCAGGGCTATTCAATATTCTATTATGTAGCAGGTTTTATTCTAAGGTCTTTAAATGCATCATGTTCAAGATTGACAGACCTTGCCCATCCACATACTGCTATCTCCCCTGGCTCTTCATTCTACAATAAATGAGTCTTATTTATGAAGACTGAATACATTCCTACTGGCCACATAATATCACTGAACTTTTGCTAGCTTGGTTTGGCAGGAAGGGAGTCTGCAGTTGATCAGTTTTGCCTCCACCAATAAACGTCACAGCTTTCCAACTGGAATTAGTATAAAGAGTTTTCACGGGACAAAGGATACAAAAGGAACCAAATCAGCCAGAAAGTCATATGGAAAGCATTGCATTTAAAACAAATGCGGCTTTAGGCAAGGAACTGCTTATCTGCTCAAATTTTCACTGCAGGCTCTCCTTTTAAAAAAAACCAAAAAACCAAACACCATCTGTGTAGGTCTTAGCAGACCTTCTTAAATCTGCAGAAGACTACTGGCTGCACTTGGGATTCAGTCCTGCTGCAGCGCCTTCTCCCAGAGATAGAGTGTGTTCTACTTTACAGATATCACTCCTCTATTTGAAGGGCTGTCCAGTCCAACTTCAGCTGAAAAATATAGACCCATAATAAGGGAGAGCAGAAGAAGCCCATCAACAGCTAGTACTTGGACAGCATATTAAGCAGGTACACAGGTAACATGCTCATAGACTTCTTCACTAGAATGAGATGTATTCTATTTTGATATAAATTATGGCAATTATTCCAAAATATGCATGGGTACATACATCGGCATATGTAAATTTTACGCAAGTATGTGCCCTCTTTTTTGGTGATGTTGTCTGCTTTTCTTTTTCTTTTTCTTTTTGGCATCTGGCCACTCTACCAAGAGAACCAGTTTGCCCAAATGACCCATCGAGAGAGCTGCTGCCTCTCCATGGGCTTCCCCTGCTGTATTCACCAGTTGTGATCAGTGGGTGGTCCATCCCCCTCCCCCATCTATCCAGGACCTATGCTCTTACAAATAAATCAATGGAGGAAAACATTTATCACAGACTACAAGCCTGGGTGGATGTATGCTAACTTGAGGATCAGAGACACCATACCTCTGAACACCAGTCATTAGGAAACATCAAAAAAGGACTATTGCCTCATGCCCTGGTTGTGAGCTTCCTGTAGGCATCTTGCTGGACATTGTGGTCCCCACACCCTTTATCTTCACATAATTGTGAGGTAGGCTATAGACTGAGATTGGGGCTGTCTCCCACTCTGAACCTGGTCTCTCCAGCCATGATTTAATGCTCTATACCACACTATACGGGATGCGGGAGGCGCTGTGGGTTAAACCACAGAGTCTAGGGCTTGTCGATCAGAAGGTCAGTGGTTCGAATCCCCGCGACGGGAAGACCTCCCGTTGCTCAGTCCCAGCTCCTGCCAACCTAGCAGTTCGAAAGCATGTCAAAGCGCAAGTAGATAAATAGGTACTGCTCTGGCGGGAAGGTAAATGGCGTTTCTGTGTGCTGTTCTGGTTTGCCAGAAGCGGCCCAGTCATGCTGGCCACACGACCCGGAAGCTGTCTGTGGACAAACACCAGCTCCCTCGGCCTATAGAGCGAGATGAGCACCACAACCCCAGAGTCGTCCACAACTGGACCTAATAGTCAGGGGTCCCTTTACCTTTATCTTTACCACACTATATACTGGCTTGCAACCTCAAAGGCTATATAGCAAGCTATGGCAATATTGCCAAAAAGGCTTATCTGGGAAACTATTCAAGTTAACAGCATGTAGCATGATTCCTATGCACCCTTTTCCAGGAGTAACTGTATATAGCAAGACTAACTTTTTAGAAAATATGCACAGGATTTTTACACACAGATGTGAGAACCTCAAAATGGGGAAGGCAGGCTAACTCGCAGCACTCCCATAGAGCAAACAATTCACTAGACCACACACACAACACGAGATGCAGTCATATACAACTAATCCCTTAAAAATATGGAGGGAAAGGCTGAATCTTGTTGCTTTTCTAAACTTTGCACAGGCTTGATTCATCTATTATTTATAGAGTACACTATGCATCTGACTGTTCAAATATATATTTTGGAGAAGAAGAAGAATTGTTTCTTCTTCATCTTCTTTTTTATAAAGGCAAACAAACAAACCACTCAAACAAGCAGTCACACCACAGCTATTCCGTTATAATATTCCAAGGGTCTGCCAACCCAAGAACTTCCACCAGTGGAATCCAGGACCCAGAATGCATTCTGTGTGGAAAAAACTGTGGAGCTAGCAAGTCTGAAAGCCAACCTAACCACTCCCAAGTGGCTGCTGAGCTGAAAAGACCACCAGGTTTTCAATGGCAGAAATGGTTTGCATAAGCAGAAATGTGTCCTGATAAGACAGCAGAGCAGAAATATGCTTGCGAAGAATGGAAGAATAGAAGGAAGATCGGAGTGGAAAGGAAACACATTAAATGTGATTTATACAAAATGAACAGTACAGTAAATAGTGATGCAACTATGAAGTGTCCAGGCCTACACAGAAGCAAGTAAATGCCACACAAATAGCAAAAAGACAAGCCTAAGATGCTAGAAACCAGTGTGGTTTCACAGTCGCGGGTGGCGCTGTGGGTTAAACCACTGAGCCTAGGGCTTGCTGATCGGAAGGTTGGTGGTTTGAATCCCCGCGACGGGGTGAGGTCCCGTTGCTCGGTCCCAGCTCCTGCCCACCTAGCAGGTCGAAAGCACATCAAAGTGCAAGTAGATAAATAGATAGCGCTCCGGTGGAAAGGTAAATGGCGTTTCCGTGCGCTGCTCTAGTTCGCCAGAAGCGGCTTAGTCATGCTGGCCACATGACCCGGAAGCTGTACGCCGGCTCCCTTGGCCAATAAAGCGAGATGAGCGGTGCAACCCCAGAGTCATCCATGACTGGACCTAACGGTCAGGGGTCCCTTTACCTTTACCTTTAACCTGTGTGTCTTTTCCCAGAGAATCCTGGCAATTGTATTTGGTTCTGGGAATTTCGTTAAGCACTCCTGTCACATGTACATGACCTGCTGCAGCATAGAGATGACATTTACAAATCCCAGGTTAAGTCTGCAGCATAGATATGTTCAAACAAGTTTATTGGAGCATGACTTTTCACTGATAACTCTGTGTTTATATAGAAAAGTTTTTGCAGCATTAAGCCAGGGATGGGTAGACTCCCGACTCCCATCATCCCTGATCACTGACCATGCTGGCTGGTGCTGATGGGAGTTGAAGTCCAACGACATCTGGAGGTTAACAGGTTCCCCATCCCTGAGTTAAGCTCTTTTTGTACTTGGGAAGCAGATCAAAGTATTCACCAAGCTTTTGAAAAAGATCTCAAACATAATAAAAGAGATTAGAGTATATTCCCAAGGAACAAGAAAACTCTTCCCTCACGCTAAGATTGATCCCAAAGTTTGTTTAAGCCAGGGCCTAACTACACGTTACATTAATGGTGTGATTTAAAGCCTTGTGAGTTTTAAAGATTAATAAATACCAGATGAAGGGGGAGGGATTACCCTCAACAACACAGTGTTTACATCTCCTCTCTGAAGCTACATTATCAGCGAAAATCACTGGAGTTCTGTCTTCTTTTCCATCTGACTATACAGATGGAAATGCTATCTAACTATCAGGTGGAAATTTTCTATCTGCTCAGTGTTAGCTCCTATAAAAATCATGAAAGCCATGCCATGGGATCTCTCAACTAACTATTTATTTATTTATTTATCTGCAAGCTTCTGCAGGGAGGAGAAACTGGATTGAGACCATGTTGCTGGGTGGAGTTAAGCCTTCTCCTATTCTGTTTTTAATGATGTAAATGCCTCCAACAGTTGTAAGATATGACTGTGTTCCCTACTGAGGCAAATTATAGCAACTTTGGGAGGCGGATTTGCATTAGGGGGGGAGGAAACATGGTGAAAAGGGTTTTAAAAATCCACCCCTCAGCATTGCAGTCCTGATCTAACTCCATCACTACGTCCCTGGATGCTTGTTACAAAAAATAAAAATAAAGAGATTGTTATGCATTGAAGTTCTCACCCTAGGCCACTAGGGGTGTTGTGTATATAGTTTCACTCTGCCCACTGTAGCTGCAGTTCTCACTCAGGTCCACAATGTGCAAATGAAGGGTTGAGTGTGCCGTTCACCGATTGGGTAGCAAGAGAGAGTTGTTACTGTTGCATGCTACTGAGTACTATATAAGCAGGCTGGCTCAACCCTTCAGTTGAGTTCTCTTCCTGCCTGAGAATAAAGAGAGCTGCTTGGAGAATCACTGTGTCGTCTGCTATGTCCACCCACTACATAACAGATGTATAATCACACATCATCAACACCTCATCCTGCTTAGTGCTAAATCTCTCCCAGTAGCTTTAAATGTGCCCTTTGTTTTACCCTATGTTTGAAAATGGTGGGGTAAAAGTGAAGCTTTGGTCTCACTTTCTGAAACTTTCTTCATAACCTTTAACTGCTGATTGCTGAAGAATTGATGCTTTTGAATTATGGTGCTGGAGGAGACTCTTGAGAGTCCCATGGACTGCAATAAGATCAAACCTATCCATTCTAAAGGAAATCAGCCCCGAGTGCTCTCTGGAAGGACAGATCCTGAAGCTGAGGCTCCAATACTTTGGCCAACTCATGAGAAGAGAAGACTCCCTGGAAAAGACCCTGATGTTGGGAAAGATGGAGGGCACAAGGAGAAGGGGACGACAGAGGATGAGATGGTTGGACTTGAAGCTACCAACATGAGTCTGACTAAACTGCAGGAAGCAGTGGAAGACAGGAGAGCCTGGCGTGCTCTGGTCCATGGGATCACAAAGAGTCAGACATGACTAAACAACAACAGACCTTTCTTTTTTTTTTTTTTCTTTTTTGAAGAACAGGACGCGCTTGTGATGAACCAGTGCTGGGAGCAGCTGCAGAATTCCAGCTCTCCAATATCAGCCCAGAAGATAGCTGCGACTCTCCTTTCCAAAGCCAAAAGCAGCATTCCATCTTGTTCTTTCAACACATTCTGTATCCCATCCCTGATCCGGCAGGGCGGATCTATTTTCTGGGTTGCAGCACATTCTTCCGCATGCAGCTTGCCTTTCAGTGCCGGGTCCACAAGGGCAAACGCTCACAGAGGGGCAACGCATGCCTAGCACCCAGAGTGTCTCTGCATCACCAGATAGGCTTTCAAGGTTCCTTCCAGATCTAAAGTTCAATAGTTCTGCACAGCAGAAAACCTGCCACTACTGCATGTACATGTAGCATGGAGATACAACTAATCCCAGCTCCCTGGCATGCGTAACTGCATGATGCACAGGGTGGCAAGCATACATTTGTTACATGCACATGTCATGCTGTTATATGAGCATGTAAAACATTGGAGTGTAATGTACATGGTAAATATGTACTGTCTCAAGTACAGCTGGGGGAGAAATTTGATTCAGTTTGCATCTGAAGCCGAATCAATCAGATCTGCTATTTGTGGGCCTACGCACAGTGTCCTCTGAAAACCAGAAAGGGGGTAGTAATGTACATAGCAGCAATAAAAACAACATGACAAGATCTTGGGATTAAACTGGCCCCAACCTTATTGATTACAGATGACAGTAGACTTTACTGGGGTACCTTGAGAATTTTACCATTCAACTTTTTCAGACCCCAAATTGGGACATGCACATTCCTGAGTGAGTCCCAGGACCTGTGCCTCATTCTTGCCCTGAAAAAAAAACACTTTTTAAGGGGGAGATCTCACATGGCACCCAAAACCATGTGGTTTTGGCACCACACAATACCACACTCCTCCCCCCTAAAAGCATTTTCTCAGGGTGAGACTGCAGTGCAAGAGCATGCAAGGTTATGGCACCCAAAATGGCCGCCGTGATCTCACAAGAGAAAATGGGGTGTCCTGTTTTTTCCAGGGCACTTGAAAGGTATGAGAAGGGTGGGGTTCCAATATTGTCCTTTGTCCCAGGCAGCAAAATACCCTGGGTTGAGAGGGTATACTTGAGAGGATATCTCCACCAAGGGCACCATCAAGCCTTTTAAAAGCCAAATTGAGAAGAAGGACATAATTAGCTACAGCATGCTTAGCTTACAGCATGCTTAGCCCATGGTGTTTATTATGTTCTTCTCAGTTTTCTATACTTCTCAAGAGGCAACCTATTTCATACATCTGTTTTACACAGAGCCCTAATTCTGGCTTGCCGTCCTAAATTTCCAAGAGTTTGAAATGTGCCGGTTATGAAAATATGGTACATTTGAAAGAGAAGAACGCTGACATTTAAAAGCAGAGCACAGTATATAAAAGTTTGCATTAATTTACAGAGTGCAAGGTTTTTATATGAGTCTGTTATTCATCCAGGAGGAAGTCTGCTAGAGGAGTCTATTGCCCTTCTAGAGACTAAGGGGCAAGGATAAAACAAAAGAAGTCTAAAAAATGAGACTTCTAGTTACAAGAAAGAGGATATCAGCTATGCTTTCTGATGGTAAGAGCTGCTCAGCAGTGGAGCACAGTCCCTCAGAAGGTGGTGGTCTCTCCTTCCTGGAAGGTTTTTAAGCAGCCTCTGTTGTATGGTCATCTGTCATGGATGCTTCAGCTGATATTCCTGCATTGCAGGGGGTTGGACTAGATGACCCTCAGGGTCCCTTCCAATGCTACGGTTCTATTATTCTCCCCAATCCCTAACCCAGAGTTAGGGCAATGATTCCTGAACAGGCATTGCCCTCCCTGTCCTAGTGATGCTGGCATATAGCAAAAGCTGCCTGCCTATATAATGACATTATGAGGAAGAAGGTGCTGTAAAAACAAACCACAGTTCCAAAGCAGCAGACAAGCAGCCCTGCAAACATCAGTGGACAGGCATGAAATCTAGCTTTCTGAATAAGTGTTTTGATCCCTCTCACCCTCCCTTTCACACACCTTTTTTTACTTAAATTATTTATTCGTATTACACCTGCCTTTCTAAGCAAAATGCCAATTCAGGGCAGCTTTAAAAAAAAAAACTAAAATAAACAAAAAGAGCAGAAATGAGGGAGAAACCTACCAGAGAATTAACAGCAACCAAAAATGCCCACCCAAAAACAATACAGTTTTCAATGCCTGCTTAAAATATATTCATGGCAGAACTTTCAGCTCAGCCATTATTGTTCCTATTATTTTTCCATGGCAACAGTTGCATTGGGGAACAATTAATCTTGGCAGCTGATTTCTGTGAAGATTGTCCTTAATAGAGCCATTTTGAGCCCGTTCCCACAACCATTTTAGCTGGGTATATTGTCCTCATGTAGCAACCGTGCGTTTACAGGGAAGCAGCCAAGCGAGTTTTCAGGACCCACCCAATTCTTGCAACTGTAATCTGTTTCAAGACTGAATTTTAAATTGTTGTAAGCCACCCTGCGTAGTTAATTTAATTTAAAAAAAAATAGTAATAGTAATAATGGCAATGCTGGTGATACAGGTATCTTTTCAAGGGGTAGTTTCACAATTCTCGCTATGCGTGCGAATGGGGATAGGTTGTGGGCTGCTGTCAGGTGGCGCTGCTGGGATGCATAGAGTGGATGTAGCATCCTGCAGTCGTGAAGATGGCCTCTGGTCTTTCAGAGGCAGGGAAAGCAGAACAAGAAATCTGCAGATCTGAGTCAAAGAGGTGGAGAAGATTTTCCAGCCCAAAAGCTGTATTGCCCTCCTGCGTGGGCTTATGGGAGCCAACATGTCAGCGGTGGGCAACAGGGCAATAAATGTAAATTTTACATTTGTGCAAGAGGCCCATTTTTAAACACATACACTTCTATCCTCCTTTCAGGCAAGAAAGGGCTGTCATCAGAGTTCGGGGACAGATTCCAGCCAGGGGGGAACCCACAAGGAGGATATGAAACAAGGCCCTTGATAGATGTAGCCTGCAGGGGGAGAGTGGATGGGAAGGGTTGTAACCTGAAGAAGAGTCTGGGCCTGAGGTTCCCCACCCCCCTGACCTAACCTTTAATAATACCTGAGAAGGTGTGTGCAAAGGATTTAGAACTCCCTTCAAGTTCACCAGGAAATAGAAAATATTACTCTCAGCCATTCTAAGAGGCAGGCATTTAGAAGCCTCTGCATTAGCCTAACCAGGTCCAAAAATCATCAGCCTGGTCCTTCCCAATTAGAGCAGCTTCCTGAGACCTGGGGGGGGGGGAGAGGTCATTGCCAGTCAGACTAGACAATCCTGAAATAGACCAATGGCATGATAAGGCCGTGAAATGCTTGAACCGGAATAAACAAGCAATCATTCACCAAAGCAAATGAGCAAAATGCCTTTAACTTATAGATAGGTAGATTTTCTAGAACAAATTAACTGAAACTCTGCCTCCCATACGCCATATTCAGGAACCCACTGTCCTAATGCTTTGCTATGTAGACACTGACACACCCCCTAAAGAAAATACATATCTATATCTGCCACTGATGATTCAGGAAGTTGACCTCTTTTGGAATATAGCCCATCAGTTTAAAGGATTAAGCCAGCCTCTGTGTAAATTCTTTGTCTGTCGCCGAGCAATTACCTTTTCTGCACAGAAAAAGGAATTCTTCTATTGGTTGCCATAAGACAATACAAAAGCATGCCAGAATTCACCATGCTGATGCCAAGAATTTTGGGCAGCTCATCTGTGGCCAGCGGTAAGCCTGATTTATATGTAATTGTTCATTATACAGTAAAGCTTGAGATCCGGTTGCCTGACATTCCATATTACTTTTTGTAAAAGTTTTTTTCAAGATTAAAAGATCTGGAAACCAATGCAAAAGTCTCTTTGCAGGGGCTTCTTAAAGCTAAGCACACTAGTACGGACCTTTTTTCCTCATCCAAATAATAGATGTGGTCAGTCATTCCAACATTAGTTAAGAACAATTAGGAGAGAACTGAATGGGAAGTCAATTAGCTTCTCCAGAATCTAGTTCATACCCATTCCAGTGTCTAGCATGGCTGTCACTAAAGAGATATCAAAAAACCTTATACCAGTAGCTGGGGATTGGTCATTCCCTCAATTTCTCATTTTCCCACTTGTGAGTCCAGTTCTTTACATTTCCACATCAGTTTATGAATTTAAAAACAAACAGAAACAAGTCCTCATGAAAATTCAGCTACATTTTAGTGCAAATTTCACCTAATGCACATTTTTGTATCAATTTTTGCCTACTACATTTTGCTAAGTGATTTCCCCTTGCATAATGTAGGGTTGCCATATTTCAAAAAGTAAAACTCCTGATGCCCGCAAAGTTGTTCAGCTTTTTTTTTTTTAAGAAACCCACCAAAGTTATTGAGCTTTTTTTGGGTTACACTTACAAGAATTGGGTGCCCCCCCAAGTGATTTTAAGCTTCCAGAGCTATTTCCACTGCTTTTTTCATCATATTGCCATACATTTGGCAAAATCCCCCCAACGCCATTTTTACACCCGAAAACCAGGACATGTCAGGAATTTTCCCTACTATGCTATTTTCCCTACTATAGGCATTTTTACATACACTTTACCTATGTAAATCCAATTTTGTGCACATTACTTAGCTTGAGAACTACACTGAAAAGTTTTTTTTTAAGTGTGAATTGTAATGGAAGGCAGTATTTTTGTTCACATGTTGTTTTAAAATGTGCAAATCAGGTATATTTGCCTATAGACGCAAACTGAATTGAATTTCTCTCCCATCCCTACTAGTAGTAATGAAGAGGCAAGGTGATTGAATTGAAGGACTATCCTCTCTTTGACAAGCATGCCCTCTTTGAACAGCTGTCTGGTTTCAAGGGAGGGTAACAGAGGCCTTGAAGTTGCTCCTCCAGTCACTGGTGGAGGAAGAGGAGTGCGGGGGGAGCACACTGCCCCCAGCAGCGATCCCAACAGGGTGCCATCACGGCTGCCTCCCCACCCGTGCTGGGCACCCCACCCCAGGACGCGCGCCATGCTCCTGCGGGCAGCGTGCCACACCCCCAGGATGCGCACCAGCCCTGCCCCTGGCTGCTGTCTGCCCCCTGGCATGAAGCTCCGCCACTGTCCATAGTTAACTCCTGAGCAGGCATGCACATAGGCCCCTTGGACATGTTATCCTCACAGCAACCCCGTGAAATGAAGTAAGTTGGGTTAGTGCTGATTTGGAAGCCCCCACCAACTTCCACAGCAGCTACAGTAGGTCTGCAGTCAGAGATGGAGAGATGGTGACTGGATGTCCTTTTTAAGTGTTCCGAGTAACTGATAGAAAATGCAGCTATAGAGTCTCCTGACTGATGATCACACCAACCCCTCTGCCCTCCTCTTCTTTTGACTGAAGTCCTGGTGGCTGCAAGAAAGGCAGAGCAGAGGAAACTACAGGTGCTTTCCCTCTTAGTACCTCAACCCATGTAATCAGATATACACTTTTGAATGTATCGATAAACCATGGTTTTTTGTTACAGGAAAGGGCCTAGGCAGGATCTACTGAGGGGTGAGGAAAAAGAAGTGTGTGCCATGAAGCCTACCCTGCATTCCTGAAGTGCATCATCAGTGCTAAAGTAAGAATCAGCTGCCAGTCTGATTGGCTTCTGGACATTAAATGGGGGCAGATGTCTTGTCCACCTCAGGCAATGAAATGTCTTGGGGCTTGGCGGGTTCTGCAGTTGCTCCTAACGTTCCCCTCCCCTGGCACAGCCACAAGGAGAAGATTGGGAACTTAATTTATCTGAGTTATTCTGTGGGCCAAACTATTGTGAAGTTTATTCCAATATGGGGAAGGTAAAGATGCAGCTTTTGCACTAAGCCAACTTTCTCCTGACTCCACTCAGAAGAATTTCAAAGGCTGACCATCACTCTCAGGGAAAACTACAAAAACAGGAGGGCACAAACAATAAAAACGGGGCAAAGAAGGAGTGACGGTAAAGTGAATGATTAAAGAACTCTTCCACTTCACTTTCCACACATATAGCCAAAACTGGAAATCTTACTAACTGTACCTTTCTGTGTAAGATGCATGTCATTGTGCAATTCAATGCAGAATTCCACACTGCTAATTTCTCTAGTCATTATTCTACAAATGCAAGTCTTGCTTATTCAGCTAATTCACTAAAGTCTCGTTGGTTCCCCCCCCCCCCCCGCAAAAAGCAACAACTAGGTCTCACATGAAGAGCAATATAAAAAATGGGAAGTGACAAAATGCCACAATCTAGACAATCACATATTGAAGGCACATCACTTTTCATTTCCTTGGGACGGACCACACGGGTACAGCACTGTTCTGGCTCTGACTTGCAGCCTTGATCCTCGGGACTCCATTATGACTGAATACTTTATTCTAAAATTCACTACAGTGCCCAGACATAAGTCAAGTGACAAGCTATACAATCAGAAAGCACGGAAGGGCTAGGAGTAAGACATTGTCCCAACACTTGACACGTCCCAATGACTTTCCTTTTGAAGAGAGGGGTGGGCATAGTCATTCACATGGTTGGCATCCCAAGCCTTGGGACTGGGTAAGCAATTGTAGGCAATCAAACGTGGGCAAGCAAATGTAAGCTGAGTGCATCCCAGGAGGTGGAGACAATGGGGAAAGATCACTGCCAGATGTATCCTTAGGTGCCCCCCTAAGAAGGAAGGCTGTTCCCTAACAGAGGGCAGAGCCATATCAACCAGCTGGGATGTCACACCAGGGCCATCTGTTCTAACACAATCACTCCCCTGGGTCCAAAACACCACCTGCCAATCTGCTGAGCCCCTTCCCAGGGTATGAGTCTTCCAACATGCCCTGGTCACTGCCTCCCACTTTGCTGGGCCACTCTCCTCGGTTGGACTCCTCCAGTTCCCCAATCTCTTCTCACTCCTCTCCACCTGACCACTCCTGCTGGGAGAGAAATGAAGGCACAGACCCATTACATCCAAGACAAACACTTCGAATAATCAGACAATCAGATGTAACTGATCACTTGGAGTTCTATGAATGCATTCAGATGCAGGATTCCTCCATGATTTCCTAGTTTGCAGCAAAGCACAGCTTATCATTACGCCTGAACAGTCAGACTATGGTTTGTGCTTGCCCGCAAATTTGGTTCACATATCTGGGTCAAAGTTTGGCTTGCAGGAGGGTGCAAACCAGTTTGCCTATTTGCACCCTCCACAGGTCACAGTATTGTTTGCTTAAAAAAAAAGACTGAAAGAAGGTAATTGTCATAATTAAGGGGTTGAGGAAATGAAAGGTAAGGGTGTGTCAGTCCAAGACTCTTTGGGGCTCGCCACATAACGCCAAACCACAATTTGGGATTATGTCTGAATGCATTCCTTCAATTCTGTAAAGTCACTGTTTGTGTAAATTGGTTCTTAATCCCAATGACTTCCAACTAAGCCATTTCCTTGGATTTTCTGTTAAAACAATGTAACTTAGTTAAATGTGCTTGGGGCTGGAGTGTCAGCCAATAATAATACAAATACTCAACCTTAAATGACTTGCAGATCAAGCTGTTTGTTTCCACTCCATAAGTGGAACTTGGTTCATGTCACCCATGCCATAAATATTACACACATGGTTTTAATTGAAAGCTATGCAGGTTCCCATGTGGCGTGCAAGATTTAATCATAGGCGCTGTTCCTTCGAGTCCAATCATAATAAGAAATATATAGGTACGGTTTTTATTTTATTTTTTAAACAGCATTCAACATTTAGATTTACCAGGTGAATTCTCAGCTCTGCCAACTGGGCAGCACACTCCACTGTGGTTTTATGCTGTAACCGGTTCAAAATACACGGCCCCAGACTCTGAAGCATATGGTTTGCATCAGGCCACTGTTTCAATTCTCAAAGGGCTTCAGTAGATGGTTTGATTTAGCACTGAGTAAAACAGAAACTCAGCTGCAATGTATAGTTGATCTATGACTTCTATAGATGTAGCTATAGATAGGTATGCTCTCCAGAAAGTGGAGAGTCACCCCTGGACTTTGGTGCAGACTGGGTGGGGGAGATAGCTGCTACCACAAAAATATGATTTCACAATGCTCCAGAGTGACCCAACTCCCAAGGCATTGAGGGAGGCAGAAATTCAAGACGTACCTGGTACTAGAGGATCAAGGGAAAAGGTTTTTTTAATTATTATTTTTAAAATGGGGCCCAGGATTGGGGTCTAGAGAGCTCCCCCCAAGTCAGTCCTTAACCCTGGAGCTGGCCCCACATTTGGCAAACATCTTAATGACTGATTTAATCTATTGATCAATTTCGTCATATATCAGGCCAAGGGTTTTACATTAGTGTTTTCAGTATTGGTATAATATATTCCTTTGTATTGTTTAGCATCCTAAAATGCCCAGTCCCAAAGCTTTGCTAAGTTGGTTTTATATTCTTCCACTGTAGTAGACTGTGTTTGCATTCTGCCTCCCCTTTCTCATTAGAGTGCAGTAACATGCTAAAAACACAGCCAATTCCTGATTAGCAAGTTGCATGAGGTTTTCAAATGGACTAGGGTCTGAGACACCTTGAAGCCTTCTCCTTTTATGTTTCACACGGAAGCTTATTGTACTGGGAGGGATGATCTGCTGACAATGTTTCATCACCATGTACACAGGATGGCCCTGAGGCCTAATCCCTAAATGGGTGTTTCTTCAAGAGCATCTTGGGGCAAGCTTGACACACTTCTGTTCTGACTAGTCCCATATGAGACACATTTCTAATGAATGTGGTGAGATGCGTTTCTATTTCAATTAGAGTGATAACTCCTGAATTTCCATACATGCATGTAAATTAGTACATGTAAATGCTAATTTTATGCTAGTCTGTTCCCTCATTTACATTGTTTGGTGATATATTTCCTCTTTTTTTAGCAATGCTCAAATGCCCAACCTATTTTCAAACTACTCTGAATCTCCAAGTCCCTTGCAGAAGTTCCCATTTTCATTGCAACGATGAATGCCAGAAAATTGCCAGGGGGATAACTGAAAAGTAGCCTTATTTTGTTGTTAAGATGATGAAGATCTCATTGGGCATTGGGCTAGAAAGCATGTTGCTGGTTTTTATGGTAGGACCACAATCACACAGATATCCAGATGCACATAAACATTTAACGGTGTCACAGTACAGAGCATTGATCTGTGCTTCCGGATTACATTTCAGTTCTTGTTTTAAGAACATGAGACTCTCTCAACTACGGCACTGGAGCTACTTACAAAGGTTAAGACAGTCTACTGAGGTTTTCTCCTTCACTGATTTTGTAAGAAGACCCTCTGCAGTGATGGGACCAAGACTAAACATTTGAGACCGATTGCAAAGGGGTTTTCTGACTAAGTTGTAATGGTGCCTTGCTGGCTCATTTTTCCTATTTTTATGTTGAGTTTTAATGCTGTAATCCAAACTATCTTACACTGGGCTGTGTGTGGTGTGTGTGTATTAAGCAAAGAGATCCCTCCACTCGCTTCTGCCAACTCAGACGGCCTCCTGCCAATCACTGCCAGCAGAGTGGTGCAAGGGTGGGGCTGAACTGGTGCTGGCTGGCATCAGGCTTTAACAGTCTCTGCCACCACCTTATACCACTGCCACTTTGAGAGCTGGGATACGGATGTGGCAGTGGCTCCGTCACTCCCCAGAGCCCTGATGTTGGTGGCAGGGAGTTAGAATTCATTCCCCTGTAAGTAGGGATAGAAGGATCTGTCCACTTCAGTTCTCAGTTTCTCATTTTCCTCATCTTAAATCTCCACGTTTTGCAGGAAATTATGAATTTTTGTTTGGGGAGGGGGACCCCTAACAAATATTCATTACAAAATAAAAATAAACATCCTTCCAGTAGGACCTTAGAGACCAACTAAGTTTGTTATTGGTATGAGCTTTCGTGTGCATGCACACTTCTTCAGATACCAATATTCATTAGTAACAGTGCAAATTTCTACTAACAAAAGCACTTTTATATTGAGTTTTGACTAACACACACATTTTTGCATGTAATTCCCATTAACAGAATGCATATTTGCTTGCTATTTTCTCCAATACCATCATTTTTATGCTCATTTCCCCCAAACAAGTGCATTTTTGTAAACATTGTTTGGTTGGAGAACAGCATTGCAACATTCAGGTAAGTGCAAATGTTGGAGGACAGCTGTGTTTTCTTCTTCACATATTGTTTTGGAAAGTGTGGTTTTGATAGATTTGGCTTTAAATGAATATTAAATCACATTTCTCCTCCTTTTCTAAAGATAAGTGAAATGGACATTATTCATATGGCTGCCCCAATGGCAGTTCTTCTTGGTGTGCAGAAGAGGCGGGGAACTCCAGGTATTGTTTCATTTCCACTCTCACCAGCCCCAGCCAATTGGCCAGTGGTCAGGGATGTTGGGAGCTGTAGTCCAGCTTTATCTGTAGTGCAGGATAACTTTTGTCAGGTATAATGGAAAGGGGAAAAGGAATTGAATCCATTCAGTCTCTGGGCTGGGCTGAATGCTGCTTCTCTCTGTGAAATGATGCCAAACCACCTACTGACAGCTGCTGCATCTATGCTCGAAGTGCACCCTTCTGTGGGGAAGAAGGGTAAGTACGGATGCACCTGATAAGATGTATCATGACAGAAAACATGATTCTGATGCCAAGAAAATGTCACCTCCTGCTATTACAATTCTTCTCTGTTGAAATATATTTTTCTTCATGACCTAACTCTTAAAATATGATACCAGAGAAAGACAGGCATGCTGGTTTTTACCAGGTATTCTCTCATCTTGCCTCTACATGAGAAGAAATTCTCTTTTTGCTCAGTGGGCTCTGGGTTTAGCTCTCTCCAGACTAACCATGAGCTGTAACTAATAGTCGACGGCTCGTGGTTTGTCTGGTTTGAACGAAACCATGAGCCCAGGTTCAAACAACACACTAAGCCAATCCATGGTTTAGCTCAGCAAAACAACCAGGGAGGAGAAAAGCAGCTGTGATCTCCACTCCAGGAACCCAGGAACACTAAAAAATGGTTTGCCCTAGCATGATGTGTGAACCAAGCTAAAATACGCTACACATGGAGATAAATCATATGGTACAGAGTTCTGGAGTTCATTCCGCAGAGATGTTTAGCTGCACATTTTTTTTTTATTAAGAAAACCCTCCAAATGCTGACATATGTAACATGGCTGGGCAAAAGCTAGCCTGGGGAAAGGAGTGTCAAATGGCATATAACATTAAAAACACAGTTTAGCACTGTGCAATTATTTTAAAGTTATAAATAGCAGCTGCAGAGGGGAGAACTGGTGCTGGGGGTGGATTTTTAAGCTCTTTTTCCATGGCGTTGTCCCAATGAAAATCCCTCTCCTCCCAAAACTGTTATTGGTGTCAGGAGAAACATACCATTGTGGACTGCAAGGGAGCATCTCTTTGGATGGAAAGAGTAGCTTCAGGGAGATTTAAATCAGGACCCATTATTATTATTATTATTATTATTATTATTATTATTATTATTATTATATTATTATTATTATTATTATTATTATTATTATTATTATTATTCCTCTGCCCTTCAACCGAAGATCCCAGAGCAGTTCACAAGATAAAAAATAAAGGATAAAACAAAACAATAACTCCCCTCCCACAACCACAGGGTAGGAGTAAATGGTTTAAACACCTATCCATCACCATGGTTCCAGTCCTGATGCGCTGAAACCTGCAGCCACTACTTAAAGCTGGGCTGGGGATCCTGTGGCTCTTCAGATGTTGCTGAACTCCAACTCTCATCAACCCCAGCTAGCATGGCCAATGGTCAAGGCTCATGGGAGCTGTAGTCCAGCAATATTTGGAGGGGTCCTGGTTCCCCATCCCTGATTTAAAGTTCAAAAAAGAAGCACACAACACCAACCTAAATTGAATATAGTTGAGCCCTAGGTCCACCTCCCTAAAATTCACTCGGTTTCTGAAGGAAGCTTTCAAGCTTGCAACCCTTCAATTGCGACTTGAAATGGTGCAGTCTGAGGAACCAGAAGTTTTCAAGAACTTCTAAAAGCAGCAGGTATAAATTGGGTCTCCGACAAACATTCATGTGTCTTGGGTTACAATGATTAGGCCTGACTGCATGATCATTCTTCCACCGAGTGTTGCAACAACAAGATTTTTTTTTCAATCCAAGGAAGATTCATATGTTTATGTAAAGTCTTTCCATTCCATCTCTAAAGTGCAAGTTTAACTTTCCACTGGGTTCTGCCAAAATTCTCTTGGAGGCTCAAGAAAAAGTCAGGGCACACAAATTCAAGCTTTAACATGCATTCGGTGAAGAAAGCAAATATATGTCCAGCAGATCATCAAAAATCCATGAGCTTCAACCAGTGTAACTTTGCCAAAGGTAACAGTGTTGGAAACGGCATTCACTTTTAAAACTTCCTCCTTTATAAGCAATTGTCAAATATCATGCTGGAGAATGTCAAAAGACAGGCAAAGGGAAATAACTCCTCTCTGTTTCTGTAAGACAGACTGAAGTGCTTTCCCTTAATATCTATGTTATCAATACTGTTCGTGACTCACGTTGCTTTGAATTAAATTTGTCACTTTTTTTTAAATCAGGCATACCTTCTCACACATGCTTTCTCCAGGTGCAAAGAAGTAGGCTACTTTATTTATTTAAAAGTAGATAGATGACAGATAAGATAGATAGAACTTCACAAATACAGTGGTACCTCTGGTTACATACTTAATTCGTTCTGGAGGTCCATTCTTAACCTGAAATCGTTCTTAACCTGGGGTACCACTTTAGCTAATGGGGCCTCCTGCTGCCGCCGCGCCGCTCCTGCCCAATTTCTGTTCTCATCCTGAAGCAAAGTTCTTAACCCGAGGTAATATTTCTGGGTTAGCGGAGTCTGTAACCTGAAGCATCTGTAACCTAAAGCATCTGTAACCCCAGGTACCACTACACATTAATGGTGCTTTGGGGCCTGATTCTGTCACTGGACACAGAGCAGAATATATTGAAGTCAGACAATCGTCAGAGACAGAAATCGCCTAATTCAGTGACAGCGTTTCCCTAGAAAGTAAGAGGCCTGCAGTGTTACTACTCTCCAAATGCCTGGGATGCACGAAGGTCATTGATCTCAAGCAAGCCGTCTCTATAAATAGTAGAGCATAGCTTGGACAATTAAATACAGGAGGGTTCTCCTTGCTTTAGCCTTTTATTAGAAATATATATTTTGTTGTATATCAGGCATGTCCAACAGGTAGATCGTGATCTACCAGTAGGTCACTGGACTTCTGCAGTAGATCACTGGTAGATCATTGGCTCCCCCCAAAGAAGCTGAACAACTGTGGCTCCCCTTAAAAAAGCTCAACATTTTACCTCCTCTCTGAAAAAAACTCAACAACTTTGACCCGAACCCCCCCCCCAAAATGGGCCTTGTTGTTCAGTCGTTCAGTTGTGTCTGACTCTTCGTGACCCCATGGACCAGAGCACGCCAGGCATGCCTATCCTTCACTGCCTAAAATGGGCCTACCTCCTTCTTAAAAAAAGCTCAACAACTTTAACTTGAACCCCCAAAAAGGGGGTAGATCACTGCCAGTTTTTAACTCTGTGAGTAGATCGCAGTCTCTTGGGAGTTGGCCCCCCCCCTGTTGTATATTAACAAAACTGAATCGATCAAAAGGGTCATGGGTAAGGATGGATACAAATGCCAGTTATATCATTCATTCATTCATTCAGTCCTGCCCAGAATGCCTGTCAAAGAAAGATAGAGGAACATGCAGTCCCTCTGTGCATTATTGTATACCCCCCCACCCTCTTGCTGGGAGGGGAGCAAAGATTCAGCTCCTCAAAATGCAGACTACCAGTTGCACCACTTGGAATTCAGAGCATTTGCTCACTCTGAACTAGGAAGTCTTGAAGAGAGAGAAACAAAATTCTGCCTAGGTTGCCTTCCCTCTCTTTAGTTCAGAATTACAACTAGCTCTGATTAGCAAAGATTACCGTATATACTTGAGTATAAGCCTAGTTTTTCAGCACACTTTTTGTGCTTTAAAAGCTGCCCTCGGCTTATACTCAAGTCAACCATTCCTTAAGAAGTGTACAAGAACAGTGGTTCTTTACTCTCCCCAGGCAGCTTGTTCCATTCCTGAACTGCTCACATAAATGCAAACTTTAGACCCCAGAAGGCAGAAAGCCTATCAGTTAAGGAAGTATTAAAACCCCACAGGTGCTCACTTTCCCTGGCTCCTGCTTTAACAGGACAGGATCCCAGCCTTCTCTGAATAACACAAGGGAACATTGCGCTGTGGGTTAAACCACAGAGCCCTAGGGCTTGCTGATGAGAAGAATGGCGGTTCGAAACCCTGCAACGGGGTAAGCTCCACAGCAGCAAAGGAGGAAGAGGAAGGAGCAGCCCAAAGGGCTGCTTTGGGCTGTTCGTTCCTCCTCTACCACAGTGGCAAAGGTGAACCGGCTTATACTTGAGTCAATAAGCTTTCCCAGGTTTTTGTAGGGAAATTAGGTGCCTCGGCTTATATTTGGGTCGACTTATACTCGAGTATATACGGTAGATAATTGTTCCCACCCACCCCCCAAACGCTCCTTCTCCATGACTCATCTGGCTTCCTATTTTCTCCACACCTTTACAATTTTGGGAAACTTTCTGAACAGAGCCTGCCTGTGAAACCCTTGCTATCTCTTCTGTCACACGAGTCAAAGAGAAAGAAAAGGACAGTCACCAGATTGAGAAGAGGCAGTTGCCAGTGGCAAACGTATTTGTGGATTTCTGCTTATTATATGGTTAAAGAAAAAAGACTTTGGTTCAGGGAGAGAGACCTGGGCTGAAATTCCTATTTAATATATGGAACTTATTGGGTGGGTTAGTCAAGCCATCATTGTTCACTCTAAACTATTTTGCAGTGTTCTTGCAAAGTTAAAATAGGCTAGCCCTACATGCAGAGGAATGAAAATACTCCCTCAAATATAAATTTGCATTCAGTATTATATGCTGTGGCAAGTGGGAAGGATATCAGAGACCATCATGAGTAAAAAGTCATTTTGTGAGTACCTGAAGCGCAGCTGTGGCACTTGAAGTGAGTGAAGTAGCTGCAATACAATCCTCCCACCAGTTGGGGCACTGCACCTACCAGACTATGGATGGGGCCAGGCGAGCTGGCTGTCAAGCTGAGGGGAGTTTTGGTTTGCCGCCAATCTGGAGATCCCATGTTAAAGATTATTATTATTATTATTATTATTATTATTATTATTATTATTACTTTTTATGTACGTATTATTTCATAACCTATTAAATTAAACGAAGAGATAAAGATGAAACAGTTGCATCAAAATGAAAATTAAACCCACACACGTGGGTACAATAATTATTATTATATTGACACACCCTGGCTGGGGGGGGGGATGTCCTAATCATATGCTATTTAGATTTCTGGTGTCAAACCCACCCTTTTAGAATGATGGGCGCAACTCAGAGGTAAGCAATGTAATGCTCCACTGAGAATCAATAAGAGATATTTAAGCAGGTGCAGCACTTTCTTGTGGAAATTAACAGCCAGAAAAAAATGCATTGATTTTACTTGGATTGTGGCCATTCATTTCAGCTCTGCACTGTGCCTATTTCCAAACACATGTTGTGAGACTAATTAATTCCATGTAAACAACACAACTTTCGTCTGCCAGTTTTTTCCACACATTTTCATTGCAGCGAAGAAAGTGGAGTTAGAATACAGCAGCCTCAGCCAACCTGGTGTCAACAAGATATTTTTGAGTAAAACTCCCATCGGGCCCAGCCAACCCTGTACACTGGAGTTGTACTCTAAAACAACTGGAGGGCACCAGGTTGGCAAAGGCTGGAATACAGGTCACATTCATGTTTATAACTGCCGCTTCTGCCGTTCCATTTCCATAGCATTTTGCACATCTGCTGTTTTTCGGGGAGCATCCTCTGGTCACTGCCACCAGGCATGGTACTAAGGACCCCTGGGAGGTTGCCCCACCCCACCCTACCCCGCCTCCCAAAATAAACCTCACAGCAAGGAGAAGAACCTAAGAAGAGACCTGACAGGTCAAAGGCAAACAAAAGCAAGCAAACAAAATGCTGTTATTTTAGCATCCACTGCCCTAAGAGTTCTACTGAATGGGGTCATAATTAGAGACCTGGCAAGTGTCTCAATTTTCCAGGGACAGTCTTGGAATTACAGAAGCTGTCTTGGTTTCTGATTTGATCCTGGATTTGATCACTTTCCCTTTGGGAGTCCCTATTTTCATTGATGGTCCCATCACCTCCTAGCAAATAGAAGGGAAAGAAATGGAGGCAGTGAGAGATTTTACTTTCTTGGGCTCCATGATCACTGCAGATGGTGACAGCAGTCACGAAATTAAAAGATGCCTGCTTCTTGGGAGGAAAGCAATGACAAACCTAGACAGCATCTTAAAAAGCAGAGACATCACCTTGCCAACAAAGGTCTGTATAGTTAAAGCTATGGTTTTCCCAGAAGTGATGTATGGACCATGAAGAAGACTGATCGCCAAAGAATTGATGCTTTTGAATTATGGTGCTGGAGGAGACTCTTGAGACTCCCATAGACTGCAAAAAGATCAAACTTATCCATCCTTAAAGAAATCAGCCCTGAGTGCTCACTGGAAGGACAGATCCTGAAGTTGAGGCTCCAGTATTTTGGCCACCTCATGAGAAGAGAAGATGCCCTAGAAAAGACCCTGCTGTTGGGAAAGATGGAGGGCACAAGGAGAAGGGGATGACAAAGGATGAGATGGTTGGACAGTGTTCTCGAAGCGACTAGCATGTGTTTGGCCAAACTGCGGGAGGCAGTGAAAGATAGGCGTGCCTGGCGTGCTCTGGTCCATGGGGTCACGAAGAGTCGGACACAACTGAACGACTGAACAACAATATTTTCACCTGAGAAATGTTGGAGGGGATGTAATTATACGCTTCCTCCCCCCCCCCAATAATTTGAATAGTTTTTCATGTAAATACAATAACAACATATAACTACAGTAACTTGCCCAGTGGTACATTCTTATTAATTTTCATATGGAGTACGCAGTACACAAGCAATACGTTTATTTATGCATTATCAGTTCAAGTATCCTCTCCACAGAGATTCTTGTTAGGGTATAATTATAATCAGGGATTTTACCCTCAAGATAAACTTGAATTCCAGCTCCTGTCAGCCGCAGCTTGCAAGGCCCGGTCATGGATGATGGGCCCCAGTAGCACACAGCAAAGGCGGAGTGGTCTTGTGGACCTTCAGGTGTTGTTGGATGAAACATCACCCCCTTCAGCACCTCAGGGATGGCCACCAACAGGGGGCAGTGTGACACACTAATGGGGATGGGGAGAGAAAACTAGATTCACACACACAGGGGGGGGGGGGAATTGCTCCTGTACATTTTGCCTCATATCTCAGATTCTTTAAATGCTAGAATGTTACTATCGTGTATCCATAGCAGTAACCAGAGGAGAAATGACTGCTGGGAGGAGCACAGAGAAGAAATGTTGTGATGCATCTGCAGCAGCACAACTGGATGCCTTCACCTGCCCCAGCTGCAACAAAACACGTCTCTCTCGCATCAGTCCCTACAACCACAGCAGCAGCTGCAGCCATCCAACAGCTTGACCTCACCCCAAAGGCATATGCCTCCATTGTCTCCTGGATTGCAGACAAAGGCCAGCAACCCAGTCTTTTTGAAAAGTTAAACCTGGGAATCTGTGGGCAACGGCTCCTGGGAGAGAAGGAAACAGCTTCCCTTTGCCCACTCCCCTTAGAGAGACACCCATGATCTCCAGTATGGTGGGTGGTTATTACCAGGGAGACGATTTTTTCAGTGGTAATATGTCGGCTTTTCTTTGGCTTTTTTATTTTTGCTGACCGATTTTATTGGATCGCTTTGATATCACATGTATGCCGCTTTTACACATTTGTTGTCCTTATGCATCAATTACTTTGTGTTTTTTTAATTGTGATCCTGTGTTTGAAGGGTGGGGTAAAGGTAAAGGGCCCCCTGAACATTAGGTCCAGTCGCAGACGACTCTGGGGTTGCAGCGTTCATCTCGCTTTATTGGCCGAGGGAGCCGGTGTACAGCTTCTGGGTCATGTGGGCAGCATGACTAAGCCGCTTCTGGCGAACCAGAGCAGCGCACGGAAACGCCGTTTAGCTTTCCACCGGAGCGCTATCTATTTATCTACTTGCACTTTGATATGCTTTCGAATTGCTAGGTTGGCAGGAGCAGGGACCGAGCAACAGGAGCTCACCCTATCGCGGGGATTCGAACCCCCGACCATCTGATCGGCAAGCCCTAGGCTCTGTGGTTTAACCCACAGTGCCACCCGCGTCCTTGAAGGGCAGGGTACAAATCTTAATAAACACGCAAGCAGGCTGTTAAAAGCATGCCTCTGTTTATGACTGTGAAATGCTGCAGCAGATGGGAGAATTACCCTTTGCAAGCACTCCTGCGCTTCCTTTTCCAACAAGCACGGCTTCCGACTGGAGACGTGGCTTAGGAGCAGTCGGTTCGGTTGTGCAGAGGTTTGATTTGAGACACCTAGTGGCAGCCCAAGTGCAATGCTAAATTGTTCGTTTCTTCTGGGTCTTTGACATTTGTCTCCCTGTATTTTTGCGGACTCGTCTCGACCCTACAGCTACAGTAAACTAGGAATCAAAATAACTTAAACCGCGCGTGAAATAATAGTCATGTTTTTGCAAGGTCAGCATGCGCTTAACTTTACACAACGTAATTAGCCCTACAGTCAGGCCAAGTATGAACCAGCCTTGCATTGGGGCAAGATTATTTTCCAGTGCTGGGGGGGAGGGGACTTTACATTTGAGCAAGCTGGAAGACTGGGGTGTGGAAAGTCAGACCTGGGGTCTGCATGTGACCATCCAATCCTCTCTAATGGGCCTGCAGGATTCACACACTCTTCCAAGGCCATGTCCCTCATTGGCCTAATTTCGCACACTTCCCCTGAGTGTTTTTGTTTTTGCCTAGTCTGGTAACACCTCTTGCTTATTTGGATGGAATGTGGGGAGGGTTGCACAAGTCTGTGTAGAAACTAGCATCCTGGGCAAAGACACAATTCATGTTCATTGCCCCGCCCACTTTTGCCTCTGACCCCGCCCACCACTGGCCTTTGGCCTCCTGAAAAGTTGCTCAGAATGGAATGCAGCCCCTGGTCTGAAACAGGTTCCTCACCCCTGGCATGAGAGGAAAAAGTGGGAATGAAGTTAATATGGAGTAGAACTTTAACCCCCAACCCAAGACCTTTACATAGATAAGACCTGTGCACACTTCACTTCAGTCCTCCAGCTCCTGTCTCTCATCCTGAGGAACCCTGAACTGAGACAAGCAGGGAATTCTGTAGCTATAGCACTGCAACACAGAAGGGAAACTTCTGCAGAGATCTGAGAATTTGTAATTATACAACTGCAACATGGGAGTGTTTAACAAACAAACGAAAACCCTCCCCACCAAGCAAAGTGTTCTAGTGTAAGAATCAACTCAAATGCTTTCAAAGCCATGTGTGATGAACTACAGATTTTAACATTTTAGGCAGATGGAGGGTTACATAAATTAACTGACATTATGTAATAATAATTACTCACTCTCTGCATGAGCGAAGTGGTGCTCTGAAAATCTGCTGTTTGCATGTGAGCAAAGGGCACAACCTAACTTCCAGCTGAGCAAACTTAGCAGCACGATCCTATGCATATCTACTCAGAAGTAAGTTTGACTAAGTTTAATGGAGCTTGTTTATTTGATTGTTTGAATGTAATACATTTATATACCACCTTTATCTTCCAATAACCTCAAGGCAGCGTACATGGTTCTCCTCCTACCCATTTCATCCTCACAACAACCCTGTGAGGTAGGTTAGGCTAAAAAATGGTGACTGGCCCAAGGTCCCCCAGTGAACTTCAGGGCTGAGTGGGGATTTGAACCCTGGTCTCCCAGGTCCTAGTCCAACACTCTAATCATTACGCCACACTGGCACTTCCAAGTAAGACTGGAACCAGGCAGTGCAATCCTAAGTGGGGTCAAGAAAGAGCAAAATGGCACCAGCCTGAGTAGAAGATGAGGGTGCAATTTCTTATTATAAATGTTCATTATGCCAGCTCTAGGATGACATAGCTGAGCGGATCCTTTGAGCTGGCCCTTCAGGGTATCTGGATCCAACACTGCTGGTGCCCCACCTTTAAATGCTCCATTTTGCTACCGCTAACAGGATAATCACTAGTGGCAGCTTTCTGACAACACAGGCAAACCTGGGGCCTCCTGCACAGTTGACCCTCCTTACTGCCACCAGAGGCCAGTAGAGAGCCAACAATGTGATCCCAACCACAAGTCAGTCGTCAACATTGGGTTACTGGAATTGCAATCAGTAAATTTTTTAAAAGAAAATAAGCTCTTTTGTTATTGTTTCAAAAATCAAGTTGCTGTATGTTTGTAGCATTGGCATGACTTCACTTTTTATTTTTTATTTGTTTATTCAGTCAACTTATATACTGCTTATAGTTTCTAAGCAATTTTCAATGTAGCTTAAAACATCATAAATAAAAACCAAATACAAAAGATACTTTTAAAAATCCACATAAAATACCAGTATTGACAATGAAATAGGGCATCCGCTAAAGCTTGATCAACTTCATCCTTACAAGAAAAAAACAACCACATTTTAGAACACAGTTAGCAACTAAATTATCCTCAGAACAACCAAGTGAAATATTTCAAGGGAAAATCAGCTGGAAAAATAAAAAGCACACATTTTAAAATCATGTGATCAATAACTAAGGAGGGGGGGGGAAGAGACTCACTCTTTCCAAATGTCTACTCAACAATCCAATCCAATTAAATCCACATCTCTCACACAAATTAATTTAATGGCAGCTAAATATAACACTCCACACAGTTCCACCGCAGCAAACTGTCACACCAGTGCCCACACATCAACCAGTGTACTCAAACTTCATTCTTCTGGCACATTTTCTAATCACACTATCTAAATTCTGAAACCACTAAGCATGATTTGATCTCACATTCTCAGTCAACAGCCCGCTCACATGTCTACACCAAGAGACACAGACAAAACCTGGACAAATACTGGAATACAAAACAAGTGATAATACACAAATACCGGGGGGGGGGGGAATATTCATTCCATGTGTTCACATCCAATAACTGAAAAAGTAAGAGCTATGTTTTAGACATGAGTTTATTGTCATAATTTGATCTTGTTGTCACTCTAGTTTTCCTTGATGATGAAGAAGAGCGAGATATGAAATATTTTTACAATAAATGCAGTAATAAATAATAGCAAGAGACACCTGAATATATTTTAATGAGCACCACAGACCAAGAATTCTAGGAATTCATAGAAAATTGATTATTCAAGCACCCTCTGCTTGACTTGCTCATGACTCACTAAAGTCCTACAAGTTCTGTCCCCAAACTGTCAGTTTCTGCCCAATCTCCACCTGTCCTGGCTCCACCCATGCCCAAGGAGCCAAAACTTTTTCAATAAAAAATTAGCAACCCTATTGATGACCTGTTAGCTACCAAGGTGCAAGTCCCTGTGCTGTTGGGATCTGGATTGGACTGACATGCTCTCAAGCAGACGGAGAAGGAGGAGGGGGAGGAGGAAACAGAGGGGAGTCTTAATAGGGGAGCATGAACAGCCCCTTTCTGCCCCCAAATTCAGCCACTTCGGAAAGGGGAGCAGGGATGCTGGCTCTCCCCCCCCCCCTCCCTGCCAGACCTAAGGGCAGTTTTGAGCTGCCAAGGGAAGAGGTGAGACAGGAACCTGACCAGGAAGGTGCGGTCTTGTGACCTAGAACCAGCAGCCACCTTTGCAGATGGGAGCAAACCCACCTGCCCTGACAGAGCATGTGTTTGCAATCCTGATATTTCCATATGGCAAGCAAGTCGCATGAGTGAGCATGCCAGGGCTCATCTTTAAAAGCTTGGAGGGCGGAGCATGGAAAGTTGTTGGGACATCTTCATTGCTTCCATCCAGTTCTGAACGTCTTGCTCTGCTCTTGAACTCCTGAACTGGGACTTCTGAGCCTTGTGTCTGATGCTGAGCCTGTACTGTTACCTGCCTGAATAAAGATCTCTTATTTACTTACAAGTAAGAGCTTTTGCTTACACCTTTTGGGGCAGGAGGCAGGGCATCTTACTTCTACTACTGAAGTAAAATTTGTTTGGTAGCATCAAACCTATGTGAGCACACATATGCATGTGGAAGTTCAAGTGGAAACTATGGGACTTTCGTGTGCCTGGCTAGCAGGAATGAAACATAACTGCCATTCCCATGGAATTGCATGGCCCATAAAGAGACACCAGAAATATTTTATGGTGAAAAGAATGCCATCCTGTTCCGGTCCAACATTTCTTAACAGCAGCATGGCCTGAAGGAACATCAAGTAGGGCTGCCATATTTCAAACAGTGAAAATCCGGACAGAAAGTTTATTGAGCTTTTTTGTGCCATACATCTGGATTTTCCCATACATTGTTTTCTGTGCTACCACTCACCACAGTAATTTCAGCTTTTCATTCTTATTTTTTTTTTAAAGGATGCTAATATTTTTTAGAAAGGAAGCGGAAGTGCTGTGGTTGCCAAACTATGCAGTGTCCTTTCAGCACAGTGAAAGTCTTTTGTTGAATTTTTCAGATACAGGAAAAGGAGTTGAGGGAAAGAGTGTGAAGCGGGGCTTCCTGACGTGCAGACCAATCTAACAACTCAAGGAGGTGCTTTCCTCAGCTGTGTTTCGGCGTGTTGCTTATTGCCAAGAAGCAGAACTGCCTTGGAATGTCTTTGATGATCAAGTGTAGGCAAAGTGCATGTACGGTAAGATCAGGCCCTCTAGATGTTGCTGGACCAACTCCCATCAGCCCCAGCCAGCCTGGCAGGTGGTCAAGGATGCTGAGACTTACAATCCAGCAATATCCTTATGCCGGTATTAAATGATGCCAATACCAAGTAAAGCTCATATGGCTCCCCACTCCTGCCACAACTTATTCCTTTGTCACCCTTTTTATTCCCCAGATGGGAATCTTGTGCTACTAACTGCTGCCCAACAGATAGAAATTCACAGGAGAATATTGGCCCATCACTATGCAGCCTAATGAGGACTGATTGTGCTCAGTGGCCAACTGAATGCAGAGAGTCTGTTGCAGGATAGTTTAGTCAGTAGAGCAATTGACTCTTAATCTCAGGGTTGTGGATTAGAGCTGCACTGCAGAGGTTGGATTAGATGACCCTTGTGATCCCTTCCAATTATACAATTCTATGATTCTATGGTGGAATACAGTAGAGAGAATGAATGCAGCATAAACCTATCTATTATGGATTTTCATTTCAGCTAGAGCCTAGATCTTAAACAATGGTGGAGTAGAGGGTAATTGAGTAAAACCCATTTGATGAATTAACAACTAAGAAAACATCTTTCAAAAAAAAAGAAAAGAGGAGGGGTATTAATTTCTGGATTTGTCTCCAGCAGAGATCAGGAACCTACGCCCCCAGATATTGTTGGACCCCAATAAGCCAATGTTCATGGATAATAGAAGTTGTAGTCCAACAACATTTGGAAGGCCACAAGTTCCCCATCCCAAATCTGCAGTAAAGGAGGCTAAAGTTGCAAACCTATACACATTTACTTGGAAAGACCCCCCCACACACATTGAACTCAATGGGATGTACATCTGAGTAGACATGCATAGAATTGTACTGTTAAACACTTAAGCCATCATCAATTATAACATATGACATCCGCTTTGAGAACAATCAAGACTACCCAGGAAGGCACCCAATACAACAGGCAGTAATATATAAAAGTCAGTGATTTATGCATGTCGTTTTGCACGGAATGCTAAATTGCCCATCTTTCCAACCAGAGCAAAGGGCTGCTCCCTTCAGAGCTGAATTCACCTCCCAAGCCTGATGATGAACAGAAAGTTCTGGGAAGCAAGCAAATATTTTACACAGAACAGATTAATCAGACTCCTAAATCCATCCAAAGCAAAGGCAGAGCACTCCCCCACCTTGCTAATCCCACCGGTTTATCCAAAAGTATTTTATCTTTGATCTGCCCATCCATACGCTGCAAATCCTGTGTTAATGTGGTGGATCTGAGCCTCAGCGCAAGACTCAGGCTAGAGCTCTCCAGCTAAAACATTCCATCAATCTCTGGAGTGATTTATAGGCTATGGGGTGAATGGGAGGGGCAAAGGGGAGGGCACACCAGTGGAAAGCCCAACAGGAGCTTGCAAGCCACAGCAAACAACCCTGATTCCAGAAAGGCAGCAGGAGCCTGGAGGGAGGAAGAAAATATCTTTGAAAGGGTTACAGGTGTTTTAGCCATAGGCTTCCCAAACAGGACATTCCATATTATATTATGGCTCTCCAGCGCTCCCCTCCCTGGAAACCAATGTCCTGTTGCTCACTTCCAAAAGAAACAGTTCTCAAGGAGTTGAAAAAATGCACAGGGAAAGTTTTTCCCTTGCCACATTTATTCGGTCCATTATGATTTAGGACATTGTGTCAAAAGAAAGCAACTACTGTACTAGCCAATCACACAAACTTCTGCCTTAGGAAATCAGTCATGGTGCAGATCACGTGACTCATTATGTTAGTATCACTGAATTATTGTTCTTTAAAAGCAGGGGAGGAAAAGCCTGCAAATTAGCTGGAGTGGTTCCCCCCACCACCACCACCACTTCCTGACATAGACATAATGAGCCTGCGCTTATTTTCTTGAGAATATGTCTCGGTGCTTCGATGAAACTTCCTTCCAAGCTAGTAATCACGGCTTCAGGTTCAGCCCCCTTGTCTTTGCAATTACGATCAACGCCTGCCGTCAAGGAACTGGCCCCGTGGGCAAGTTTGGAGCTCAGAATTCCTGCGCTTGGCTACATGTGGAACGTGTAGCAACACATACAGCTTACCTCTCCCATTCCTGTAAGGCGCGCGGGGGGGGGACAGAATGCACAGACCCAGAAGAAGAGAAAGTACCAAGGAACAGAGGGAAGGAACCACATTGTAAACACAAACAGAACCCAACGCAGGGAAAGTGAGTTTACGCAGGAGTTTCTACAGAGTCACGCCATTGGTGCATCAAGCTCAGCATCACCTACATGCGCGGGCAGCGCTTCTCTGGGATTTCAGGCAGGGTTCTCTTCCAGCCCTAGCCTACCATGCCACCTGGGACCTTCTGCAGGCAAAGCAGATGCTCTACCACTGATCCACAGCACTTCCCCTCTGCAATGGCAATCGTGAGGGCTAGCCTCCATTTGCCACGCCAGTTTCTTTCTCTGCAGGCACCCGGCTCTTCGTTTCTCATCAGATGCTGCTCCTCTACAAAGGAAGCTGCCTTGTACAGAGTCAGACCACATCTAGCTCAACACTGTCCCACACTGACCGGCAGCAGCTCCATGTCGCGCCTGCCTGATCGCCTGCCTGCTCCTTCCCCAGAGCTCAATGGGAACTGCTGTCGAAGAATTGCAATCTTTGTATTTCAGGACAAGGCAGTTCCCTTCCCAGACGACGGGCTGGGATGCTCTGCGGCATCCTTTGCCAACCTGGCACGCACACACACACACCGAAACGCTTTAATAATAATATTAATAATAATTTTATTATTTATATGCCATCCATCTGACTGGGCTGCCCCAACCCTGATGGGAGTTGTAATCCGAAGCCTCGGGAGGGCGCCAGCTTGGCAAAGGCTAAACAGTAGCAGATTCCAGTTAGCGTTTTTTGTTAATTGTGTCACTGGGCTGCGATCAGCGGCTGCGGAGAACCCTGAACTATAAAGAGGAGCAGGAGATATATGAGGGGCAGGTGGGGCTGAGGTTCAAGAGTGAAAAATGCCTCGCCAGTGGGACGTTTCGTTTTGCGCTGAAGCTGTTGTTGACTTTCAACAGCATTCCCCACGTTTTGTAAATGAAAAGATTTTCCTTGGGAAGTGAGGCTCTGACTAGATCCGCTTTCCCGGAATACACAGGCAAGCGCGACGGTTGAACCATTTACCCCTCCGCCACCGAGGTGCTTTTACAGGGAGCGCAGGCTAGACGGGGATCCCTGCCCCGAGGGCTTCACAATATCAGGAGGGAAAAGAATCGGAGATGGAAAGCAGATAGTAGAAATATAGACGGGGATCCCTGCCCCGAGGGCTTCACAATATCAGGAGGGGGGGGGATCGAAGATGGAAAGTACAGTAGATAGAAGAAATATAGCCGGGGATTCCTGCCCCGAGGGCTTCACAATATCTGGAGGGGGGAAATCGAAGGTGGAAAGTAGAGAAAAGAAATATAGCCGGGGATCCCTGCCCCGAGGGCTTCACAATATCTGGAGGGGGGAAATCGAAGGTGGAAAGTAGATAAAAGAAATATAGACGGGGATCCCTGCCCCGAGGGCTTCACAATATCTGGAGGGGGGAAATCGAAGGTGGAAAGTAGATAAAAGAAATATAGACGGGGATCCCTGCCCCCAGGGCTTCACAATATCTGGAGGGGGGAAATCGAAGATGGAAAGTAGATAGAAGAAATATAGAGGGGGGGGTTAAAGTTCTCCATTTACCATGCTGGATATGGGGAGGGCTGTCCCTGGCATGAAAACGCAGAGAGAACCCTCATCACCCCCTTTTCGAGGATGGAGACCCCCACACTGGGGAGAAATAAATGGGATGGGAGGGGGCCGTACCTGGTGCCGCGGAGTGCAGCAGAGCAGCCAGGAGCAAGAGCAGCGCCCAGGACGACAGCAGAAGGATCCGCGGAGCCGGGCCAGCGGCGGCGGCAGCAGCCATGGGTCCGGGGTGCGCAAGTGTCCGCGGTGCGCGGGGAGGGGGCTCCGCAGTGCCAAGCCCGCGCCGAGATCGCCGTGCAGCTCCCCTCGGGTCCGAGCGACAGCGATCAAGGCGCGCTCCGTCGGTGCCGCCGTCGCCGCTCGCCGCTTCTCTTCATTGCTGCATCTCCCGAAAGTTCGCCGTTCCCGCGGCTGCGCTGCCTCCCGCGAGTCTCTGCCTTGCGCTCGCTCTCCCCGCGCCCATGTCTCCCCCTACTGGCCGCCCGCGATATTGCGAGCACGGCGGCGGCGAAGGCCAAGAGTCATCCTGAACAGGATTACCTTACCGCCAGGTGGTCGTAGGATTCTGAGCTGTACCAAGTCAAGCCGCAAGGGGGGGGGCTAGGCTGGAGTGTTCCTCGTGGAAAAATAAATAATGGAACAAACAAACGCCATGCATTTGGTAAAGAAGTATACCGGAAGAGGGCTGAACCGCCCTGATACCTCCGGGTATAGGGGCGGAATATAAATTCAATTAATAATAATAATAATGTCCTCCCCCACTCCCAAATGCTGACACAAGGTTAGCATGTGAGCAGAAGGGAGCAGGGATTTGAACCTACGGTTTCCCAATCTCACCTCTGCCACTGCTATATCACAGTGGTGGTTTCCGGTGTGTCATTCATGCATATACTGTACCATAAATGTATGCCTGCACAACTGAAGCATATTAAAGAGCTCTGTCCCCCTAGCGCAACAAATCTACTTCTTATTTTTTAACTTATTGTGGTTTGGAAAATCATAGGGAAATGCACTGAAAAGTGTGGGGTGAATGAATGACTTTTGACTTGGCAGATGTACAAACACCCAGCAAGCACCCAGAGTAAATGTGGAATGGACACTCGTTGCTGTATAACATCCCCGCCAATAGGGGCGCCGTATTTCAAAAGGTAAAAACTAGGACACCCTGAAAGTTGTTGGACTTTTTTTTTAAGAAGACCCCAAAATTGTTGAGCGTTTTTCTACAAAAAAATGCCCCCCAAAATGTGATTTTGACTTGCCTAAGATCCAGGACAAAGCATCGCCTTTTGGAAATTCGCCTTGGACGTCAATTCCGCCTTTGAAATCCCGTTAATGTCTGGGAAAATCCGGACAAATGGCAGCCCTACTCAACCAACAAATCAGAACGACCGGATATAGTCAGACCTCTGTGTCAGCTTTGTGCAAGTAAATCTGGATGGATGGTAATTAAAAACAGGTGGTCTGGAGTAGCACAGCAAGATGGATCCAATTAATGGGCCTTAAGTTGTTACCATGAGTTGTGACTAAGGCTGCACTCTTAATCCTGTAGCTCAGTGGTACAGCATCTGCCTTGCATGCAAAACACCCCAGGTTCAATCCCCGGCATCTCCAGTCAGGTCATGGGTTTGAGGCCCACATTGGGCAAAAGAATCCTGCAATGCAGGGGTTTGGACTAGATGACCCTCGACATCCCTTCCAATTCTACGATTCTATGAAACCCTGGAGGGCTGCTGTTGTACAGTGCAGAGAGTAGTGATCTAGATCAGGCATAGGCAAACTCGGCCCTCCAGATGTTTTGGGACTACAACGCCCATCATCCCTAACTAACAGGACCAGTGGTCAGGGATGGTGGAAATTGTAGTCCCAAAATATCTGGAGGGCTGAGTTTGCCTATGCCTGATCTAGATGGACCAGTAGGTCTAACTCAGAATAAGGCAGCTTCCTCTGTCAGGTCCATGAATTCAATAGGACTGGTTTCTGCATAGACATGTTTAGGGCTGCACTGTTAATTTAAGTCCCCCTGGTTTCAGTGGGTTGAGCCAAAGCATGACTAAGTCTGGATACAACCCAATAAGGTATTGGTCAGTCCAGCATAAGGCTCAGGGGTTCGGTAGGCAATTGGCTCTGCCCTCCAAGTCACAACTTTGCAACTTACTCTATCTGATTGCCTCCAGGTTTCCATTGAAAGACCACGATTGGATCCTGCAAGCCTGAAGACTGTTTATGCCAGCTCTGTCTTATGATATCAACACTTCCTAAAGCGGTTGGCCGGTGGGGCAGGACCTGTGAATCTCCAGATGTTCCTGGGACTACAACCCCCATCATCCCTGACCATAGACCATGATGGCTGGGGTTGATGGGAGTTGGAGTTCAGCAACATCTTGAGGGCCACTGGTTCCTCAGTGTGCAAGTAAAGAAGCACAAAACACCCAGTGATGGTTCCCTAGCCTGGCAGGTCCTTATTTCCTTCAGAATCTCTCCTAGAATGTACTTGAAGCCCACTGAATTCTCTCTCCCCCTCTTCCCTTCCTGGAATATCCTTGTCTTATTTCTGGGCAACACAATGATGGATGAAACAAAAGGAAGTTCCAGGTGCAGATTTGTTTATTCCCCCCCCCCTCCTGAATTTGATGCATTCCAAAAATTATTTTAATGTTAATGGTCTTCTTAATCCTTTTTGCAGTGCACCTATCCAGTTGGATACCAGACTGTACAGTTATCTGCAGGAAGCAGGTCATCACTCTTTACCCAGTGACACAATGCGTAGCTGTTAATGCATAGCTCAGATAAAAGTGCCCTTCAAACTAAACATTGCAAAGTTTAGCAATGCTAAGTTCAGCTAATCCTAACAATAGTAGTCCTCCACACCTCCTGTGTGTCATCCTGTGCCAGGCAGCAGTAAAAAAAAGCACAGCCAAATTGACAAAAAAAACATTAAAATCCTCAAAGTTGTACACACGCTGCACTTTCCCTATACAGAAAGCACTTCCACATAGCAGGGAAAGGTATGAAAACTTGTATGTAAAACATCATAAGTGATGGCAGCACATGTGTATTTTGTTGCATTCAAATGTCAGGAGACATGCATGTGCCTAGGAATTGCAATTTGGTAAGGGTGCTGGGAACTGTAGCTCTGTGAGGGACTAAATTACAGTTCCCGTGGCTCTTTGGGGGGAAATTGTGGTCTTTAAATCTATGGTGTATTGATGTTTTGGCAATGTGCAGATCTATTTACATTGTAGCACTTAAATAGTCAAAAGGCATGCAGTTAATCAACTAAGCATTCTAGAATCAGCTGGCATTCCTAAAAATTACTGTGTGGTCGCTTCCTTAATATATCTCTGTGGAGACAGCTAGCCTATCTAGTGGAAGAATGGTGGAGCAAAGGAGTGGAAGGATCAGTCTCCCTGACACCTTTGAACCTGTCTACTTACAAACTTTTACCCTCGGAGAATATCTGAAGGAAGGCTGGGTGGGGGGATGACAAATGGAATTCCTCGCAGAATGGAACTCTGCCTGGGTGCCACGTTTCAATAAGCACCAGCTTGTATCCATGGTTATATGGAATTTGTTTTGCTCAGTTACCTTAGTTAGGCCAGTAGTAGGGTGTGTAATGGAAGGTGGAGTGTCAAAGCACACTCATAATTTAAAAGGCTCATCAGAAACAGACACGGCATTTGGAAAGAAGAGGCATGTCCAAAACTCTGATTGGAACTGATGGTTGGCATTGCTAGAGCTGCAAAAATTATTGCCGCCGCATAAGAAATAAGTTGATCATTTATCCAAATTTCGCCTGCCTTTTACAGCCAGTGAAAATTCTCCCACTGTTTTTAATGGGAAGTGTGGATGAAGCTCCTATTCAGAAGGTTTTCCGATGTGCCATTGGCCACATGTTCAGGCCATAGCTGTCAACCTTTCCTTTTTTGCGGGAAATTCCCCTATCAGTACTATACTATAGTATAGACTATAGTACTGATAGGGGAATTTCCCGCAAAAAAGGGAAGGTTGACAGCTATGGTTCAGGCAAGAGAAGAGAACTATCTCCATTGCTGTGTGAAGACTTCCAGATGTTATGGACCAGTTCCCATCAGCAGGGCCAGTGGTCAGGGATCATGGGAGTTGTAGTCCACAGCATCTGGAGGAGGGCATCACACTGGCCCACCTATCTCAGTGCTGTCTACACTAACTGGCAACGCCTCTCTGGCATTGCAGAAAGGAATCCTGCCCATCTCTCTGCGCAGTCAGCAACCAGCAACTGAACCCAGGGCCTATTAAAGGCCCAGCATGTGTTGCCCCACTGAGCTATGGCTCCACCTCATGAGGGTTATTCCTCACACACTTATAATTATGGTAGCTCAAAACTCAGCAACAGAAGTGCTATCTGTGTGGTGAGCTCCCTTTCAGCTATCAGAAGAGACCTAACTTCTGAAGTGAATCTGTCAAAGTTGTGTATGTTTCTAATTTGGGGGAGAGGAAAAAGTATGCTCTATCCCAGTACTAGGGAAAGGATGTTGTTAAAATCGCCTGAATGGATTAATACATGCAAATGAAAAATGACCTGCTCCTTCTCCTCCTTCCTCTAGAGAGTAGAGATGGCAACTTCAACCTGTTGAGATAATGGGGATTTCATCTCTCAGCATACATTTCAGACCCCCTGGTAATGCAGGGTTAGAAAGATTGATGGCTTCTCAATGGCCAATGATTTAAATATCCCATCAATAGCCTGTCTGGTGTTTATATTAACTCCACTGAGGGTGTAAAGGGAATCATTTTTTGGAAGGTCTGCAGTCCAAATGCATGGTTCACATTTGCAGCTATTGCTAAGCTCAAGAAACAACAACAGAATTCCACTTGATGCCAATTCTTCCATAAATTACACTTCTTCTGAGTGAATGATACAAACCAGTTGTTCCCTGAAAGTGATGTGGAAAGCAATCGGGTCAGTGTATTAATGCTAAAAGAATGTGGCTTCCTTGCTCAAGTTTTAGTAAAAAGAAATAAACAGAGGTGGCATGCAGGGAAAGATGGCGCCGTCAGGTAGGCCTCCTTTTGGAAAATAGCCCTGCGATCCATTGCTAGTTCTTGAGAAAACGATCTGCCAGCTTAAAACTAAGCTGTCAAAGGGTAAAATGCACAACAGCAAGGCAGTGTGTAGCACAAAATAACTGGTTATCTCGTGCAACGATAATGAGGTCATTGTGCTTGTAAAGGAGGTTGATAAACATAGTTGTGCTCTAAATGGTCTTTGATGGAGTTGACCAAGAGGTTAGAATCATTACCCATATCCTTCTGTTTCTAGAGAATGATCAGAAGAACTCATTTCTTCCACCAGCAACTGAATGCCAACAGGAAGTTTGCAATTTGTTGAACTGAAAGGGACTACAGATTCTTTAATCAAACTATTTATTCATGCCACATAAATCCATGTTTTGTTCTTAGAGTTGGCAGGCAATAAAGGAAAGCCATGTACCATGGCAGTAGGGCTGAAGGGGTGAGGAGAAAAAAAAAGAACATGTTCATGAATGTAATACTTTTGAAAATGTCAAGCAGATACCACTAGATTGGGGGGAGAGGGGGTACAGATTCTTGTTTCCTATTTCTTGGACACAACATGGCTGGTGCCTATTTGCCCTGGCATCCAGTCTTTCTTGAGTAGAGTCTAGACCTGGGCAAATGACTATAGAGGCAGAAAGAATGGCTCTCTGCTGCCTAAAGATGCTAAGGGATCTTTAGTGAAGGACTTTGTCAAAAGTTTTCTGGAAGTCCAAATATGTAATATCTACTGCCCAGATGCTTGTTGAAAATTTCGAAGAACTCTAAAATATTGGGAAAGCAGGACTTTGGTTTAGGCTTACAGAAGCCATGCTGATATTCCCAGCAGTGCTTGTTCTCTTAAAAACTAATAATGATTTCTGCACATTTACCCAAAACAGATCTATTTATTTTTATTTATTCATTGCCTTTGTATCCCAGCTTTCCTCCACAGAACCCAAGGTGGCATACATGGTACTCCCCCCTCCTCATTTAATCCCCACATCAACCTTGTGAGGCAGGTTAGGCTGAGCAGCAGCGACAGACTCAAAAGCCATCCCTGAGTTTCATGTCTGGGGACCTGAACCGTGGTCTCCCAAGTCCTAGTCTGACACTCTGACCACTATGAAACACTGTTGTTAGGGTAGCTGGCCTACAATTCCACACACACACACACCGTCACATTTTCTCTTTCTTTTCTTTTTTTAATGGCATTGCATTGGCTACTTTACAATCCTCAAATAAGAAGGCTGGTTTTGGGGACAAGCTGAATATTTTCATTACTAAGCCACCTCTTGCCTTCTCTATTTCACTAGTTCCATCAGTGGTTTTTCCCAAATAAAGCATTTCAGAACTGGGTATGTATCTAACATCTTCCAAAGTCCTTCTGGTTCGTTTCCTGCTTTTGATGTACTTCAAGGCATATGTATTGTTTGCCTTAATGTTTTTGGTAACATGCTCCTCACATTCCTTTTTCACTTGCCCTGTTGTCAACCTTATGCATTTTCCAAATAAAATATTATTGAGTTTCCACAGGCCTGCCTGCTCTGTCTTCTCTCTTCCTCCTTTATTCATTCATCCCAGCATAAATCCAGAGTTCTGAACTAACTCAACTTTCCATGTGACAAATGGCTTTTTAGAGCATATTACAAGCAGTCACGTGCTCAGAAATGTGATGTTTTAGGTGCCACTCCTATATGCCCAAGGGTAGGGATAGAGGGGAAAATTGATTCAGTAGGCATTAAAAGCTGAATCTATGAAATTTGCACATTCCAAAACAATATGCAAACCACAACACAAAGAACCTTCAAAATTTATACACTTGAGTTTTGTGATGTAGTTCTTCAGACAATGTTTACTTTAAAAAAGGCATACATTAGGAGACAGTGTGCATAAAAACAAATATACTGGTGAAAATAACATAAAAACATACATTATATTAGAGGAAACTGTTTTCAGAAATGTGTACATTAGTCAAAACTGCAGGTAAAAATCTGTTTATTGAGAGAAATTGGCACTAAGATGTCGGTGAATTTTCATGAGGAGTCTTATTTAAAAACCCACAGATTACTGCAAAATGTAGAGAACTGAATTTAAGATTTGAGAAATGAGAAACTGGGAGAATCAAAATGGAAAGATCCTTCCATCCCTACCTGGGAGTAAGTCCCATTGAACTCTATGGTGTTCTTTCCGAGAAGACATGTGCTGCTAAGAGTTCATTTACCGGTATGTTGTCTTCAGTATTATCCAAGTCTTTCCTAGATCTATTTTTTTAAAAACCTTTAAAAATTGTCTCTGGTCTACTACTGTATTTGTAGTGTGATTCATTAAGGGGAGCAGAAAAAGTAGCCTGTCTTTCTCTTGGGTTTTAAATTAATTTTTAAAATAAGAAATGCAAATAAAGTAGTGTGTGTGTGTGTGTGTGTGTGTGTGTACACACACACACATATCAGGGACACTACATTGGATAGGGCCTTTTCTGTGGTGGCACCAATCCTACGGTTACGGAACACTTTGCTGAATGAGGTCTGTCAGGTCTCATCACTACGCTGTTCAGGTGATTGTTGAAGACCTGACTTTTTTTTTTAAAAAAAAGCATTTCTTCATTTTGTAATTTTTGCTTGCTCAGTTATGTTAGGCCTACTTTTGTGCTACTGGAATTTGTTAAATAGGTTGGATATTATTAATTTATTAATTTGAATATATATTGGTGGTTTTTTTAAGGATTATGTTTTGCTTACTCTGTTTTCATTATCTTCTGTTAGCTACCTTGATTTCCTTTGGAGAAATAGCAGGGACAGATCATTTTCACTGAAATCATAGAAATCAATAATAGAATCATTGAAATGAATGACTAAATACAATTGGGGAGGTAGGTTCCCCTCTGTGCCTTCCTGTGGATAAAAAGCTGTACCCATTTTAATATCCCCTTTTGTGACAACTTACCATCCCTCAGGTAGCCCACTAGGAATAATTTTCAGTATTTTTCACATTCCTCTTTCTGTGTACAGTACACAGGTTCTTGCAGCTTACAAGCTGTCTAACATGTATCTGAAGGAAATCAAAATGAGTAAGTCAACATTTCAGTCACTGGGGGGCAGCACAGCCCACAAGAAATCTAGACCCAATGTATGAAAAACTGCAGTGGGAAGAACAGTGGCCATGCTATCTAAGGAAGACATTATAGTTATATGTTTTATTGGACTGATATGTTGTAGTCAAACAGCATTCAGGCCTTTGAGTATTGCAAGGTGCTTCTTCAGAAGGTAAAAGCAGAAAGTGGTGTGTGGTTTAGAAAGCAAATGAGCTGAGCTGACACGCTGACGGAATTGATTGAAATACAAATATAGTGCAGTCACTTTAAGCAAAACAATATCTTAGTGTTGGCCTTACAGCTGTGGTTTGCTTCTGTTTCCCTGGAGAGAGAGAAATATATAGGCATGGGGAAAACAGATAGGCATGGGAGATCCCCAGTTTGCATACTGTTTCCTGAGGTGGTGGTGCTGCAATGGAGGGTTAAGGGGTGATATGATAGCCATGTTCAAATATTTAAAAGGATGTCATATAGAGGAGGGAGAAAGGTTGTTTTCTGCTGCTCCAGAGAAGCGGACACAGGGCAATGGATTCAAACTACAAGAAAGAAGATTCCACCTAAACATTAGGAAGAACTTCCTGACAGTGAGAGCTGTTCGGCAGTGGAATTTGCTGCCAAGGAGTGTGGTGGAGTCTCCTTCTTTGGAGGTCTTTAAGCGGAGGCTTGACAGCCATCTGTCAGGAATGCTTTGATGGTGTTTCCTGCTTGACAGGGGGTTGGACTGGATGGCCCTTGTGGTCTCTTCCAACTCTATGATTCTATGATTCTATAGTATTATTGGTATGGCATGCAGGAACCACCTCTTATTAAACTGCAGCATAAACTCTAATACCAAAGTCTTGTGCAAGCTTAAAAACTTGGATAAAAAGCTTCTGTCAGTCAAATTAGCAATACTAGGCTACATGGACAAATACCCTGACTAGGTATTGGCCAGCTTTCTACATTCCTGTGGTGTCATAGGCTTTCATGGACCATTTCATCAGATGTATGAAGTGCTTAGGCATATATACTCTGATTACAGAGAAAAAAAGTGAACAAAGTTAGGCCCAAAAGTCAAGCAATGCAAGAGGCAGAAATTTGCGGGTCATAGTACTGTGGTTTTGCTTTTTTATACAGTGGTACCTCGGATTAAGAACTTAATTCATTCTGGAGGTCCGTTCTTAACCTGAAACTGTTCTTAACCTGAAGCACCACTTTAGCTAATGGGACCTCCCGCTGCCGCTGCGTCGCCAGAGCACGATTTCTGTTCTTATCCTGAAGCAAAGTTCTTAACCTGAAGCGCTATTTCTGGGTTAGCGGAGTATGTAACCTGAAGCATATGAAACCTGAAGCGTATGTAACCTGAGGTACCACTGTATTGCAAACTGCCCTGTGATCCTCAGATGGAGGGCAGCAGAGAAATTCAGTAAATAAATAAAAGTAATAAATCCTGTGCAGAACACAGATGAATACAGGACTGGATTCAAATCTGATACAAGACACAAACAGTGAGGCTGTGACTCATTCATAGCTGGGGGCACACTTCTGTTTTTGTTCTGCCTTGTAGCCTAAAACAAATGCACTTGAACCAATCTTGTTATCGTACCATATTTCTAACTTGTACCGTGCAATTGGTACAAGTGAGAAACAATTGGATTCAGTACATGCAGTTGGGTTTCGCTTTTATTTGTTTTGGATGGCTTTTGCCTGATTGAAAGGCCAGTGGTGGTGACGGTGTTATAACTGATACCGCACCTTCCTAACTAGTCATGGAGTCCATTAGGTCAGCCATACATGCCTCAGTTGAAATACAGGAATCATTCAGGGGGATTTGCCACAGTGCTGTGTTATTGTTCCATCAAGGGGAAAGGCTGGCAGCCTAGGCTCAGTTGTATAGTTTAATCAGCAGAATTAACCCAGATGCAAAGGAAGCAATGGAAGGCTCAAACGATGCTTGGCACAGGCTTCAAAGCATGTTTGCCGGGGTCTCGGCAGGACGTACAGCAAACACACCTCATGTGACTATTTGTTTTTGTCTGAAAGTGATTTAGACTTTGTCCCAGGAAGCAAATTAACATGTTCCAAGCAGTCTGCCCATGGATCTTTAGTTCTTCGAGTGCTGGGGGGACACTTGAAATCTGAAGTGTGTGTGTGTGTGTGTGTGTAAGCCTCGCTTAACCACAAAAGCTGTCAGAATACAGTAGCTCTCATACTTACTTGGTGCAGTGGGGATTCATCTATATTACACAGTGCCTTCAAGTCTTGTCGAGGCAGGGGGGCGGGTGGCAATACTTGAAAGGTGAGAAGAAGAAAATCCAGCTGGCCCAAACATGGATTTACTAGAGCAACATCATTGTTATTGCTCCCAACTTCAGGAATGGATTAATAGTAGCAGCTTTAATAGTATAATGGGGCACAGTCTCTTCCGACTGGAGCGACTGACATAACAGACTCTCTGGAGAGGGATGGGCAACAGTCCTCTTCTATCTTCCAGCAATATCATTTTGGTTTTCTTGTTGCAGCTACAATTTACACAACATTAAAAGAACAATCATAGAATTGTAGAGTTGGAAGGGACCCCGAGGATCACCTAGTGTCCAACGCAGGAATCCCAACTAAAGCATCCAAGACAAATGGCCATCCAAATGGCTTTTTACAGGCCCCAGCTGACTGCACAACCTGGCCTTTGGAAAGGCCATATAGACAGATACCTTTAGCTTCTGCACCTCTCCTTTGCACACCTGTCAACGCAACCACATAGGCATTTTCCACAACAGCTCGGCAGCACAAATCCCTTCTGCAGGCAGGCACCCGTGCGCAAGAAATGCGCTCCGCTCCCCACAACGGACTCATGCTCCCTCGCCCTCTCGAATTTCCCCTCTGCAAGCTGCATCCATGGATAGAACATCGCACCTAAATATTTCCATTCTGCACAACGCGCAGCATTTGCACGACCCCCTCCTGACAGCACCACACATGGAGGGATAATTCCCACACACAGCTTGATGGGCACATGTGCACCCCCCCCCATATATATATCAGATCTGCATCAGAGGGAATGGCACCACACACACACACACACACACACACACACACACATATATCTCAACCTTCATGTGCCATTCCCTCTGATGCAGATCTGATCTTGCCCCCCTCCCCAACCCCACCAAACGCCCACCTTGCGCCCAGCTACACAGGCGGACCCGATCCCAGCCTGATCATTCCCTACCAGCAGCATCCTTTATTAAGATACCCTTCTTCAAAGACATCTCTGCCACTCTCAACTTGGCTGCGAGTGTGTGTGTGTGTGTCTGTTGGTTGTGGAGGCGGGGTGGGGGTGGGGGTTAGAGACCCACCGGAGGAAGGAGAGAAAGCTCTCTACGTCACCCCCATCAAAAAAAGCCTCCTTCGCTGTCTCCTCCTGTCTCTGCCTGCTTTGCCCACCCCCCTCTCCTTCCCCGGACGAGCCACGCGGCTCTTGCTGTCCCTGCGAAGATGATGGGGGGCGATGGAGTGAGTGGGTGGGGGGGTGGGAGTTAAAGGTCCAGGCGGCTTCACAGGCAGCCCACGGAGCCCACCTCCATGTTTTTCTCCTGCACTGCACGATAGCTCGTTTTCAGATCCAGGAGAACTTTTAAGGGTCTCTGACGCGGCTCTCTCCTCACTCCTCACACTTGGCACGCGCTCGGCAGCCGAATGTTGAGGAACGTGGGGCAGGAAGTTTGGGAAGCGTGGCCTCTTTCCCTAGCATGGTCCTCCAGCTGCACGGGCGGGGAGGTGGGTGGGTGGTGGACTCTCCTCCTCCTCCGGCTCCTCCTTCTCTCTCAGCGGCGCTCTAGGATTGCAGAGGGGGAGAAGCTCTGCTCTCCCCAGACTCCAACTCTCCTTCCCGGACACTCAGCTTGCTTCCCGGCCCTGGTTCCCCGTGCCACTGGCGCCACAGGGTAGAGACGTGCCTGGGGAGAGGAATATTTCCTTTGAAATAAGGAAAATTTAAGGGATATAAAAAATCAGGGATAGCAACGGGAAACGGCTTGGAATAAGGGAGTTTCCCGCAAAAAAGGGAGACTTGACAGCTATGCTGCCTTGTCTTGCCTCAGCAATGGACTGGATGAGAGCCAATAAACTGAAGTTCAACAAATCTTTGGCAAGGGCATTCACATATTCGAAGCTTAGCAGTTTTATCTTTTTTTCTGCCATTCTGATTGGGAGTGTACATGAGGTATGTTTACCATTTAGGCTCTAAAATTAGAAGCAGACTTGTCAAGTTGCTACCTTCTTATGACATTAGCCTGGAGCACAGCCCTTCTCCAGCTGGAACAACAGCAGAGTGTCAGAAATGAAAGCAAAAAAATGTGCTTTTGATGATCACTTGATCTTCTTTCATGCTGTTAAGGACTTGAGACTTGCTTCTTACTCATAGCCAATATTCAGTGAACCTCTAAGATATTGTCAAGCTTTTTGTAGCCCTTCAGACATAAGATGGCTAATAAGAAGATCAAAATGAAGTTCCCAACATTTTCTGGAATGGACTCCTTTTCTTAAATATGTCTTGCATGCAGAAATTCAGCAGAATCCGCTTCTCCCATTACTTCATCACCATACAAAGGAAATTTGTATCCAATGGGCTCTCAGACATAGGCTTCTTTACTGACCAGCTACCTGATTCTGGACCTTCTGGTGCTAATGCTCTTGGATTGGGGCTGGTTAACCCCCACCCACGCCCGCTACTGCTTTCCATGTAAGATGGGGCTCCTCAACAGATCAACAGGGCTATGTCTAATCCAGAGTTTCGGAGTAAAGTGTGGAGGGGAAGCTTTGGTGGCAATATAAAAACAAATAACCCAATGAGTACACAAGCATCTGTGTTAAATAATTTGTCTATTCCATCAGGGATGCGGGTGGCGCTGTGGGTTAAACCACAGAGCCTAGGGCTTGCCGATCAGAAGGTCAGCGGTTCAAATCCCTGAGATGGGGTGAGCTCCCGTTGCTCGGTCCCAGCCCCTGGCAACCTAGCAGTTTGAAAGCACGTTAAAGTGCAAGTAGATAAATAGGTACCGCTCCGGAGGGAAGGTAAATGGCGTTTCCGTGCGCTGCTCTGGTTCACCAGAAGAAGTGGCTTAGTCATGCTGGCCACATGACCCGGAAGCAGGGGCAGAGCAAGGGGGTGGGGGCGGCCCGCCCCGGGTTCCAGGGGAGGGGGGTGACACTTTGGTTGCCCCCCCCACCCTACCACGCCGGGTGGGCCCCAAACGGGGGCATGCCGCCTTTTCCCCCTTCCAGAAGCTTTTTTTTCAGTGTGAGGGGAGGGCCAGCGAGGAGGGGGCATCATGCTTGAACGCGCATGCTCTGCTTCCCTTCCCCCCTCCCAGCGGGTTTTTTTGGCGTGAGGGGTGGGTCAGCGAGGAGGGGGCGTCACACTTGTCGCTGGCATGACATCCCCTCCTCGCTGGCCCGCCCCTCATGCAGAAGAAAACATCAATCCACAGGCATCAAAGACCCAATTAATGTTTGTGCCGATTCAGGAGTAAGCAGCAAGAAGTGGCAGGACAAAAGAAAAACCTCTCAGACCCACGCCTAGAGAACATGGGTCAAATGGAAGTGTGGATGAACCCTGACTTAGGTTCACTAATTTCTATGGGTCTGGTAACTGGCCCTTTTTTTGGCCTCCATTCGTGAACAATCACCAAAATGGGGAAGGGATATATGGAAAGGAAGCCACATTTTAGCTCAGACACAGGAAAAACATATTCCACGCCAGGTGCCACTGAAATGTATTGTTGCGGGTGTCATGTTTTACTCCAAGGCAACATGGTGTAAGATCACCAGAGGCAAACTCTCACAAATGAGCTAATAATCCCTTGTCTTTCTGACATTTGCACTTGCTGCAATGCGAATGAAGAGGTGCGGTTGTTTCCCATCTTTCTTATTATATAGCTACATTGAATTGTGGGCTCCAGTGCTCACCCCTTTGTGCATCTTGTCTCGTGGGATTTTAGCTGGAGGGAAAACCAACAGGTAGCTTTTAAAACCAAGGTATTATAGGAAGTGTCATGTGGTTGTTAAGTAATGATTTGCTGTCAAGAAACACAGATTCCACCAGGCTTGATACTCCTTTGCTACTGCATGCTTCTTTGTCCGCAAACACAGTTTGAAAAGCTAAAATATGGGAGCCAAACGAGATCTGAGAATGAGAACTTTGATTTCTGCCAAGCAGCTTTCCCCCTCTAGACTACTGCAAAATACACACACACACCACCATAGATAGGTGGTCCTGGCTCAAAGGCATTATGGTTTTTTAAAATAATCTTTTTTATTGATTTTCAAGAATATAAACATACAACATAAAACAATACAAAATCCAAATATCGGATTACTCTGAATCTCCTGACTTCCCCCAATTCCTTCCATGGGTCCTTTTGATTCTGTTTTCAACTGCTTGTCAGCGCTTCTCCAGTTTTTCATCTTCCTGAATTCTCTATATGTTCTGTTACATTACAAGTGTATTTAAAATCCTGCTAATGTTTTGACCTGATTACAATGGTTTAGTATATGCATTATAAACATTTCCCATTCTTTTTTAAATTTCTTGTCTTCTTGATTCCTGAGCCTCCCAGTTAGTTTTGCGTTTTCAGCATTGTCCATCAACTTGATTTGCCATCCTGCATTACGAAGGATCTCGCTGGTGATGAAGGAGTCTGTGGGCTGTACCACAGTGCTAGGAGCCATCCATTGCAGGGGGCAAAAGCATCTACAAGTAGAGTGGTCACTCTTCTGTTTCAAGGGCTGTCAAAATACATTCCTCTATTCGAAGGGCTGGTCCAGGTCTGCTTCAAAGCTAAAAGTATCAAAGGAAGGAAGAACAGCAGGGGCCTCAAAGTTACCCATCAACCTTTAGTGCTTGGGGAAGCAGGCTGAGCAGACAAACTGATCGCCTGTTCACCGTCTTCCTCACTATGGCCAGATGTGTTGTTTTTCTATTTCAATTACAGAAATTATTTCTAAATTTGCATCTCTACATAAGAATTAGTTCATGAAAGATCTGTGCCCTCTTTTTTGGTGGGTGATGAATAGTCTCTTTTTCAGTGATACACCAGATCTTCACTGCCCAATGGGAGGCACTAGCACAGACCACGAACAGTGTGATCCTAAACATGTCCACTTAGATGCAAGACATATTTAATTCCGTGGAATTTACTCCAACATGAGGATCGCAGCCTAATGTTCCTACTTCTCAGATCTAACCATTTAGTGCAAATTTCCTGACCTCTTTTTTCTCCACCAGTAAATGAGGCCCGGAACTGGCAAAAAAACAAGGAAGCTAGAACAAAAAGGAAGCTAGAGGCACACATATTGGCTGGAGGTCAGTACATTTTCTTCTGAAGTCTTTCCATGAGCACCAATGCAGGGGTAATTAAAGGAGATTGGTACCTTGTGGGAAATCAGAAGATGAGGTTCATTGGAGAGGACAAACTCTTTTGCTGCCAGGGTGAGGAATGAATAGGTTTGTTGTTGTCCTACATGCATCTGTGACAAAGGACACGTTTCAAGAGATGAATGAGCCACATGCTCCACTGGGAAAGAACACCAGGGAAAATGTATTTAACTCTTCCCTTGTTCGTCAGAGATGCATCTCTACTGCATAGGCAGTCCATTAAAAGGAGTTATTTTCAATAGTAGCTCATTTTTTCAGCTGGACCATTTTGTCTATATATATACCTTACCCATTGGCTCAAGACAGCTTACAGCAATTGCCTCTCTCTCTCTCTAATCTCTCTCTCCAAAGGATTCACAAACCTCAGGTGAGGAGACAGCATCAGGAGTTGGCATCATCTGGTACCCAAGGCTCACATCCTACCAACAGTCCTGCTCTATCTCCAAGCAGGAAAGCCCACTTTTGGCCCCTCTCAGCTATTCCCCAGTCAGCTGGGCAGCACCAGGGGAATGTCAAGGAGCTCACCTCCCATAATTATGATGGAAATCCTTCCCTGCCCCGGAGGGAAGGTGTAAATTTCCTCCAGCATCTGATGCCCTTAGAAGGCTGCATCCTTTCTTGCATTGTGAAGGAATGCTGCTATCCTTCCCCCCCATTCAAGTCTTGCATGTGATGATCAGGGTGTTGCATGAGGTGGTGCAACTCTCATGCTGCCCCTTTCCATCTCATTCCTACACAGCCCCTTCTAGCACTTGTTCACAGTCTCCCCTTGCCAGACATATGCCACACATTCACAGCAGCACTTTCTTCTTCCTCGCTAGCCCTTCTCTCCAACCTTTAAATGCAAACGGAATCAAGTTTATTCCCCATCCCTGGTCCTGAATGGTGGTTTCCCAGAAACCCTCATTAACCTTGCTATGAATCTGGTGAGCCTCTAGTTATTAGCCTGCTCTGACTTGTGGGTGTTAAAGATCAGAATTGTTCGTGAAGTGACAAATGTGTGGGCAATTGTCTTATATCTCTGCTTTTGGTTCTCTTTCTTGTGTGTCACTCAAGGCCTGTCTCTTCATCCAATGTTATGTTACGGCTCCACTTCTTCATTTCACAGAGGATTCTATTTGACTTTTAAAACTCTATCATTATTATTGGCATCGTTAGCATTTTTAGTTACTTTATACAATAAACAAATGTCTCAAAGTGACTTAACAGCAACAACAATGCAAACAAATAAAATAACTTAAAAGCCAAATTAGAACGATGCAATGACATACAATACAAAATTATTAAGACACTAGTGCTTTAAACCCATTAAATTAACGGGCGCTAGAACATTCCTTCCGGCGTCTCTTCCGTCGCTCTCTCTCCTCCACCGCTTCGCTTCTGCCGGCTACCTTCCGGTCTTCCACCCGGCCGCGCTCGCTCCTGCCCTCGCCGCGCGGCCTTTCCATTCCACCCGCCGGCTCCCTCTCTGCCTCGCCCGCCATGCTTCGTGGCTGGGCCGCCCCCAGGAAAGAGCCGCCTGGGGGTTTCTGCTCGATCCATCGGAGATCCCGGGGCCCCTGCGCTCCCTTGCTCCCACCTGGTAGGCGCCATAGTTGCTCTCAGGGTTGCTGAGTGGCACACGGTGCCCGAAGTCTCTGCGTTCCAAGTCCCAACGGCTGTCCGTGTGGCACATGCGCAGTAGCGCAATCCCACGGACACAGGGACTGGATGCAGAGACACTTGCACTTTATTACAGTATATGTGATTCAGCCAGCTGTGCAGCAAGAAGCACAAGTCCTGCTCCACCTGGCACAAGGATGATCACAGTAAATCCTAACTTAACCTCTAAAAGCAGATCTTCTGTCTGCCTGTGAGTCTGCACATGACCAATTCTGAAACATAGTAATAACCAGTAAGTCTGAGATTTTCCCACATAGTTCCTTAACAGAATTGTTGATTAATGACTTGGTTAGAAGTAATGAACAAAGAGTCGGACACGACTGAACGGCTGAACAACAACAACAATGAATCGATACAGGCATTAATCACCTGACAGCCTTAATCAGAAGAATATTTGTAAAAGCAAAACAACAACAACAACAACAACAACAACAACAACAACAACCTACTGGTTTGTATAGAAAGTTTCAGCCTCCTAAGATACCTGGGCCAATGCAAAGTCCTCTAGAAGACAGTAGTGGTGATAACTAATATGTATAGGGATGCATTACATCAGTCAAGATGCAGCAGAGCAACGTATGTTTGTTGTGTTCTGCCTTCACACAGGCACAGCTACCAGAATCTCAGAGCGGGCAAAGTCCAAAAATATATGTTCTTTGATAGAAGCGACTAATCAAATTAAGAAAAAGTCCTTGCAATCTGCCCACTCTGCCGTGAAACTAAGCCATGTGGGCGACTTTAGCTTTGACACATGAGTCAATAACACCCCCTACACCCAGAAAAAACCCCTCAGGGCTCTCGTTTACTGAAAAATCAAATACCACTATACCTTCAATCCTTATTTGCACAGGCTTCTGTGTTACAGTATTTTACACATTTACAAGTATCTAGGATAGGAACTTGTCGAATGTGACCCAGATTCCCAGCAGAGACTTGGACACTGACTCAAAGAGAGAGGATCCAGATGAGGCAGAATGGCCGGTAACACAGGCCAGAGAAGCAAAGAGTCATCAAGCCTGAGTCCATCAAGTACCTCCTAAGGCAGAGATCCCTAATGTGGACGCCCCAGCAGGCGTCAGCAGCCTCATCCGAAATCCTGCTCATCACTACAGGCAGTGCACCCAGAGAGGAGACAGAGTGTCAGGCTCCAAGCCAAAAGGCTGATCATTAGAGGAACTCTTTCTTATCAGGTGGATAGGGCCTGAGAAGGGTTGTCAGGTCCAGGGTATATGCAAGGATACATATAATACCATGCATTCATTGGTATAAGTCATCTTACGCTCTAGACCACCCTTGTTTCCAGGCAGTCCCTGCCTATCTCTGGTTTTCCACTCTAGGCTAGGGATTCCCAAATAGCTTCATTCATGTGGTCCATGGCTTATCTGTAAAAATACACTTAAAAATCATTCAGTGAGGAGCACAGCTGGCCACTGCAGATCCGGAGCCAGCATCTCTATTTTTAGAAAGGGTAAAGCTTAATATAGAAAAGGGTGACCCAAACAGTTGAAGTTTCTTCACTGAGAGGAAAGGCTTTGGGGATTTTTTTTAGCTAAACTGGAAATTTGGGGCTCTTTAGTTTTTTTTAAAAAAAGGTTAATAAGTGACAGAGGTGCCTAAAATTTTACATGATGTGGATATAGTTGAAAATGTTTTCTCCCTCTCTCATAATACTAGAATCTGTTCTGATCTGATCCCATGCTGCAGAACTAATCGGCAATAGATTCAGGGCAAACAAGGGAAGTACTTCCTCACTTATAATATTCACTGCCACAATATGTGATAACCACTGACTTGGATGGCTTTAAAAGGGAATTGAATGAATTCATGGAGAATGACTGTAAGTCATGATGGCTGTAACTGTCTATAAAAGTCATGATGGTAATGTGCTAGATCCTGGTTCAGAGGAAGTATGCCTCCGATGGTGTAATCCTATACACCAGGCATCCCCAAGCTCGGCCCTCCAGATGTTTTGGGACTACAACTCCCATCATCCCTACCTAACAGGACCAGTGGTCAGGGATGGTGGGAATTGTAGTCCCAAAACATCTGGAGGGCCGAGTTTGGGGGTGCCTGCTATACATGTTTGCTCAGAAATAAGTCTCATTGTGTTCAATGGGACTTACTCCCAAATACATCTGCCTAGGATTACATTTTGAGGCTGTGTACACATTGTCACTTTATTCTGGCTCCAGCAGACTCCCACCTCTAGTGTTTGAAGCCAAGTACACACGGTGCTAGCCACAAACCATCTGCATCCTGCAGCCTTTTGAGAAATACACCTGTCTGATGCACTTTCCCTCAGACCAGGTTCCATCCAATTTGAGAACAAAAGTTGTTTGTGAAGCTGAGATCTGTACATTCCAGACAGCTGTTGCACATGCTGTGGTGTTAGTGCATGCACAGATGACAGCTTCAGTGAATTGGAGTTCAGCATGAGAAAATAAATCAGGTGATGGGCATGGGGCGGAAGTCCATACAGTAACTTAATAAAGCAGCTTGCAACACAGTGGGGAGAAACAGCCTAGCTGCTCTTCAAGCCAATAGCCCAAATTACTAGTTGCTGGAAAATAACAGAGAAGGCTATTGCTCTCGTGTCCTGCCTGCGCAAGACGCATCTGGTTGGGCTAGGCTTATGATCTGATCCAGCAAACGCTCTTCTTTAGTTGTTCCGTTTTTATGAAAGTGCTGCCTCCTCCATTGTTTACTGAAATCTCATGCATGGCTCATGCAAATAAAATGGAACTCCATTGGCTGTGTAGGCAAATTGCTTGATAAGCAAATGGGAGTTTGGTTTAAACGGAAGTTAAAACGGAAGAATTTTTTATTAGTGAAATCAGCACCAAAATTGTTTCTAGAAAATGAAACTGACTTCCCAGGAAGGAACCTGCTTCTTCATTGGAATGATAATGTAATGCCAGAAGGGTAATTATACATTGTGCAAGTAAGGGGGGGGGAATGTGGAAGACCCAGCAGAACCATTTCTGGATGCCTGACAATCACAGATGTCCAGATTTGGCATTTTCATACCTTGCATTTTCAAGCATCTTAGGAGATGGTAGGAACTCACAAGGTTATTATTGGACAAGTAATCTTAAGATCTTTTTTGGACAGCCCTATGTGGGATTTCCATAAGGAGAGAAATCAAAATGCAAAGCATGTCATGTATGAATGATACTAGGAAGTCATGATTTGCTTATTTGTATTATTTCCATTTTTTTCCTGTAAAACCCAATAAAAAGCTATACTAAAAACAACAACTAGATTTGGCATTACTGACTTATGTCCTTGAATAATCATAATAAAACAGAGTCCTAAATCAGAGCCCTTTGCTAAGTGTTGCCAGGCATAATGCCATCAGATAACAATGTATTGGTGTCATTCAAAATACTATGTTGACGCTCAAGATTGTCTTGTCTAGAATGCTCCTGTTTCCTACAATCATGTTTCTAACAGAAAACCCCAAAATAGCACACCTGTTTCATATATGTTTAAAGTCAAATTTCCCCAGTTGGTTGTAAACAGAATTTGGGGAAATCCTGTCCTTAATCAACTGTAACAAAGCTTTCTGGGGCTTTCTCAAAGTTCTGACACTCGAGGGATGTAGAAAGGTCAAACTGAAAATGAAACTTTCTGCTGCTTTATTTGGAACAGAGTGAATGAATCACGCAAAGATGTTTTTGCTCATTTCCTGCGGCTGCACATAGCTGAAACAAGTAAGAGAAACCTTGTGTTATTACTACACTGAATATTCACCCGTTTTGATTTGGGGTAGAAATTGTCGTTTCATTGGGGTAGGATCCCCACACCCCTGGAAGTGATTAAAATGTGTTGATAGCCACCTTTTCTCTGCTCTGTTCAGTGCCATTGCTTCTCTTAGCTGCTACTGTCTTTTTTTCCCCCTTTGGCAGCTTCTTCTTCATCCATTCTGGATTAGTCACATGGGTGATTCCACCCAATCAGAGATAATACCGTGAATGCTGCATAGCGAATTGGATTTGGCTCAGCGCAGAGTGTAAATCAGCATTTTTTTCATGGAATGCAAAAAGAAGGGGAGGTTTAATATTTATTTATTTTAGCACTGCCAACGTGTTTTTTTTGTTTTTTTTTGTTTTGTTTTAAAGCACCTGTGAGTAATTTCAGCTCAGCTTTAATTACCCATGGAAAAAGCAGAGGTTGAATGCAGAGGTTTGTTTTGAACAAGGTAAACTGCTGCCCTGATCTTTTTATGCTGACTTTGGCTACAATAAATAGCACCTAGCTATTTTGGCTCAGGTCTTCACGTGTGATTCATTGGAGACATGGAGCTGGGTGGCTATAAAAAGAGGATTAGGCTATCAGCAGTTACTCGCCACAACGGTCATGTTCTACCTTCACTTAGCTCCTGTGTGAGAAAGCTGCCCCATGTACTCAAATAACTGGGATAGCATAACCCATCCACTCTGTGTCCAGAGATTGACCCTCTTGAATTTAAATTAGAGCCCTTTGTGGGTAGTAGAATTCTGTGTATTCACTGGAGCCTCAGCATCTAAAGCAGATTAGTAGACTAAGCAGTGTATATAACTCAAGGTCTGTCAGATTATATTTGTTTGACCCCAGTAAATACCGCTGCATATTTTTCACCCTAATCTTAAAGGAAGGACAGTCTTAGACAATTAATGTATTTGCTTTAGATGAAAAGGCAACAGTCTATAACACTCATGTGTGTGTCAAAAATGAGGTGCCAGTACTCATATCTTGAACTATGGGTGCCAGCACAAAATGGCTGTCATGTACATAAAAAAAGAGATGTCGGTACTCTATAATAGTTAGTAGTGTCACAGAAGGCACTCAGGAAGAACGAAAAAATCACTGGAGTTAAAATAGGAAGATCATACAAAATCAGAGCATTTGCCAATGATTTAATAATAATAATGGAAATGCCAGAAGGGTAATTATAAGCATCCCGGCAGCGATAGAAACAATTAACAAATTTGGAAAATTGGCTGGATTCAAATTAAATTTTTTAAGAAATGAATTTACTGGTTAAAAATATGAGATTAGAGGATGCCAGAGACTTACAAACAACAACAGGTCTGGAGATTAAAAATAAAGCAAAATATTTGGGTTTATGGATATCTACTAAGTGTATCAATCTTTACCAGGGTAATTACACCAAAATTTGGAACGAGATTAAAAAGAGTATGGAAATTTGGAATAAATTGCACCTCTCCCTATGGGGCAGGATATCTGTGGTTAAAATGAACATCTTACCAAAAATGATTTTCCTGTTCCAAACCATCCCTATACTGGGAGGGATGAATTGCTTTAAAGACTGGAGGAAAGACATAGCCAGATTTATCTGGAGCAGAAGGAAGCCAAGGATAAAGCATCAAATTCTTATAGATATGAGGGAGAGGGGAGGCCTTGCCCTACCACAACTGGAGTTATATCATGCCACCACCAGGGTAGTATGGTTAAAAGAATGGATTGATTAAAGGAATACAGACGTGCTTGACCTAGAGGGGTTTGACAACCGATTTGGGTGGCACACATATTTAATATATGAAAAAGTTAATGTCCATAAAGGTTTCTTAAATCATATTATAAGAAAATCGTTATGCAAAATCTGGATGAAATATAAGTGGATATTGGAACGAAATATAAGTGGATATTGGAACCAAAAATTCCTCTATGGACGTCCCCAATGGAAGTAGTGGCAGTAAAGAAGAAAAACATGCAAGGTGACTGGGCTAGATATGGAGAATTAGTAGAAGAAGAAAAATGAAAACTTTAAACTCAAAGAATATAAATAAATTAGTAGCCATCTAACAAGTTGGATACAATACTTTCAGATACAGGTAAATGAAAGATTGAAATTAGATTTTTAAAAAGGTCTAGCTAAAGAAACATCAAGGTTTGAGAAAGAATTAATTCAATCTAGAGGGAAATTTATTTCTAAGATGTATAGCCTACTCCTAGAATGGGAGGTAAAAGAAGAAACAGTAAAAGGTGCCATGGTAAAATGGGCCCAAGATATAGGTTATAACATCTATATGGATCACTGGGAGAGGCTGTGGAAAGATGATATCAAGTTCACGGTGTGCAGTAATTTGAGGGATAACATCATGAAGATGCAATACAGGTGGCATCCCACCCCAGCAAGGCTTGCAAAAATGTATAAAAATCAATCGTCCATGTGCTGGAGGTGCAAAAATGAAATAGGTTCCTACATCCATATGTGGTGGGAGTGCATAGCCGTCAAAGAATACTGGGATAAGATATATAATGAATAAAAAAACTATTCAAACTCTCATTTAAGAAAAAACTAGAAATTTTCCTCTTAAGGATATTGCCATCAGAACTCAAACAAGAAGCTAGATCATTACTTATGTATGCAACTGTAGCGGCCAGAATGTTAATCGCAAGAAATTGGAAGAGCGATAAAATTCCAACTATAAATGACTGGCAGGTTCTTTTGACAGAATACTTACAGCTAGCTGTAATGACAGGGAGAGTTAGAGGCTACTCCAATCAAAAGGTGCAAAAATAATGGAAAATTTTCATAGACTATTTAGATCAGTATTATGATATCAAAATCTCCTGGTAGACAAAGTGTGATTTCTTGTATGCTAAGAAGAATATTACCCCCTATTTTGGAAGAAATCAAAGAAAACAATATGATAAGAAAGATCCGTGTGTAGATGAATGGTAAAAATAAGGACACAACTAGTGTATTCGGAAGTCAACTGTGTTCATTTTGTGTTGTATGATTTTCTTTTTCCCCCTTTCCTTTCCTTTCCTGTCTTTTTTTAGTCTTCTCTGAACTTCTTCTTTGCTTTAAGTTTTTTCTTTTTTTAGTTTTGGTATACAGTAATTCCTTACTCAACCTACTAAGGAAAAAGAGGAAAGTTGATAAAGGTTAATATAAAATATGGGTGAATCTTAAAGGAGACTATATATTTGTTTATATATTAGCATATAAATAGGGGGGAAAGGGTCAATTGTATTGAAGAAAGTTGACTATGTTATTCTTTATACGTTATTGTTATTGTTACTTTTTTATGGATGCTTAAATAAAGTATTTTTTAAAAAATTAAAAAGTAGTATCACAGAAAAAGCACTGATAACACTGCTATTTTAGGGAACAGGACAAAATCCCATCTACAGAAAGAGCTGAATTTGTCACTTAGATTTTGAATAGTGTTCTAATCTTCATGGCTGTTCTAATTTTTTTCTAATCCATAATTAGAGCGATATAATACATCTCTGCCAAAGTCAAGTTTCTTCTGTAGGAAAGATTTTGTCCTGACTATTTTTCATTATAGGAACATTGCTATAGATGTCATAGGATTATTGAGCTGAGAACCAGCCCTAAGTCAAGCACAGATGAAATAATTCATGACACATAATGTCATACTGCATTAAACTAGAAGTAAATTCCAGAATCTGTTTTGAGACCTTCTTTCTTGCACTTGGATGGTGTCGCTGTGACATGACTTGGTGCACTGGGAATAAGTTTTCCAACAATCTATAAGGTCATTTTACTGCCTGGGATCTTCCTTTACAAGAACCATTGTGTCTTGTGCTCACAGTGTAAGCTGCCGCCACCAACACCACAACCACAACAGCACACACACACACACACACACACACACGTAGCAACAAAGATATCTGCTTTCAGACGTAGCCCATAGTATTTCTGAAAATTCAAGAGAGCAATTCTGTTTTTCTTCTTATCATCCTATGCAACAAGCACGAAAATAAAACTCCCCAAAAGGTTCACCTTTCCAGCAGCTTCTCCTCCTCCAAAAACAGACCCTCTGCCTGTTCAAGTAGGTGCCACATACTGCCAGTGGTGGGCGAACCCATCATTATGATGTTTACCTTTAGCTTCCCTCCTCCATTCTTCTAATGGTTGTCTTCAGAAAGGCAGAACTTCATGCATTACTCATATTAAAGCTTTGTTTTATCACATTTCAATGCTTTGGAAATAACAGCTCTAACCAACAGCTTTCTGAATCAGCCTAGATTTCATTATTTGCAAAAGTAATTGTGAGATTTGTTTCTCATCACTACTATTAATTTTAGTGTGACAGACCTACTGAAATTTTATGGCAGACACTGAGAACTAAAGATTTTTTTTCAAGTGTGGTATCTACAAATTTTGCTGTAGGGGAGAAAAGTTTGTATTGCTGCCAGCCCCCCAGCCTTCCACACCTGGGGTTGGTCTCTCACCTTTGATGGCTGTTTGCCACTTCCTTAACTTGCCACCCAGGGCACATTCCCCCCTTTCACTGCCCCACCACCTAGATCTGGTGATGTATCTATGGCCTCTCTTCCCTGAGGAGAAGTAACGTTTATATAATACTTAAGTCTGTGCAAAGAATGCAGCAGATATAATAATCTTGTAACCTTTAAAGTGTAGAATGTAGGCCGATGTATTGTATTTTTATTGCAGAAAGTTGTTGAGGCTGAGAGAGAGTTGCTTGCTTAAGGCTGAGGGAGGGTCAAAGCAGGGATTAACTTTTAGCTGCTGTGTTTTCTTTTTAATGACTATGTAGAACCTGCCCTGCCATTAGACAAAGTGAGGCAGCCCCCTCAGGTGGCTGATGCTGGGATGCAGCGGCAACACACACACACACACACACACACACACACACACACACACCACATTTATTCTGCACCTTCCCCAGACCAGTAGCAGGTGGTGTGCTGGGTCTGCACCACTTGCCTAAACTCCCTCCAGTTGTATCACCGCTGCACACCAGGATAGAGAGGCATAAAGATGAGACTGCAGTAAAGTTGGCACAGTGCAAATGTGCCAGCAGAGAAAAAGAAGAAGAAGAAGAAGAGTTTGGACTTGATATTCCGCCTTTCACTCCCCTTAAGGAGTCTCAAAACAGCTAACAATCTCCTTTTCCCTTCCTCCCCCACAACAAACACTCTGTGAGGTGAGTGAGGCTGAAAGACTTCAGAGACTGCATGTGGAGGAGCGGAGAATCGAACCTGGTTCACCAGATTACGATTCCACCGCTCTTAACCGCTGCACCACGCTGGCTCCCTTGCCCCAGACACTCTCCTCCGTTGCAGGATTGAACTGTGTGTGCTACATGGCCTGACATATGCTTCTATGGCTAGCCAGCTGCGTTCAGGTCTGGTGAAGGATGCCATCTCCTCGCAAATGTAGACATAAGATTCAGCTGCCAATCTGGCCAACTTCTGTACATCAAATGGAGTGGCAGGCCTTTCCTGATTGTGGTATATCTTTTCAGGTTTAGTCTGGGGAGATTTCCATTATATAAGGTATTTCAGGTGTGTGGATTTGTGTTTTAGGTGCTTGGCGGGCTTCCTAGAGAGCCAGTGTGGTGTAGTGGTTAAGAGCGGTAGACTCGTTATCTGGGGAACCGGGTTCGCGTCTCCACTCCTCCACATGCAGCTGCTGGGTGACCTTGGGCTAGTCACACTTCTCTGAAGTCTCTCAGCCCCACTCACCTCACAGAGTGTTTGTTGTGGGGGAGGAAGGGAAAGGAGAATGTTAGCCGCTTTGAGACTCCTTCGGGTAGTGAAAAGCGGGATATCAAATCCAAACTCTTCTTCTTCTTCTTCTTCCTACACATACCTAGTTCTCCTTTGGCTGTTTAAACAAGAGGCACTTAAATAGCTATTGGAAGGATCCATATCTGCTTGATGATACCACACAATCTGACCTTAATATTCAAATACAACTGTTTTATGCATCTAAATATACCAGTGTGGGAGAGTTCATGCCCCATATGGAGTCCCCAGATGGCATGTTTCTCTAGGGCAAAAATATACCAGTAAATAAACAAAACACACTTTTTTTAGAATGTGCATTTTCACAGATGCAAGAAGATCCTTATTTACCAGCTTATTCAATAGCCTCTAGGCTAGTATTCAAATTAAATCTGGCTGTTTCCCATGTTACATGCCACAAGAGCCATATGCTTAAATTTGCAGCTCCTGGGCCTCCTTATACCTGTCTGCTCAGAAATAGGTCCCATTGCATTCAATGGTTTTTCTCCCAGGGAAGTGAATATCCTAAGGCAGACTCAATCACACTCGCCTCTGTTTTGAACTGTGGCCATTCAAGCATTGCAAGTGAAAGGAAGCACATTTTGAGGTTCTAGAGGACACAGAAAGGGATCTGTTTTCCAATTACTTGCTTGCTCAAAATAAGTACATATTTTAGTAAAGGGTTTTTGAATATGCTCAGCCACTGCCTGAGGTGATAGAGATGCCATTTTTGTTTTATAGATGATTAAAGGTGCGACTATAGAAGGCATCATTGCCTGTGATTTTGTTAGTACATTAAAAGCCTATCTGTTGGCCAGAAAGTACAGTGGCCAATGCCATTTTTACTTCTATTTTAAAACTAGATGTTGTCATCATCATGTTGCCATGATGGCTGTGCTCCAACCCTTGCTGTTGGGAATGGACAGACAAATGGGAGGCCAGGCAGGCAGGCAGGCAGGCAAGTGCTTTGCTATTCTTTCTTGTGCTTGAAGGGAGCCATGGACTCAAAAAGGCTGAAAATCTCTACTGTAAGAACATTCAAAAACTAACTGGGCAATGCTAATCATGTTTACTCAGTGGCAGGGATGGGGTTGGAAATGTAATTTAGTTCACATTTAAAGATGAATCTACCTAAATCACACTTTCTGAAATAATAAGCAAACTGAAACACAAGTACTATTCAAAATTTGCTCTTTGAATTAAGCAAATCTCCAGCCAAGCAATTTGTACAAAAATGCATATTAGTGAAAGTAACATCCAAACGTACGTTGTATATTAGGGAGAATGGCATAGAGAAATGTGTATATCATAAGTATGCACTAAAATGTTGGTGGATTTTTAGAACTTTTTTATATTGCAGTCTGATATAGAAATGTGAAGAACTGAATTTAAGTTTGGAAAAATGAGCATCTGAAATTGTTAGATTCCCCCATTGCGACTCAGAAATGGATCTTAATGAGTTGAGTGAGTTCAGATGGGTTTACTCCCCTAATAGGTTCCCTAGTAAATTATTTTTTTTGTTCAGTCCTTACTTTCAACTGAAATTGGAAGAAGAAGTTCCAAAATACTGTAAGAAAGAGTGTGTTTCTGATATGTCTAAAATTGCCAGAAATGGGAAGTTCCAACGAACAGACAGACTTGCTTTCACAAGATTGATCACTCAAGTTTCATTCAGAGTTTTTCTGGTTCACTCTGAGTATATTTAAACAATTCTGAGTATATTTAAACCATCAGGTGTAAGGAAAACTGTCATGATATGAGAGAACTGCTGTTAAAGCAACTGGTGTGACTTTGGCCAAAGTAACAGCTTTAGTTTCATAGCAGAAGGATCAATACCTTCCTTGACCGACTAGCGTTGAGAATGCTTAAAGCAAACGTTTGAGCAGAGTGAGTCCAAGGTTTTCTGCTGCTCTAAGCAAATAAAACAATTGCCACTCCTCACTGCTGGTGTCTCTTTGTACCTTGAGCAGCAGAACATGTCTACCCTTTTCTTCAAATAGCTTAGGGTGGCATGTGTGGTTGTGTGTCCCCCCCCCTTACTCTCACAAGAACCCTCTGAAGTTGCTTTGTCTGAGATAACGACTGACCCAAGTTCACCCAGCGAGTTAGTTGGCTGAGCAGGCATCTATAGATAGGTCTCCCTGGCAGGGGTAGAGGAAGGGGCGGTGGGAGTGGTCCGCCCCGGGTGTAATTATGGAGGGGGTGACAATCGGCGCGCCACTCTCCTGCAACTACCAAGCTACCCTGAGCTGCCAGGAGAAGGGGCAGAGCTGTACCGCCTTCCTGGCGGCCTTCCCTCTTCATTTTGATAGCTTGTGGGAGGTTTGGGAGTCGTGGGTGGGTGGCACACCATTGTCCCCTGCTCCTGGGCTGCTTCCGTGGGGGTAGCCTCCCCCAAGCTGTCAAAAGGAAGAGGGAAGGGAGGAAGGCTGCTGGCAAAGTGGTGTAGCTCCCCCCCCTGTCCAGGAAACAGTCCACCATGGGCGGCTCGCTCCACCCCCCCCCATGGGTGGCTCACTCCACTCCCCTGGACGGCTCACCCACTGGGACGCTCACCGTGGGCAGTGCTCCCCGGGACGCTCGCCCCGCCCCCTGGGATGCTCGCCCGACCCCCCATGGCCCTGCCCCTGGGTGCACAGCATGTGTGCCGCTCCGGGTGCTGGAGCAGCTAGCTCCACCTCTGCTCCCTGGTCTGAATCCAGTTAGCAAAATCACTTAAATAATGTAGATGGAATTGAGGGAGAAATCCAGATAACTTTTTACTTAGGAAAACTGAACAAAAACAATGTATACTTTGGGGAGAAATGAACAGAGAGGTTTTGTCTTTCTTAGCCTAGACCTTGTACATAGCAAGGAGACATACAACTAAGCATACAGAGGGAGAAACCCCTTAGAACTACACAGCCAATTATGGCAGGTGCTTACCTCAGCATATATCATGCCACTTTGCCTGGTTGCTAAACAATATCTCCTCAACCCTCTTGGTTAGCAAAATGGACATACTGATAACAGAATTAACCCTTGAGTTACAAACTGAATGATCACTTTTGCAACTCCAACACAGCCAGCATAATAACTTGCACACCACTCTGGCTGTTACTTCCAGGCAACCCCTCTCATTTTCACATGTTTATGAAATCTACACCTGCAGATCCTACTGCTAGCAGTACCCAATTACAAGTGCTGAAGGAACACTACTCAGGCCCAGAAGTCCAGAGGCTCCAGGCCTGGGCCGCAAGTTCAAACTGAGGCTTAAAACTGTTTTATGCACATGTATTATACCCTTTTATCTGGAGGGTCCAGAACCTATATAATTTTGAAAGATTTGTTAGAACCAACCAGAAGCTATGTCAGAACAGAACAGAGAATAATTGGTGCATACTCTGTTTAGAAACACCACATAGACAATTTTGAAAGCTGCTTCTTCACAATGCATGATTAAAAGTTGAAGAGTTCATCTTGGCTGTTAGAAAAGGCCGTACACGCTTCAACAAGAAACCACCAAATAAGGCCAAAATGCCAAGTTTTCCAGACTGGTCATGTGATTCCATTAGTCTTATAGCTTTATAGAACAAGCATGCATTTCTTAGGAAGTTAATTTCTAGGATTGGGTTTTGTCAAGAATTTCTTTTTCCCTCCTTCCACCTGTCAAACTCTGAACTAACCCAGCATTATATCAGTCCAGGACAAAGCTGGAGAATGAAACTATACTCAGTATCTGCCCCAATGTTGTGGAGCTCCCTTCCCATAGGTATGCTTCTGGCAACTTCACTATACAGTTTTCAAGCAATGCTGAAGACCTCTTTGGCACTGGAGACGTGAGACCCATCCAATTCCCCTTCTGACTCCCAGAAACTGGTATTCAGAGGCATACTTTGTCTTAGAGCGGAGGTAGAACATAGCTATCATGGCTTGCAGTCCCTAATAGCCTTATCTCTCATAAATTTGTCCATTCCTCTTTTAAAACCAAGTTGGTAGCCATCACTACTTCCTGTGGGATCAAATTCCATATTATAATTATGCACTGTGTGTGTATGAACCATTGCCACCTTTTCTCTATAAAACAGTAACAGTTCTGAGGAAACCCCCATTGTCCTTTAGTTTAGCAACTCGTGACAAGACACGGAGTCAAATCCCACAGTCACCGGACCAAAGTTACGCAGGCCAGTCACCCTTCCTCTTTGTCCCAACTGTCGCACAAACAGTTGATATTGTGTTACCTTCCTCTAATTGCTGCAGCATTCTAGTAAAATGAAACTTAGCTTCCCCGCCCTTTTATTTTTACTTCCAAAAACACTGGGTGGATGGGTCTAACTTAGTCATGCTCACAAATTTCAACAGGTCTATTCTGAGTAAAACTTAAATGAATGTCACCCACTGCATCCACATTGGCTATCTCAGATGTATATCAATGGACAGAGAGCAGATCTAGTCAGTAAGAAACAACTCTTGCCATGTACTCAAATACAGAGTTCCAGTCTTAAGTGAGAGGGCAGCAGATCCATTTGTTTAAAGGTCTGGAATACGTAACATATAAAGCAGGGGGGAAGACCTAGTTTTTAAATGGTTTCCTCAATGAATCTGTCTAATCTTCCTTGAAAGCCCGTTCCTTGAGCTGTCTGGTTTGGCCAGTGACACATGCCTTCGTTACAATCCCGTTTGGATTATTGTAATGTGCTCGACATGGAGCTGCCTTTGAAAAGTGTTCAGGCAATTCAACTGGCTCAAAGAGCTCCAGCCTTTGTTTGCTGACCGGGTCTGGGAGCATATAACTCCCTTGCTACAACAGCTCCACTGTTTTCAGGCACAATTAGAAGTGCTGCTTATGACACATAAAGCCCTACATGGCTTAGGCCCAAGCCAGGGGTCAGCAACCTAAGGCCCATGGGCTGGAAGTGGCCCGCGGAGGTCATTTGACCGGCCCACGAGCCGCCCCTGAACTGAGCTGCCTGCTTGCCTGCTGCGCTAAACCGGCGCAGCATGGCACGGGAACTCACTTCCGCGGTGCTGAAAATTGCATCTGCCCATGCGCAGATGCCAAAAATCACAGAGACACGCGATCCGGCCCACGGAGGGATCACCGCAGGACCAATCCAGCCCAGGCAAGATAAACCTTGGTGACCCCTGGTCCAAGCTATCTGAAAGACTGCATTCCTTCATACGAATCTCCCTGGGCTTTTGAGATCTTCAGGGAGGGGCTTTCTCTCAGTCCCTCCACAGGCACATTTGGTGGGGACGTGGGAGAAGGCCTTCTCAATGGTTTCTCCCATACTTTGGAACTCCCCCACGCCACCCCCGAGAAGTTAGACCGGCTCTCCCTGTTGTCCTTCCGCCAGCGAGTGAATTCCTTGTTGTTCCAACAGGCTTTTAGGAATTGACTGCTTTTAATGAAAGGGCTTGTGCTTTAATTATTTATATGTTTTAAACAGATTTTATATACCCATATTTTTCCGTGTATAAGACGCCACCATGTATAAGATGCCTCTGAACTATTTGTGTATAAGACGAGCCCCAATTTTGAACACTATTTTAGAGGGGGGGAAGCTAGTCTTATACACGGAAAAGTACGGTATGTATAAAGCTTCATATATGTATATAGTTTTCATTCTATCATTGCTTAATTATTTGTTTCTTTCCCCTATGTTTTTAATGATTCTTGTTTTTATCTGTTAGTTGCCTTGAGTCCTGTAAGGGAAAAAGGTGGGGTAATAATAATAATAATAATAATAATAATAATAATAATAATAATAATAATAATAATTTATTATTTATACCCAACCCATCTGACTGGGTTTCCCCAGCTACTCTGGGCAGCTTCCAACAAAATATAAAAAATACAATAAAACATCAGACATTAAAAACTTCCCTAAACAGGGCTGCCTTCAGATGTCTTCTAAAAGTCAGATAGTTGTTTATTTCCTTGACAGCTGATGGGAGGGTGTTCCACAGGGTGGGCGCCACCACCGAGAAGGCCCTCTGACTGGTTCCCTGTAACTTCACTTCTCGCAGTCAGGGAACCGCCAGAAGGCCCATGGAGCTGGACCTCAGGGTTTAAATAAATATATAATTATAATTATAATAACATGCATGGTGAGGCCATTTTGTGACATTATTATATCTGACAGCCCTCTGAAGGGATACGAAGGTGCTACAACCCTCTTCATAATACAATATGGCTCCACCCTGCATGCTTGATGTGGGGCTTGCCTCCCACCACATGAAGCCAAGAAGGCATAGCTGGACAGCAGAGGTATTACCTGCCTCCAGAACTGATTTACCTACCCTTGTCAACTGCCATTCTCTGCTTTGAATGATACTGTAATGTTGCAGCTAAGGCATACAAAGATTCGACAAGTTCAAAAAAATGTAATGTCACGGTCACAAAACCATGAGAGTTCGAAGATGAAAACTCGAACTGACACATGTCACCTTTTAAATTATGTTTTATCTTATTTAGAAGAAAAGGGTCTCCCAAATGCTACTTAAGGTTCCGGATCACCAAGCAAAAGGTCCTTATTATGGGAAGTTTCAAGATGAGACCAAATAAGGCTCAGTTCGTAAGCTGTCCTTCCCACAGGGAATGATCTCAATTGCATTTATTCATCTGATAAATGAAAGGAAAGGTGAAGCCAAGATTCCTCTTTAAAAGGAAACATACGACTGGAAACTGTTTTTGAACAAGCAAATGTTTTGGTGCTTTTTTGTTTTTTGTTTTTATGCTGTGGTTACACAAACTCAGTCAATATTTAAGAAGCAGGGAAAGCATATAGGGGGAAATGGCTCTAAATACCGTAACTTAATAGGCTGTGTCATTATCCTTTGTCGGAAAGCATATGTGTGCATACACACATGTAGATGTGCGCGCACACAATCATGTTATTTGGTTAATTGCGTAAGATAAAGGAAAGGCATACAGGTGAGCTTGAAACCCCATCACATTTGTTTTTAAAGAACTGGAGAATCGTTAGCTGACACTGCATTTTATATTGCCACTCTTTTGCCTGCCTGTTTTCAAAAGAAGTCTCACCACTTATGCAATCCTGGGAGGTCCGACAAAGCTTGCAACAACCTGAGAAGTTCCCATTCCCAATGCTATTAAGCTCACGCACACTAGTGTTTGCTTCTTAGTTTTAAGAACCATCATCACTTTTTCATCATCACTTTTAATTTGTATACCGCCTTTCTATCTTACAATACTCAAGGCAGTTTACAAGCTGAAGAAACAAAGAATGCACACCTTATAACAATCTAATGCAATATAAAAATGTGTTAATAAAACATAGCTTTAAAATAAGCAATCTACATCAAATAAAGTAACATTCAACAATCATTAGAATAGCATAGAATAACTTCATGAAGGGGAATTATCTTTATGTTGCATCTCTTTCAATGTAGGATCTGGGTGTTTCACTTCCTCAAAGGCCTTATGTATAGCAGGAAGAATGATCCAAATGGCAAATGTTTTATTCCTCTTGTGAAATTGTTTCGATAATTCATGAACTGGTTTGGGGGGGAACATTTCTTGACGACTTGTAGTTGAATGTGTGGAATGGTGATGTGAAAGTTCTGTCTGTGGAGTTGGGTCTGTGATAAGCCATGCCCAGTTCTTCAGGATCTGTGCGTACCAAACTTGTGAAGGAACTCTCTAGAATGCATCTGGCCAGCCCCATCATTTAGACAAGGGCACACATGCCAGACACACACACAAGGGGGGGAGGGGGCAGCTGCCCCCCTAAATCAATACAAATCTGAGGTTCTGCCCCACTAATTAAAGCCTGCTCCTCCCCCTAACAAAAATCCTGGCTTCACCCATGCACACAAAACCTAGCTGAAGTGCAGTCAGCAACAGTCTAAAGAGAGCCCCTTGCAGGTAAAGCTATAGGCTTTCTTCAGACTGATACCAAGTGATCATTGCCCAGCAGTATGGCCAGTGCACACATAGGATTCTAGTGATGGTGTGTGTGTTTTGTGTGCTTGGCTTATAGATTGCTTCAGGAAGTGTGAACAATTTCCCCTCCATCCCTAAAAGCTATCTATAGATGCATAACTTCTGGTCACAATGCTTGATGACTTGCAGCTCTTGAATGTGCGAACTCTTCCAGCTGACAAACTACAATCACCGTGATAAGCATGCATGCATGCATGTGAACCACAGGTTCCACCACCTGCATACCTGCCTTAGCCTGTATTAAGTTTGTTCTGTATTCCAGCTCATCCTAATATTTTTCAAGGATTATATGGGTTAAACAACAGTATGAACTGGATTCTCAGTATACATGTACCCTTCTCAGGTGTTTTGCATCTTGAACAATATCTTATATTTTGCCTAATTCTGCCTATTAGAAGATCGGTCTTTACTAACCTGCTGCCCTCTAGATGTTTTGGATTACAACTTCCATCAGCACCAGCCAGCTGGCTAGGATTGATGGGAGTTGTATTTCAAAACATATGGAAGTCACTGGATTTGCAAAGGCTGTTCTGGATTGTAGGTATGTGAATAGAAGGACCTTGATAAACTAGTATGGGGAGGCATTATTGACTTTTACAGTTATTAGAGAGTGAAGGAAATCTGGAACAATGAAGGGCAATTAAGAGGTATAAACATTTTATTGTGGAATATTCCATATCCCCAAACTGCGGATTCTCACTTGCTGCTTAGTATGATATATATCATGGGAAGAAAACTAAACTTTCAAGTTAATACAAAAGTCATTCAATTTTAAAATACTGGTAGCCATACAAGCTAGCCTGTTTAAAACAGTAAAAGAGCAGTAGCAGGTTGCTAATGACAACAACACAATACAAAGATCACAATCTACTTGGAAGATTAGTTTTCTCATTTGGAAGCATGATTTTGATGAATGATTACCACGTTGTACTTCAGAACGTTTTGTTCTACATGTTCTGTTAAAAATATGCATGACTTACCGATAGGGATGGGATATAAACTGCTAACACAACACATCACCATCCACTATTGATTTAGATACTTAGCTCTGTGTTGAATTGTCGCCACACTACCATCTTGAGTAAGTAGCATTCCAGTCTCTGCAGTCCATTCAGAAACATTTTTTCCTCAGGGTCAAACTCCTTTGGTTCAAACATCTGAGAGAAATGTATTGGCCACAGTTTTTGTATGTGGCCCATACAAAGATTCCTTCAGCCAAAATTCTCAGTTTCTGTATTTAAACATGATTTCAAAACCGAGACTGGCTCCACACAGTTTGCTACAAGGTGAAGTCCTATAGACCATTTCTATTAAAGGCTTGGCAACCAGATCAGTTGAATAAACCAGAGGAGAAGATGGTGCCCCTCAAAATCCCTATACAGAAATTGCCTGGAGTGGCATTTGAATCTAATTTCAGCATTGGTGGTGATGCAGCGATCCTCATCACACATGAGGACTGCAGACTAGCTTAGGACTGCAGACTAGCTTAGAAGGAATGACTACTGTGGCTACTGTCTGCACCTCACCCCACCCCACCCCCACAACATTATCTGCTGTTTGAAGTAACTACCACATTCTGCCCAATAGCAGGGCCAGCCCTTCATGAAACAGTTTCTGCAAGTTGATGCATTCTGCACATTTTATCATTTTACTGTACAGTACTTTGTACAGACTGGGGATAATTTCACAATTGGCAGTATGTTTTCCAAAGCAGTTTTCTTTTGGTAATAAATTGCAGAGGACTCCTGTAACTCATAGAAAACTGAGAACAAGGAATAGAACAGGGGTAGGCAACCTAAGGCCCGTGGGCCGGATGCGGCCCAATCGCCTTCTCAATCCGGCCCACGGACAGTCCAGGAATCAGCATGTTTTTACATGAGTAGAATGTGTCCTTTTCTTTAAGATGCATCTCTGGGTTATTTGTGGGGCCTGCCTGGTGTTTTATATGAGTAGAATATGTGCTTTTATTTAAAATGCATGTCTGGGTTATTTGTGGGGCATAGGAATTCATTCATTCCCCCCCCCCCAAAAAAAATATAGTCCGACCCACCACATGGTCTGAGGGACAGTGGACCGGCCCACGGCTGAAAAAGGTTGCTGACCTCTGGAATAGAAGGTGAGAAGGGGCTCAGTGAAGTGAATATACACCACTTTCTCACTGCTCTGGGGATTCTAAAGTGTCCCTTTGAAACTGGTTTGGTTGCAAAGCCTTTAGGAGAAGCTGTCTACATTGCTTCAGTGTCTTCTCACCATTAATACAGCCATGAGAGCTAGAACTTTCATTAAAACTGATAGGAGTTCTAAGAAAAGTTGTAAGAAAAGATATCAGGTACTACAGCTGATTTTTAAAATAATCATAATAATATGAAGAAGTTTCTAGTCCTTCTAAAACCCAAGAGAACCTAGTGTTGCTATGCCCATTTTGCAGGTGGGTGGGCCATGGAGGGACATAGTTAAATAGTGTATGACAATCCTGGCATGTTGGCTTACTTAAGGTAAATGCAGTATGAAGTAGATTGTAGCAGCAAACCCTGCTGGAACTGGTTTCACTCAGAAGCTCCCATTCAGAGCTTCCAACTGGAGCCAATCCTTGCCAAAAGCAGCAGGACTTGCCTTTGGTGCTGAAGTTGAACTTTGGTGCTGAAGTTGAACGACTGCTTAGGAACAATTGCAAATTCACAGCTCAGATTCACGTTCCCAGTTGTTCCTTTGCAATGGGGCTTGCACCAGACACTGTTTAAATTCAGCAGCAAAGCAAGTTCGGCTGCTGTCTAGCCACCTTAGATCCACCTCACATTGTAGGATGCCAGGCGATGGATAGATGGGGAGACCCCTCCACCTGCCAAAAGTAGCCTGCACAGGAATGGCCACTGTTTGATCCAGCCCACCAGACAAAAGTAATATTTGTTGGAAGCCACCCAGAGTGGCTGGGGAGACCCAGCCAGATGGGCGGGGTACAAGTAATAAATTATTAGTAGTATTATTATTATTCAGGATGAGAACAGAAATCGTGCTCTGGCGGCGCAGCGGCAGTGGGAGGCCCCATTAGCTAAAGTGGTACCTCAGGTTAAGAACAGTTTCAGGTGAAGAACGGACCTCCAGAACAAATTAAGTTCTTAACCAGAGGTACCACTGTATCCAATATCAATACTAAACATTAGTTTTTCACACACACACAAACACACACACACCCCGTTGACTTCCCTCAGCTTCCATTTCTGGTTTATTACATCAAATGATACGTTCTGCTGTTTATATACAATACTATGTTATCACAGTGTTATATTCCTTGTTTTATGTAAATAAAATTGTAAATGTTTATTTAAATCCTGCCAACGAGTCCATTTTTTGTGGGTGTTTCTGCAAATACATTGTAAAAGGTTCCTATTCTTTTTCAAAGTCCCTGTTATCCTTTTCTCGCAGTTTGTCCATTAACTTTGCTAACTTTGCATAGTTCATCAATTTTTCTTGCCATTGTTCTTTAGATGGTACTTCTCCAGTCTTCCAATTTTGTGCTATTAGAATTCTTGCTGCTGTTGTAGCATACATAAATAACGTCCATTTTTCTTTCGGCAGCTCTTGTCCTAAAATACCTAACAAAAATGCTTCTGGTTTTTCAACAAAAGTTATTTTAAACATTCTTTTCAGTTCATTGTATATCATTTCCCAATTCTTTTGATAATCTTGCAATCCCACCACATATGATGAGATGTACCTTCCCCTTCTTTACACCTTCAACAGTTCTTTTGTTTTGTTTTATGCATTTTTGCCAATTTTTTGCCAATTGGCATTTTTGCCAATTTTCATGTAATTCTCCTTCAGATGGGCAGCAGTTCTAACCAATGAGAAACTATGGAGTGGTAGGCCTGGAACACAGGTTTATCAGAGGCCAGGTCTGTCAAGGCTTCACCACCACTCAGTCACCAGATGTACCTGACATGTTAGACTCGCTCTAGTTTTGTTTGTTTGTTTGGTGTATTTATTGTATGGAGATAGCCTGACACATGTATATTATGTAGTTTTGCTGCTGAAAACATTGTATATAATCATCCTACAAAATATGAGTTAGTCCATGTATACTGTTCATTTCAGAGTAGGTTGTGGAGGAGAAATTCAGTTCTTATGTAAAGGTGAACCTACCAAATTAACATTTTTGTCAAAACAATACGTCAGCCAGCGCACAGCCACCCTTCAAAACTGCTCTGAATCGTGCAATGCAGGTCTTCAACCAAGTAATGTGTACTAAAATGCATAAGTAGTGAAAAGTGAAGCACATCTATTAGTGAAGAGAACATACATACTGTAATGCATTATATTACAGGAAATTGTTTTTTCAAAAATGTCAATATTAGACAAAACTGCATACAAAAAATGTATTTATTAGGAGAAATCTGCACTAAAACACTGATGGATTTTCATGAGGACTTTTGAAAAAAATGATTTGCAAAGTGGTGTGGAAATGTGGAGAACTGAACTGAAGACAGGAAAAATGAAAAAAAAACACAGAGAAACTGAAATTGACAGATTTATCCATCCCTATTTCAGATTTTGCAAAAATGTGTGTGTGTGTGTGAGAGAGAGAGAGAGAGAGAGAACAAGCTAAGCATAATGAAAGCAATAGAGATGGTCCTATAAATCTGCTCTTTGCAATCCAAAATATTATGGGAGGGAGAAGTGGAGAAAGACAAATAGGACAGCCAGCCTGTCCATGGGCTTACATAACTGCTCCCTTTTTATTTGGTCAATGTTGCTATTGTTTCCCAGGAGACGGTTATGCTGCCAGCTCTGGCAAAGCTGGAATACATTCTATATATGAACATTCAGAGGCACCAGCGCAGAACCTGGGTTGTTTTACTAGATTATGGGGAGGGGGGGAGGTTAAAGTGTCAATCGCTGAGTAGCATCCTTTTGTCCCCTCAGCTCTGTGGTAAGCTCTGCTGTTTTCTCATTAGCATGACACTGAAACAAGCACAGATTTGTCAGCCATTTGCTGCCATGCAACTCCCATTTGCAACGGTCATCAGGGGTGCCTCACGTCAGCTGAAAGCTCTATTGAAACAGACAAATGTTTGCCATGGTTGGGATTTTCCCATTTGGGGTTTCACAAAAGAAGGAAAACAGATGCTGCTCCTTGAGGGGAGGGAAAAGGGGTGGGGGTGTAGCAGTTTGGTTCCTTATTTTCTGATTCCCATGAACCTCTTAGCTGCCCTGGCTTCAAAATAAACTTTCTCTGCTGGGTGTAACAATTTATGTTTGCAAGTTTTCCTTGTTCTTAACATTGACAAACAGTGCAAGCCTAGCCTATCTATGCAGAAGTAAGCCCTGTTGAATTCAGTGGGGCTTACTCTCAGGGTAAATGGGGTTAGGATTGCAGTTTAAAAGTGTGTGTGAAGTTGCAGATTGCAAGCACACTAAACTGATAGCATTGCTCAGGAAACTGTGGGGCAACCAGGCTCATGTAACCAACATGTTTGAGTCTAATTAAGACATGAAGGGGTTAATACCATAGAGTAAGCTGTTCTGCCAGGCTTAGTTTACCTTGGGAGGAAATGGGTAATCAAGCCTATTGTTCCCCTTCCGTCTACCTGAGAAGCTCAGTGTGTGAAGAGGTTTTGAGCTAGCTGCCCCAGCTAAAACAGCATGTCTCTCACAAGCCACTTTTGAGTTTCCTCTAATTTAGCAACTTTCACCACTTGGTAACTAAACCAAGTTTTACTGTTTGGAGAGTTTGTAAGTAAACCACTTTTTAATTTACCAAACGTATGGTCTTTTTCTTATGCTGGAGGAAGAGGGAAACTTTAGGAACTTCGAGGTGTTTGGTGCCTGCTAAAAACTTTTTTGTGTAGGCAAGCCTACCCAGACATGAAATTCAGCATGTATTTTAAAATGCCATTTTAATTTATTTAGTTTTTAATTGCTGGTTTTATTTTATTATTCTTTTGCTAAGTTTTCATTAAAATTTGTAAATTTTGTAAATTATAACAGCTCAGTTCCGGGATTCAAAATGTATCCCCGCGCTCAGAACTGATTAATTCTCAATTAATTCTGAAAGCATGTTTTTCACACCTGACTCCAGTTGGCACACTGTGGAGTTCTAGTAACAAAGAAAGTAAGCCCAAAGTCTGCTGTAAAGTTTTGATGTGCTTTATTTATTGTTTATGACTTTTGTTAAGTTGGTAATTATGTAAATCTTGTCATGCTGTAAGCTGCCTTGAGTAATATACAATGTGACACTAGATGGCGATGGTGAGCCTTATAGAAAATTCAATGTATTTTTTAAAAAACGCCTCAGCTTTGCTGAAAGCCCAACTCCATCAGACATCTCCTACCCCCTCAACTGTGCTAGATGGTGCCTGAGTTTAATCCCCCCCCCCCTTCCCTCTGTGTCTGTTCTTGTGTGCATGGGGACTTTTTAGATGGTAAGCCACTCTGGGAGCCTTTTGAGGCTAAAGAGTATGGTACAAATGCTCTCAATAAATAAATATTATTGCTAAATTTGCATCTAGGCATAGAAATTATCATACAAAGGTTCTATGCACATCTTTGTCCTCAGGGGGTAATTAGATTTCCACTTTTTCAGCAAGGCATAAGTAACCACTATAATAAGATGGCCCTGAATTAAAGACCTGTCAATGCATTTTATGCATTCAAGACTTCTGGAAACCAGTTTGCAAGGAGTTTCTGAACATTCTACAGTACTAAGCAATTTCATGCTTTCTAAGCGGATTCGATAGCTTTTGGAGGGGCATAATTTTCTGGTTTTTGTTTGTGGAAATCTTGATGGCATTTTTGAGCTCCCACCCCCACCTCATAACTCAGCGGTGTGGATTCTCTGGCCCACATGGCAAATTGGGCTAGGACAGGAGTCCTAATTTAGACCACCATGAGACTGTTTTCCCCAAGCCATCTCCATTTTATATCCCACCAGGTAATGTAGGTAAAGACACAGTTGCCAAGGAAGAACTGGTCACCTTAAAATGCACTTTCATTTGTTCCTCGGCAAGCAGGGCTCATATTCAGTGCCTATTAAAGTTGGCACCCAATATAAGACCTGCTGGGCTTGATCCCAAGTGGAGCCAGTCCCCGCTGAAAACAGGGCTTGAAGCCAGCAGCTGATTGGTGGTGACTTGAAGGCCTGCTGGGATTTGACTGGCCTGGAGTTTCTGGTTGGGACTTGAGGTCATCAGTGACTGGCTGATCAGTCGTGATACCAAGCACTGCTTGGGTCAGCTTGGATCTTCCTTTGCAATGCAGCTTGAAGTCAAGCTACACTGCGGAGGTAAAACGGGTCACCTGATGCATGTTTTAACTGGTCAAGTTTATTTTCCCCCATGTTCGAAGTTATAGATTCTAAATCACTAATAATGTCACACACTAACAGCAATGTGTAACTTATCTGTGAGTTGAGAAGAAACGGGTTCAGTGCTGGCAACTAAGCCTGGCAATTGGCTGCCAACTCCCTCCCAACTCCTCCAGTTGTGAGTTGTGAGTTGTCAGATGGGGAGAGAAAGGTGCTAAATGCGTGACTAAGAACTGCTGACTAAGAACTGCTCGTCTTACCTCACCTCAAGCTTCCTGTTCCATTTTTCCTTGTTGCATGCCACATCTAGAGCCCTTACTGTAGAGCAGGGTAAGGAACCTTTTTTCCGCCAGAGGGCCGCATTCCATCCCAGGTAAACTCTCAAGGGTGACATGCCAGGTGTATAGTAGGCTAGTTCCTACACAGGCACTCCTCTCTACAGTCCACCCACACAAGCCAGAGGCATTATCAGAGTTTAAGGAAGAAGAAGAAGAAGAAGAAAAGAGTTTGGATTTGATATCCCGCTTTATCACTACCCAAAGGAGTCTCAAAGCGGCTAACATTCTCCTTTCCCTTCCTCCCCCACAACTAACACTCTATGAGGTGAGTGGGGCTGAGAGACTTCAAAGAAGTGTGACTAGTCCAAGGTCACCCAGCAGCTGCATGCGGAGGAGCGGGGACGCGAACCCGGTTCACCAGATTACGAGTCTACCACTCTTAACCACTACACCACACATGCCAGCCCAGCAGAAACACACAAAAAAGTTGTGAAGCAGAGCCAAGGAGAGACATGGCCTGTGGTGAGTTCCAAGGGCACTGAAGGGCTCCATTTGACCCCTGGCCTGAGGTTTCCCACTAGTTACTAGAGACTTCTTTAAGTTTTATCATGATAGTCAATCATTTGTAGGGAGCAGGGAAGGTGGAATAATTTAGATTGGTTTCCATTGCAGTGAAAACAGTCTGAAAATGAGTTACACCAGGCTCTCCATTTATAATGTGATCCTGAGGGGTTTTTGTTTGGCAACCCCACAAAATGCAGTGTCAATCCCTCCTTAGTAAATGTGCTTAAGGACTGCAGCCTTGGTTCCTCTTGGCCTGCCAGGATCTGCTCCCATGAGGCATGAAACCCGTTTGGGCAGCACCTGCTGTTTCACAGAAAGCGTGTGCTCACTCCGCCAGCTGTAATAAACCCCATTGTTCCTTCCAAAGGCAGCTTCCCCACTAGTCACTATTTTTCTTCCTCCACCTGGCGCTGCTTGCCTGCCACCGTTTCTTGTTGTGGGGGTATTGCAGCTGGTCTCCTGGCTTTGTGGAGTTGTGTGGCGTTTTGTGAGGCTGCGTAAGGGCCAAGGCTTAATTTAACTCTCCCTTTTTAATATGCAAAGTCACCTGGGATGTTGGCTGTTCCAGAGAAGGGTTTAGTCATGTACATCCCTAGGCATCCAAATCTGCGATGCTTACATCCAAAGGAGGGAAAGCAGCATTCTGGGAAATGCATGTATTTAACCATTTCTTCCATTGTTTTTTAAATGGATATTTTATTTGATTTTTTTATGTCAAATACAATATGTATGGGAGTGTCAGCAAACTTGACAAAAGTATCTGAGGCACAAATGTGTATGACTAATAGATAACTTTCTGCTTTTTGACCCTCCTCCCCCAATTTTTCTCCCCACATGCGCTATCCAACTCCATTGTAAAGGCTGAGACCCTGACCTACTTGCCTCAATTTGGAACTTTTTAAAAAGACGTGGTTTATTAATCTGAGGTCAGATGTGACATCTTAAGAGTTGGGCGCACAGTGAAAGAAAGGTCCCAGAGAAGGATTCTCATGCCTAAAACTGCAGAATGCCCTTTAAAAGGCCTCGAGCCAGCCTACACAACACCACTTATTTTTCTTCACACATCCCACCTGATTCCTGTCGTAAGGTGGAACGTTTACCTGTGAGGCATTTCATCTGTTCCATTGCCTTTCCGCCTGTGACAATAGTGGGGTTTTTTTATTCAAGAAGGAAAAAACAAAACACCCAAACACACACCCAAACTGCAGCTGCCCTAAAAGGAAAGAGGAAGCCAAGGGGACTGGCGAGCGTCTGTCAGGGAGCACTGACTTCTGCCTTTGAGCCGTGATGCTCCTTCCTGTGCCTCTTACGTTTGTGACTTTCCACCTGCCCCCCTTTCCACCACAACTCATTTCGCATGCAGCACACGTGGTACGGAAGGGCTCTCTCTCTCTGTCTCCGCATCTCTCTCTGGCAAATTAGTCTGAGGAGGAGGAGGAGAGCGTCATGCTGGTTCCCTTTCTGTCTGCAGTTCACTCGAGTTGAAAGAACTCGTGTCTGGATACTATTCTCTGGTGAGCCTAGAAGATGAATGTCTGTTAAAAGTTCACTGTAAGTAGCTTGCTGGGATTTTTGTTAAGAGAAATGTTTAGGAAAAGGCACCCACTGCCCAACTTAACTGTACCTCAGTACAGCTGATGGGGGCTTTTTGATGTTTAGCATTGCACATGGAACTTAACACCAACATCAAACAGGTTAGGGGTGTTCTTACATTGACAGATGTAATCCATCTGGTTACAACTGTCTGCATTCACATAGTTTACCGCTATAGATTATCTTTTCACACTGCTACATATTTTGCAGCATGCTGTACATAGTGCTTGAATGGAGTGGATTCAAGAGTTGTTGTTTTCACTAGTGTAATGATGTTTTTATGTCAGGTTGTCGAGAGAATCTTTGTACGTGGGAGAATCTTTTAGTTCACATCTGATGCTTGAGACTAATCAAAGCCTTTTCGGAGGAATGAAGGCAGTTTGAGAGAGAACTTACCACTTGTGGTGTGCACACTCAGCCCACTTTTTGCTTGGGTAAAATAGACTTTGTGGATTTTGTACTGTGTCAAACACTCTCAGAAACCAGAGGTGACAGGGAGAGAAAACTAATGTGTGTGCATGTCACAGGAGCAGAAGCCTCTCTCTCACATCACTTTCAGCTCACTGTTGTTGTTTGTATTGTGCTTGAGTTTGCAGAAGGGAGGAATAAAATATTGTTAATATTTGCCTCCTCATTCTAAACAGGCAAACAAAAGGACTCAAAGAAACAAACATCGTTAAAGCTTCCTTAACCAAAATCCTGATGAAGGTGCTAAGCAGCTGCAATACAGTGAGTCTTTATTGCCCCTTCAACTAATCTACTCTCGGGAGACTATAGTATGTTATTACGCATAACTGAATGGGATTTTCACGATATCCTGCCTTTGTTTTGATTTGCAGCCCAAAACCATAAATGCGAGTGATATGGAGACTTTGATTGCGTGTCAGTCAGAGGTAAACACCAGCTTCAAATTCTTTGCTGAGTCTTTATGTTACAGGCTACAATCCTAAGCATGCTTCCTAGGAAGTATGCCCCATTCAGCTTGGTGGGACTTACTTCTGAGCAAAGCTGCTCAGGATTGCACTACACAGCTCTGCCTCTATGAAATTGCAGTCAGTCAAGGTTTTTCTATGCTTAATTGAATTTGGAACAGAAGCGCTGCTATTGTTGCTATTTCCATTATTGTTGTCTTTTTAAATACCCAGAGTTGCACATGTACCCCTTAGCTTGTGCCTTCATGCTTATTGCATTAAAATCCTGTTTATCAAAATTCAGTCATGAGCCTTGAGTTACAGTCCGCAGTCTGATAACTTGCAAGCAGCTCTACATGGTCTGTTCTGGAGTGAATTAAGGTGACATGCTTAACTGATATGGATGTACATCCCGCTGAAATGAAAAAATAGCTCTTTTCAGACGCTTTCGCCTGCTCGCCCAATTACAGTTGTGTGAAAGGAGGAGCAGGGGCCCCATTCACACACTGGGTGGGAGGTCTGAGGCAAAGTGCCCGCTGTACGATTGTGGGCTCACAATATGAATTAGAACTCTGATCACTACCAAGCCAAGTTCACGGTGCTTGTTTTTATATATACAGCCTGATATGGCTAGGGACCAAGATATTTGATGAAATGCCTTATCTCATATCTACATTGCCTGGGCATGAAGGTCAAGTGGGAATGCCTTCCTGTTCCTGATGGTGCCACGTCTGCCACAAATCTGGTATGTGGTTACTTGACAAAAGGCATTCTCCACACACTCTGGAAACCCCTTTCGCTCTCAGATAAGATCAGTGGCGGCACTTCACAGTTTAAAAAAAAAAAATTCACCCAGGCTTGAATTTTTTTTATTTATTTTTTTTGCTTTTGCTCGATTTTTGTTTCCATGGCTTTTTGCATTTTGTCATTACAATTTGTTCATGTTCTATGGGCTGATGATGCTTTTATAGATGGATTATTTAATGGCTTGGGTTGGTGTTTTTTTTAATGCAAGTATATTGTAAACAAGTTTGATTCTGTTGCTTGATTCTGTTGCTCATCTTTTGAGGGGGTACACCAGCTGCTAAGTTTTGAAAATTAAATAAACACAGTACATTTGTACAGCAGGTTCCCTGCTTCAGACCTTGTCTCTGCAATGCCTGAATGGAAGGGGACAGGGCCAGCAAACACCAGGCAGCAGCCACCAGGGCCCTGTTCTCCCACTCCCACGTAGCTGTAGTTGTAGGAGGAAAAACACCTGAAAAGGACATGAGACTTTGCTAAAGTAAAGATGTTTTGAATTGAGCAGTAAAGCTGAAGCCTGTATGACCATAATGCCGAAGCCTAAACACATTTCACTTTAAAGCCCCATCAGTTTCAATGAGACACTGTCCTATGATGTGCAGTTAGAGCCTTACTTGGGTCTATGGCTAGGATCCAAAGACCTGCTTAGGTTCACAGAAGAAGCTTGCACTACTCCCTCTGGGATTGTTGACTTTTTCTGTGAGCCAATAACCCCCATGCCAAATTGCAAGCTGTTTTTGAAACTCAGTTACTTAGTTACAAAAGCTGAGGATGGGTGATAGAGGAGAAAGGTATCTGAGAAAGCAACTTGTGCCCAAGTCATCCCATAGTTCACTCTATTATTGTTTTCTATAAAAAAAAAAAACTGATAAGAGCTACGCCAGGGAACCTAGCATGGCGGGATTGCACACGCCAGTCCATGTAACTTCCAGCCCTACTGTTGCCACTATTGATTGTTTGCTTCTCCCCTGCCAAGTGCCAGGCAGAAGTTGTGAGACAAATGTCGGAATACGTTTCACGGATCCGCCATGGATTCATATTTATTTGGTTATTTTATAAGTTTTTCGAGGTCTACTTTTGGTATAATTGCGCGTAAAAGCGAAAGTGAAAGCATGAATGAATAGTGTGGTTCACTTATGAGATTAATCCGCCTTTATTTTGTAGATCCGGTCATGTTCAAAGTTGTTAATGAGCGTTAAACTTGCTTCCCGCCTTTTTGGAGGGCAGCAACAGTGATTTTATTGGTTAAAGTACTAATGATGATGTCACGTTTGTTCCCTAATAAAAGGCAGAGGCACCCCGCTTAGGCACGAGACCGCACGTTCAGTTTGGGTTTAGGCACGTTCTTCTTATGTTCTTTTAGTTGGGTCTTAGTTGAAGTCAAGTTTAGTTTAAGGGATTAGGAGCGGGCTGGACGGGTTGGATGGGTTTTTCTTTAGTTAGAGTTAGATCGCGGAAGATCATTCGGTTTTAGTTTTAGTTAGGTTTTCTTATAGGTTAGCCTAGGGTTAGGCCCGCGGAAGATATTTCGGTTTTAGTTTATTTAGTTAGCCTCGCGGAAGATTGGGCGCGCAGGGTCTTTAAGCTTAGGAGAACTTAGCTTAGGGGACGAGCCTACGCGGGTTCTGCCGAAGCCACTAAAGATACAACCGGTGTCTGTCTTCCTTTGGGGTTAACGGGGGGAGTAAAGTAAAATTTTTAATTTTCTGTAAATTGGTCCGTCTATTCAGAGTCAGGGTACATATTTTATTTCACGAGGCAACGTTTCTTTAAAGAAGGCAATTAGGAACTCACACACCACCAGAGTCTTCAATTGGCTTACTCATCATCCTTCAGACTGTGAGGCTTGGCCGGCGACCGTGCTCAAAAGCACGCGGAACGCTGGCCGCTTTCCCCGCAACTGGTACCTCGTGCATAACCAGCCCAAGGCTGTGCACGAGGAGCTCCAGCACCCATACCCCGACAAGTGGTGCCCTCTCTGAGGCGAAGCGTAGTCGGAAATCGCTTCCACGAAGACTCCGGTTAAAGGCAACATATCGGAAGTGGCTCGGAAACAGACGTTGAGAGGTGAGGTATAACGGCCCGGTTCATCCAGGATTTCGTTGCAGTAGCGCGAATCCACCGCTTGCCCAAAGTACTGTAAATAGAAATTGCGCGCGTGTATATTTTGCCCCAAAGGGTCCCCGGGTAGAGCGGCAAGGAGTTTAGTGTAAGCCTACGGGCAGAGTAAGGTCTTCCCTAAAGCCTACGGGTGGGAAGGGTCTGGCTAAAGCCTACGGGTGCCAGGGTTTTCGGTCAAAGCCTACGGGTAGGGCCGGTGTCTCCCGAAAAAGCCTACGGGTGGGAGGGAAAGGTTTTCTGGCTAAAGCCTACGGGTGCCAGGTTTTTCGGTCAAAGCCTACGGGTAGGGCCGGTAGCCCCTAGTAGAAGCCCACGGGTGGGGGTGGAGGTTTTCTGGCTAAAGCCTACGGGTGCCAGGTTTTTCGGTTAAAGCCTACGGGTAGAACCGGTGTCCCCTAGTAGAAGCCTACGGGTGGGGGAGGAAAAGTTTTGGAAAAGTGCTAAAAATGGGCTCCTCACTCTCAACTGCTCAAGTTAAGTTTTGTGAAGATTTATTGTACCTTTTGAAAAGAAATGGTCACCCTGTCTCTGAATCAGAAGTAGAGCTTTTAGTTAAAACCATTGGGGAAATTTGTCCCTGGGTCCCTAAGGAGGGAACGAAAGATTTAGCTTCATGGGAAAGGATCGGGTTAGAATTTATGGCCAACCCGAAAATCGGAATTCCTGTACAATTAGTATGGAGCAAAGTAAGAAACTGCTTTCAACAAATCGCTCCAAGAAATGTTTTGCTTAATGGAACAGTGAATTTAGGAAATACTGCTTTTAATAGTGCCCCTGTGCTGCCGCTTGCGGTTGTGCCATTTTCGGCCCCCTCGCAGCAGCCAGTTCAGGCCCCGTTGTCGTACACGCACTCGCCCTTGTCCAATTTGTCGTTGCCAGATTCATTGCCGCCTGTGCCGGTGCAGCAGACGCCGTCGGCCTTTCAAGCCCCGCCGCGGACTGCCCCACCGCCAGTCGCTCAGCAGTCATCGCAGGCCTTTTACCAGCCAGCAATCTCAAGTCAGCAGCAGCCGCGGACCTCGCTCCAAGCAACGGTCCCGCTTCCTACATCGCAAGCCGCGCTTTTGCCAGCGATCCAGCAGCAGCAGCAGCAAGCAGCCTTTTTGCCAGCAAACCCTGCTGCCCTGCAGGCCGCGCTCAAGCCAGCAGCTCCAGTTTTGCAGCAAGCTGACTTCCAATCAACAGCAATCCAAGCTTCAATGCAAGCAGCACAACAGCAATTTACCAACCCTTCAGCACCTCCGATGCCAATGCAGATTCCAAGACAAGAGCAAAGCCAAACAATGATGATCCAGATGCCAGGACTTGCAGTACAGAGCCAACAACCTTATGCTCCAACTTCAAGTCAGCCATCTTGTCTTCATCCAACTCCAAGTCAGCCATCTTGTCTTCATCCAACTTCAAGTCAGCCATCTTGTCTTCATAGTCAGCCATCTCCAAGGCATCCAGATGTCAAAGACTCTTTAGCGCCATCTAGTGGCTCATCATTTGGAAAGCATCAAGAAGATTTAAACTCACTGATGCCACCTACAGATCCAACAGCAATGCAACCCATCTGCAGAACTCAAGCTTTGGAAGCAGCTTTAGGACAAATAGACTTTAGTGCTGATCCAATGCACATCTTTCCAGTGATTCGTGCCAATGGAGGACAACCTGCAAGATATCAAGCCATTCCTTTTGAAACACTACGTGAACTGCGAAAAGCCATACGCGAAAATGGACTTCAAGCTCCTTATACTAGAAGTTTACTTGAAGGACTGTCCACTAGTAGACTTCTGCCATCTGATTGGAAGTTGATTCTTCGCACCTTCCTGTCGCCTACAGATGCTCTTCTGTGCCTGCAAGAGTGGAAAGAAGTAGCAGCCAGACGTGCAACGCCACTTGCCACAGAAGATATGCTCACAGGATCAGGACATTACTCCAATCTCAATCAACAGCTAGCCATACCTGATGCTGCACTCGTCACCATAGCAGACATCGTAGTCAAAGCTTGGCGCAGATTACCCAATCGCACAGATGCCAGCTCAGTATCAGGATTCGCTGCAGTTAGGCAAGGTCCAAAAGAGCCTTATGGGGACTTCGTGGATCGCCTGATTGTTGCAGTGGAACGCCAGATAGAAGATCGTCATGCCAGAAACATGCTGACAAAACAACTTGCCTTTGAAAATGCTAATGATGACTGCAAGAATGCCCTAACAGCAGTTGCAGCTCGTCCAGATGCCACATTGACTGAGATGCTACGCGTCTGCCAGAATGTTGGTACCCACTCCTACAAAGCACAGCTCTTGGCAGCTGCGGTACAGATGCCACGTCAAGACAGCTCTACGCCAGTCAAGAAGTGCTATGGGTGTGGAGGCGATGGGCATTTCAGGTCGCAGTGCACAACAACGCCAAGGCCTTCTGCCAAGCCACCAGAGAGATGTCCCATCTGTCAAAAAGGATTTCATTGGGCGAACGATTGTCGTTTGAATCCACAAAATACATCACCTACCTCATCTCCAGTTCAGGGAAACGGTTCTGCGGGCCGCGCCCCGGCCCCGGTAAAACAATAGGGTGCAAGTTCAAGAACATCATGAAGGTCAACCATCCCAGAAAGGTGAACAACGCTACTCCTTATCCAGGTCATCAGGAAAAAAGAGTGATTCAGAGAGATATCTACTCTCCAGATGTCCAGAGAAAAGATGTGACCTCATCAAACATTCAGGTTCCAGAGATTTCATCATCTACCTTACCTATTCAAAGGGTTCCAGTAGAGAACACAGCATTCAGTTCACCTTCTGTTGACCGCCCTTCAGTTCCTGCTGATGTTGATCCTGCTTCACAGCAAGCAATCACAGTCAAGTCTCTGATCGCAGAATTGCCTTCAACGTTGAGAAAACATCCTACTGAGGTCAACCTCGCAGCACCTGAGCTTTACTCACCTTTGAGTCAAGGTCAATCTGTCATTGAAGGACATTTGCCCTTGATGAAACAGCAATATCCAAGTAGCAACCCAGCTGATGATCACTTTCCATGTGGCCAAAGAATGCAAGCGAGTGAGACAGCTCCCTCTTGTGGAAGCTCAAACATCACTCCAGTTAACAATGTCCACACCTTTGTGTCACCTCCAGCTTTTAAGCTTAACCCGCCACAACCAAACAATTATCACGGACAACAACTTCAACTGTCTTGTGTCAAAGAAGAAGCTCCCTCCTGTCAGTTTGATGCACAACTGACTGAATGCCAGCAGGTTCAACAGCGTCAGCAACTCTTACTAATGGAAGAACCTCAAGTTTGCCAACTCAACGCCAAGCAGCTTCAGAGTTGCCAACTTCAGCAATGCAAAAAACCCGAAGCCAAAAAGATGTCTTCAAACACTGCCAACGAAGAACAAGAAGAATCTTCTGTCCCAGGTATACCACTCTTCCTAACAGAGGACTGTTACTTTTCAAATCCATGGTTTGCTCAGCAATTGCCAACATCCATTCGTGGTCCATTCCCAGACACTTCAATCTGCCTTATCCTGCCTAGGATGGATCGCCTCCCTGCCACAGTCACGCTGACTGCAGGCCTAATTCGAATCACAGATTCATCACAGTTGCTGATTCCAGGATTTTCAACTGTTCCTTGTGTTCTAACAAAAGGTTTAGAAATTGCCAGACTCTATTTGCTTACTTCTACACCTACAGCTCCTGTAGACTCTTTGCCTCCTCAGGCAGCAATGGCGCTAATCAAGATTACAGAAGAACGCCCTCATCTCGTCTTAGAAATGGGTGGACGAAAGATCAAGGGTCTTCTCGATACAGGCGCAGATGTCACAGTGATCGCCAGAAAGGATTGGCCTGACCAGTGGGCAACGACTGTCACCCAGGAAGTCTTCGGAGTCGGAGGTTTCGAACCCGCCCACCAGAGCGTGCATCCGATTACCTTCCAGTCAGACTCAGGCTCCATGGTGCAGCTCCGTCCACTTGTTATGGATGTGCCCATCACCCTTTGGGGTAGAGACTTATTGTCTAAAGCAAGAACTGTTGTCCATACGCATTTTTGATGTGGGCCTTTGCATCAGCGCCAGTACATGCTCTTCCACTCACATGGAAGGAAGGACCCCCTGTATGGGTCGACCAATGGGCGCTGACGTCAGAAAAGCTCGCTGCAGCAGAGGCCCTAATCAAAGAGCTGCTTCACCAGGATCGTGTGCAACCCTCTAATAGCCCTTGGAACACTCCAATCTTCGTCATCAAGAAGAAAAGTGGAAAATGGCGTTTGCTTCAAGACCTGAGAAAGATCAATGAGAGAATTGTTCCAATGGGTCCCCTTCAATGTGGACTTCCTAATCCTAACCTCATTCCTAGAAACCATCAGCTTGCTATCATCGATCTCAAAGATTGTTTCTTTACTATCCCGCTAGCACCTGCAGATCAAGAAAAGTTCGCTTTCACTCTACCTGTGTTTAATAACACCAGACCAGCTTCCAGATACTCTTGGAAGGTACTCCCTCAAGGAATGGTGAATTCACCGACTCTCTGCCAGAACTTTGTAGATAAAGCACTACAGCCTTTCAGAGCACAATATCCAGCTTTAGAAGTTTGTCATTACATGGATGACATCTTGATCCATGGAGAGAAGGTCTCAGAGCATCATATTGAGCATCTTACGCGCATCCTGAACTCTTTTGGGCTCTGTATTGCCCCAGAAAAGGTACAGCGCACTGCTCCATTTCATTATTTAGGTCACAGACTGCTTCAAGATACAGCCCTGCCAGAGATGCCGAGCATAGTCATTCCAGAATCCTTCACCTTGACACAACTGCAGCATCTCTTGGGACAGATAAACTGGGCTCGAAAGTCTCTAGCAGTTCCAACATCTGACCTCTCACCATTGTTTTCTGCTCTTAAGGGACATACATCTCCTTCAGATGTTATTCCATGCACCTCTGAGATGCGTCTTGCTTTACAAGGGGTAAACACAAAACTGCACCAAATAGCTGTAGATCGTGTGCCAACAGCTAACTGCGCTCTTTCATGTGCTATCTTCACTACACCAAGATTGCCGACAGCAGCCTTATATGTTCCGGATACTTCCTCAAAAGTGGCAATCGTAGAGTGGATTCATCTTTCGCACACGCCTCAAAGAAATGTGTACCCCAGTATGGACGCTGTTGCTGATCTCCTTGTTAAGTGCAGAGGCCGTGCAATTCGTCTGAGTGGAAATGATCTGCTTTCCATCTACCTTCCTTTCTCTCAAGAACAAGTGCTAACTTTGATCCAGTTTTCAGATAGTTTCCAGATTGCTATTGCTGATTTTGTCGGTTCATTCTTGTATAATCCTCCTAAGGACAAAAGATTTACTTTATTGCAACAAGTAAATTATCACCTTTCATCCATGTTGGTGCTTCAACCTATTCCCACTGCAAAAACTCTGTTCACAGATGGCTCCTCTTCCTATGGTGTCCTTGCATGGCGGGAGGATGGACAATGGAAAACTGTGTTTACAGAGAAACAACTTTCAGCACAAAGATCGGAATTGGCAGCAGTAATTCTTGCTTTTCAAACTTTCACTACAGAAGCATTCAACCTCATTGTAGATTCTCAGTATGTATATAGACTGTTATCATCGCTTCCAGTTGCTTATCTGTCTCCGTCCATGGATGAAAATCTCTTTAACTTGTTCGCGCAGCTTCAAGAACTATTACAGAGACGTTCATTTCCCTTTTTTGCTGCACACTTGCGCTCTCATTCTAACCTCCCAGGATTCCTGGTGGAAGGAAATGCAGTAGCAGACGCTGCCCTCAGGACTTTAGCTTTCTCCTTGTTCGATAATCCTGTAACAAGCCATGAAACTTTCCACCAATCAGCAAAGGTTCTACACAAGACCTTCAACATTCCAATGTCACAAGCAAGGGACATTATTTCATGCTGCCCTTCGTGCTCCAAGTCTCCTATCTGCTTGCCATTTGATGCGGTAAACCCTCGAGGCACGGAGGCGAATCAGCTGTGGCAGATGGATGTGACACATGTCCCAGCCCTTGCTCCAATGTCTAAGTTGCATGTCACAGTGGACACCTTTTCAGGTTTCATTTGGGCTACAGCACTGAAGGGAGAAACTGCGAGGCACGTCATACAGCACTGCATGAGAACCTTTGCCGTTATGGGAAAACCTCAAGCCATTAAAACAGATAATGGCCCGGCCTATGCTTCTCAGGCCTTTAGTGACTTTTGTGTGCAATGGAACATTTCCCTATCTCATGGGATTCCGTTTAATTCGACAGGCCAAGCTCTCATTGAAAGGACACACCTCACTTTCAAAACTCTGCTCCATAAACAGACTGCAGGACGTCACCTTCCAGCCTCGGAGATCCCTTTGGCAGTTGCAAAGGTGCTGTTCACCTTAAACTTTCTTCTCTTTCCACATAACAAGCCTCATTCCCCAGTGGATCTCCACTTCAAGAAAGAGGAACAGCTTCCTCGACCTTTGGTCTCTTATCGCCTCTTGCCTGACATCGAATGGCGAGGACCAGTTCCACTCATCACTTGGGGTCGTGGATATGCTGCAGTCGCCCTTGAAGAAAAGGCTGTTTGGGTGCCTGCCAGATGTGTGCGCCCTTGGAGAGCTAAGGAACCAAGTTGAGAATATCCACCTCGTTGTTTGGCTGCACTAGTTTCCAGTGCCAAATGCAGCAACTCTTCAACTATCCTCAACCTATGCCTTTTGTTTGCCTCTGGGCGGCCTCTGGTTCCTGGCTGCCTAGATTTGTTCCAGTTACTCTCATACCTGCATTCACTAGCAGATCACCTTGATTTGCTTACTTAACCTCCTTTCTTCTACAGGTATCGTTGGTTCTTCAGAGCTCGATGTTTCAGAACTTTCCTGAGCCCCATGAACTTTTCCTGAGTCCCAGGACTATTTCTTCTACATGGTCATGTGTAGTAGGAGAAGAAGACGACCGGCAACTCATTCATCGTCTTCATCCTCCTCTCCAACACCATTTTGCAGTTCTAAACCTGTCTTGTACTTTATATTGTATTTGTAAAATTGCATATTTACCTTTGTATGCTTCTTGAAATATCCGCCTCGCATGTTACATGTGTTTTCCTTATAGCTTGATAATTAATGATATGGATGTCTATATATATATGCAAAGCTTTTCTGAAATGGTTTCCATTTAGAGCGTCACAATTTTGATGATATGGAAATGTTTATGTAAGGTCAAAGCATTGTCTTTGTGCAGTTCTAGTCATAGACATATTCATGCATATCTGTTTTATTTCAATGATCCTAAATCTCCTCGTTGTGCTTGCAAAAGTTGTAATTCAAAATGTGGTAACATTTATATACTTTATTTGAAATGATTTCCTTTGGTCAAAGAATTGGTCATTCTCGGATTTGTTCAAGACATATATGTCAAGTCTGGTGGCGTCCTACCCTTTTGGTACCCCTATTTACTTTAAAGATTCCCCCTCTATATGCTACCTTTTGGCAGTAAACCAGGTTCCCAGCTTTTCCCTTCACCTTGTTTCCTGCTGTTAATGGGAGACCCTTATGTAGCTGGTTTAAATTCCATTTCGTTTCGCTGGAAACCCTTGCGTAGATGGTTTAAATCCTCATCCTGGCTGGGACACCTTTATATAGGTAGCTTAAATCTCCTTTTGTGGCGAAAACCACTTGTACTTAGGTGCCTTAAATCCCCTTTCTGGAATCGGACCCTAGTTCCCCGTTACCTGTGGTCGCTGTGGTAAGTCCAGAATCTAAAGTTCCCTCGATTCTGTAGCCTCAGAGCCACAACCCTTTTCCGTTACCTTATCCATTTTTCTTCTGTTTTCCAAATAAAAAATTAAAAAAAATGGGGGAGGGGTCTGGGTAGGCTATATAGCCCCAGCTCTAGTTATATTTTAATTTTGGGTCCCGGATCGGGACCTCTCTTATGTTTGGGCAGTCGTTATCTGTTATTTTTAATTTTGGACCTGCATCAGGTCCTCTCTTGTGTTTGGGGAGTAATTTGTTGTTTTACGCTGCACGCGAAAATATATATGCTTATGAGGTGATTTGTTGTGTTACACTACGTATTGAAGTATTTATATATGCCTAAAAGGTTTACAGTGTATCGGATCGATCACTTTTTATGTTTGCCTAGTGGTTTGTTATTTTCATGACTTTATTGCTACATTATTGTACAAGTATTTCCTCCGATGAAAGGGATGGATGTTGATGGTATTGCTGATGTTTATATCACAGTCTTGATGTAGACTTTGGCATGGACACTGTCGGCTTTGTCGACGTTTGCCTTTTCATGTCAAGGCTTATATCAAAACAAATGGTAATATTTGTGTTAGATAAATGCTTATGATATCTCTAACCTGCTTTTTTTATATAATTAAATCAAAAATAATTTAATTTAAAACAAAAAAAGAAAGATGATATGTCGGAATACGTTTCACGGATCCGCCATGGATTCATATTTATTTGGTTATTTTATAAGTTTTTCGAGGTCTACTTTTGGTATAATTGCGCGTAAAAGCGAAAGTGAAAGCATGAATGAATAGTGTGGTTCACTTATGAGATTAATCCGCCTTTATTTTGTAGATCCGGTCATGTTCAAAGTTGTTAATGAGCGTTAAACTTGCTTCCCGCCTTTTTGGAGGGCAGCAACAGTGATTTTATTGGTTAAAGTACTAATGATGATGTCACGTTTGTTCCCTAATAAAAGGCAGAGGCACCCCGCTTAGGCACGAGACCGCACGTTCAGTTTGGGTTTAGGCACGTTCTTCTTATGTTCTTTTAGTTGGGTCTTAGTTGAAGTCAAGTTTAGTTTAAGGGATTAGGAGCGGGCTGGACGGGTTGGATGGGTTTTTCTTTAGTTAGAGTTAGATCGCGGAAGATCATTCGGTTTTAGTTTTAGTTAGGTTTTCTTATAGGTTAGCCTAGGGTTAGGCCCGCGGAAGATATTTCGGTTTTAGTTTATTTAGTTAGCCTCGCGGAAGATTGGGCGCGCAGGGTCTTTAAGCTTAGGAGAACTTAGCTTAGGGGACGAGCCTACGCGGGTTCTGCCGAAGCCACTAAAGATACAACCGGTGTCTGTCTTCCTTTGGGGTTAACGGGGGGAGTAAAGTAAAATTTTTAATTTTCTGTAAATTGGTCCGTCTATTCAGAGTCAGGGTACATATTTTATTTCACGAGGCAACGTTTCTTTAAAGAAGGCAATTAGGAACTCACACACCACCAGAGTCTTCAATTGGCTTACTCATCATCCTTCAGACTGTGAGGCTTGGCCGGCGACCGTGCTCAAAAGCACGCGGAACGCTGGCCGCTTTCCCCGCAACTGGTACCTCGTGCATAACCAGCCCAAGGCTGTGCACGAGGAGCTCCAGCACCCATACCCCGACAGACAACTTGAAGGAAGTTTGCTTTCCATTTGGGGGAAGAGACATTGCACAGACATGTTATGGCAGTGAGCTACATGGATATGCTAACTAAATAAACCATTTAAGTGACTTTCTTTCTTAATGATTATTGTTTATTCCAGGCTGACATCAAGAAATGCCACTTGTTCATGCCATGTGACGCTGAAGATGGACTGTGTCATCTGACTGGTGCGTTTTAACAAGGAAATTATTTCCTTTGATAAACATGAAAATGAGTAATTCTGCCATGCCGTAACTATGCTCCTTAATTTTACTATACAAGTGCTGAAACATTTACTTTCCTCCACTGTGCAGTAGCAGTAGATACCGGTAGTAGGATCTGTTTTTTCAGAGGTTATACAGTGGTACCTCGCTAGACGAATGCCTCGCTAGACGAAAAACTCGCTAGACGAAAGGCATTCGCTAGCGAAAGGCTGTCTCACAAGACGGATTTTCCTATGGGCTTGCCTCGCAAGACGAAAAATTTTCGCGATTTTTTTTCCGTCAAACCGCTCTTCCCCCGTTGGTGCTTCGCAAGACGAAATTTTCGCTAGACGACAGCACTCGCAGAACGAATTAATTTCGTCTTGTGAGGCACCACTGTACTTTGTTTCTTCCTGCTGGGGCCATTCTGTGCAATGGAACAGCAGCAGCCTGGCATGCCCCCATGTTTAAGACTGAAATTACAATCAGCATCAGCTTTTTAAATTGCCCCCTAGTGGCAGCCCTGCATAGAACTGAGGTTTCTCATAGTAGGCAAGGAGTTTGGCCGGAAGGCCATTGTAAAGCCAAAGCAAAGGGGCTACAGACTAAGTCTTCCACCTTAGTTATGCTGCATCTGCACTGTACATTCAAAGCACTGTTATAACACTTTAAGGGTACTGAGAGTTGCTAGGAGGCCTCTATTCCCCTCATGAAGCTCTATGAGCTTGTGCCCTCTTTCTCCTTGTCTGTTCGTTTTACGTTTTAGGCTGCACATCATATACTCACTTAGCTGGGAGTCAGGCCCATTGAATATAATGGGGCTCACCTCTGAACAGGCACACATAGGATTGCACCATTAATCACCTATACTTCATGGCTTCTCTTTATTCCATGGGTGTTTTACATCTCTTTATACAGTTTAGCAGTAATAGCCATTCACTCGTGTATCTAATGTTACTCGTTTTTCTTGTTCCTTTTTCTTCTCTCCAACAGATAGTAATAAGAAGAGAAAGAAAGTAATATCCTGGCCATTTATGCTGAGACGAACCACCACTGGATCAGAGACTCTGGGGAATCTGGAATCTGACTTGAAACCTCCTCTGTTTGATCAGCCATTGTCGATTGTCTGCAGTGAAGATGATATGCTGCCCAAGCCAATACAGGTAAGCAAAGCGTATACACATTCCAGGTAAACAATTGTGTTACTATGACTATGTTGGGTTCTCTGCGGCTGTTCCTAATGAAATGACAAGCAGCCTTTCTTTTGTTCTTGTTCTTTTGCGTACATAGGATATCCTTACAATGCTCTTCTTGGAAGGGCCTTTAACGGAAGGAATATTCCGGAAAGCTGCCAACGAAAAGGCCCGCAAGGAGCTGAAAGAAGAGTTGAACTTTGGAGGGAAAGTTGTTTTCGAAGATAAATCTGTTCATCTGTTAGCAGTGGTTTTAAAGGTATATTCGCTTGGTTTCTTGCTGTAACAATTCATTTTATTTCCCAACTCTTGGAAAAGGCACCAATGCTTACTGTTACACTATAGCAAAACATGTTCCCTCTGTGTTAAAATGAGGCTCATTATCTTGCAGGATTTCCTTCGAAACATTCCCCATAAACTGCTGCTCTCTGAGCTTTATGATGAGTGGATGACGGCACTGGAGAAGTTGACCCACCACGAAAGAACTGAAGCAATGAAAGAGTAAGCTGATCCTCCTTCAGAAAGTTTCTTATTGCTGTGCCTTGCAATGCAGTGAGATCCTGATCCTAAACATATTTCCTTGTCAGAAGGTTGATTCAGGTGGATATCCCTTCCAAGTGTGTATGCTTACGATTACAACCTTACAGCTTTTATCCCAGCTCATATTTATTCTAGTAATGGTTTAAGGAATCATTTAGGTGGCTTTTAAGGTCACCTCCATGATTCCTCATAATTCCTATTGAAAGTACACCTGAACATGTTTATTTGTGAAACTGATCGGTATCAATGGTAATCATGCTTAGGAATGCAGTCTAAGAGTGATTCTAAGTACATTTGCTCAGAAATAAGTCTCTCTGAATTTGGGCTTATTCTCTAATAAGTATGGGTGAGATTGCAACCTAAGGCTTGCAATCATATAAACTTAGTGGGAACTTAAGAATACACCTATATATGGTGAAACTATAATTTGTGCAGAGTCAACAACGAAGGAAGGTTTGAGAGTTTTCTCTTCCAAACTATGACCTTGCTTTCAATCATTTTTCTTCTCTAGTTCAAAAAGGTGTGAAAGTGGTTCTGTGGGGGCAAATGTGGTAGAAAGTTATGTATTCCCACTGCCAAGGCAATTGGTATGACAAGACAGAAAATGTTGTCTCAGTTGCCCAGGCCAGTGGTTTTCAACCAGTGTGCTGTGGCACTTTGGGGTGTCTTGAATGATGGTCAGGGGTGCTGCGGTCAACACTGGCCTCTGTCCCTCTTTCTTTCCTTCCCTCCCTCCTCTGATGCCCTCTCACATATCTGCCTCCCAAAGGCTTGCACAACTGTTTGTTGTAGCAGCTCTGGCTACAAGCTCCAAAGGCAATTGGTGCCTCTGGAGCTGGTCAGGGGGTGCTTCCCAGGCCCCTGTGGGGCAGTGTGAGGAGGTCCTCTCTTTGGGGTGGGGGGGCAGCTCAGAGACCAGGGGCGGCAGCTGCGGTTGCCCAGAGGACTCCCAAGGAGAGGGGAGAGGAAGCTGAGGGAACACTCCACAAGGGAGGGGGTTTGAAAAAGGGTGAGAGTCTGCCAGCTCTCCAGGCAAAGGGTAACATAACTGGGCTCTTGAGACCCACAGGAGTGCTGCAGGAAAAAAATGTAGTTCGTCAAGGGAGCCGTGGCCTCAAAAAGTTTGAAAACCTCTGGCTTGGCAATGGGGTTACCATTTTACTAAAATAAACAATGAGTGAGTAATGGTATGCCACAAACAAATACACTCAAATACTGAGAACTTTTAAGCCACATTGAAGTCAGTTGGAGTAAAATGTACTTAACCCTCGATGAACCGTGACCACATTTTCAGTCACCTTTTCAATCCTGTAGGGAGAAGAGCCAACCCTCTGTGATAGCTAAGAACTGACTTACATGGAATAAATGTCAATTTTATTTATTTATTTATTAAATGTGCATACCATGCTTCTTATTGCTACAAATATAAAATCAGATGCTTTTTTTAACTGCATAGTTTTACATCGGAATTACACTGTTTGGGGCCTAGTCAGGAGTTTGTGGTTAGCCAGTTTCGCCCATGCAAAGCTGCAGTCTGGGGACTTTTGAATGGGAATTTTGAGAGACCACTTTTAAGTGAACATTTCCACATTTGAGCGGAAGTATCGCTCATACTGGTGAAGCTGATGGTTTAAAAAAAGCAGAAGTTTCTGAGGACGACTTTTTCCTCTCATTTGTTCATTTCTTTAGGGTTGCAAGCAAACTCCCGAGACCCAACCTTCTTTTGCTCAAGCATTTGCTCTGCGTGCTTCACCACATTAGCAAAAGCTCAGAGGTCAACAAAATGGATTCCAGCAACCTTGCCATCTGTGTTGGGCCAAACATGCTGACTCCAGTTCGTGACCAAAGCCTACCACTTGAAGCCCAGAAAAAGCTAACAGATCAGGTTGGCTTACTTTTGCTTCCTCTTCCTGTCATGTTTACTTTTCATCTTTTTGCTATTTATTTTCCAAAGTAAATGCCATTGCTATGACACACACTGAAACATAGGAAGCTGTCTTATGGCGAATCAGACCAATAGTCCAGCTATTTCCCCACCGTCTACCCTGACTTCATGCAGCACATACTTAAACTATGGAACTCACTCCTGCAGAGTAATAATAATGATTTTATTATTTATACCCTGCCCACCTGACTCCGGGCTTCTCCCAGGCCTCTCCAGCAGGCTTCAGTGGTGATGGGCAAAGGCCCCGAGCCAAAACAGGTGGGGAGAGCAAGGCAGGTTCGCCATGCATTTCCTTTCCATCCCATCTGCAGGACTTCACCATGTATGTCCTGCGCATTTCCCTTCCAGAATTCTTAAATGTGAAGAACTATACAAATAACTGTCGGTTGAGAGGAATGCCTGATTAACAAATATCCTTCTTTGATTTGCACAGGTGAAGACACTGGTGGAATTTCTCATTGATAACTGCCTTGATATATTTGGGGAAGAAATCTCTTCACTGTTCTGCATCTCTCCTAGAGATTCCCTGGACAGGCCAGGTACTAATAATATTCTATATTCGCATCCGGCCTCTTTAACGATTTGGCTAATCACGATTTAGAGAAATGTTTTCTCTTGAATGTGCCAGGATTTCGTTGAAAGTGCCACACTGAAAGCTTGATATAATTGTTCATTGTTGGTTTATTTAGACATGTTCTAAACTGCTGAGGAAGTGGTTAGTGATAGCCAACAAACCACAATGCTGGATTCTTTCCAACTGTTAAGCAGATGTATCTCAAAAGGAACTTTTGCTGAGTCAGACCAGTGGTCCATCGAGCTCTGTGACAGTGGTTCTTCGGGGTTTCCATCAGGGGTCTCTTCCAGCCCTACCTGGGGATTAAGTCTGGGGGCCCTTCTGCATGCAAACCAAATGCTCTCCCACTGAGCTCAGGTCCTTCCTCTCACAGGCTCATACGGGAGTCTAAACTAGAGGTACAGCCTTGAGTGGTGCTTTGCAGGATCAATGGACATATGAAAGAACCCTGGGCAAATGTGGAATGTCAATGTCTTTGGTTCTCACTTCCTTTTTATGCAGTTTGAGAAGGGTCAAAACAAGGGCATCTGCTTCAAACGCAAAAGATCCCAGGCTCAGTTCCCAGTATCTCCAGGTGGAACTGGGGGTGTTCCCTGTCTAAAACCCTGGAAAGTTGCTGCCTCTCAGTGTTGAGATAGCTGGGCCAGCATTCTGACTCTGTATGAGCCAGCTTCCTGTGTCCCTATGGCATCTCAGGGTGGCTGTATGTTGGCCTAATAGTAGGCAGTTGTGTTTTACCTCAGAAACATCAATAGAATTTCTCTGGCATTTAGAATGTAAGAAACCTGGATGAAGCACCTCCCATTTTTGAAGATTAAAAAAATATTACTGCATATGTTTATATAGTATTTTTAATCATCGGAGATATTGGACAGAGCATGGAGGGGAAAGAAACCATGTGTATTTTGGTAAAAACATGAAAAATAAAAGTCACCAGTTTCCGAGGTTGGTAGGGTTGCACACTACAGTTTTTCGTAAATTCAAAAATATTGTTCTAAATATCGTGGAATGTGGGCATTTGTCCATGACACTTTTAGAAGTAGAAAAAATTCAGGGGTACCCTGCCCTCCAGGTGTTGTTTGTCTCTCACTACCATCAGACCTAACCAACATAGCCAATAGTTGGGGATGATGAAAGTTGTAGTCCATCAACATCTGGAAGGTACCACATTAGCTACCCTTAAATTATAGGCTTTCATATTGCAAAACCAGATTTGTCTTTCTACTGTGTCTGGAAGGTTTTAGCCTCCCCCCATTGCTATTTATATGCAATATATACATTTTTGTTACTGCTAATGGTAACTGGCTAATTTATAAAGACTGGACCTGCCCCAGTTTGCTCACATTTGCTTCCTCTCCTCCAGATATGTTGTCTGCTAGACGTCAACATGATTCTGCCTATGACAGCACAGATTTTGAGGAAGAATGCAATTCCAGTGAACTCGAGGCCAACGATCTACCACAAGCCGGGGGGACAGAACACAGGTGCAGCAGTATGGAGCTGTACTCTCGAGAGCCAGTAGCCCAGACTCCACCTGTCTCTTCTCCTGTGACCCGGTTTAAAAAATCCATAAGCAACCTGGATAGGAGGTTCTCTGAGCCAGACATGCTCTCTTCTAAGGGCTGCCAAGGAGGCTGTATGAGAAGCCAGAAGCTAGCCAGAAGTGAGGAGAGTGTAATTCGGCAGGAGGAACTGAGGTTGAAGTGCCAAGGGCTGAGAGAGGAAATGGCAGGAGAATGTCATCTTGCAGGCCTCTATAGGAACAAGAAGCCATCCAACTTGACAATAAAAGCTAGTCTGCTGTCAGAATTGTCAAACAATTCATTGCCCAGAACATCCTCCGGCAGTTCACTAGATAGTGCTTCTCCAGTCTCTGACTGTTCTGTCTTCACCAGCTCACCACTGACATCGCCTTCCATCGCCAAGAAAAACGCCTTAACTCGGCCGCAGTCCTTTTCCACCAAGGCTTCCAGCGGAAGTGACACCACCTCCATCAGAGAGCTCAAGAGGCATTCCATGTCATTTTCTGTGGCAACCCGCAAGAAGGTGCTAGCAAAAACCCAAAGCTGCAGCATGGGTGGCTTTCAGAGGGACAGTTTCAAGAAGGAATCCAAGAAAGAGAGACATCTTTCCTGCCGCATAGTCCACGCAACTTGTGCTGATGACCACAGCTCAGCACCTTCGCGGGGTCAACTGAGGCCTCGTTTCATGTCAGCAGATGAAGTGTTTCGACTTGTGGACCAGAGGAATCCTGGGAATCCTCCATCTTATGAGGAGGCTACCAGAAACTGCTCAGCTGCTAGGCTTCCCTCATACAGTAGCTTAACGGTTCGAAATATGAGATCCACTGTGCTGTCTCCAGACTTTGAGCCTCAGCATCCAAGACTCAATAAAGAGGTTACAAACAAAGTATACAAGGACTTTTTTAACGACAGGCTCTCCATGACCAGTGATCCTAAGGACAAGGTACCAGCCATTGACTTTGTTATTGGAATACACTCCCGAGCTAATTTGCCCCTAACCCCTCAAGTCTATCGCCTCAGGACCATGTCTGGGTCTTATCAAAAGAACAAACAAGAATACCTGACACAGCCATGCAGCCAGCCAGCCTTTGGCCACATACAATGCGCTAAGGAATCCTATGTTTAACTTATCTGTCCCCTTTCAACACAATGTCTGCTGTACACATGGCACGAAAGCAAGTCTTTCAACTGCGTCTAATATAAGCTCACCTATGTCTGTCTACCTTTCCTTGAAAAGGTAGTCTTCTCAGTGTCATATGGAATATGCACTGTTCTTCCTGAAATGTGTAGCTCTTGTACATAATGGATATATCTCTTGTTATTCATGTCTGTAGGTTTTAAAGCTATACAAGAGGACTGGCAGTTTTATTCATCTTGTTCCTTATACATTGTGTGATCATTCCTTTCCCCCTTAAAAATAGCCAGGAGACCAGACTGCTGTAGGAAATGCTCTAGAGACCATCTTAACAATGAGCCAAAGTGAAACTGTTCCTTACAACCTACATGGTTGAGTTATTTGTCTGGGTTTACATTACTCAAGTGTCCTAGTGTCTACCACTTCCCCTTTATATGCTATTTCCAACTGAAATAAACCTCCGTCTTATGAAATGGTCCCCAGCCAAAAATAAAAAATAAAAATGCAGGATCTGCTTTCTGTTTCTTTAGGTTATCACTAAAAATCCAAGCAGAGCAGATACCCTCATCTGCAACATCTTTTCTGCTAGTTCAATGAATCTAAAGATTTGCCTTTCTGAATAAATGTTCATCTAGCTCACTATTCTGTCTCTTAACGTAGCCTGTCAGATGCTTGAGAATAATGGAGATTAGATCATCAGAGATATGCTACCTTTGAACTTCATTATTGCTGTTAGCTAAGAACCCATTACAACCAGGTGCTGTACAGAAAATTATTAAAAACACAAAAAGGCACCAACCCCAAAGTTTCCATTTTTTAATGCTGTCTCCTCCCAATTTCATTACCCCACCTCAAATTCTAACCAGATCCCGCTTTTCAAAACCTAGCAGAGAATAATTCAGGGTAGTGTTCAATTAGGTTTTACTCATAGTAGACCGATTGTAGTTAATGAACCTAACTTAGTCATGTTCATTAATTTTAATGGGTGTACTCTGAATCAAACTTAGTTGAATATTGCATTCAGTCTCCTGAACTCCCATAGGCAACTTGCATACACATTCAACTGGTGATTAGAGCTCCAGCTATTGGCACTGCTATTGGTTACAGCTTTTGGCAATAGCCCCAATCCACTCCATGCATGTATAGTACAACTAGATGGTGATACGCATTGTCCCAATCAAAGGATGCAAGATTAAGCCAACTTACTGAGATCTGGATGATCCTTCTGATGTTGATGTACACCTACATCATCTTTGATTCTCAGTCTAAGCCAGTTCTGAAGGTACAGTGGATTGCAGGAATTCTTTCGTGGAGGTAAAGGCTAGCAGTGGCTGCCAGCTATACTGGCTATCCTCTGGCTCCATGGTCAGAGGCAGTAGGCTTCCGAATACCTGTTGCTAGAAACCTCAGGAGGGGAGAGTGCTCTTGCGCCCTGCTTCTGGACTTCCCATAGGCATCTAGTTAGCCACTATGATAACAGGCTGCTGGACTACATTGGCCCTTGGCCTGAATCAACAGGCTCTTATTATGTACTTCTGACACCGTGGAATTGTACAAAATTGGAGTTTGAGACACGTTGAGAGTACTCTTCTGAACTTGCAAAATTACTTTTAAAAACACATTGCTCTTGCTATGTCAATAGCAGCAGTCTTTTTTATTCATGGCTCACAGTAACCTAGTAGAGTGAACATAGCAATGTGCAAGCAATTGTTTTCAATTCGGAAGTAAATTCACCAGAATAAAGCACTTTTCCTGCCTAGAACACCTGTACTAAAGTTGCTGTTTGTTTTCTAATATGCAACCAATGTCTGAAAAAAAAAGGGGCAGAGCTGGATGATAACACAGGAATGACTATGTGGTAATGTGTGACCTGGCTCTTAAGAGGTAGTCAAAAGTTTGCATGTAGATGAGTAAATTTCTTCTGAAACTCCTTAATGACAAGAGGAGCAAGAGGCACTTTATCAGTTGCAGGTTATGATCCAACACACAGCTTACACAAAAAAAGTGTGTAACTGCCCATATTCTCACTAGCACTTCCACAAGATCAGTGGCAACCCCAAAATCTCACACATACCCTGAACACTGATGGATAGTTTTTGATTAAATGTAGCTGAATTGTTTTACCACTAGCAGTGGTACTTATACTTATACTCAGTGTTGCTCAGGAATTTCTAAGGACTCAAAAACAAATCTTGATTCAAAACGAGGTCCAACTGGATCCAAACAGATATGGAAACTGCTCCTTGACCTGAAGGACCATCGTGCAAAATCTGCCCAAAATTGATCCAGTTCGGAAAAGTTAAGTCTACTAACTTGATTCAGAATGGCATGCAAGTGTATCCACATATAGACAAAAACTATCGAGCAAAATTTGGCTATGCTATTTTAAGAGGTGTCCAAATGTGCAATGAACCAACAATTCTCCAAGATATATAGCAGATTAAACTCCCCTTCCACTGCCCTCACAGTATAAACCGATGTGCATGATAAAGTCATAAGGTGTTCTTGGACAAATAGCTGTCAGTGTTAAAATGCTGAAAAGGTTATTAATAACTTGCAAAATGCACATGGTGACGACAGGTGGAACACATGTGGAAGCAAGGTCTGTATTGCACAGTCTCTTGGGTTGGTGTAAAACTGCCTGACACCACTCCTTATGGTTTCTGTGTCAATAGAGCCTGCACTACTCATTGCCAGATGTTACATACATCTCTGGAAGGTTAGTTACACTGTGGGCTCCTCCACACAGCATTCATCCTGCTCTGCTTGCACAGAGGTTATACTCAGCATTCTTGGTTTGCTGGGCAGTTATATGGCATCCTGATTTGCTTGTGGGGTGTTTTTGTGTCTTCCCATAATTCATTTATCCCACACTTTTCAGTGCATTTTCCCATCACTTTCCTAACCGCAAAAAGCAAATTTCTTCTTCAAAGTGGATTTGTTGCACTGGGGTGACAGAGCACATTAATCCACTCTAATTAAATTAATGGCATGTGCTTGAATTCCTCCCACAAAACGGTAACATTCTGAAGGCACTCTTGCTTTGCACAAATGCAACGAAACCCTGAGCTATACGGATATTAGGCAATCTGCTGCCTCAGTGGGGTAACCCACAAGATTGCCTTCATTCACGATAAGAAGCATGACAGAGAAGGTGAGGAAATCGCTTCCGTTTCAAACTGCTTAATCCTCATGTGAAGCAAAGCATTATGGCCGGAAACTAAAAACCAAGCTCAGCCTAGGCTTTTTGTTTTCTACGAAATCTTATCAACATCAGCATTTATCTTTCACAGTATATCAACAGGGGATCCAAAGTTCTTTATCTGTGTTTGTTAACACATCATTATAAGGGGCAAGGTCATTTCTTAAATTATTTCAATTACAAAGTCCCATCTTTCATACAAGCTTACAGTTACATGATCCCAAGGATTTCTTTGTCACATGAATGACTGCCCTCTAGGACGGTGACTCACAAGTTGGATTGCAACACTTTCCTCTATATTTCCTTGGGGTTTCAAGAAGACACAGGTATGGTTGCTATGGTGGTGTGTTTCCTGATTCATATCTCCCGTTCTGCTTGGGTACGATCAGTTCTTGTTTTCTTGTAAAACACACACACACACACACACACACACACACACACACACACACACACAAAAGCAAGCTACTGAGATACAGTTGTTACATCCACTTTCTGAGTGGCAAGGTACTAGCTGAAAGGACCGGGTGTATGGATGAAGCACCACTTTAAAGCCTTGGAGAGAGCAAGTCAACAGGCAGAAACAGCAAAGAGGAAGAACAGCAGGGCCAAGAGGCTCCAAGGAGTAGCAGTGGGTCTGCTGCTGAAGCATGGGATTCAAAAGATGCCCAGCAGTGCCAACACCTTCTGCACCCAGCCACCATTGGCTTCGCATGGGAATTGCATGGGCACACCAAGTTATGAACCAAGGCCTGTTTTATAAAGTCTCATACACTTTCATGAGGTCCCCACCAAGCTGTGAGCCCACCAGCAGCCCTTATGGCAACCAACAAGTGTGCACTGCCCATTCTACACTTCATGTTCAGTGGTGGTACTTTCCTGCCAGCGGAGCTTTCCCCCTGCTGGAGTCTTCCTGCCAGTGTTCCAGAAGGTTCAGCCAGTGAAAGTGTCATCCTGCCAGTGCAGCTTCATTTCTGTCAGTAGGGATATGCACAAACCAGAAAATTCAGTTCAGTTTGGTGCTTCAGAGGACTGCTTGCCTAGGTCGAAAGCACTTTAGAGACTGCCTGATTTGCAAAACATCCCACATTCACTTGAAACACTTTAGAGACTACCTGGTTTGGCTCAGGGTCCAAGTCTGCTTCAGGAACAAACAGGCTTCATTTCCTACCATTCACAATTGGAACATTTATAAATGGCTATTACATTTTCTCCTTGTTGACAGAAGTGGATGAAATTGCAGGCATCATAGCCATCTAGAGTGGATTCAGCCTGCCAAATTAAAGACAAATAGGTTTGTGGGGTTTCTGCTTAGCACCTTCAATTTTTTTTAAAAAAATAAATCTTTCTTTTTGGCAGAAGTGGAGGAAATGTGCAAACGCATTTGCTCCTTTTGAGAGGATGAATCCTTCCAAATTTCAGAAAGAAGGTGCAGCTGTTTTCCTGCAAGGGCCTTTACAGTTTTGGAGCAGGTAAAAAAGGGATTCAGTTAATCTTGCCTACCGGTAATATTTAACAGACAATTGATCTTGCAATAACAGATGTGAGAGAGGAGTCCCTACAAAGCAATCTTGCCAAATTTCAAACAAATAGTTCCAGGACTTTTTACGCTAGACAGCTTTTAAATTTGATATTTTGAGAAGGGAGACTTAAAATTAAAACAGATTTGTTTCCCTCCTGAAGCCAGCTGGATTGGAGAGTCTGGGTAAAATAATTCCCTCTGGTTACAAGTGAGACCTGTCAGTCACAATGGAGATCTGCCTTGTCCTCTTTCTTTGCACCCTGATGTTTGCTCTACTTTCTCCCTCCACACATCCATCCAAACATTTTCTTTATATGGTAAGCTTAGAAACACATATTTCCCTTTCAGCAGACTTTTGCCTGTTGCTTTTTTGGACATCCAAGTCACCACAAGGAGTTGTGGAGGCTCTAACTTTGGGTACCTTGTACAGATTCCACTTCAGCTCAGACGAGACCAGAATTATTATTATTATTATTTATTAAATATGTATACTGCCCTTCATCCATAATCTCAGGACGGTTCACAGCATAAAAATACAAAATAAAAACACAAAATACGTAAGAAACACAATAATGAATGTGAAGCAAACCAATAACCACCCACTTCCTTCAAAGCACCTCAGTTTGGCTCAGGAGTTGAGATTTGTCCAAACCCACTCACTGAACACCCCTATCCAACAGCAGACTGAAGCCACTCAACCAGTGCATCTCTGGCGTGGGTATGCACCCTCACTAGTCTGCAGTTTTATTTAATTCTTTACTAGCCCTGCTCCTGTGCCTTTAACAGCCACATTTAGCAAGTAAATCTGCCCTGGCATAAAGATAAGAACTTAAGAGCCTGCTGGGTCAGATCAAAGGCCTATCTAGTCCTCCTCCTCCTCCTCCTCCTCCTCCTCCTCCTCCTCCTCCTCCTCCTCCTTCTTCTTGGCAATCACTCATAGCCGAGTAAGATTGTCTTCCATAAACACGGTTTTAACAAAATAAAAAAATAAAACACAAATAAATAAATAAATAAATAAAGCGGTTTTAACAGTGAGTCCATAAGTGACTGTGGAGGCCAATTCTGGATCCACATGTCCTTTTACAGTGGGGGACATAGGTTTCCGGGTGGGAGTTGATCATGGTGAGGGTTTGCGAAGCATGCCTTCCCCGTAGCACGTTTCTCCCTTTCATCCTGAGTTCAAGTGTATTCAAAGCCCATGATACCTTTGGTAAAGGCTGTTCTCCAATTGGAGCGCTTGCAGGCCAGTGTTTCCCAGTTGTCAGTGTTTATACTACTTATTTTAGATTTGCCTTGAGAGAGTCTTTGAGCATCTTTTGCTGAACACCAGCATTACGCTTTCCATTTTTAAGTTTGGAATAGAGTAGTTGCTTTGGAAGACGATAAACAGGCATCCACACAACATGACCAGTCCAACGAAGCTGATGTTGAAGAATCGTTGCTTCGACACTGGTGATCTTTGCTTCTTCCAGTACACTGGCGTCAGTTCACCTGTCTTCCCAAGTGATGTGTAATTTTTTCCAGAGACACCGTTGATGGAATCTTTTGAGGAGTTGGAGATGGCATTTATAAGTGGTCCAAGGTTCACAAGCATATCTAGTCCAGTGTCCTGTTCTCACAGTGGCCAACCAGATGCCTATGGGAACCCCACAAGCAGGCTCTGATGCCACTTGTCATCCCCAGAAAATAACATTCGGGGGCAGAACATGGTTGCCATGGGGCAGGTTTGTCTGCCAGTGATAAGTGCTGGAAACTGGAAGCCAGCCACCAATGAGATCAAGTAACCCAAGGAAAGTGACAGGGAAGGTTTCGCCTGCTTAACTTCTACATGTCAAGCGACTGTTGTTGTTCAGTCGTTCAGTCGTGTCCGACTCTTCGTGACCCCATGGACCAGAGCACGCCAGGCACGCCTATCCTTCACTGCCTCCCGCAGTTTGGCCAAACTCATGTTAGTAGCTTCGAGAATACTGTCCAACCATCTCATCCTTTGTCGTCCCCTTCTCCTTGTGCCCTCCATCTTTCCCAACATCAGGGTCTTTTCCAGGGAGTCTTCTCTTCTCATGAGGTGGCCAAAGTACTGGAGCCTCAACTTCAGGATCTGTCCTTCTAGTGAGCACTCAGGGCCGATTTCCTTGAGAATGGATAGGTTTGATCTTCTTGCAGTCCATGGGACTCTCAAGAGTCTCCTCCAGCACCATAATTCAAAAGCATCAATTCTTCGGCGATCAGCCTTCTTGATGGTCCAGCTCTCACTTCCGTACATTACTACTGGGAAAACCATAGCTTTAACTATGCGGACCTTTGTCGGCAAGGTGATGTCTTTGCTTTTTAAGATGCTGTCTAGGTTTGTCATTGCTTTTCTCCCAAGAAGCAGGCGTCTTCTAATTTCGTGACTGCTGTCACCATCTGCAGTGATCATGGAACCCAAGAAAGTGAAATCTCTCACTGCCTCCATTTCTTCCCCTTCTATTTGCCAGGAGGTGATGGGACCAGTGGCCATGATCTTAGTTTTTTTGATGTTGAGCTTCAGACCATATTTTGCGCTTTCCTCTTTCACCCTCATTAAAAGGTTATTCAATTCCTCCTCACTTTCTGCCATCAAGGTTGTATCATCAGCATATCTGAGGTTGTTGATATTTTTTCCGGCAATCTTAATTCCGGTTTGGGATTCATCCAGCCCAGCCTTTCGCATGATGAATTCAAGCGACTACTCAGCAACAATGAAAGGAATCAACTTGTTTACACTGCGTTGGCAGTTGTTGGACAATTGGGTTTTTTTTCATGCACACGGCAGAGCTTCTCCTGTAAGCATGTGGTTCTTTTCCATCAAAGCAATTATCAGCCTGTGTGTGTCTTACACATAGTTCTTTCCATGACTCTAATTCAAAATGATGTATGTTTTATAATCAAGACATTATTTTACTGTGTATCAAATACTATGTTGATTACAGCAGTGTGCATTTGTATTCATCTGCGCAAGAGCTGTATGCCTGAGAACATCTCGCTGTCTGAGGCTGCAGAAGAAAATATGTCCAGTGACACACACACACACACACACACACACACACACACACAAGAATCACAGTGACATCTGGTGGTAAAAATCCCAGGAGTGACCATTGCAAATGCTATGATACCAGTGACATGCGTAATCTGCCTCTTTCCTCATGTGCAACTGGCAACAGAACAGCAGCACTAGCGTCTTCTCATTTTTTCTTGCAGTGTTGTGCCTGGTGGAAGTATAAAAGTAGTTTTTAAAAATAGCTTTGAAGAGGAGATGTTAAAGACAACAGAAGGACAGGCAAATGCATATAATATGCTTTCCCTGTATATTGTCAGAATCCAAATTAACAGACAATCCTATTCACAAGTAAGACCCACTTAGTTCAGTAGGTGTCAGGAGTGAGTAGGCAGTAACACCATACAAGTTGGAGTTCACTCTTTATTAGCAAGAGCACAATGTACACAGACCTGGAGGAGTGTCGGGCCTAATGAAGCATAGCAGGTCATATACCCAGTAGGTCTTGCCCCATGGATCAGTTGCCAAGACTGAAAGTCCCTGCCTCCCCAGGATTTCCTCCAAGCAATTAGAGACAGCACCTGCATGCTACCAACCTCTGCTTCACCCTCTTCATGCCTCTTCTGGTTCCAGGATACAAGGGGGAACAGGAGCTGGTCACACCAGGAAGGGGAGACACCCATGACTCTTCACCAGCCTGACTCATTTTGGCCTCTTGGTCTCTCTCCTCCCAGCTTCTGATGCTGATTCTGAACTGCTCTCTGCCACAGACTCTCCCAGCTCACTAAGCCCTATTACCTCTTCAGCTTCAGCTTCTGACACCCTTTCCCAATCTTCTCCTTCTTCCCCCTATGACCACTCATTATTGTCCCACCACCATTCCCTGGACTCTGAGCCTTCTTCCCTTGCTGGTTCCTCCCACCATTCCTCTGCAACCAACCAGTCCAATAGGGCTTATTCTGAGAACAGTGGGTACAGAAGTGCAGCCTAAGATACATTTAAGAAAAAGGAGTGACAATTGGCTCTGATAAAATTTATCAGGAAAAGTCTAGAAGTTCAGAATGTTGGAGTTCCAGCTAATCAGCAGAGTTGCCTAACCCGGATCAGTTTACCTTGGCAACCGTTGTGTAGGATGGAACTCCACATTGCCTAGCAACAGTGGGCAAGGAGGATTCTTCTATTATGCCACCAAGACTTTGAAAAGTCTATTAGAACTAAAGTGGATAAAAGTGGACAAATCTCAGAATGACCACAGGCTCAGTGATTTTCAGCCCAAATGGTGCTCCAGACTCTAGTACTTACTCCTATAGCACCCGCCCCCGAGTTGTGCCCTCTAGAAAACGATTTCCAGATCCAACAGATCAGTGAGTAGCATTGCCTGACCATAATAGTCCTAGCATCATCCTCAGTCCCAGAGTGGAGACTGTCTTGGCATGAGCAGGCCCTCACATCTCCAAGTTTGGCTTTTCTACCCTATCTTCTACTCTGCTTCTTCTCTCACATATGCCCACATGAGCAGTAAGTGTGCCCCACTATTGGGGTACCTACTCTAGGGTTGCTGTCTTTCCTCATATAGCTTTCCCTAACCTTGTGCCCTCCAGCCAGATGTTTTTGGACTCCAGTTCCCATCTGCCCCAGTCATGATGGTCAATGGTCAAGGATGAAGGGGCATGTAGGTCGCTTCCTGTTGGGTGTTTACCATGGAAATGGTGCTGTTCACACATGCAAGTTTTCCGCAGTGTCCACACAACATCATCAGCATCGCAATGCCAGCTCATATCCCCTGCTCTATTTAATCTGGATTTTCCCTTCCCATGAAAAATCTGATAAATGTCACTAATGACAGATTCATAAAATCTAAAGAGCAGCAGGCTGGGGAACACTAGAGTTTAAAACGTGGAGATAACAAGTGAACAAATGGTACATCATCATTGTACTCAACTTCTTAAAAAGTAGAATTATCTATTGGTTGCCATGTGAATAATGTGATTTTTAAATTGGTGGTAAAATAGTAGAAAGCGATCTCTTGTACACTGTATATAACAAATGTTCCCTCTCCATGAGAAGGCAAAACCTTGTATCTCTGGATTTTTCTGTAAGTAACAAGAGTTTCCTGCAGCCAATCGGAAGCTGCACTTTGGTTTTCAAACGTTTTGGAAGTCAAACAGACTTCCGGAACGGATTCCATTCGACTTCCAAGGTGTGACTGTAGTTTGTTCAGGGTGGCTGGGAATTGTAACTCCGTAAGGGGTAAACTACAGCACCCAAAATTATTTGAGGGAAAGAAAGTGCTTGAAATGTACTTTAAAGGTATTGTGTGTACACAGCCCTAGTGTAAGAGTGGAGTGGAGGTACCCAGACAGCTATCCTTTGGGGAGGGACAATAGTTCAGTGGCAAAGCACACACCTTGCATCCTAGGTTCAGTCTTTGGCATCTCCAAATGACCAGGTACCAAGGTTTGTGAAAGACTTCCACCCAAGGTCTTAAGAAAATACATCCACAGTGCATACATAATACTACCCTGGGTGGGCAGATAGTTCATCTAAGCAGCTTTATATGTTTTTATGCATTTCTAGGTTGGCAAGTACAGCTTTCTCTATCTTTTGTTTTCCCTTTTTCTTTTGTCCTTCTTCATTTTTGGGTCCTTCTCATACAGGGACAGGAAACCATTTTCAGTTCAACAGCCACATTCCCTTCCGGGCCACATACCAGTGGAGGGCAGAGGAATGAATATGAATTTTACCTTTGTACAGTAGGCTAGTTTCTACACACACACCCCTCTCTGTCCTCCATCCTGGGAGAGTCCCATCAGCTAGCTAGAGAGGCCTGGAGGGCTGCCTTGGCCTGAGGGTCACCATCTCTGTTGTAAGAAATATTGGATTAACAACATTTCAAACTCCACTGAACTTTTTCTTGTCTTAATTTAATGTATTTCAGTGAAGAATACCCAGTCTGCTATGGGAATCTCATGTATGACAGAAGAGTGGTTCGAGGCAACACATATGCTCTTCAGTCATTACCTTGGGTACGTCCTTTTTACACAAATCTTTATATTTTTCTTGAACATGAGAAAACAAGCAAATGGTGGTTGGAAATGCACACATATATGGCTATTACAGATCAGTAGCCCATAAAGAAGAAAAGTGATACAACCTGGAGAAGAAGAATTTACAAATAGGAATGTCAAGTCCAAAATTGGGCATGATGAAAACAACAAAAGATTATGCAGGAGCTGGAAAGAGAGGACTTTTGGGGCGAGATCTGTGGTGGAGGGGAAGAAGAAAGGGAAGGGTTAGAATGGTCAGGAAAGGTATGGGGTGAAGAAAGATTATGGAAAAAAAGAGCTGACCATGAAACTCCGAGACCGGAGGGGGGAAATGGTGTAAGAGGATTAGAAGAAATTTAAAAATTATTTGAAATGATGTGAATTGATAGAAATTTGAAATTGGAATCAGAGGATATTTAAGGCTATAGTAATGCCAGAAGTTAGATTAAGATAGGATATAAGAAGTAGTTAGAATTATGTTATGATAATTTTTATTAGGATTAAAATAGAGTTAAATGTTGATTAATGTTTATAATGATTAAAGGTGAGAAGGAAGATTTTACAATGTTATAAAGTTACTAAAGAAGATTAGAAATGAACGCAGAAGGGAGGATGCGAGGAGGTCCCAAAATAATGTTTATAAATAGGATAAGGATAGTTAAATGAGTGTTTGTTTGTAAGTTTTTTTTGTATTATTTTTGTATTTTTTGTAGTGTTTGTTGTATTTTGTATTTTTTGTCTTTTTTCTATTGTTAAAATTCAATAAATTCTTATTAAGAAAAAAAAGGAAATGCACACATATATCCAAGAGAACACTGTGGTTGGGGCTGGTTCACACGTTAATGTTCATCAAATGATAACTTCAGCATCAAGCAATGACTTGCATGTGTGAATGGGCCGACACAGGTTTAGCAGAGGAATGCTGCAGATTAAGAGGACATGGTTGACAAATATCCTGGGGTAAGGCATGTTTAAAGCATATGGAAAACAATTTTAGAACCTATAGTAGATTCTGGAAGTATCCAGGGAGTCCACAATTATCTCTCCAGGGGAGGAAGAACTTGGGACTGGAAAGTAAATCAGAGGGAATGGTTTTACCAGGATTCTCCAATCTCAGTGCTTTGGGGAAGAGAAGTTTATGTAAATTGCAGTGCTACCTAGAGCACTTACACTGCAACAGATTGAAGGTTATATTTAAGTCCCATTGACCTTAATTCTATGCCTACTTTCTTGAGTCCCCCATTTTTGCAATGCTAATTTCAGGCACGGATGCAACACAGTTTGGACTGAAATGTGGTGGGGGACTTCCCACACTAGGGAAATGCATTCTGCCACATTACTATGCAGTTAAGGTCATGCATTGTTTGGGACCCTTTTTTAATTCTTAGTAGGCGTACATCTGATCAGAATGTATGTTCCATTGACTTCAATGGGATTTAAGCAGGCTAAATTTTCTTTGGATTATTTCTTTGGATTATTCCTGGCCTAGGACTCCAAAGGAAAGAGTTTTGTTTACCAGCCAAAAGAGGAAAAAGAAACCTTAGTTTTTCTCATCTCTACCACCAGTGCTATTTTTCTAGGGAAAAGGGTGCTGGAACTCACCATGAATGCCTCCCTTGTTCTCTTAACATGGCAATGGCTCTCACCTGAGAGGTGCAGAAACTGAGTTCCATTGAGTTCTGGCTGAAATAAAGCCCTGTCTACTGCCCAGGTTGGCTGATATTTTAAGAGGAACTTTCCACCCTTTTTCCAGTGCCCTACTGAAACTGATCCTGTTGAGATTCAGAAGCAACGAGAAGCCCACCGGAAAATGCTTGCCAGAAAGCGATCAAAGGAAGAGAGCGAAATCCATGCCCCTCAGGTTGAGGTTCCCCACCTCCGGACCGATGTGCAGACAGGTAAAGCACCAGAAATCCTTGTGCAGGGCTTTTGCTGACACAACTCATAGGTTGACTCTGACCCACACTATTTCAGTAAAGATTATTGATTGATTGGATTTATTTATATCCTGCCCTTCCTCCAAAAGTAGCCAATGGGAGCCATGCTCAGAGCCACTCTTAGTGGCTCTGAGCCCTGGTGGAAAGAAATCCAGACCTCTCCACCCCAACAAGGGCAGACCAGCTAAAAACAGTTACTGGTAGGTAGCCGTGTTGGTCTGCCATAAGAACAAACTTAGTTGGTCTCTAAGGTGCTACTGGAAGGATTTTTTTTATTTTTTATTTTGTTTCAGCTAAAAACATTTATGGTACATGGGATATAAAATAAATGTGTGGTCTTATTTTTACATTAATGATAAATATGATCATATCCATACCTGTTGAGGATATTAAGAGCCTAATGACTTACCGGTATACCAATAATATAAGCACCCACACAATCATTGCTGAAATTACCATACACTTTGAATGTTAAATTTATACGTGTAACGCAACACAATCAGTATCACATAACAACTTTGTTATAATTGTACAGCGTTCACAGACAAACGTGACCGAGCATAATAAGTTGAGACTACCTTGTCCTAATAATGTCAAAGTGCAGAAGCCAATGTTCATATAAATACTGGGAATTGCTTGGTCCACAGCACAGGTTCGCAAGCCATTATTCTGTGCATGCATTGACCATGAAACATATATTTTGGTAAGAATTACATAAAACATATGCAAGATAGTTGGGCCCCAGGCCCCGTTCTGAATCTTGGTAATTTGTACCAGCTTCCCCAACCCTCACCCCTCTTGTCAGCCCTGCCAATTTTAATTAGCGGAAGCTAGGAGCCCCCTAACCATAGTCTTCATTGTGTCACTGTTTCAGAATTGTACCTGGAAGAGATTGCAGACCGCATTATCGAAGTTGATATGGAATGTCAAACAGATGCATTCCTGCAGAGACCAGACACCCCCTTGTTCGTTCCAGCAAAAACTGGGGCAGATGTAGCTACGCAAATAGAAGAAGGAGAGGTATTCAGAGCTTAATTAACCTGATAAAATTATCTGAGCAGTTAAACCCCTTCTCCTCTTAAATTAAAGCATTCAGAAATGCTCTGCATTCACCACATCGTAAAATTAAATACTGGAAGAACCAAATAGCATGTGGATCAGTCGGCATGCAAGTTCTATCCTTTCCTGTTGACAAAATGCTTCCTAAGTAAATATGATTTAATTGGCCCTTTGGATCCAGTAGAGTTATAAAAAGGTACTATCTCTAGGTAAAGGACCCCTGGACAGTTAAGTCCAGTCAAAGGTGACTATGGGGTACGGCGCTCATGTCGCTTCAGGCCGAGGGAGCTGGTGTTTGTCCACAGACAGCTTTCTGGGTCATGTGGCCAGTATGACTAAACCGCTTCTGGTGCAACAGAACACTGTGATGGAAGTCAGAGTGCATGGAAATGCCATTTACCTTCCCACCACAGTGGTACCTATTTATCTACTTGCACTGGTGTACTTTCAAACTGCTAGGTTGGCAGGAGCTGGGACACAGCAATGGAAGCTCACCCTGTCACGCAGATTCAAACTGCCGACCTTCTGGTCAGCAAGCCCAAGAGGCTCAGTGGTTTAGACCACAGTGCCACCCACTCCTGCTATCTCTGTTGTCCAACAGGCAGTACAGCAATTATCAGAGGCCGAGTGATTATTTTGTTATGCAATGGCAAACAGAGCAAGCGTAGTGCTAGGATTTGTCTTTGTCTTGAATCTATGGCACAAAATCACCTAATGTGGAGGCCTGAAAGAAAATCACCATTCTGCCTACCTCCTTGCCATAATTTGCTACAGGTGGATTTTCTGCATGCTTAAGTGCCCTTTCTCATTTGCTAGCTGAGCACAAAATTAAGTCTAAAAGGGGGAAATAGAGGCAAGTCTATTTTGTCCCTGGCTTCGGTAAATGAATTGGCTACTCCTGAACAACTAACCTGTTTTGGCAAGAGATCTTCTCGAGTGTGCTGTTCCTGAATTACAGGCAGGTTCAGATGAAAAGCAAGTAATTCTAATAGGATATCTGACCCTGCCAGATTTTGCCATGAAACGAGGCTAGAGAATAGGCAACAGCTGGCACAATGGGATGGATCCAGCCATGATCGTGCTTAGACTTGACCCATGGAAATAAACAGAACTTAAATTATGATTAACATAAGCCCCACTATTTTAATGGCTCTAAGCTAAGAATGAATGTCCAGATCCAGCCTACTATCTCCCCCTGCTAGATTTTGTTAGCAGCCTTGGATTTTTCTTCTGGACAGAGTTTGTTTCAAGTTCCAAGTAATGTAAAAATAGTTAAGACTTCAGCATTTGCTGTTATTAGTGTTACTGTTTGTCTGTCATTTGCAAAAGGTCAACATGCTCCTCCTTGCAAGTGCCTTATCTAGGGTTGCCATGTTTCAAAAAGTAAGAACTTTTTTAGGAAGACCCCAACATTTTTGAGGTTGGTTTTTTATTTTAGGAAAACCCAAAAGTTTTTGAACTTTTTTTACAAAAGCGTGATTTTTCGATTGACTTGAAATCCCATCCAGACGTCAATTCCGCCTTTATAATCCCATGGTAATGTCCGGGAAAATGTGGACATATGGCAACCCATGCCTTATCTCAGTGACCCTTGCAACAACCTTGTCACCAATGAAAGGCTCATTTGTAATTTCAGCAATTGTTTCAGAAGTCAGTTCTTTCTCTTCCCCTTCATAAAACATAACATTATATGTTGACTCAGCACTGGCTTTTTATCCTCAGCTCTTTGACTTCGATATTGAAGTCAGACCAATTGTTGAAGTTTTAGTTGGAAAAACCGTGGAGCAAGCTTTGCTGGAAGTCACGGAGGAAGAAGAGCTGGCCAATCTTCAGGCGCACCAGTTCGGATATCATGAACTGCGCAACGCAGAGCTGGCTGAAGTACAGCGCCTTGAACAACAAGAGACACGACGAAAGGAGGAAAAGGTATAGCTGATGTGAACCCAAGTTTGCTTGTTCATTTGAAAAACCTGCTCTTCATTCTTATACAGTGGTACCTTGGTTTACAACCATAATCCACTCCAGAGGTCCGTTTGTAAACCAAAACAGGTTGTAACCCAAGGCACGCTTTCGCCAATGGGGCCTCCCAAAAAAATTTCATAATACCCCCCCCCCCCAAAAAAAAGGTTGCAAACAGGCACACACACTTCCGGGTTTGACATGTTTGTAATCCAAAACATATGCAAACCAAGACATATGAAAACCAAGGTACCATTGTAACCACAGACACATCATAATAAATGTAATACAGTCATACCTTGGAAGTCAAACGGAATCCGTTCCGGAAGTCCATTCAACTTCCAAAACATTCAGAAACACAAGCATGGCTTCTGATTGGCTGCAGGAAGCTCCTGCAGCCAATCGGAAGCCGCAGAAGCTGCACCAGACGTTCAGCTTCTGAAAATCGTTCAAAAACCAGAGCACTCACTTCCAGGTTTCAATTGTTCGGGAGCCAAGGCGTTTGAGATCCAAGGTATGACTGTACAGAATAAGACCACCATTACAACCTTAGTACAGTTAATAGGAAACAAGTCAGGTAGGGCAAACCTTCCCATCTCCACCAGTAGCGGATGGAGTGATGAGGCAGTGGGGCTCACTTGACCTCCCAAAAGCTGAGTTGCTGCTGGTTACTGGGAAGTGGGGAGAGGCAAGGCAGCCTGGAGATTGGCGAAATACAAATACACCACCATCTTTATTTGGACCATTTATATACCACTTAATTACAATCATCTCTAAGTGGTGTACAAATAAAGCAAAGAGCTGTATTTGAGTAAATTTTACTCAGAGTATACTTATTGAAATGACGGGACCTAACTTTGCAACATTCAATCATTTCAGTGGGTGGAATTTAGTGTAGCACTAAGGGAATCGTTCCACCAGTTCAAGCATTTCTGCTTGCCGAATGGAGAGAACTCCCCTTGTCTCCCCCACACACTATTGTAGTGGATCTCCCAAGCCTTCAGAGCAGATATGGGAGAGGCACATGGGGAGGAGAGAGGGACAAAACCCCATTGTGCTAGCAGGAGTCCTCACACTGGCTTCCACCAATGGAACAAGGTAGTTGAATCGGTCCACTCTGAGTAAAACTTACGGTACTTGAAAACCACCCAAAATCTGTTAAAAGCTAACAATAAAATCAGAAACAGCCTTTTTTTCATAATTCTATTTATATTTTTTCAGTATTACAATTTCCGAAACCATATTCATATTGAAATCAACATTTCCCTCATTCACAACTTACTTTATAATAAAACAGTCATGTACGACTTCCCTTCCCTGGTTCCTTTGATTTTCCCACCATTCCTGCATATTCTTATATATCCATTTAGTTCTCTTTTCTCTTTATTATCCCTCTGTTTTCTATTATGATATTGAATTTACCTTAATCTTGCTAACATTTTCACATGTTTACAATTATTTTCCAAATACTCCACAAAGTTTTTCCATTCCTCTTTATTTACTTGATTTTCTGGTTCTCTTATTTTACTAATTAAACCTGCTGACTCTGCATATTCTAACATTTTTAATTGCCAATCCTCCTTATTAGGGACTTCACTCACCCTCCATTTCTGCGCTAACAAGATCTGAGCTGCAGTAGTGGCATACATAAATATCTTTTTCTGACACCTGGGTACTTCCGTCTGTACCATTCCCAAAAAGGAATGCCTCTGGTTTGGGGGGGAAGGTTTTTTAAACATTTTTTCCATCTCATTATATACTATTTCCCAATACTCTTTAACTATTTTGCATGCCCACCACATATGGAAGAATGTTCCTTCTGCTTCTTTACATTTCCAACATACATCAGATTCAGATTTATAAATCAGAAACGACTTTAAATGCATTCTGAAATTACCAACAACAACAACAACAACAACAAAATCTTAGGTCGTTATCATAAGTTCAATATGTTCTGCTCAACTGAGACAAACTAGCAACCATTTGTAGCCAAAGTACTGGTTCTCAAATTCCAAGTCTCAAATCAAGTTTGTTTACACTTTATCAGACCTCATTGAAGTCATCTAAATCTAACATCATGTCAGAAGGACAGCCTGCCACAAATAAAACGAGACAAGCTGATATTGATCCATCTAGTAGCTACTTAACAAATATGATGGATAGGCATACACATACAAGTGGATTTGGGACTGTGTAGCTACATGCCACACTCATAGTATCTGAAGACAGGTTGGGTTTCACCAGTGGAATATGGCCAGAGCTGTGTTTTGGCAGAACTAAAGGGGGCAAAAGAGAAAAGCACAATAGGGGAAATAGACAGTGCTGATGGTGCACCTCACCTGGTCACCTGGGAGCAATTGTCACTCACCACAGGTAACCAGGCAACCACTTAGTTAGAAAGCTGTCTTGTTTCATCAAAGGCCAGGCCATAAACTTTGCCATCAGCAGACAGGCATAGGTGTCATCACACAAAGGCATGGTATGGTGGACTAAAATACAAAATCGGTAACCAGAAATAGTTCCTTTGCTGGACTCCAGATCCCATCATCCCTGAGCATTGACCATGCTGGCTACAGCTGATGGGAGCTGGGGTCCAATAACATCTTCAGACCGCAGGTTCTCTACCTTTGCTTCATAGATTTGCTCAGTGGAAGAAAATAAGCTTTTGAAGGCCTGGGATGAAGTACATGCCGTATTGTTTTCTCCAGTTTCCATTTCTTGTATCATTTTTTCTTTTTATTAATATCTGGTCACAAAAATGATTTCTTCACACATTGCACAAATGAATAAAGAGCCAGCTTCATAGTGAGATAATCTCATTAAAAGCAATTAATTGGATTCTTACAGTTTCTTTTGTCGGGATTCAGCAAGCTTTTCAGCACTTAATTGAAGGAGTTTTTTAAGCCCTGGTTTTTTGTTTGTTTTAGAGCACTGGCATATTTTATGCAGAGATTGGGTGTCCATCTGTCATGTATTATTTAGTTGAGATTCCTGCATTTCATGGGGTTGGATTAGATGACCTTTAGGTTCCCTTCCAGCTCTACAATTCTATGGTTCTATAGAAAAATGTCTACATTGCTTGAAGTTAAATGCACCCTTTCCTTATTATTTAAAGGAACGCCGTAAAGCGCAGCAGGTCAAAACAAATACAAAGTCGGCAGAAGTCAAGCAGAGAATTTCATCTCGAGCCTTTTCTCTGCAATACTTGTCGAACCTCATTCCTTCAGTCTTTAATGATCTTCATAATAAGGGTTTCTTCTTCGATATCATAGAAAGAGGTATGTATCATTCTTTACTGCACACAAGCTTTTAAAATGGGAATTTCTGCATCACAAAGTTCAGGGCTGATTAACCCCCAGCTCAGGTTTAATCAGGCCTCCTCAAACAATTTTTTCTGGTCCTCCAATTCTGGTGGCACCGGCGAAAAAGAAAAAGACACATATTTAAACCTCTCCACCCAGTCCACCACCTTAACAGGGATGCATCTCACCCCTCCCTAGTCATCAGATCAACAACCCTTTTGATAACACCCCACGCCATGATCCGTGGATCCACATGGACTGTGTGCTTATGTGTGTCCTGTGTGTATACAACCGTGTGAAGGTAGCCTGGCATATAGTTGGCGAAGGGTGAAAGTGCCCCTCAGATCAAAAAACAGGTTAGCCCCCTGGTGGAAAGAATCAGCTAAAATGAACTGAACAAGGGGACACACACAGAGAGAGAGACGTCTGCAGACAGCTGAGATATTTTGGAGTATTAAAAAGAAGAGATGTGTATTTCAGACCACTCAGCTTAGAACAGAACCGGTCATCTTTGCTTGTTCCAGAAGGAAGTCTTCTGTGAAGCAGTGCATAATTGAACTGCTACAAAACGTAGTGATGCCCACCAATTTAGATGACTTTCAAACAGGGCACAAGTCAGGGTGGCTATGTATTGCCTCCCATCTTGGAGGCAGTACGCTTCTTGAATATCAGTTGCTAGGCAGCACAAGAGGGGAGATGTTCCTGCGCTCCTGTCCTGCCTTTCAGCTTCCCAGAGGCATCCGGGTGGCTATTGTGTGGGCAGAAGGATGGCCTTGTGGGTCTTTGGACTGATCCAGGTGGACTCTTTTGCTCTCTTACATCATATAGATATTGAGAAAGATTTCCTTCCATATGTGATGGGCAGCGCAGTAAAAAGAATGGCGTCGAACCAGCTAGGAAGAATAATGACTGACAGTAAGTTAATAGAAATAAGGTAATACAGACTAGCTAACATTCTGCCATACTGATTACAGAACAGCAAAATCATGTTACTGTGATCAGGGACTCATCTACATTAGTAAAGAAACAGTGATTTGAATGCTCTATAAACATGCAACACCAGATGGTGCCAGAGAGCAGGAAATTAAAAAACTCAATTTTCGCTAGAGATTATTTTCTTTTGTTAACAAGATCTAATTTCTGACTTATTTTTCCTCCTGTTTAGATCCACCCCAGGTGTGTTCTCATGGACCGTACTTATTAACAAACAAACAAACAAACAATTGAGCATTACAAGTATATTTCACCATGGCTGTTATAAACACATTTATTGTTAGAACTCAGCTTGCAAATTATCCATGAAGAATTAATGTAGCTAAACTTAAGTCCAAATGTCAGCCCAATTTTGTTGTTGGTACATAATAAGACTGATTCGAAAAGTATTGAGAAAACCTAGAATGACAAGCCCCAAAACAGGAATGTTTATTGAACTATTGTGAATAAGTAGTTCTGGGCTGCACCCCATTGAATTCCACTCAAAGTAGGCCCAGTGACATTAATGGACCTTAGTTAGCTGTCGTCTGTTAGCTACAGTGGGTCAACTTGTGGCTAATGTTCATGGCTGCCATATGTGTGGGGGGAAACTCAACAATTTTGGAGTCTTCCTAAAAAAAAAAGCTCTGCAACTTTTGGGGTGTTCTGGTCTTTTTACTTTTTTAAATATGGGAACTTCTGTTTCTAACTGTGTGTTTCATAGAATCATGTTGAGTTAGTGAGGATCTTATAGAGTATATTATCCAACTACTGCTCAGTTCAAGAAACCCAGAGTGGGACTTTTGACTGTCTTAGGGAAGCAGACCAAGGCAACCCAAGTTTCAAACATGATTTGCTGTGCTGGGAAATCATGTATGTGTCACTGGTTTTTTTAGGACATGCAAATCTAAAGACAATACAGTGCATTTTTCTGGGGGGACGCAGGGGGACGCATACCCCCTGTGAATCTAAGTTTTGCCTCATTGAGGGGCAGTATTTAAATATGAGTAGGAAAACGAGAGTACTGTACCCCTAAATATATTTTTTAAAGAAAAAAAGCACTGGGCATATATATCTCTTGACTATCATTGATCTTGTTAAGGAACCCCAAAAACAAGACAACAGCCAGAGATGAAAAGCACTTTCCTGCACATATAAACCTCTGTTTCTTTAATTTTCTATTTTTCTTGCATTTAGTTTCTGACCTATGTATGTTGTATGAACTATGTATTCTTTTCCTATTGATATCCAATATCCCCTGAGCCCTTGTGGACAATTATTTATGCATCAAAATAAATCAGTACAATTGCCGTGCTGACTATAGCTTCAAATGAATTATCTAAATGGCTCATTCGATAAACTTCCATTCAAAGCAATTTAAATTTTCAGGCTTAATTAATGACGTGGTTGGAAAGAGGTTGAAGGACTTCGCTGAAAATAAGCCAATTGGTCGCCTACCACGACGTCAAAAATCGGGGGGAAATGCTCGTTTCCCTACTACTGGATATTAAAGTGACTAAACTCCAAAGAAGCAGGTAATGGGAAAGAAAGTATTGGTCCTGTCAAAATGATATACAGCCTTATGATAATCAGGATGATGGTGATAATCTCAATGACCGCTGGTGGCCCTGCAGGGACCAGGGCCGCACTGCCCATGAGGCGAGGTGAGGCAATTGCCTCAGGTGGCAGATCCTCCACTCCTGGCTGCCTGCTTTGCCAAAATCTGCAGGGGGCAGCAGAGGAGGAAGAAAGGTGGGCACTGCGGCGGCGGCGGGGAGGGCCAGCATTTTCTGTTTGGCCTGGAGTGGCGGAAGTGGAGCCTCCATGGCTGGCCCTGGCGGCGACAGTTTTTATTGGGATCGCAGCTGGGGAAGGAAAGCTAAACCTCCCCTACACACCCACTGTAGTGCCCATGAAAATGACTCCACCCTCCAGACACACATGCCAGGTATTTACAAATCCAGATGTGTTTGCTAGCTATGCAATTAAAGTAATGTTTACTTAGGCCCTGGGATAATGAAGGCACGGAGGGATTTGACCACTCACATAGCCACTCACAATTATTTAAACGATAGAAGATGGATTCAGGCATTATTAGAACTGAGGTTCAAGAAGTCGTGTGAATGCTGCAGGCAACAGCCCTGTGCTCACATACCCGTTCATGGCTTTGCTAGATCCAGTTTCAACCTTCACTTGTTCAGCAGAAAAATATTCTACCCATGCTCAGTTAAAGGTGCTTAGATGCCTCCTTGGGACTGCAAAACCTCATTACGCAGGGCTCCTCAGCTTAGGGAAGCTTCTGAGGGCATTCAGCTACATATTCTTAGAAGCTCCCTTCAATCCTTTTCACTGAAGATGCAAAGGTTGAAAACAGCGCCCATGTGGATGTTTGCAGGTGGGGGAGTGAAGTGTGTGTGCATGGCCCCAAATGAGTTATTGCAATAATTATTTATTATTATTATTATTATTATTATTATTATTATTATTAATTTCTTATACCCCACCCACCTGGCTGGGTTTCCCCAGCCATTCTGCGCAGCTCTTAATAACACCAGTTCTAATAACACCAGAATAAGGCTTGTGTTAAGAACATTTTTATTCCCATTCAAATGGATGAGATTTTAAAATGTTTTAACACTGGCTGGATCAAACCTTATCAAACACATAACTTTAAAATAGTGTAGATTTTAATCCCTGCACTGATGCTCAATAAGTTTTACCACTAGATGTCAGTAATGCCATTAGAAACCCAAAATTACACACCTCTTGATGAATGCATTTGCTTTTTACCCATAAAACTTCTGGCTTGCTGAAGGTGTATGCATTCCTTAATAGAGCAATCTGATGCAAGCCTACTCAGACTTGTTGAATCCAGTGGGACACTGGGATACACTAGGATAATAATCAGAAGTTTAAAGACAATTTGCGGTTGCTGTTGCATCTTTCACAATCACTCTGGCCAACTTTTATCAGTGAAAAACAAGGCCAGAGTTTGTGTTGAGGTGTAACTCAGATTGCTGTTATCAACGCCCAATGTCCCGTCCCCCCCCCCCAAAAAAAATCCTATATCTGAGCTAGGTTTCCTTGGGAATTCAAACATAGCCAGGTCAGGAGCATATCTACGTGTGCAATTCCAATTATCCCTTTGTAATAATCTCAAGAGTAGTATGCCTGTCTCTATTAGGGATGGAGAACCTGTAGACCTCCAGCTGGTGCTGGATTGAAACTTCCAAATTGACCATGTTCACTGCAGCTAATGAAAACTAGACTCCAACATCTGGAGAGCCATGCGTGAGCCACTCCTCTTTGAGCATGTACCAGTGATAGTGGTGAATCACACCATTTACATGTTGAAAGACTCTTGGGAGCAAGAGAGATCTGCATTGGCTCCCAGTACGTTTCCGAGCACAATTCAAAGTGTTGGTGCTGACCTTCAAAACCCTAAACAGCCTCTGTCCTGTATACCTGAAGGAGCATCTCCACCCCCATTGTTCAGCCCAGACACTGAGGTCCAGCTCCGAGGGCCTTTTGGCGGTTCCCTCACTGTGAAAAGTGAGGTTACAGGGAACCAGGCAAAGGGCCTTCCCGGTAGTGGCGCCTGCCCTGTGGAACGCCCTCCCATCAGATGTCAAGGCAATAAGCAAGGCAATCTTACTTTTAAAAGACATCTGAAAGCAGCCCTGTTTAGGGAAGTTTTTAATGTTTAATGCTGTATTGTATTTTAATATTCGGTTGGGAGCTGCCCAAAGTGGCTGGGGAAACCCAGCTAGATGGTTGGGGTTATAAATTTATTATTATTATTATTATTATTATTATTATTATTATTATTAAGTCAGGGAAAGGCCTTTCTTTCAGATCCTACTTGGCTAAATGGACCATTGGTTTGACACAGTATAAGCAGGCCCAACATTAGTGGTCAGCCTGGTCAGGCAACTTGGCTGAGGGCTTTGGGGATCAGAAAGACTGTCACTGACCAGCCTGATCCTCCTGTTGTCACCAGACACAAATGCACACTGGCCTCCCAGATATGTTCTGGTGATGGGCAGCTGTGCCACTTTTGAATGGGAACCAAACTTGACTCCTGTCTGCAGTGACCACTTACCATGTTAATGGTAAAGGTAAAGGGACCTAATGGTAAAGGTAAAGGGACCCCTGACCGTTAGGTCCAGTCGCGGACGACTCTGGGGTTGGGGTGCTCATCTCGCTTTATTGGCTGAGGGAGCAGGCCTACAGCTTCCGGGTCATGTGGCCAGCATGACTAAGCCGCTTCTGGCGAACCAGAGCAGCGCACGGGAACCCCGTTTACCTTCCCACCAGAGCAGTACCTATTTATCCACTTGCACTTTGATGTGCTTTCAAACTTCTAGGTTGGCAGGAGCAGGGGCCAAGCAACAGGAGCTCACTCCATTGCGGTGATTCAAACTGCCGACCTTCTGATCGGCAAGCCCTAGGCTCTGTGATTTAGACCACAGTGCCAATCAGGCAGTTTTAGGGTGGCGTGACTGGTGAGGCGGCACTGGGCGCCACACTGCAGGGAGCACCAAAACAATGCTTTAGAAAAGAGTACAAGAGGCATGGAGGGGCTGAATTTTGGCATTGCACAGGGCGCCACTGAAATCTGAGAGCCCAAGGTCCGCCACTACCGAAATGCAATGGCTGATCCGCTGCCCATCACTAAAGAATGTCTGAAGACATGGCAGAGAGAGGAGAGTGACTGAGGGAACAGCAGCAGACAAAATATGTGGAACTACAGTGGCAAGCAGCAGCACTGGACAGGGGAACCTGGTGGGCATTAGATGAGAGCCCATACAGTGGTACCTCGTACTTCATTCATTCTGGAGGTCCATTCTTAACCTGAAGCACCACTTTAGCTAATGGGACCTCCCATTGCTGCTGCACCGCCAGAGCACAATTTCTGTTCTCATCCTGAAGCAAAGCTCTTAACCTGAAGTGTTATTTCTGGGTTAGTGCAGTCTGTAACCTGAAGCGTTCTCTAACCCGAGGTACCACTGTATAGGTGACTCCTACTGAAGTCCAAGTCAGACTGAACATTCCTTTCACACAGCTCTTCCTAATAGTCTTCTTGCTTATGATGTGTTTGATCAGAATTTGCCAGAACCAATATCTGCTGATGAGTAAGCCTTCTCAATGAACGCACATTTGCAGGCGGATGCTGAGTCACATTAATGGATTATGTTAGGTGTGGTTATGTACCAGCTCTTAGAACTGGAAATCTTGGCCACTTGTAATAGGGAAGAGCTGAGACCTTTCTTCTTTTCTAGAATCTCTAGATATTTCTGATATACAGGAGCCAGAGCAAGCTAGTTTTATTTATAATTTGTTCATTTAAACAATTTATATTAACTACAATAGTCCCTAAGCAGTTTACAAAGCTACAGTATAATGCTACAATGAATACATGCCTTTTAAAACAGATCTGGGCCCAGGGACGGTGAACGTGTGGTCTGTAGATGGCAGCTGGACTATAACTTCCATCATTCTTGAACAAACAGGCTGGGGCTGATGGGAGTTGGAGTCCAACCAGTAATGTTCCCACTGAAAGCAGACATGCACTTACCATTTTGGTATTTCATCACTGACTGAAATCATTTCTGTTTTGCCATGCATTTCCAGAGAATTTGATTTAGTGTCAGTCATTTGTTCTCTGTTTCCTTATTTCGTATTTTTATTCTTTTAACACCACCGTTTTTAAAAATGTGTTGGCAGTTTGGAAATACTCTTATAAACTGGCTAAAAAAATAAATCTGGAGGAACACTATCCCATATGGCTGCAAGGACATATGTAACCTGATGTGCTTGGAGGACTGCCCTCTGTATTCCAGAGGTGGGCGCTGTGGCTTTGTTTTGCCACAGTTACACTTCATCTGTGGGCAGAGGTGTAAACCAGGGGGAGTTGCGAGGGGGGTTCTCGTTTCCAGGAGTTTTTTTTTCTGGTTGAGTCAGACACTGTGAGCTGAATGCATCAGACCAGGTGGAACGGCAGGATGTATTTACTCTGCCACCTCAGGTATACCTCAAAAGCATGTGTATTGCTATGCCAACAGTTCAAGTGGAACCTTGCTACTTAAAAGAGCACCGCTGCATTCCACTGTAGAAAAGCAGTGTAATCTTTAACCACATCTGAAAATAGCCCTACCTTTTCAAAACTGAACAGTCTCTTGTGCCTGCTCTGTAGAACAATCTGAAGTTGTTAATTAAGCCCATGTTATAAAGCCAAGTTTGAAAGTGAAGTACCGAGAGAATTAATTATTACATGTTCTGAAGGGTCTAAGTGATGGTCCTTCAAGCATCACTGTCTGGGCAGCAAGTCTACATGTGTAGATTTCTTTGGCTCTCTAATTCTTTGGAGTAAATGAAGCAGTGACTTGTATGGAGCAGCCAGCCCCACTTTGCCAGGTGACCCTGTAACACAGTGGTGGAGCTTAGGCTTTGCCATGTCAAAAGACCCCAGGTTCAATCCCTGTCTGAAACCCTGGAAAGTTGCTGCCACTCTGTGTAGACAATACTAGGCTAGATGGGGACCTTCTGGATGCAAAGCAGATGCTCTGAACAATCAGCAAGTAGATACAATGATACTGTCTAATAACAAAGGTTTGGATTTGTATCAAGCAATTGTTTCTCTGTAATATATATATATTACATGTATATGTATATGTAATGTATATGTATATGTATGTATGTATATTCACGGCAGAGTTAAGAAATTAGTGCATCTGATTTCAATGGGAAAGTTAAGCAGGTATTTAACTTTCTCCTGCTGAAATCATTGTTGAACTTTTAAATGTTTGGCTGGATAGCGCCGTAAGTCTTGATGCAATGTACTTTTAAGATACAGTAATGGTGTGAATTGGAGGTGATAAAACAAAAGAATGAATGAAATCAAGCACTTCTTAAAAAGTGATGTAGAGCCAAGTTCTCTGAACCCTTTCCAGGCTGTCAATGTCCTTGCTTACACATTCAAAATGGGCTCTCTCCAGCATGAAGGTTATAAAGCATTTTTAAATACTTAGATGATAAAAGAGACACTGCACAGTTTTAACATAAACTTTTCTGTGTTTTAACAGGGATCTTTAATATATTCAAGAAGATTGCACATCGTTATCTGGGAACATCAACCAAATAGTGAATTTGTCCTGCTGAAAATTATCCCCAGGGCAAATAATAAAATGAAAATTACTGGGGGGGGGGTTCCTAATGTTGGCAAACTTGATCATTTTATTACAACAAAATTGTTTGTTCTAATCTTAACTGTATGTTTTGCCCTTATTTCTCTTATTAGATATTGTTATAAACCACAGGATAGTAAGCTTTTAAAATGAGAAGAAAATTACATGAATGTTGTATGTGTATATTTTTCAGTACTTAGGGGGTGAGATCCAAGGTAGATCCAAGCAGGGATCTACTCGCACAATGGGACTTCTGCTTCTCCTTCCTCTTGCAGTCCTCCTTAAGCTCACCAAATCTGTGCTGGACTGTTGGCACAGGTTTGGGGGAGATGTGGGGGGGGGGCGAGAAACCAGAAGTCCCACTGTCTAAGCAAATTTTCATTGCCCTAGCAGGCAGACACCACCAGATGTTGCCCAGAGCTTTGAATATGCTGTTTTTATTCATTTTAATATTGTTGCATTTTTAATTGTTTAAATGTTGTTTAATGCTCTAGAAGTGCCGTGGAGAAAACGTTTCTGAAGGGTGTAATATAAATCTTATAACTGATAAGTAGAAGCAGATTGTACGCATTCTTTATATATGTGTTTAATTCAGGAGTGGCACATGCTGTTTTGCTGCTTGAGCCGAAACAGAAAGCGCCGCCTGGCCCTGCCGCTGCAGCCACCACCGCCATACCTTCTGCCGCTGGAGCCGCTTCTCCACCTGCCCCACCGCCTCTGCCGCTGGTGAAGCGGTGCCATCATTGGCGTCAATTTTGGGTTGGATCTCACCTGATTGGGCCAAAACGAGTGCTGTTACTGTGCTGGCGGCAGGGCAGGTGGGGGCCCTGCAGGACTGTTGCCTTGGCGGCTGCTTCTGCCTAAGATGGCTTCCTCAGTCTGTCTAATGACTGAGCCGGCTCTGGTTTCATTCTGTAAAGAGAATTAAAATGCATTTTAAAAATAAATGAATGTTCTGCAGTTAGAAACCGCTTCCTTGTTTTGTAATATACTGCAACCCCGCCTCACCCATTACATTTTGTTAAACTATGAGTTATGAAGTTTAGGCCTGCAGAACAAGCAAGGGCTTTCCCTCTGTCTCATTTCTGTCTTCAGAAAGCAAGAATCATAGAATCATATAATGGTAGAATTGGAAGGGACCCCAAGGGTTGTCTAGCCTAGCTCCCTGCAATGCAGGAATCACAGCTAAAGAATCCCAGACAGATGGCCATCCAACCTCTGCTTTAAAACCTCCAAGGAAGGAGAGCCCACCACCTTCTGAGGTAATCCGTTCCACTCAGTGGTTTTTTGGAACAAAAATAGGTGCCGGGACGCACCCTGCCTCCCCCCCCCACCAACACCCCTGTTGCCAGGAGGCTTTGCCTACAGCTGCAGGAAGCAGCAGCAACAGAGGAGGAGGTGGCAAAGGTGTGGGGGGGGCAAGCAAATGCGTGGGTCGGCATGCAGCAGCAGCAAGATGGTGGCGGGGGCGGGGAGATGTGGCGGTACAGACCAAAAAAAGCACTGGTTCCACTGTCTTGCCATTAGAAAATTCTTCCTAATGTTTATTTGCAATCTGCTTTCCTGTAATTTTGAATCTGTTGATCTGGTTCTTCCCTTCTGGAGCAGCAGAGAGAGGGGCTTTTTTTGCATTTAGAGTGTAATTCATTGTCCAGGGGGCATAGAATCAAACTACATGTGAAGCATCAACATCCTTTGTAGTAGTGCAGAACATATTTTTTTAAAATGTGGATCAGGACCACAGCACTCAGGCAGGGAGGAAACTTAACCATTTCCTCCCTGCCAGATACCAGTGACACAGACACTCATTCCCTCCTATTAGCAGTGGCAAACAAGCTGCCATTGTCATCACTGGGAACAATATTTCCTCCTTTTGTCCCTCTTTCCCATCATCAGTTCACAATTCCAGGGCAGTTTATAGCATAAAACATACAGAACACTTTACAGCCGAAGTGGCATTACAATATAAAAGTTTAATCATCAAATCAAAATTTAAAACACTCTCAATAATTCAGCCATCGTGGCTAATTCCCATCAATAGACAATGCATCCAGAGACCTCTGGAGTCGTGGCTTCTTAAATGGTTCTCTTTTCAGACCTATGAACCGCAGCACACCTTAGAGAACAACAAATTACAAACCGGCTTCATAGTGGTTTCAATGTGTGGTCATTTTGCAATGGAGGTATTCTATTTGTTTTAACTTTTGTTACGTTATTGTTTATTAAATTTGTATACCGCCCTATACCTGCAGGTCTCTGGGTGGTTCACAGGATAAAATTGCAATAGAAAAACACAAAATACATAAGCAAAATAAAAACAACCCCCCCCCCCCAAAAAAACCACAACCCCCTTTAGGTCAGCAATGGGGGATCTGAGGCCCTCCTGATGCTGCTCTCTTCATCCTGACCAGACTATAGTGGCTGGGATGGATGGGAATTTGACTCCAACAACATCCAAGATGTGTTGAGCACAAGGAATGTGTGATATGACAGTATCATGCCCAGCATTTCCACACTCCCTGCAAGCAGTAATCAATGATGAGGATATGCTGCTATGTACAATGACATAATGTCACATGTTTCTTTTATGAGATATTGCTAGAAACACATGAGGGGAGAGGCTGGTTGGTGGCCGTGGCACTCATGTGTGTGTGTGTCCCAATGACATCTATTTAGGCCGAAATTTTATTCCTTTCCCCCTAGCTTTATAATGTTCCTCAACGAGGCTTTAAACTAGCACAGACTGCACAGAAATCATGAAGATAGGCCAAAAATTACCATTTTACGGACACACAACCAACTGCTCACCAGACCCTGAGAGGTAAAACTAATGCAAATGGTTCAATATTGTGTGTTTTTCTTCAGAAACTGTAGTCCATTTTTGTTTCACAGAAGGTCACTTGTTTGATATTGGGACATTTCCACTGAGTTTATGTTTGCAAATCCCGTGTATTTCTATAATCATATCTATACTTTCCAGATTACTTAGGTAAAAACAAACACAGCGTGACGATAGTTCTATGGTATAAACTTTCTTTGACGATAAAAACCCCCACAATGTTTTCCCAGTCTGGCTTATTACATAGCATATGTTCTATGATCAGCTAATGGTTCTAGCTGGCAAGGAATCCAATATTAAACAAGCTTCCCTGCCCCCGCCCCCACTTCCATTCTCCTGAATACAGTTTAGATGATAGCAATGGGGTGGGTGTATGGGGTATGAGGGGAGAAGTACCTGGTGTCTGGTGGTGTTGTGCTCCTTCTGGCGTAGTTTGTCCACCTTTGGTCCCCTACCCTGCACTCAGCCACACCCTGAGAAACGGCTTTGAGTAAACCAGGTGAGGGTAACTGATGGGTCTCAAACCCTTGGTGGGTTAAGGACTTCTCCTACATGTGAAGACAGCGGATTGAGCAGATGAGACTAATAGTAGGCCCCAGGGCCGTCTCATCCATAGGGGCTGGTGGCGCGGTGCACCAGGGCGCCGGGCCCCCCAGGGGCGCCCCCGCGAGCCCACCAGCATACCGGGCTCCCCCTCCCCAACCCGTCCCCGCCCCCACGGGCGGGCGCTCGTGCGCTGTTGGGCGGGCCGGCTGCAAGCCGGCCGCCCTCGCCTCCCAGAGCCCCAGCTGGAGCTCTGGAGCAGCACCGGGCTTTGCGCGCCCTTCCAGCACTCCAGCTGGGGCTCCGGGAGGCGAGGGCGGCCGGCTTGCAGCCCGCCCGCCGGTGCACAAGCGCCCGCCTGCCCACCCCTCACCCTCTGCCCGCCCGCGAGCGCCCGCTCCAACGCCACGCCCCTCATCCCCCGCTCGCTCGCCCACCCCCTTTCCTGAGGGGGGGCCAGCACGGGAGGGAGGCGGGCAGAGAGGCGGCAGGCCGGGGGCACCGATCCCTCTAAGACGGCCCTGGTGGGCCCCGCGGTCAAGAAGGCAGTTTCTGCATGTGCTGTAAAGTGAAGGGCTGACGAATTCTTAGGAATAATTCAGATGGAAATTCCCAGGTGTCAAAAAAGGTTCTTTATGTATGCCATGACTGCTGCCCGTGTTTTGTTAGCCCCAAAATGGAAAACGATCGAGGTCCCAACTAAAGAAGAATGGCAACTTAATCTGATGGAATATGCGCAGCTTGTGGACCTAACATATAGAATAAGAGAACAAGAAGAACATATGTTTAAAGAAGATTGGAAAATGTTTATTGAATATCTGGGGGGGGAATTGTGTGCACTTGGAAACATTGGCAGCATTAAGATAAATTCAACAGTGTAAATAAGTTTTGATGGGTGCAGCAATGGAATACTGAATGTTTTAGTTTATGTAAAATATGCAGGGATTTATGTTAGGCGAAATGAACCACGGAAAGAGAAGAAGGGAAGTCATTGATATTTTAAGGCTGTTTAAATGAATATTCTAAATTGTGAATCAGAAAATTTAATAAAAATGATATTAAAAAACAGAAGAATAAAATGAGGGGCAGATGAGACTTGTCAACCTGGGAAGGTAGCCCATCTAGGAGAAGGAAAACTCTGGTCCTAAACCTTCACTGCTTTGTGGGATATCTTCAGGAGAGAAAAAAGGCCAAGGAGAAACCCCACACAAATCCAGAGCGGAGTCCCTAAGGCAGTTGAATAGTGCCTTGCAAGCCTCCTTCCAGCAACTCCTGCAGCTAAGCTGGTGTATTGCTCTGCCAAATGTATTGCTGTTCTTTCCTTTGGACCACGTCAGCGAGGACGAGAGGGTGGTCTTGTCATCTGGGTACCCAGGACCTCCCAACACTCTGCCCAGGCTTGCGCCCCAGGGAGGTCACTTCAGTGCTGCTAACACAGCAGTTTGACTTCACCGCAGAGGTGCACTCCATTGTCTCTTGAAACAAAAAGATGCTAACAACAAGGTAGCAAGGAGGAGGGAGAGGGGTTCTCGTGGGACCCCTTCCATTTGCCAGGTAGCACAAAAAATATTACACATTACCGGTACTTCATATTTGCTTTCTTATCTTTGTACCTCATAATGGCTTGCAACAATTTTACTCCAACACAAATTGCTTTTTTAAAAAAACAGTAAATCCAAAATCCAGAGCAAACCATCACATCAGGAAAGCGCTTTTCTTCCGAGACAAACTACTGGCCCATCTAGCTCTGTGCAGTCTGCACTGGCTAGCTGCAGCTCTTCAGAGTTTCAGGCAGTGGAGGGCTGGTGTTCCCCAGTCCTATCTGGAGATTCAACTTGGGGGCTTCTGCACACAGAGCAGGTGCTTTACCACTGAACTATGGTCCTTCCTGTAAAGTAAGATTCCAATTCTCCCGTTTCCAGTCCTACCTGGAGATGCCAGAGCTAGAAACTGGGCGGTTGTGTATTCAAAGCACACGCTCTGCCACTGACCTATTTCTGTATGTTCGACCTTTGTCCTCTAGTGCTTATGCCTGAGAATTGCTAACTTGCCTACTATATTTTTGCAAGGGAGGAGGATGAGAAACAGAATAATTTGACTCTGCCTCCAGTGACCCCCTGGCTCCGTCTCCCATGACCACTGCTCCACCCACCAGCTCCAGGGATTACTAGCCATCACTGCATGGGGGAGATGGTGATGGTTGTATGAATGTTCAGGAAGAAGCTGCAAGGTAGAAAGTGGAGCAGAGAGAAGACTTTCATGGGAGACTGGGAATGTAGGCTTACCATATGACAGGAAATTCCTGACATGTCCTGGTTGTCGTGCGTAAAAATGGCATTGGGGGGAATTTTGCCGAATTGGCAAAATGTCAGGGAAAACCCGGATGTATGGCAACACGATAGAAAAAGCAGCAGAAACAGCTCCAAAAGCTTAAAATCACTATTTTGGGGGGAGCTCAACAATCTGGGTTTGTTCCCAAAGAAATATCAACAATTTTGATGGGTTTCTTAAGGAAAGCTCAACATTTTTGGGGTCTTCCTTTAAAAAGCTTGACAACTTTTTGAAATATGGCAACCCTAGGGAATGACTCCCTTATTTATTATATCTTTGGTGGAAAATATTTAGGTGGGGATTTAGGAGACCCCCAAGTAGCCCAATAAGGCCTGAGCATGGTCAGTGGATGTGGAATGGCTGGCTGGCTGGCTGGCCGGTTAATTTTTGCTGGGAGGGAGGAAAATGTGATGAAAAACAAATTGGATAGAGTAGCCAGAATCATAAAAAGGGAACAGTCTAGCACTGTCATCCAAAACTCTCCCCCTCCCTCAAATGCTGATTTGCAAAAACATTAGAGACAGGAGATTGTTTGCAGTGTCTCACCTTGTTTGCCCCTCTCAACAGTGAAGGAAGGACTTCTACCAGAAACTTGGCCTACAGTTAGAGTACCAAAGCATTAATCTTTTGAGCAGGATAAACATTTCAAGTAAGCAGTGGGGAGAGGGGAGAACGCTGTACACACAAGAGGGTGTGTTTCATAAGCATGAGAACAGTGAATCCTTGTGAAAATACAACTGGCAGAATACTGCCAATATTGTTTGCCTGAAATAATCAAGAGCAGTGGCAGTTGTATAAGCCAAATTCATTTTTGTGGACTGAACAACTGATGCGCACAACTTAGGTCCATAAATGATTTTTTTTAAAAAAAAAATTGTTGTTTTGAGCACTGCCCTGTGTTATTATGTCTATTAACAGGCCTGGTGTGTAAATACACTAGAATTCAATCTCTTCTTTCTAATTCTTCAAACAAATAAAATCCTTGAGCTGTGGAACCACATAAAGCAGAGTTCAATTGTGTGCAAGCAGAATTTTGCCACACAAGTGAAACAGCAGCTTTTGATCCCCATAAGGGGCAGCTGCATATTCCAGCATTGCAGGGGGTTGGACTAAAATGATCCTCAGGGTCCCCTCCATCTCTATGATTCACGGTTGTCTCAATAACACCCAGTGTAATGTTATGAACACAACTGCCACCAGCCTTTTTCCTTTTTTCAATAGAAGAATTTATCCCTTCCGCATGGAAATCCAGCACACAATCCCATTTAATTATCCTTAAAAGTCACTAAGAGTCAATGGGAAAAACAGATGAGTTGGCCAGAAATATAGGAATAAACAGATGCTGCTTCACATCCAAAGGGGAGCCTTCCTCCCCTGCTCTCCCCTAATGTAGCTCCTGCTCTGCATCACCAAGACTGGGTATAAAAAACAAAACAGGAGTTACCACTTCACAGGGTGGGGATTGGTACGATAAAAACAAAATCCAAACTCATATAAGTCCCACACCTATCTGGCGTCAATTTCTTCCTAATCCCATTAATTTCAGCTGGTGGAATCTTACGGTGCAAAGGGTTAAAGGACAATGCTGTTGCTGCATGCCACCAGAATCTTAAAGCAATGAAAAATTCCAGGCGCTCACCCAGGGCTTGGTTTGCTTGGCTCTTTCAACAGTTTGAATCCTTGTTTAGATTTTAATACTTGCTGGATTCAGGAATTGGAAGGTGGCTCAGGTATACATCCTACCTGCCCGCACTCCCCACCCCCCACCCCGAAAAAAGAAACCTCGTAACAATGCTCTTTTGCTCTTGTGAGATGTTATCTAGAGGCATGATTACCAGTTTTTGCACTTGCTGCTTAGCTGTGGCATGTAAACCTAAGAGATATTCAAATGTTCAGGAAACTAGCTGCACCACCTCATTATGCACTGTGAAGATTACATATTTGAAGGTAGTCTGTTGTCAAAATCACCCTGCATGTGCAGGGTTGGGGAGGCAGATTATAGTTATGATTCACATAAACACCATATATTCAAAGCACCCTTATACCACTTTGACAGTCATGGCTTCCCCCAAAGGATCCTTGGAACTGTAATTTGTTAAAGGTGCTGGGAACTGTAGCTTTTTGAGGGGTCTCCTATCAACTCTTGGCACCCTTAACAAATTAGAATTTCCCAGGATTCAATGGGGAAAGCATTACCATTCAGAGTGGTATGGTGAGTATGACCATGGTTATTTTGTGCAGTCTGCACCAGAAAAGTGACCAGAACACCACCTCTAGCAGTAATTCCAGATCTGTGCAAACTGTACATTATCGTGTTGGCCTTCTCAATGCATCAGCATTAGGAGAAAATGCAACTCTATATCTCATTTCAATGTGAAAGTGTCGGAGTTCACCATTTTGTTTCAAAACATTTATACCCTGCTCGATTAAAAAACAACAACCCTCAAAGCAGTTTGTGTATGTTGACATTCTGAAATTAAGATAGATTTAAGCTTGCTGGTGTCTCTGGTGAATTCTCTCACACACAGCATGGATGTTGGCTTACATTTTGTATGTTCCATATTACCATATTTTATAGATACTATTTCTGCAAGTTTGCCATGGCCTTTGGACAGAACAATAAACTTATGAACAGAACTGAATTAAAGGGTATTGACAATAGTGCCTCAACGGTGTGACTAAGTATAATAAGGCAGCTATCGGTGTCCCTAAATAAAATACACACAGGCAGGGAAATGCACCAGGAAGGTAGGAATACAGAAACCCGACTAGTCCATTAGCTCAGCCTGGAAGGGGCTTTCCAGGGCTTCATAATCTCCAGGGTTTCTTCCCAGCTCAACCTTCAGATGCCAGTGAATCAACCTGGGACGTTCCGGATGCCAAGCACCTCCGCTACAGCCGTCACCTCGAACTCATGGAGGCGTACAAAGCAGTGCAACAGTGCCGTGAAACCCGCCGATTAATCAATTTTTAACCAAGCTGTGGCGAAAAGGTCCTCGCGCTTGTGACAGCTACAAGCAGCGAAAGGGGGGGTAATCCTAACTTGTCAAAATCCAAAAGTGTAGCCTACCCTGCGCCAAGCCATAAAGAGGTAACGATAAAGGCGGAGGGCAGAAAACTTCGCGTTCTAGACGCATCACTTTCAATATACGGATACAATGCAAAGACCGTGCAGGCGGCTTTCCAGGCCGAAGGACGAGAAGCCGCAGGTAAGGGAGAGGCACCTGCGTAACCTCTTGGCACGTCTTCTCGGCCCGCTGCAACCCCCTGCTACTTATAGGGCGCTATTTTCACCTCCCGCGCTCATTGGCCGCCGGGCCTTTGTGACGCCACAATCGCACCCAGGGCAAAGTTCCACCGCCCTCCCTTTCCCCGGGAGAGCGAAACTAGGCTGGGCGGCGATCCAGCAGAAGGCGGAAGTTGCTGCCTCCGCTTCGCCAGCGCGCAGCTTCTCGGGCTCAGTCTCCAGTCCCAGCGAGACCGCCCGGCGCTTCCTGGCGGAGGAGCAGTTGCAGCTCTGCGGCCTCCGCCACGTGGCGTGGAAGCTGTGCCATTAGGACTCGCGGGGCCCGCGGGCAAGAGCAGGCACTTTCGATGGGGGCGGCTGACTAGTATTTTCGATAATAATAATAATAATAATAATAATAATAATAATAATAATAATAATAATAATAATAATAATAATAATTGTTATTGTTTAATGTTTCAACCCATAGATGCGTACAGCTATCTATAGGGCAAATTCAGCAAGCCTCATAGTTCGGGTGGTGGCAACAAATGCTGCCATTGGCGTAGCGGGGGGGGGGGTCAGCTGCCTCCCTTAAATCAATCAAAATCAATACAAAATTGAGGTCCTGCCCCCCCCCATAACAAAAATCCTGGCTACACCTGTGCCTCCATGAAGGGTATAACCTCACAGTGGGAGGGGGAAATCTCAAAAGTGAGACTGCTAAATAGATATTTCATCCATCTTCTTGCCGAGAGAAAAAAATATTTGTACTCTGGGCCCTGCTTTATAGATGGGTACTCCGAACAGCAGTAATTACAGACGAATTACAGCTCCATTTGAATTCTACCTGATAGCTCCACTTTTTTTTGTAACCTCTTCTTCACGTGGCCCCATCTTCCATTTTTCCCTCCTTTGCCTTTGTCTCATGCATGATAACAATATGATGGACTCTATAGGAAGACATTAGGTTTTTATACTCTGTGCCACAATAAACACCTGTTATATAGGCAGCTTGAAAGGAGACCGAGTCAGCATGGTGCCTTTAATATCGTTTATTCCATAAAAACAGGTTACAACAGCAACTCCAACTCAAACTCAAACTTTGTAAAACCCCACCAGAGAAAGACAGGAAAAACCCGCCAAAAACTCCTAATATAACTGCCCATTCGCGCGCTTACTTCTCATTGGAGCGTTTGCCTACCCATACGCTTCTGCGATTGGTTAGGTAGCGCCAGGTGGCGGACCCTGACTGATGGCCAAACGGCCCCTAGTTCCCTATTGATTTCAGTCGCAATACATAACAACGTATTGCTGATTAAATACAAAGCGGGCAGTCACTGCCATAAATGCACATGGAGGTGAATTCCTGTACATTATCCTACAATCAACTGCTGGCACACAGTGCCCTAGCTCAGATTTATAGCACTTGCTTTGCATACAAATTCAGTCCATGGCATCTCCCAAGTAGGGCTGGGAAAGGCCTCTCTGAATTATCACTCGTCACATGCTCCTTGTTCATAATTCCTTTCTTGGGCTACACAGTTAAGCTGGAGGGAGCTGGTGAAGAAGAAGATCTAGATGCCATAAGGAGAGTTACATGATGCCATGGATTGGGTTACATGAGGCAGGGAGGGAAATGGTTCAATGGGTCTTGTTTATGGCACGGATGTAGTGATGAATTCTCAAGTGCAGCAATTCTTCATGACAACCTCTGCAGCCATGCTTCTTCTTAGGCAAAAAAATTATAAGGAATTTTTTTACTAATCCAGACATGGCTTCAATACAAACCCAGGTGTTTTTTTCACCCCACTTTAGATCACATCCAGATGATAATGGTGATTTTTTTGCATTTTTTTAAAAAAAGCTTTTATTAATGTATAGCACAATTTTTTTTTACAGAAATTTAAAAGAAGCATGCCACTATACCCCTTACTACCCCCTTATAACATGTCAGTAGTACAGGTTAATGAATATTAATATCTTTCTACTTCCCTTCACATTTATTGCATTTATTAATCTCTTCCTACGTAATCTGTCAAAACATGTACAAATTGAATTGAAAGGCTGGCCAGAAAACTGCCAGTTTGACCTATGTGCCTAAGAGAGCTTTGATACGCAGAAGTCATTGGATGCAACCTTTATGGTACAGCGTGAAACAAGTTAATAAAACAGCTAGAATGGGAAGTAGCCAGTGTCATTTGACTTCAGTGCCCATCAGCCACGACCATTTTGTCATTCTGGTTGAGGCTCATGGGAATTGTAGTCCAACATCTGAAGGCCATCATCTTGGCTATGGCTGAGCTAAAGGATGCAATACATGTAGCTGAATTTCAAATCCCATCAACCTCAGCCAACATGAGCCAAAGAACAAGGATGAGGTGTGTTATAGTCCAACATCTGGAGGGCCACAGGTTAACAAACACACCCTTTAAAAGTTGGCAACTCTGCTCAAGGCAGCTTCTGACAGAGCACGCATTTCATGAACCAAAAGTGTCTTTAAAATATATATATAATTAATGTACAGGAATAATTGCCAGAGCAAGCTTCCAGAATATGATCTAACAAAGTTTAGACACGAGTTGCTAGCCAACACTCCACTGAGCCTTTCTGTTTACCTTTCCTGCTATGAATCATAGCTAGTTCCTCCAGTTGCCACAGTTATGTACTTCAGATTGGGTGCGTCTTAAGGAGGCAGTGAGTAAACCGTCTGTTTTAGATGACCTCATAGCTTTCTGTTTCCTGGTGAGAAGGTACCTGCACACTGCCTTTTCCCCTGTCCTCCCCCTCACCATGTAATTGGGGTTTTGAATGCTTCTGAAACACTGCTGTGAAAGTCCAAGTGGCTGCTTATGTAAGGAGCTGCAGAGCATATAGAATTACCTAGCCCAACTTCCTTAAGTACAAGACATGCTGTAGCCACAGTGATAATTTTGCAGTTGCCAACTTCTTAATAGGCCCTGCTCCTGTGCCTTTATCAGCAGCCTGTTTTGGAAATTATTAAGCATGAAGTGTTTCACTTCACTGTAGGGGAAAGCTTCAGCTGCTTGATCTCTGCATGCCTGGCTGTGGCACAGGAGCAGGAGCAGTAAAAAAGAAAAACACACCTTGAGAGAGAGAGAGAGAATAGGTTCAGGGACAATTTCAACCTGGGAAATGGTGCAGTGGGGAAGATTAAATATTCCCTTCCTCAAGCAATGTCCCTAATCCAACTCAGATCATATTTATATTTGTGGGAGAGATACAATTGCAGATATTTCTTTGAAAGATCTCCAGCATGGATGATATGTCAAAGGACAGTCTCTTCAACCACCACCTTCTGAACAGGGTACCAAGAGTACAGTACTGAGTTTGCTATTGTTTCCACCCTGATTGACTTGTCATGATCTCAGATGAGCGTCTAGCATGTTAAATATAATTGCTGCTGCCAATTTGTGACTGAGGTCATTGAGCATGGGTAAGACTGCACTTTTCCACCATTATTGCTCTGTTTGTGTGTTAAGAATATCAGTTCCATATAGCTCTAGCAGTTTTCTGTCACCACCACCTCAGTTACGCAACTGCTGCTCTGTGACCTGAACTTCCTTCGTCTCCTGTGGTTTGGTTAGTAGAGGCAAACACCATGGCACAAGTTCTGTGGCATAACTTGCTTGACCTCGGAGTATCCTGGCAAACAACCTGTGCCCTCCAGCAAGTCAAGAAATTATATTGCCATTAAGATCTTTATCAGGTTTAGTGTCTGTAGGGCTTTCAGTCCCAATACTGGCATAGCTGATGTTCCTGCCACATAGAGACTGGAGGCTAGCATCTTTTTCTGTACCTACATTGGAATGCACACTTTCCTGTCATCCAATATGAGTGACTCCCATATCCTATTCTGTTGATACAGGTGATACTAGTCTTGTGTCCCAGGCTGTTCTCTTGTATTGTCTCTCAAGGATGTTTACTTTTGCTGCAATGCCAATATTTATTAGTTTTTCTTGGGGACTTTTCATTCATTCAAAGTATTTATACCCTTGTCTTTAGCCAGAAAAGCTCCCAGGGCAACTTGCAAATCAATAAAAATAGCACAAGTCTCTTCTCTCAGGCTTGCAATCTAATAACACGTGTCACAAAAGGAAAAGAGAATAAGGAGGGGAATACTTCCTCTGTTCCAAAATCCTTCTTCAATATTTTGGCTAGGAGTAGCATTGCATCTGAGGGTGTTTCCACACTGTCGCTGTTTTGGGGTGTGGTTCAATCACACGTTGGCATATTCAAATTTCAATGACTTGGGAGGTATTGTACAACAAATCCGCTTTCCCAAAATATAGGCCTTTTTGCAATAAGAAAAGTAAAGGAGAAATATACTGTGTACACTTGCTTTGGTGTAACATCATTTAACTTGCACACAAACAAATCAGAATGAATGTTAATGGAATAGCCAGCGTCATCTAATCTCCCTGCAAACAAGTGAGGATGAATGCTCAATAAACAGGATAATCTGGAAGCATCCTGTGTCTTGGAATTGCCTTACCACTGTATGCATATGTGGATGGTGGAAGTTTGGGTTTTGCTTTGCTTTGCTTTGCTTTCCTGCCAATTTGCATGCTGCTCATCTGCTACCAACATGCAGAATTTGTGTGTTTACTGTTCACCTTTCCTTCTGTGCTGCTTGTGGCTCATAGGCTGTTGCACCTTCGCCCACTTACTGTGGACACATCCCTGTGGCCAAGTTAAGTACTTCAATAACGTCTGTTTTTATAGTTTGTAAGTTCCAGCTGTCATTATAACTTGACCTAGAATTGCTGCTCTGTTCTGTGGCACTGTTTTGTTACTCTGATATTGATTATCTTGGTGTTTTTCAAAAATTATGTTATTCTTTCTGAAATAATTTTTATTTGATTTTACAAGTGTAAAATTACAACAATACAAAATAAATATCCATATTTAGAGATTTCTCCGAATCTCTGGACTTCCCACCTTCCCCTCCATGGGTCCAATTGTCAACCTTTTCAACTGCAAATTATTCCATAATCCATATTTTATGTCACTCCATTTTGGCCATAGTATCTGCTACCTTACAAATGTTATTGCAATCCTGCTAATGTTTTTATCTACTTACAGTGGTCTCCCAGATAAATTGTAAAAAAATTCCCATTCTTTATTAAAGTTTTGGTTTTCTTGGTTCCTGAGATTTCTGGTCAGTTTATTTTTATTATTTTATTTGCTCATTGCCTTTATCTTGATTGTGATATTTTTGTAAGAGGTCGTGATACTATTTGGTGACGGGCAGGCTAGAAGTACAAATAAGAAACAATAAATACATAAAATACAAAGAATCCATTCCCCCCTAGTGATTTCTCGTGTATTGTTTTTTAGTTGGATCAAACGCATCTCTGCATTTCAGGGATGAACTATGTGACCCTTACATTCCTGGTTAATTTGTTCTCAAGATGTTATCACTTTTGGGAAGTCTCATTTGACGTCCTGTGAGAACATCTTCAGGGAAATTGGATCACACAGTCCTCTACCAGGTTAAGGGAGGAGGCCCACAAAACTGCATGTTGTAACTCCTGTTTCGGTAGCACTACCCTTGCTTGCGCCAAGCCTAATTTTAGCCTGCATATTGTACTACACAACATATTGCACTACACAACTCTTTAGAGTAGGTGTATTCCTGGACTCTTACTCACAGTATCAAAAGTTAATTATCTGTATAAGGTATAGCAAGTTTTGTTTCATTATTAAGGGAAGCGATACACAGACAATTGGAAGACAATTGGAAGTCAATTTTTAATTGTTATTTATAATTGTTGCTTTTTTCTGTGTTTTGTTTTTTCAAATATTATTTTTTGTGGATTATAATGTATAGATTATATGTTTCTTAGGGAGTGTGTTTGTTTGTTTGTTTCTATTGGTTGATTTGATATGGTTGTATTTTAGAAGTCTGAAATTAAATAAAGCTATTTTAAAATTAAAAAAAAAAGTTAATTATCTGCAACTGGGATCTCTTGTTGAGGAACAAATGTTGAACTCCCATGGTGACAATGTGCCCGTTTCTACGTAATATTTTTCATTGCCGCAATCTGTTGCATTCCTCCATTCTGCTGAGTGGAAGGCAACCAAAAAAGGATCAGGCTGACATCATTTCCCTCACTGTCATGTTTCTCTTCTGCCTGGCTGGGGGGGGGGGGGGGGGCTTAGAAGGAGACAAAAGTATCCCCTTTTGGCCAGCCCTGCTTGGCTCTACTGCAGGATTTGCTGGATCCTAAACCAGCTATACTGCCATTACTTGACAACAGTGGACTCAATCTGGGTCTCTTTGCTGCACCAGCATAGGAGATAGTGTAGAAAAAAGGCATTTTCCCCTGCCCTTGCCCTTCCCCTGGCTGGCATGAGCGGCGCATTTATGGATGCAGCAGAAGCTACTCTATTCCATTAAGTGCTGATGATGATAGCCAGAGGGTTGGATTTGCTCCCTTTGTTTACACCTAGTTTCTTCTGAAACACTGTTTTGATGTGCTTTCTTTCCCTCCCAGCTTTGATCGGACTTCAGAACCGTAGGCGGCAACGGAGCATATGCCCATTCTGCCCAGGGCAGACGGGATCCCAAGGGGGGCATGGCGCAGAGGTTGCCCTCCCAGGTGCAGGATAGCCACTTGGGTGCCCGGAGCGGCATACCGCCCACGAGGGCTGAGTGAGCCGCCCATGGTGGACATTCAGCGTGCCGCCCGCCCACGACTCCCAAGCCTCCCCCAAGTTGTCAAAACGATGGGGAAAGGGGGGAATGCCGCCATCTTACCCCAACGGCTTGGGGTAGGCTTGGGAGTCACGGGCAGGCGGTGTGCCGAATGTCACCCCCTTCATTAAGGGCACCCGGGGCGGTGAGCCCCACCGCCCCCTTTCCTATGCCCCTGACCATAGGCATACTCAATGTGCAATGAATCCTGGGTGTGCACATTTGAAATGCTAAACACCTGTACTCATGCACAAGTGGCTACAGCGCAAAGAGGATTTCCAGGGGCAGAGACAGGGTGGGCAACTTCGGTGCACATCAAACCAAGATGATGTGTACAGCGGAGTGCAAATTCAATTTGAAATGGACCGAGGGGAAAACAGCTTTGCTGTGTTTTAAGGTGGTGATGTGTACAGTCTTAGCTCTCAGGCAGAACTCAAAAGTTTCAAGATGCAGTCTATCCTTTTTTAAAAAAAGATCCTCATCTTCCAAGCCTCTACATTATATAACATCTCACCTGAAGAAGCAGAAGCTTGTGCTCTATTTCCAACTCTTAGGTTGGTCCGAGTTAAGGTATTGCCCAACGGTGGATTTTTTAGTTTCTATCCAATACCACAGAAGTTTTTCTTAGCATTGCGGTAGTGCTTTCAATTGCATAACTTGATACAGCTCCTCTCAACAATTACACAGTACAAAGCACTCTCTGTATTATTACCATGGGGTGAAATGGTTTTCTAATTACACATGCTGCCGAGTGTGAATGCTTGCTGTAGCTCTTAACCCTGGACTCAGGATGTTGTGGTTATTTCTACTGTGGCAAGAACTAATGCCCTAGTCCAGACATGAGCTACATTAAAAACATTCACTATTTGCTTTGTTTTAATTAAAGGGCTCCTGTGCTTAAAAAAATTATTTTTATAAGCAAATTAATTATATTTCACTACAGAAGATATGAAAGCAATTTTATCCTTGTTAATGGCTGCCTCCTTTATACAACATACAAATGTTCCATACTTGCTTAACCCAAACTATTCCCCCACCTGAGCTTATACTAATTAATTCCAAAGACATCTGGATTGTCATTATAAAGACCGGCCATGATTTTCAGGTAGGATAAGCCTTTCGGTGGTTGCTAGTTGTGGTCAATATATTGTTACAGATCTAGGGTAACAGAGTTTGGAGGTGTAAGGGCACCCATAATTGCTAGAGTTAGTGAATCTTAGAAATTAATAAATGGTAGAATTTAGATAATATTTGGAGTTCTGAAGAGAAGGTGCCAGGCCAGGACCTCACCTGGAATAGAAATTGTTAGGAATGCCAAAAAGTGCTGGAAGCAAGTCATTAATGACAACCATAACCAGGGCAGGAGATTCTCTGCTGTGGACAGAGTGGGGAGTTCGCATGGTTACCATGGATAGAGAAAGATTTAGGATTTCAGTTTCCATGATGCAGGAAAACTGGGGCAGCTGCCTGTGCCTACAGGGGGAAATTCCCATTTTACACAAGCTTGGACTTTTCTGGCAACAGTCTTTGGGAAGGAGAGGGGTGGAGCCAGAACCCCAAGAATACACCATGTGGGACAGAACCATCTTGGCAGGCTGGGACAGAGGCACAGAGATGGCATGTAGGATGCCTTTGACTCCGATACTGCACTGCTGTGAAGAACAAGCCCCTCTTGAGATAATAATAATAATTTTTTATTTGTACCCTGCCCATCTGGCTGGGTTTCCCCAGCCACTCTGGGCAGCTTCCAACAAAGATTAAAAATACATTAAAATGTCACACATTAAAAACTTCCCTAAACAGTGTTGCCTTCAGGTGTCTTCTAAATGTCAGGTAGTTGTTTATCTCTTTGACATCTGATGGAAGGGCGTTCCACAGGGTGGGCACCACTACCGAGAAGGCCCTCTGTCTGGTTCCCTGTAGCTTTGCTTTTCGCAGTGAGGGAACTGCCAGAAGGCCCTCGGTGCTGGACCTTAGTGTCCAGGCAGAATGATGGGGGTGGAGACGCTCCTTCATGTACTGTATAGTGTACCGAGGCCGTTTAGGGCTTTAAAGGTCAGCACCAACACTTTGAATTGTGTACGTAATGTACATAATGCTCTGAAACGCTCTCCAAAATAGACCCAGGTCCAAATACGTGTACAATAAACCATATTTCTTAAAGACACTAATCTCTGTTGTGCCTTGATTTCCCAACACACCCCTGGGAGTGTGTTTGGAACCCCTGGGGTCTCATGCTGTCGCTTGGCAGAAATTTGGGTACTGTGTAATAATATATTACGCCCAGGATCAGAGGTAGTATAACTCTGAATGCCAGTCTCTGGGGAGCACAGGTGGGGGGTGGGTGAGTGCTGTTGCCCTTGTAGATCTGCTTTTGGGCTTCCCATAACCATCTGTCTGACTCTCATGAGAACAGGATGCTGGACTAAATGAGCCAGCAATATCAAAAGCAACACGATGACCAGAAACAAATACAATATGAAAAACTTTATGGAATGATTCAAAACATCAAAACTAACAAACTGAAGTCTCTGAAAGTCCTTAAATGAATCACGATGCCAGACTTCACTTGGCGGAGAACAAGCTGTGAAGCTTTGTATAATCAGCAAATGTCCAATTCTGATGTCCAACTCTGAACACACATTTTGCAGCACAGGGGTTTGTTTGTTTGTTTACTCATTGTTGTACCAGGACTAAATGAGCCAGCAGGGCTCTCCTTAAAGTTGTGGCTAAGTTCTCACTGAGGTGCCAGACCTGTGTCCAGGCTGTGCCACTTCAGATTGACTCCCAGTTGGAGGGGGGCGCTTTGCAAAGTCCATGGGAAGCCTCCCTGACATGAGCAGCAGTGGGACATAAGTCCTGTGGACAACCACCGCTGACTTCTGCCCTGCTCCCGCTTCCCTGGTGCTCCCTTCTGCAGTCCAGAAACTTTTAAACATCTTTTTTTTAAAAAAAATGGTCATAGGTGGCAGCAGCCCAAACACAGCACCAGCAGTCTCTGCCCATGCTGAGGTGGTATTTCCCTCTCTTTTTTTTGCCACTGCCATAGATGGTGGTGGCACAGCAAGGGAGAGGGGCCCACCATTTTGTTTTTCCCTGTGCAGTGTCAAAACAGCAAGCGGAGACCGTCAGTGCCTCTTCAAGTGCCATCACTTATAGCAACAGTGAAAACTTAAACAGATACCTGTGGGTGGAGGGTGCTGATTCTGATACTGCTTGCGCTACTTCCACTATAGAAAATTTGTTTTAAAAATAAGCTACTAACAAGACTATGGAAGAGTACCAGAGAAGAAGCAGTAAGGTATGCAGCTGACACACATGACTGAATGCTCTGGCTATACAAAAAAAAAAAATTAAATCCCTGCACATATAAAACTAGATTTTAGGAAGAAGCCAAGGGTAGAACCTTTCTCCATGACATTCTAGTTTTTTATGTGCAGGGATGTTTTGTCTACATAGAGGTTTATTCAGCCCTGTGAGTCCTTCACTTTCAATCCAGACCAGGCACAGCTTTGCCACTTCAGTAAGAAGTAGGCATATACCAACACTAAAAGACAGAAAATGCTTCAAAATTATTATCTTTTTATATACACGGGCATTTACATGGTCCCTTTTCCCACAGCACTCAGATAAGCTTGCAAGAAGACAGCCAGGCCATCTAGCTTCAAATACGGAGCAATTTTGTTTTAAAAATCCAGAACATAAATGTGCCCGTTAAGCATACTTTAGTCCCACTGGTTTCAGTGAGAAACGTATGTAAGGATTGATCTTTCCAAGGTTATACCTCAGCCAATAATACCCAAATACTCAGTCAGGCCTGAGTATTTGTACTTCATAAATTACTATGTACCTTATAAACACAAAATAAAGGATGCTTCCTCTCCCCAAAGGTACTTGGAGTCTACAAAAATAATAATTATGTCATGAGGAACTCCTCTTAAATAATTGGCTGCATGAAGTAGGACTCCAGTTTAACTCAGAGGTTTGGCATTTTCTGCTTGTTAATGATGTGCTAAGGATTTGTTGCATTTGTATCCCACCCTTCTTCCAAATAGATGAGGGCAGCATATCTAGTGTACTTCCCATTTTATCTTCACAACAACCCTGTGAGGTAGGTTTGGCTAAAAGAAGCAACTGGTCCAAGGTTAGCCAATGAGCTTTAGGCAATCCAGGTTCTAAATCTTGCTGGAAGCTCCTCCCCCATGTTGCTGTTTTATTAAACTTATTACTCGCTTGTAACCCAAAAGGTCTCCAAGAGGCTTACAATATTATACATATACAAACACACACACACACACACACACACACACACACACACACACATAATACCATAGGGAAGGGAAAATGCAGGAATCCTATAATACATTACTATATTATATAGCATAAAGCAGGGGTCAGCAACCTTTTTCAGCCATGGGCCGATCCACCATCCCTCAGACCATGTGGTGGGCCGGACTATATTTTGAAAAAAATATATGAATGAATTCCTATGCCCCACAAATAACCCAGAATGCATAAAAGGACACATTCTACTCATGTAAAAACACGCTGATTCCCGGACCATCTGTGGGCCAGATTGAGAAGGCGATTGGGCTGCATCTGGTCCACGGGCCTTAAGTTGCCTACCCCCTGGCGTAAAACTTATGAAAATAAACATAAACAACACACCCACTGTATAAATAATAAAAATAAAATTTACTCAAATATTCACACCCACTAATGAGCAGATAAATAACTATTTCACCCCTTTAACCTCCCCAGCCCACCCAAAAGTCTGATGTCAGGCCAGCTGTTACAAATCAGCTGCAGGTGAGTCCGGCATCTTCCTCCAGGGATTGGTCCAGCATCACTCCTCTCCCTTCAACTAGGAGTAGTAGCAAGGCAGAGCAGAAAGATGGTAGCAAAAGTTTTACCTACCGGTACTTTGCAGTTGGTCTCCTGGCTGAGGGCAGTGGGGGTTTGGAGTTAAACAACATTTGGAGAGCCACAGGTTCCTTATGTCTGCTGTAAAGCAAGAACGGAGTCATTTTTGCCTAAAGGAAACTCAGTAAGTTTGGGGCATGCTTTTAATACTTTTGTTGCTATTAGCTGAAGTAGCTGAAATGTATTTTCCAGAGTTTTCCTTTTGTTTCTTGTAATTTTATGTAGCCAATATTCCATCGCCATGTTGAAATGTGAACTGATCCAACTCAGTTGGTAAAGCATGAGACTCTTCATCTCAGGGTTGTGGGTTTGAGAACCCCATGTTGGGCAAAAGATTCCAGCATTGCAAGGGCTTGGACTAGATGACCCTCGTGGTCCCTTCCAACTCTACAATTCTATGATTTTCTGTTTGGCAAGGTCTTCTTTTCAAAAACACGTAGCCGCAGACAGAAAGCAAAACTGGAGCATGCTTGAGAAGCATTTGGAGGCAGAGCACAATGCCCTGATCAGCTAATCCACTTGAGGAGGCCTTAATCCATTAGCACACATGAGCTCTAGGAAGCAAAGGCACAGGACACACTCACTAGGGACTTATGCGCTCTGCAAGGATCCTCAGGCCACTGGGAGCAGCAGTTATCTTTCAGTCCACATATAAACTCCCTGTTACCAGAACTCTTGTATCCCCTTAAAATGTTATTTATGCATGTAAATAAATATGCTACAAACTGATGTTTAACCTGTGCTATTAGTTACGAAGACAAGCTCCTTCAGTCACATGCAGGGCTGACCCAATCACCCAAGACATCTTGCTGCCCGAGCCAAAGGTCAAGATGGTGCACCCCCTGTTCCACATACAGGTGTCACACACACACACACACACACACACACACACCATGATCTGCTGCCTCATTTTGCCTAATGATAGGGCCAGCCTTGGTCACATGAGTAATTCCTTGGCCATCCTTTGCCTGGTGGTTTTGAAGCAACTGATACAAGAAAAGGTCTGGACATTGTTACTAACATGCACACACATTTCATATGATGGGAAGGGTACAGATTCTAAAGATGTCTGTTAACTAGACTGAATTGCAAGCTTTCTAATTCTCATGGGTTGTTTTGTTTTCCTACCAACAAGTCAGTCCTGTGAAAGATATCATCTAAACTTACTACTCTGATTCTCCAGTGCCAGTGTACCAGTAATAACTCTGCATACCAAAGAAGCCAAACCTATTATTGTTGCTGTGTGCAATTGCATTTTTCCTGTGCCCTTCCACCCATAGTCAAATTTCCCACCCTTTCCTACACAAGATAACCTCTGCTAATAACTATTTACAACCAATGCTAAAATCCTTTCTTTTCACCTGTAAAGGTGCTCATCATTCTCACCTCACATATTATACTGGCAAGGCTTAGGGCCACGCTAGGCCCAATGACAGCAGCCACATTTGCTCAATCATGTATTTTCCCTGTTGGGATATAAGGCAAATATTGTTGTGTGTGTGATTTCACAGGAAAGGAAAGCTAATCTTCAATCCCATCCCCTCCCCACCATGCCTTTGCACACCCTGCCACTCATATACTCTTCTCCCAACCCAAATCTGAGGGGAAAAGAAGAAATCACAGATAAGTAAGGTCAAGAATGATTTACTCTTCACTCGCAAACGCTCATTTGGATGTTAAAATCAGACCCCTCAATCCCACTCAGCTTCATACATGAATGAGTCACTCACCGTCACATCAAATTTGGTCCTAAGCCAAAATAACTGCCAAAGAGACTGTTTGTTTCCTTATTGTCTGTAATGAAAATAGCTGTGGACAATGGCAGAGACACATTTCAACATTTCCTACCATACCGTGGCAAAACGACAAGACACTTGTCTTAAGCAACTACCTCTGGGGTGAGAGACTTGTTTATTAATGGAGATGGGTATATCTTGGGTGGCTGCTGTTGAGCTACCTAGTGGCTGAGAGCATGGTATGGTGGTTAAAGAATTGGGCTTAGTTGTAGGAGACCCATGTTCGAATTTCTGCCTAGCTCAAGGGCTGGCCTTAGGCATATTACTCTCTCAATCTAGTTTATCTTACAGGGCTGCTGTAAGTGAACTTCTCAGAGGAAGGGACAGAAGATGCAATTTTGACACAAGCTTTTGTGAACTACAACCTGCTTTGTCAGAGGTACATCACATATATCTGATTCTAGTACACAAAAGCTTATGCCCCATTAACGTGTTCTCTCTCTTTTGTGCACTGTTTGTTAAGACCATAAAGTAAGCTGTCCTGCCAGGCTTAGTTAGGTCACTCCCCACTCATCTTGGAAGAGAGGGTTATCAAGCCTTTGTTCTTCCACCTTCCACTATGTGAACCCTCCCAGGAAGGAGGTCTGGGCTTGTTGCTCTTAGCCTAGACTGCATGGCTTAAACAAGCCATCTTTGTGTTTCCATACAAATGATTTAGAAACATTCACCACTTGGGAATCTAAGTTTACCGTAACTGCCTGTTTTTCCCCCCTCAATGCTGTATGGAAAAGCATATGAACCTGACCTTTGAAGAGTTTGTAAGTAAAACATCTTCAACTTACCAAATGTGTGGTCTTTTTCTGTGCTAAAGGAAGTGGTGTATTTTGGAAGCAGCTTAGAAGGGGATATTTTAAAGGTCTTAACAACCTATGCTTCAATGCTTTGTTGCATATTTGGTGGTTTTAGATCTCTGCTGGGGTTCTCTCATCAAAGTGTACTTGCGCCCAAACCTGAATCTTAGACATCCAGGAAATTATCTTTTTTATTATATCTTTTTCTTTAGCCAAACAAAAACCAGCAAACATCACATAGGACCTTTCCTGAACAGCAATACAATAAGGAAAAACAAACTACTTATTAAACTCACACACATTAATACAACATCTTGATATTTCGGGATGCGGGAATGATTGTTTAGAAAAGCACATATTTGTGTATGCATGTGCATAGGAGCTTGCTGGCTCAGAGACAAAGACCACAAAGCACTTTGCACTCTATGAATTATTTATAATTCCTGAAGGACTCAACTAAATGTTTCCTTACTTTGTGAGGATAGCTGTGTTGATTGCCAATTTGGCACCAACCAACAAAAGCTACTTTTCTTTGGGGTAGTATTTAAATGCATCATACATTTTGAAAGGCATTTGATTTATTTTACTTTCTATCCTGTTGCTTATATCCTGCCATCAGCTTCTTTGTCATTTAGGATAACTTTATTGTTTTGATAGGCAGATTTTCAAACACTTCAAATGAACAAAAATACCTTATTTCATCCTGAAGATGCAACACATTCTTGTTGTTGGCATCTCTCTTGACTCAAGAGACAATGGAGTGTGCATCAAGGGGTGAAGCCAAACCGCTGCATTAGCAGCACCGAAGTGACCTCCTTGGGGCACAAGCTTGGACAGTGTGTATGGAAGTTCTGGGATGCCCAGATGACAAAACCCCACTTCCAGCCTCACTGATGTGGTCCAAAGGAAAGCAGAGCAATCCGTCTGACACCGGCTTGGTTGCAGTTGCAGATGGGACTCCTTAGACAGGGCAGCTGTCTGGTGACTGAATGCCCCATATCCTTCTGATCCATTTAAAGGGTGATGTGGAACCTCCAGGCCTATTTACCTGCCCTTCAGGACTTTCCCCAGGCTATGTCCCTACTCTGCACCATCCTCAAGTGCTTTTGCCTGGCTGGAACATGTTATTGAGCTGTGACAGTGCCCGTTTGCCTGGCTGGAGGCGTGTGTGTGTGTGTGTGTGTGTAGAAACCACTGCTTTTTGCATCACTACAATGCAGCCTATAGCACAAAGCTAGAAGTCATAGCCACTGCTCCAACCACATTTGCCTCTGGCCACTGCCACCACTGGGAAGCACCCCTCCCTCACCTTTCTGAAGGAGGTTGTCCATGAGCGAATGCAGCACTTAGGGTGGAAACATTTTCCCACCTCTGCACAGCTATGAGCCCAAAGCTGGTAGCACCCCTGAGAGTGAACAAGCCCAGAAGCCTGGCGAAGAATCAGGGGTGCTCTTTCGGAATCCAGAACACGAGGGCAGTATTTAACCATTTCACAAGCAAAATACATCTAGGGAAAACCAGGCCCATATGTAAAATACATGTGATGATCACACATGCATACTTTGTTGAGTGCGCAGTTACTGGGAGCAACAGCACGTATGTATACAGCAAAATGCATGGGCAATCATCACACAGAGGAATTGTGGATGGAAACTTCATATCCCCCACCACCCTGCATGGATGCAGGAAATGCCTCGTGTATGATTCATCCCTCCAGAGCTAGTGTGAAGACCAAGGGCACAGCTAGTGAAGGATGCTCATTTGTGGACTGATCCTTAAATGCCATGTCAATGATTTTGTTCCTTATTAATTGTTTCCTGAAATAGCATGTCCTCTTACAGAACTCAGTTCTGGCAGCTCTCAGGTGGGCCCTATTACCATTCTAAGAGAACTCACACAGGTGAGTTCACGGTGAGTTACAGAACCTCTTTCTCTAGAAAAAGAGCAGTGCTAACAGATTACACTATACTTCCAAACTGTATGCATTCAGGTGTTGTTTATCTGAGAATAAATGACGGGAAGCAGTTTAGATCTAGAAACACCTTGGCACCTCAGTTTAAGAACAGTCCTGTTTACGAACGATTCGATTTATGAACTCCGCAAAACCAGAAGTAGTGTCCCGGTTTACGAACTTTACCTCAGTCTAAGAACAGAATCTGAACGGTGGAAGGGCACCGGCGGCGGTAGGCCTCATTAGGGAAAGTGCGCCTCAGTTTAAGAACGGTTTTGGTTTAAGAACGGACTGCCGGAACAGATTAAGTTCGTAAATCGAGGTACCACTGTACTTGATTCCTTCCCATGATCTCCTCCACCCACTTTCCGCTCCATTTGCCATATTCTTAATTTCCTTTTGGGATCACAGAGGGAGTTCTCCCAGTAGAAAATAAACCCTGGCTATTGCTTCTGTTCTGAAAGTCACAATCTCAGAGGAACATTTCCCAGAATGTGAGATCTAGGTGTCAACAGCAGGTCTGCAAACATGAGTTAATGTACGGCTAGCTGGATGACAGGATGCTATAAATTCTGGACTGGACTATAAGGAGTTTCCAAGAGAGTTGTAGATTTCCACATTTCCACCCCTGCCCCCTTACCAAGGAACTCTGATTTGCATGAAAGGAATGCGGAACTGGATACAATGACAAAGAGCTGTCTTGGCTCTTATTTGTCCACTGCCTCTTTTGATAGTCTGACCCTTGGCCAGACATGAGGCAAAGTGAAGGAAAACGGATTATATGAATGAATAGCCTGTTTCAAAGTAGCCAACAAGCAAAAGTAGTTAAATATTTTCAAAGGGTCATCTGTAATTTTGTTTCATGTGAATCACACAATGATTAAATGCAGTAACATTTTCAAAAGACAACAGCAAGAAGAAAACAGCATTTGGGAACTCTTGTAACACAAGCTCTGTTTTCATGCCAAGAAACATTTGCAAGAGTCCTATGAAACACTGCTGAAGACGCTACTTTTCAGTACTTTCTGTGTGCTGTATTCATTTACTCTGCAATTGCTTGTCTTGCGCTGGTTTAAAGGCCTGGAAGGTGTCTGTTTCTTTGGCAAAAGGTGTACTAGAAAAGCACAATTGTCCTGCAATAGGTTATCAACATATCAAAGAAGACCTCAACAGATGCAGTGTGCAAATTAGCAGGTTGATTACTGCATGGTCCCTTAATGTTCATGCACATATACTAACGATAGACAATGGCTCCTTGGAAGGATGACCCGACTGGCAACTTCACACTTGAAAATTTTGCCAATATTCCTTCAAAATGCAAAAAATAAGGACAGTTCAGCAGAAAATAAGAACTGTCCCTGGGTAGCTAGGACAACTGGAGCCTGTATATATGAAAGATACTGGTAATAATTGCTAAACTTTTTCATATTTTGTCTACCATGTCTATGGTAGTGCAGCTAGTGGCAGAATCCCAACTTTGGGCAGAAATTGTAAACCTGTGGTCTTCCAGTTGTTTTTAGACTACAATGCCCAACCTCCAGTGGTGCAGTGGTATACAGTATTGTGAAATGCAGGCACCCACTCTCCCTAAAGCCATGCTTCTTCTAAGACAGTAGAACAAAAATGAATTCTTGACCAATGCAATTATTATGGTTTAAGTATCAAGCCTACTTTTTCCTCCCCCTTGCTGCCTGGCTTAACATCCAGTCTGATGAAGAGTTCTGCTGAACTCAAAAGCTTACTGACCAGCTGAAGGCCTAAGGGCCCTGCCCTTGCCTCTCTCCACCTGGCCTAGGGTCGGGCCTGACAGGCTGGAGCAGCTCCTGGTGGACAGGCCACAAGGCCACTGCTGGACCTCCTGGTCGGCCTCTACACCGTGCAGTTTCCTCTTGCTGCTCCAGAGGGACAGGCTTTTCTTGGACTTCCTCAAGTGGGAATGGGCCCCGGCCTCCTGATTATTGAAAGCAATGTGGGCTAGTTCCTCCTCAACAGTGCCCAGGCAGGCTACCCGGAGTCAACATCCACCTTACCACTGGCAGTAGGCCTGAGAGCCCCACCATCTCCACCAAGGCCCGTTACTCGAGGACCCCAGCCAGCACAGCATCTGGCTGAGCTGGCTTAACAATAGTCATTGTGTGCATTTGTGTATTCTAATTAACTGAACAGAGTGAAAGGTTATGAGTCATGGGGGGTGCAGATTGTGTGAATGAACTTAGTGCTTAGCTTCTATTTTAACTGCTATTTTGTTAATGTTTTTAATATTGCTTTATAGATTCTAAATGCTGCATTGATTTGTTAATCACACGACTTGCCATAATTGTGAGGTTTAGCTTGTTTTTTAGTTGCTGTTCTGTTAAATTTTTTATAGATTGCAACTGTTTTATTGATAATTTGTTAATTATTTTATATGATGTATGCTGTATTCATGATGTGCTATTATGTTTTATTATGTTATGGTTATTTATTGGTTATAAGCCGCTTTGAGATTCATTTGAATGAAAAGTGGCATAGGAATACAATAAATCAAATCAAATCACCTTTTTGTAACTTTTCAGTTAGGGACTTCATAATTTTTGAAACGGAAAGTGACACTTTAACATTTAGCCATGCATAACAGTATCACCTCTCTCTTCTTCACTTGTTTTGTGGGTTTCTCTAGGGGGGGGGTGAGGAACCTGCAGCACTTCACATGTTGCTAAACTACAAATTCCATCATCCTTCATTATTGGTTGTGTTGGATGGGCTGATGGGAGCCCAACAACATATTGAGGCCCAAAGATTCCCTGTCTCTGCTTACATGTAAGTAGTTAACTGTGTCCAGATTGATGGATCATAAATTGCGCAGGTCTGGGTGAGGGAGTTGTTTCTTGCTCAGCTAGGAAACTCAGTATGTGTGACCTTGAGTCATGTGCTCTTGCTTAGCCTAGCCTACCACAAATACTTCTTGTAAGAATAAATTAGGGAAACCCCATGTATGTACCTGGAGCCTCTTGGAGAAGGGAGGGGCATACTGGCTTGTTTGCTGTGAGCATGTTATGCCACCCTTTAATCAAATTCCCAGGCTGATCGACATTAAAACAAAAAATGGCAAAAGTTAACATTACAAAACACACACAACCCTCCCCCTAAGAAGACAGCATGTCTCAAAGCAGCATAAACACCGTCAAAAGAATCAAAATTTAAAACTAATTGCACAATCCTGTACCTCTGTTTAGAAGTTATTTGAGTTTATTACCTGCAGGTAAGTATTAAAACCAATCAAAAACTGCAAAGAAATGTGCAAGATTTAAACTGTGGCAGAACCGGAAGATGAGCAAATAAATAAGCAGTGAAGAAACAAAAACAAAAGCGTGGGGAAAGCAACTTAATTCGTCGTCCCCCCCTTCTGTTTTGTTTGGGCTTCTTTTTTTCCCTGGTTGTGGTTTATTTTGGAGGAGCGCTATATTTGCTCAGTGTTCTTGCATACTACTCCTAATTTACAACCTCCTGCATTATTACTGCTCAGCTGGTTAGAGCATGGGGCTGATAATGCCAAGGTTGCAAGTTGATCCCCATATGGGACAGCTTCATATTCCTGCTTTGCAGGGGGTTGGACTAGATGATTCTCAGGGTCCCTTCCAATTCTGCAACTCTGATTTACAGGAAATGGTGGCGTGGGGCAGAACTGAAACCTAAACCAGCACTTGTCTGCTGTCCCGGGATCCTATACAGTACAGCACTATCAAAACTTATGGGGCTCTAGTTTGTGCTTGTTTGTTTGTTGTCTCCAAGATCCCTGTTGCTAACGAGCGTGATTGCTGGCCCCTTAAAGCCTCGTCAAGTGGCAAAGGAGTTCCGCAGACGCCTGTTTCGCAGCGAGAAAGGAGCGTGCAGATTAGGACGCCCTGGAAAACAAACCGCGCGAGAGTGGGGGCCGCAGTGCAGACGCCGCGGCCGAGCTCGCTCTTTATTTGACTTTTCGGCTCCTCCGTTCTTCCTGCAGCCGTCGAGCCCCTCCCTGGAAAGCTGTGCCCGCCCTGTGCAAAATCACAGGGCTTCGCTAGGGCCCGCACCATCTGCAGGCGCTCTCGGTCTCCTGCGGCGGCGTCGCCGTCTCCGCCTCTTCCTTCCGTAGGTTCGCAGCGCTCCGAGCCGTCGAGGCGGGAGGAAGGCGCAGCTGGAGCGCGCGCGCGGCTCTGGCTGGCTCGCGGAGGGGAGGCGGGGTGAAGGGCAGGCGAGGCGAGACCTGTGGCGCTTGCCCGCGCAGCGGCGCGTCAGCCATATTGCAGCAGCAGCCGGGGAGGGGCAGCAGCGACGCCCACACGCCCAGGGGACCAAGAGCGCAGCCGGAGCGGACGCCCAGTAACAGCCGCAGCAGCCGCCTTGCCTGGTCGGAGACACACGGACCTGCCACGGCGAGGTAAGGACCCTCGAACGGAACCCCACCCCACCCTCGACGGTCCTCACAGGACCCGGGGTGGGGGGGGGTGGGGGGGGGACCAAGAAGGAAACTTGGCGGCGACCAAGTGGCGCGAAGTTGCTTTTGTGGCGCTGCCGCCGAAGCTTCGGCAACAGGTGGGGCGGCGGGGGATTAACGCCCGGCTCTTTTTCCGAGAGAGGAGTTGGCGCACGCACTTAACGCTTCTCGAAGCGGCGCGTTTGCATTCTGCCGAAAAAAGCCGCGTTAAGTTTTTCTTCTCCCGCAGCTTTCGAGAGACTCTTTGCGCTTCTTGAAGCTGAACCGGAAAGTGCTGCTTTTCTGTTCCGCCTCGTTTGAGCCGCCCTGCCTTGCATAGCCCGGCTCGAGTCAGCCCCATGGGATAAGCTCCCCCCCCCCCCCGTTCAGCGCCTCTTACGACCAAGGAACTGGGCAAAGGATTTGCCGCTTAAATCCGTCACCCCCCCCTCCCTTGGGAATGCCCGCAACAGGATTATTACTCACATCCTCTGGAAACCGGCCTATTTCTACTCGGCTCTTGAATTTTTTTGGACCAGGGGGTATTATTAAGGGGGTGGTCAAGGCAGCGATCCGAAGCGCGCTTTCCTGGGCGTCGGCCCCATTGAATCCCACGGGATTTATTTCTGAGTAAGGTGGCTGAGATTGTGCTGTTAAGCAGCTTGTTCTTACTTGTCCCGGGGTTGGAGAAAGGGTGGATCCCCTCCCTGAGCCAGGGATGCAATATTTAACGGGGGGCAGGTAAGCGATCACAGTAAGCGGCGCACGCAAAACATTTGAATGGCAAACTTCGGGTGGTGGTGGGGGCTCCCTCGAATATCTCATTGGCGTTGGCTCCTATGCCTCCCTCCCTTTCCATGCCATGCACGCAGGTGGGGTGGGGGGGGTGGGGAGCGAGTTCTGCTTCCCGTAAACGGGTGTGAATACGAAACTCCGTTGGCGGCAATTCATTCCGGAGTGATTAATGCAAGTACCAAAAGCAGAGCTGCTGATATACGCGGGCCGGTTCTTCCTCAACGTTTCGTTTGACGAGGGGAGGAAGCTGAAGCAGTTCCTGTCTGTGGGTGAAAGACTGCAGGTTACATCAGACCTACATTTTGAGCTACCGGGAAACTCCTCTTGCCCTGCCCCGTTTCAAGGCAAAATGAAGCCTTGACTCTGTAAGGTTGTTCCTCGCCTGCTTCAGCCTTAATTGAATGTGGGGACTCGGTAGAATCGTTGCCTGCAACTTGCTTGCTTCAGAGCAGTCTTAATACTGGAAGGGGAGGTCCCTGATCTTTATTTAAAAGGGCTTTATAGCTAGTGAATTACTGCTATGAGGTCTTTAAAGCAGAGAGACTTTGAACGCAGACAGTTTCCCTTTAAGGCTTAAAGTTTTAAGTCAAGGGGTTTAGTTGATTCCGTGTTGCTTGGATACTTGTTCTGTAAGAGACCACTGTTAGGAAAAACTTGAAATATGATTAACCCTCCACACGCACGCGCACACACACGCATGTCCTTGAACATTTTTGAAATTGTGGTTGTTCCTATGGGTGTGGCTGAGCAAATGACCTTCTCTCCTTGCAATCAGACTCCTCTTTCGCTGGGTGAGGTTTCTGGCTTTATGTTTTTTTCTATAGGGGTTGGCGTAACTAAGCAATTATTGGTCATGAGTGAATCATCCTTGCTTACTTAACCTGCTCAAAGCTGCAATCCTATGCACATTTATATGGGAGTGTGTCCAACTGAGCACACTGAGAGTTACACCTGAGTAGGCTTAAGTAGAACTTCTCTATTGAACTTCTCTCCCCACGCCTTGCACCGTTGTTTAACTTTAGTGTGTTATTTATTTGGATTCTTTGCACAGATCTTGTAGAAGAAAGGAGGAATACCCTTAGGCTGCTGCATGAATATTTGCTTTTGGACCAACAGGAATACTTCAAGAACCGAAAATGCCAAAACCAGTAAGTGCTTCCACAGAACCTTACACTGCTCATTCATTAGTGCTCCATTTAATTGTTTTTCTTAGGACAAGAATTGTAGAAGTTATAGAATTGTAGAGTTTGAAGGGATCCTGAGGATCATCTAGTCCAACCCCCTGCAATGCAGGACTATGCAGTTGTCCTACATGGGGATTGAATCTGCAACCTTGGCATTATCTTATAGAAACTATACTTTGAAAATTTATAGCACAGCTGTACCTAAATAAGGGGAGAGGGAGCTAAGCTGTGACCCCCCAAGTATTGTTGGACTACATCTCCCATGATACCTGACCGGCTGAAGCTGTTGGGAGTTGAAATACAGTAGCATCTGTCCAAATTCAAATAACATTTTCTTTCTGTAAAAAAGGTGGTATAAATTATCCTTACACATTCTACTGAGACTATTGTGAAAATAAAAGTAAAAATTCTTATCTCTATTATAAAAAACCCAATACCTGATTAAGGCTACGTGGGATTTGCCTCTGAGTAGGCATGTATAGGATTGCATTGTAAAAAAAAGAACAAGCAGCAGGAACTTGTTTTTTTTTTTTTTCATACCCCACAGAAGGTAGGAGATGTGTTTACATATGAACATTGGTCCATACTGATGCCTTTATGAGTCTGCCATGTTTACTGTCTAACTTTTATACTCTCTGGCTTGAAAGTTAATTGAATCTAAATTTAGGTTTGTTATACTTTCCCACCCCCACTGTGTAATCACATTCAGCAGAATCCTAAACATGTTTACACAGAAGTAAGCACTGTTCAATAGGGCTTACTTCATAATCGCACTTAGGTTTGCATTTCAGTAACAAAACTTCAAGCAACTAATACTATCTGTATTACGGTCTAACGTCTCCTCTAGCTGTGGCCCCTTTTTGACCTTGCACTGTGTGATCACACTGAGAGTGGCTGTTTTCCTGAATTAATTTTCACACGAAGTCACAGGTTGCATGGAGACAAAGAATTTGCTTCTCCTGCAGAATTCGTATCTAAGGAGCAGTTTAATAATGAACTTGGATTTCAGAGGAATGGCAGAGTTCATTAGCTTGATAAAGGGTGTTTTCTTCAAGAAAGAAACTAAAGTGTTAATCGGCACAGTTCAGCCCTAGTAAATGGGTTATAAAATGACTCAGTTACTTTACCTAGAGATTAACTGTACACATAGGATGTTCGTAAGTTCAGTTAAAACTCCATGGATGCCATGTGAGTTCTTTGCCATGGCTGTGGGGAGCTGGTTTGTGTGGCAGTGGTGTCTTGCAAATTGCCACACTCAGGCTTAAGTTCTGGCTAGCTACATAAAGACTTGGTAGTGCTGTAGAACTTTTGCACTTTATGCCAAATCTGCAAAAATTCTTGACACACTTTTCTCCCTTGACCTCATAACTGTTGTGGCACAAGGTTATGAATAGAGCAGGGTCGTTTTTTCATTCTGAGGGCCTTTTTTCTTTTATGGACAGTTTTCCAGGGAGCTGCATGCCATTGGTGGGCATGGCCAGAGCAGCCCATGTGTCTCTTGTACCATACACTACATTCCAACTACACAAAAGTCAGAGGTTTCCATGCACACATCTCTCTATCCAGGCAAGCAAGAGGCATTCTCACAGTTCAATGATACATTCCAGCCATGTAAAAGCATTATTCAAGGAGGGTGTGCAGCAGGCATAGTGATGGATTGGCCCGGGGAAAGTCCTGGGGGTCAGATAGAGTGGCCTGGAGTGCTGCATTTGACCCCCAGGCCTGAAATTCCCCACTCATGGCTTATAAGTGCTTCAGCCATTTATTTCAGCTTCCCACCGGGGGGGGGGGGGAAATTGTGGCTGAAAAGCTGCAAGAATAAGAAGCTGTTTATGCTACTGTTTAGGAAAGGAGCTTTTCTCTACCCTGGAGATCAATCCTGTGCACACTTAGGTTAGGTGTAAGTTCCGTTAAACTTGGTGGGACTTAATTGTATGTAATGTTTAGGATCGAGCTGCTATAGCAGAGATATGTTGGTCTAAGAAGATTTGATTTTGCAGAAAACATTGTGAAACACTTTTCTTCAAGGAAGCTTTTGCCATTGCTGCCGCTAGTCTAAATCAAGGGCATTTGTCACTTACATATGTGTGAGCAAACAAACAGAATCGGTCCCCTCAAGAAATCAGGACCAGCTCCCAAGTCATTGAAGTCAGACAGGGCTTAGTGAAAAAAGACTGTTTTTATAATTTTTCAAATATTATTTATTATTTAAAATGTTTTTAAACAACTCAACATCCTTACAGATCCCAAGGCAGCATACAAAGGGCATGGCTGCCTAGCCATACCAAAATAAAATGCAGTAATACAAACACCACAATCAAATGAAACAATACATGTCCCAGTCCTTTCAAGAGGATTTGTTGCTGCCAAAATGCTGAGATCCAGTTTCTTGATTTGAACTCTTTGATAAAGAGCCAGCAATATATAAATCACTGTCATCATTTAGACCATTAGGAGGGTGGGTTAAAATGGCAGGATGAGTTTTTAGTAGTTCTATTGTAGATGGGTGGTATTTTTTCAGCTGCCGCATTGCTCCACAGGTGTGGCAAGTTGGAGTGGTGTGGATAGAAATGGCTAAAGCTTTGACTTGAGAAAAGGGAGATAAATATGTTTGCCAATTGCTGATAACTGTGTTTCCACCCTTAGAAACTGAAAGGTTTACTTCATTATGTGTTTGTGTGACAGCTAGCTCTCTGTTCAAGCCAAGCTACTCTTTTTGTCCACATTTCTATTAAAAAGTTGTGGCTAGAGATGGAAGAGGAATTAGCTCTGAATTTTTATGTGAATACTTCAGAAGGGTAGCTTTCTTACCTTTGAAACAATCCTCAATAACTTCCCAATTTAGAGATGAAGGAAGTAAAACTTGAGTGTGAGCTGCCCATGGCTATCCAGCTAACTCATATAGACAACCAGGGTTTTGAATTGGTGTTTTCTCATCATTCTGAGAGGCAGCTAACCTGTTGCCCTCCAAGGGTTGTTGGACTCCAGCCAGCATGCTCAGTGGTCAGGCATGATGGAAGTTGTACTCCAACAACATCTGGAGGGCCATAGGCTAACCAGGCATGCCATACAGGTTTGTGGAGAAGGTGTGAGGTCACTGGCAGAAACATGTAATGGGAATAGGTCATTGCCTGAAACTTTTAATGGGAACAGAATGTTTATAAGTCTGCCATAAGCACAAAATACCTTTCTCGGATTAATATTGGATTCATTATTCCTACTGATTCTTTCCAAGACAAAATGCTATACCTACTTTTCCTCCTCCCTCCCTTCATACATTTCCATTCTCCCACTCCACCCCACACCCGGATATTATTGTAGTGATGATAGAAGTCCACTTCCTGTGTAATCTGAGGCTTTCTACCCTTTTCAATCTAGCTGGATAGAGCAGTTAGGTGAATTAGAAACTCAAGTTCTGTGAGAATGCCCTACCTTGACATGACCTCCTGGGCTCTGGTTAGTTACACAGAAACATTTCTGTAGGTTGAGGAAAAGTTCCTTCATCTAATCATCTAAAGCTGCTTACAACTGTGTTCTTAATTGTGCCTGAGCTTGGCCTGTCAGCTGACAAGTGGAGCAACAGCTAGCAGAGGTGAACTTGTTCTTCCTTCTCTTGCAGTCAACAAATGTCTTGAGAGCTAAAATTCTGACCTGGTCTGCAAGGTAAATGGGGAAAGCCAGCTATCACCTTTCCAGTAATTTCTGAGCTGTGTGGTGCTGCTGGGGATTTACAGGCATGGATCTGTAATGGTTCCTACCAGTGCAGTGTGTGCACAGCTTTCTACATAATCAGCAGTTAAGTAGCTCTTTGACTGATACAGTTATTAGGAAAGGAGAAAAATCACCATGGGGGATTACCTAGCTTAAAGTTATTGCTGATCCACCCGTTTCAAAAGAGGGAAGTTAAGTTTCGGAATTCTCCCCTCTCTTTGCTCCAGCTCTACCCTCTACAATTGCTAATACCACTGAAGAGAGATGCATATTTGTTCACAGGCTCACCACTGGAAATAAGGTTGCCTTTGCAGAACTGAAGCTGCCCAGAATTCTTTACAGGCATTTGGGTATTCAAAGATTCCTTCCCCTGGAGAATGGGACTGTCTCTATAACATGGGCTGGGAACCTTTGGTCCTCCAGATGTTGCTGTAAAACTCCTATAATTCCTTGCTTTTGCTTACGCTAGTCTCAGCTGGAGCTGGCAGGTGTTGTAGGTCCAGTAACATTTGGCAGACTACAGGCTCCCCAAGTTTGCCGTAGAGAAGCAGAAGCTATGGGTGCAACCCACCTTTATCCCAGCTTCAGTTCTATGAAGTTCACTGCCATTTTCAATTTAAAGATGAGGAAACATAGGCAAGTCACTCTGCCAGCCTAAGGCTGTGACCCTAAACACTAGGAATTAAGCCCAGTAGAACATGGGGTTTATTTCCAAGCAGTGTTATGGGCTGAAAATCTCTTTATAAGTTCATGAGTAACAATGGATAGATGCCAACTGTAAATAATACCATATTAGGCAAGCTTGGACTTTCAACTTTTTTTTTTTTGAGCTTAATTTGTTAGGCGCTGGAGTCAGGTGTAGGTCAACAATAAACAAAACAAACAAACAAACAAAAAACCACTGTGTCAGTAAAGTTAACTCTTTATTCAAAGAAACCAAAACAGCAAAGGCCTAGTGATCCCAGCCATGGGCATAGCCAGGATTTGTGGGGGGCGGGGCGCTGAACCTCAGTTGCTTAAGTATTTTTATTGATTTACCTTGGCTATGCCCATAATACCAGCAACTCTTCCCAGTAGGTCTTTCCCCAATGAGGCAGTTGTGAGAACTGAAGTCCGCCCCCCGCCCCCTTTCCACAGCTGCCTAAGTCCCCTCCTCTGAGTTACAGTCCCAGCAAATATAAGTAGATACTCTGGGATAAATTAGACTGAACTGATAAGAATGACTTTTTTTAAGGATAATCTAGCAAATAAAAATGGGTACTGCAATAGGGAACAAAAAGTTAAAACCCATATCAAACATGAGGATATATTTTCCCATGATGATCAGCTTTTGTAAACCGCTATGGTTTTTGTTTGGTTTTTAATGGAAAGCAGTTTAGACATAAATACTCCCACTGAGGTTCCAGTCTGCACTGGGCCCGTCACACCTCCTGTATAAAAAAATATTCCCACAACTGTCTATTTCATGAATGGCTTCATATCTGGTATGGTGTCTAGAAATTCTTGTGTAAGACCGTCATTTAAGACCTGTCTGAAAATACCAAGTGCTAAAATAATATTGTACACTGATTCACAGGGCAGAACTTAAACTTTATTTCAGAGCAAATGCATTAAAGAAAATATTAAGGTGCAAATACTAATTTGAGACAGGCTCTAGAGATCTTTATACTTGCCTACATATGAGGATATCTTTACACAGGCTGGGCAGAGCCTAATGAATTAGTTTCTACTTGCATGTACAATATGTCCTGCTTTTCCAGCAATAACAAAAAGTGTGTACATGGATAAATTTATATATATTTGGTCCTGTTCCTTAAGGGGGTTGACTATACTGTTATATTCTTGAGAGCAGGACGTACTGTTGAATTGGGCATATGGTGGAACAGTTTTTCTCTGCGTATTAGCCAGAAGGATGTAATTACTAGCCTATTTCCAGCGCCTGCCATCAAGTGATTGCTGCCTTCTTTTCATTCACTGCATAAAGTCTATACACTTTCTTTGTATTTTAGAACGCTTCCTAAATAAAGCTTAAGCATCCATTCTTAGCATAATCATCTTTCATTAATGAACTACCAATCTGCATACAGCTGTTGCAACAAAGAAATCTGATTAGGGAGGAGTTTGGTACAATCAGCTGCTGCTTTTCTCTGTGTTTGGCCTCGTACAAAGAGTTTGTTTAGTCTCTTACAGTATATGTGAAGCAAAGGCACATGAATCATTTGTCACCCAAAACTAGACAGTACTATCCTAATCTGTGTAGATATAAACATTTACCATTTTACAAAATAATGCAGCTAGCGTCATCGGAATTTTCTTCCACATTGAAAATTAGTGCACATTAATTTAACAAGCTCTATGGGCTTGGGGGAATATTAATGTTTTGTATAAGTAAAAAGTCATGACTGGAATCCCAAATCTTGGATGTTGACCACAGCTGAAAAGTATCTCTTAGAAAACTCCATGATGGTTTCATATATTTGACCATGATACATACCACCAGGTGCTACATGCCCTAGTGACATAAAGTATGTACAGGTATTTGATTCCCTGCTAAATTTGCCCGTTTGCCCTCTGACGAAGAAATGACCAGTCCATAATTTTAATGGTAGGTTTATTGTAGCTGTGAGAGACAGAATAACAGGAAAACCCCCAGAAACCCAGAAGACAAAAGTCAGAGATTGATGTGCATTATAATGAGTGAAATAAGTATTTGAGCCCTTTGCAAAAGTTGACAGTACTTGGTGGCAAAACCCTTAGTGGCAATTACAGAGGTCAGACGTTTCTTGTAGGTCGCCACCAGGTTTGCACACATCTCAGGCGGTATTTTGTCCCACACCTCTTTGCAGATCCTCTCCAAGTCAGTAAGATTTCAAGGCTGATGTGTAGCTACGCAAACCTTTAGCTTCCTCCACAGATTTTCGATGGGATTAAGGTCTGGAGACTGGCTAGGCCACTCCAGGACCTTAATGTGCTTCTTCTTGAGCCACTCCTTTGTTGCCTTGACTGTGTGTTTTGGGTCATTGTCATGCTGGAATACCCATCCTTGACCCATTTTCAATGCCCTGGCTGAGGGAAGGAGGTGCTCACTCAAAATTTGACGATAAATGGTCCTGTCCATTGTCCCTTTGATGCGGTGAAGGTGTTCTGTTCCCTTAGCAGAAAAACAACCCCAAAGCATAATATGTCCCCCTCCATGTTTGACAGTGGGGATGGTGTTCTTGGGGTCATAGGCAGCATTCCTCCTCCAAACCCAGTGAGTTGAGTTGATGCCAAAGAGCTCGATTTTGGTCATATATGACCACAACACTCTCACCCAGTTCTCCTCTGGGTCATTCAGATATGCATTGGCAAACTGCAGATGGGCCTGGACATGTGCTGTCTTGAGCAAGGAGACCTTGTGGGCTCTGCAAGATCTCAGTCCTTCACAGCGTAGTGTGTTACCAACTGTTTTCATGGTAACTATGGTCCCAGCTGTCCTGAGATTATTGACAAGTTTCCCCCTGTGTAGTTCTGGGCTGCTTCATCACCGTTCTCCTGATCATTGCAACTCCACGAGATGAGATCTTGCATGGAGCCCCAGACCGAGGGAGGTTGACAGTTATTTTGTGTTTCTTCCATTTGCAAATTATTGCACCAGCTGTTGTCACCTTCTCACCAAGCTGCTTGGCAATAGTTTTGTAGCCCAGTCCAGGCTTGTGCAGGTCTACAGTCTTGTCCCTGACCTCCTTGGACAGCTTTTTGGTCTTGGTCATGGTGGCTACTTTGGAATCTGCTGGATTGCTTGCTTCTGTGGACAGGTGTCTTTTGTACAGGTACTGTAACAAGCTGGAGTTACAGGTAAGACCTCTCCCTTACAGCAGGTGCTTCTAATCTCAGCTCGTTACAGTGAAGATACCAGGTAGCGTGACATCATCTGGCTGGTTGATAGGGGATCAAATACTTATTTCACTCATTATAATGTACATCAATCTCTGACTTTTGTCTTCTGGGTTTCTGGGGTTTTTCCTGTTGTTGTTCTGTATCTCACAGCTACAATAAACCTACCATTAAAATTATGGATTGGTCATTTCATCGGGGGGGCAAACAGGCAAATTTAGCAGGGGATCAAATACTTTCCCCCCTCACTGTATCCAAAGATTTCTCCAAAAGATCATTGGATGAGAGTTCTTCAGTCCAGGTGAAAGGTAGTTAAAAAAAAGGTGTGTATATATATATATGTCTATATATATATGTGTGTGTGTGTGTGTGTGTGTGTAATATATATATATATATTTAAAAACACCCACTAACGGTGCCTCAGTCTTATATGAACTTTAGTTTATTGGCTCTCATGCAGTCCACTACTGAGGCAAGACAACTGTCCAGCACATCCACTGCCACTCCTGCAGATATAAAGGAGAAGCAGAGCTGTGTGTCATCAGCATATTGCTGACAACATACTCCAAAACTCCAGATGACCCCACTCAGTGGTTTTATGTGGATGTTAAATAGCATGGGGAATAAAATAGAAGTCTGAGGAACCCAACATTGAAGGCTCCATGGGGCCGAAGAGTGCCCTCCAAGCATCACCCTCCCGAAGCAGATTATTCTCTTTTTAGATGCCCAAAAGCATTTGATAATGTGGAGAAGCAGCATTTTAATTGTTTATTGAATCTTTTAAAATTAGCTATTTTACATGTTGGAATCTGTTTTCAGTAGGGGTCTTTTCAACAATCAGGGTTCCCCCCCCCCCTGGTTTCTGCTATACAGAAGGGCATGTCAAAGTTACTACTCTTCCTGTTATTATTTGTGCTTTCATTAGAGCCTTTGCCAATTGATAGTAGGAAGAACAAGTTGACATTTGCAATATAATGTTATCCCTAGTGTGTCTATGTTACCTGATCCTAAAGCTGATGGGGTTGAGGGGCAAAAAGTTCCAAAATAAAAATTAGAGTAAGGTTGTGGAAAATTCTGGCTTATTGACTGGGAAAAGAGTAAGAAAATTAGAAGGACAGCAGCTATTGTGTAAAATACTTTTTATTATTTATGAATATTGCCATTCAGGTTAATCTTTCTATCTTGGAAATGTATCTGAATTTTTTTTTTTAAATTAGATGGGCAAATCTGTCTCAACAGCTACTCTAGGAGGTTCTTTATCAAGTTAATAGAGGAGCCTAGGAGTTCTTCATATTTAAATGTACCATCAAGCAGTTGAACTTGCTTCAGTGTATGACTGGTTTCATCCATTTGAAAAGCAGAACATGGTTGGTTTATTTTTTAATGACTCAACTTGTTTGCTTTGGTTTCAAAAATGGATACGGCCCATGATGTGTTAAACCTGGATTCCATTATTGCCTTATTTACATTAGCGTTAACTTAGATCATAAGTTTAAGACTATCATGATTTACTTATCACTATTTATTGGTGTATCGGAAGATGTGTGCATGCACACGAAAGCTCATACCAATAACAAATTTAGTTGGTCTCTAAGGTGCTACTGGAAGGAATTTTTTATTTTTTTATTTTGTTTCAACTACGGCAGACCAACACGGCTACCTACCTGTAACTATGATTTACTTCTGTGCTATTAAAAAAACCAAGTCACAGAAGTTGTACAAAATCTTTGCAAACATTACAACATGGAAGCACATATTTAACTTTCTTGTACCAGGAGTAACGTAGAACTTGACTGAGGTTGGGGGCATTCAACAGAACTCCAGATACCCAGTAGAGGAGTGTGTGTTAGCTATAGGTGGCAGTGGTGAGATATCGGGCTGGAATCTCTTTATCTTGGCAGTGCTTCTCAAGTCATTCTTAGAAACCCTGAGTGATTCTGCCAGCCAACACAGTTAAAAGAAGCAGTGAAAAACAATGAAATATTGGATAATATCCTTCCTACACCCTCCTCCAAAGCACTGTCATTGGAAGTAAAAAGGATAAGAATTCCTTGGTTGGAAGCTACATTTTTTGTTACCAAAGTGTGTGTGCGCACACACTTTCTTCCTGCCTACCATTTCCTTTTATGGAGATAGGGGAAGAGTATCTATTTTTAAATGATGTTCTGTGTCCCTCCGAAGCAGCCTTTCTGAACCTGGTGCCTTCCAGACATCTGGCCTGCAACAACCATCAGTCCCAAGCAGCATGGTCCATGGTCAGGGATGATGAGAGTTGTAATTAAAATCATTTGGAGAGCACTACATTATAGAAATGTCCCTTGAAGCTTCAGGAGCGGCCTGGTTCACTTCAGACTGCTCTGGACAAGGTCTGAATCTCTGAATGTTGGTTTTGTCCAATTTTGTGGTCAAGCAATATCTGTAAGAATTTTCTCCATATGCGGAAGCCATTGTGAAGTGTTGTGTTGAGAACTGGTGACATGTGCTCTGTCTTGTAGCCATTATGTCCAGGAATAATACTGTGGTATTTATGATGTGGCTTGTAAGCTTTCTCCTGGGGTTCCCAGTTATCTTGCTATTCCATTTTCAAGGGATATTTGGAGGAGGTAATCACTGGTCTTCAGTTACAACTTTCCCCATCCTACCTTGTTCTTTGTACTGGTCTAAAGGGTCTTTGTTGATAGGCCCTATAAAGTTTAACCTTGGGATTTTTAGTTCCATTGAGAATGATGAAAGTTATATTCATTTATCTACCACACTAGTGGCCACAAAGGGTTCCTCCTGTTAACCTCCAACACATGTACCGGTATGTGGAACTTTTGGCCCTCTAGATAAATGTTGGTGAACTACAACTGCCATCAGTTCTAGACAGCATGGCCAATGGCCAGAGCTAATGGGAGTTCAGCAAAATCTGGAGGGCCAACTTTTCTCTATACCTACTCTAATGTATAGAAATCTGCTTTTGAAAACTGAGCAACCCTATCTATGGCAAAAAACAACACATGTTATGTCTATCAAGGTACTGCAGTTCATACATCATGCTTGCTTAAGGTAGCTGAGTATGTGATATTGTTTTGGAGTGCAGTAAATGAAACAATGACAAGCATCAGTATTCACCAATTCCGTGTCTTGCTTCTCCACTAGTTCCATTATTCCTTCTCCTAATAGCCAACAGTTCTTTAACCTGCTCTCAGAAGATGTTCCACATAATGTTCCTGACCTTGATGGACCTGCTGAAAGGCAACCTTTGGTGATCCTGAGATGCTTTTTTTATTATTATATTGTATATGCCTTTTTATTATTTATTAATTAAATTTGTATACTACCCTTCATCTGAAGATCACAAGGTTGTTCACAATATAAAAATACAAAATGAGAACACAAAATACGTAATAAAGCAGGAAAAAAAAACCTTCCCACAAATGCGTTTAAAAGCCATATAATGTTAATCAACCAAATGCCTGGTTGAAGAGAAACATTTTTGCCTGGAGTCTAAGGGACCAGGCCAGCCTTCTTGGGAAGAGCATTCCACAAGCGGGGAGCTACCATAGAAAAGACCTGTTCTTGAGTTGCCACTCTCTAGACCGGTGTTTCCCAACTGGGGGCCATATGACCTTCTGCCCCCCCCCAAAAAAAAAATTCCAAGGGGGCCATAGGTAGTTGCTAACTGCATTATTAATGTAACATCTAGTTTGACCATTTTAAAGCACATTTCGGATGGTCTGTATGTGTAGTGGGTTAATTGTGCATTTATAACTAATTTCTGAGGCTGGAAACATTACTGTTGTATTTATGATTTCAGGTTTAGCAGGTAAAGGCTTTTTATTACATAAAATGATGGAGTAAAAAGTTCAGCTAAGCAGGGTGTCTATACTCAGTCTCTTAAGGAAATGCATAGGTCTTTTGAACTTTCCTTAGTGGTTTAGTTCAAATTTGCTTTATGTGGGTATTGGTTTTCTCCAGGAAGTGTAAACAATATATGGGAGTTGCAGCTTTTGTGCTCTGTAAGGAATATGATTATGTGCATTCCTTAAGGAGAGGCTAGAAATAAATCTTATCAGACCTGATTATGTGGGGTTTGGAAGGAGGTTTTCTTAACTGAAACGCCTTTAAGATTTATATTGAGAAATGGTTTGCTAAAGCCTTTGGAATTCGTTGAATCCAGTCACTACACATTTCATGGATATCCTGGGATACACACACACACAGAGACCATATTGCTTAAAAATAGCCTTTGTTAAATTGTGGGGAAGTGGGTGTGTGCTTGGAATGAGGATTAGAAAAATCCAAACATTCTCTATCACTTCTCCACTCTTGGTTTGCCACACACTAAAGATTAGATATTGAGAATGCATAATTTGCAAGTATTCCTATAATAAACATTCTTTTTAATTTAGAATGCTCAGAATAAGAGTTCTGACCACAACTTTCTGATGTTTGAGAGTAATGAAAAACCAGTATGATTTATTCTACAGAGATATAGAACATTACAAGTGCTTGATTAACCCATTGTGTGCCATATTGTTTAGCATCCACTAACAACAGATTAGAACATTTATAGAGAGCAAGCTTATGAATGGATGTTGGCTACCATCTCTAAATGCAGTATTCATGTTCAGATACACTATATCTCTTAGATCCAAATACTAAGTACAAACTAGGGGCGGCCTTTACCTTTATACCCTTTGTGAGCTCTGTGTTGAAACAATAGGTTGGCCATTATGGAAAACAGAATTCTTGACTTAAGTGGGCTTTGACCTGATACAGTAATGATCATATTAACTTCTGACCCACTCGGCTCTTCTTATGTTAGATTGCCGAAACACAAGTTTCTCATGAACAGCATTAGCTATACAGAAATGTCAGTTGTCACCGTGCTATGTCCACAAACCTCTTTCTGCTTCAGCCATGCTCTTTTAAAAGAGGCAACATAACCGTATAGGGAGAATAATTAACATGCTTTTACCTCTTTAAAAACCCAGAATAACTCCAACTCTTAATATACCAGGGAGATATAATTTAAAAGCCTTCCCTTAATGTGGTCAATTCCTTGCCCTAATTCTAAAGCAATGTTAATTAAGATGTCAGGCTTCATACTAATAGCAGCCCTGGCTTTGCATAACACTATGCACTGGAAGAATGAACACTAAAATGTCATTTTACTTAACTAAAAAGCTCAATCCAATTCAAAGCCAGGAGCTGTAAAGCAAAGTAGAACACTCAGGATGTCTGGCAAATTACCTTGATGGACCAGCATCTTGAAATGTTTGCAGCACTTATGTGTTTAAACACTGGTGATTTTTTTTAAAAATTGTTTACTAGCACATGGCATCTTGAAACAGTATACACTTCAAATCCTGAACCACAGTTCTAAAATCTGTTATACAAATCACAGTGCACACTGGCTCTGTTTTCATATCCATTACTTTTATCTCTCTTCTAGGTCAATGTTCGAGTTACCACTATGGATGCAGAGCTGGAGTTTGCCATCCAGCCTAACACAACAGGCAAACAGCTTTTTGACCAGGTCAGTATATACAGTACTAGTGTGTAAGTTTTCATTTAAGTTTTCAGCAGGGAGGATGGATCACCTGAGACTTTTCCTTTGCTCAAGGAACCATTCACTGGGTGGCATATTGCAGATCTGCCTCTGTACAAATCAGCAATAGAAAGCTGATGTTCCTTTAAAAATCTTAAGTTTGCATGTGCCTGAAATCCTTAAGGAGAAGTAAAAGGATTTTCCACCTACTCTTCTGGACATAAAGAAAAGGGAGAAAACCCCAGCACTCTAGTAAAGTTGCTAAATCAAAATTTAATCAGTAAAGGAATATAGCAAAAAGTACTGTGTGTTCTGTGACCTTGCTGCGATTTAGGAAAAAAGGAAATCTGTAGTCTTCATTGAAGCTATGTTGCTCAGGTGTGAGGGGAAAGCCATCCACTTCTAAAATGGGTAGGAAAACACTGTGTCAAGATTGTTTATTTGCTACACACACACACAACTTTGTAATGTAACAGTACTCAGTTAATAAATGTTTTTAGATTAATTGGCTGCTAAATTATTTCTAGGTTCAAGTACAGGTTCTGTTACATTGAATCAACATGAGTAATTGTCGAAGTGTGTATTAATCATACTTAAACTGTTCAGCACCTGTCACTGCTGTGGGATTACCAAATGGGGAGAAGAAAATACCCTGTATTAAAGGGGATGTGGTAATGACTTAATGGAGCATATCCCAAAGAATATTGGAAAGGCTTTAATATGGTCAATCTGTATACTTTGGAAATGGGCTTCCATTTTGTCATTTCTGCTTAGTAAAGGTCACCACAGAATTTGCAACAGAAAAGCTATGCTATTCTGCCTTACTAGTTCCTTAAGGTTTATAAGATATGCTGTGTCTTTAAGGGATTTATCTGTTATTAGTGGCTGTTGTAAGAGAAATGAAAGACAATTGGGAATGATCAATAGAGTGTAAACATTCATAAATATGATGGATGATAGATAACCCACTCACCTTGTTACAGTGATTGAATACAGGTGTAGGTAATATTCCACCTGCATCCAGTTTGTCATTTATAGTGATATCCTCAGGCAGCAGGGCAATGACTGCAAGGCATTGGACCTATGCACATGTGGGCCTTTGGGTTAGAGAGTACAGTATAATGAAATATGTAGTACAGCAGAGGGTCTGTATATTTCTATTGTGAAGTCAGATAAAATTGTACACCATTGCAAATAATAAAATCCAGTTTTCCTCTAATATATCTTGCAAATTCCCATTTTATAATATTTTTTTACAACCAAGGAGGGAAAGCAATATTGCACCATCCATAGCTGTATATTAACTACAGTAAAGTTTTAACTATTTTTTTGAAGTTGTTAATAGGAAGAGAAAGAGGGTTTTGTTAATAAATAACAAATATAAGGGTTAGCAGTCACTTTTCTGCCAACGATTTAACTCTTTCACAAGCTTTATGTAAGAATATAGGATTCAAGAATTTAGCAAGTTTTCCTTACATAGAAGGGGGGTTGACTTGGTTCTGAGCATTTTATGAGGGAAATAATGTTGGAGGCTGTCAGTGCCACCGTTTCTCTTTGTCCAGGTTAGGAAGCTGACCAGGTAGTGCCCACTGCCTGCCTAATGCAGAGAAGTGCAAGGCAGGATTGTTTACAGGAATTGCAGATCGATAGTGGAATAACCCTCCTGGGTCAGAGGAAGGTTCATCAGTTCCCACATTCTGTCTCCCAGGGATGTAGAGCATGTGTCACATTGAGCGTCCTCACCTCAGGACCCGACTTTTGGATGTAAATTGCTTCCATACAACCGAGATTCCATTTAACAGTTAACATTTAACGCGGGTGGCGCTGTGGTCTAAACCACAGAGCCTAGGGCTTGCCAATCAGAAGGTCGGTGGTTCGAATCCCTGCGATGGGGTGAGCTCCCGTTGCTCGGTCCTAGTTCCTGCCCACCTAGCAGTTCGAAAGCACGTCAAAGTGCAAGTAGATAAATAGGGACCGCTCCGGCGGGAAGGCAAACGGCGTTTCTGTGCGCTGCTCTGGTTTGCCAGAAGCGGCTTTGTCATGCTGGGCACATGACCTGGAAGCTGTACGCCGGCTCCCTCAGCCAGTAAAGCGAGATGAGCTCCGCAACCCCAGAGTCAGACACGACTGGACCTAACAGTCAGGGGTCCCTTTACCTTTACCTTATTTAAAAGTAAACTATCAAGAATTAACCTTATCTAGTGTGGTAATTAATTCTTTGTTAGGTTTTGGATGGGAGAAAAAAACTTTCTTTTGTCTGACCTGAACCTGCTGTGGATCAGTGCCTTTGGATATTTATTTATTTCTCTCTCTCTCTCTCTCTCTCTCTCTCTCTCTGTGTGTGTGTGTGTGTGAGAGAGAGAGAGAGAGAGAGAGAGAGAGAGAGATTTTCTACCTCATGCTTCCCCACCCACATAGTTGTCTCTTTTCTAAACAAACAAAGCCCCAATGTTTTAATAATGGAATTGTCCTAAGGCCTTGCCAGTGGCCCAACTACAGCCCTGTACCCACGCAACCCTGACCCTGCATTTAAAAATAAGGTATTCTAGAACAGATGCCTGTGGAGGCCTGAGGAGACTTCTCTCTGTAGAAATGATGCAGTATGTACAACCAGAGCATAGTCCTTTTCCCTCCATAAAAGGGTCTCTTTCTTGGCTTTTTCCTTCCACACCATCACTGTGCTTTACGTGGGTATTTTCAGGATTTGGGTAGTATCAGTCTGTTTCTGCTGTTAGTAACATCAATAAGCCTGGAAACCTTGCCCGCCCCCCTAAAGATGTTGGGAGCAGCAGATAAGGATGAAGACATATGAACAGGCCTCAATTCCCAAATGAAATGTAATAAATGGAAAAAAGATTAAGTACCGCTGCCCTAAAGGGGGCAGATCTCTGAGGAAGTTGTCCTACAAGTGTTTGCCCCTTTGATCTATATTCATAACGAAGTCTATCCTGTCGGTTCATCCAGTGTGTTTAAAGCAATTATAGTGTTCATTAAATAATTTATCAGATCTGGAAAGAGCCAGACAACCCATGGTCCAGAAAGTCTCGCTAATTATACTCAAACTGTACTGGAGAATAGATTTAAATACAGCCCTGCAGAACATAAATTAACTTAGATTGGTACATTACTGAGGCTAAATACTGCAGTTTCCCTTGGTTGCAAAACTAGTTGTGAATGCATGAGACTCTCCTAGAATGTATAATTCCAAATGTTCATTTTATCTCTGGCACTGTTTTAGAGTGTTTTCTCCTATATTCAGTGTTTTTTACTGGCTTTAAAGATTGTATTGATAAGGATTCACATTGCCACCTTTTATTTCCTTGCTAGAAATATTTTTAGCAAATTCCATTTGTTGCTTCATTTAAAATATGTTTTGAGTATCAGAGTTGCGAAGCAACAAATCTGCACTATACTTTGCAAATTTGAGTGGCAAAATATGTGTGCATTCCTCTCCCACTATGTGTTCTGTACTCTTAATCTCAAGATTTTCCATAGCACGTAGTAAAGATTTGATACTTTTCCAGGTAAAATATGGAATGCTGCAAGAATTATGTGATAGAATTGTAATTAAACTGTGGTGCAAAATTTTTGTGTTACTTCACCTAATTCTTGGACATATTTTAGGGAATGAGGCATTTTGTTTTGTTTTGACACTTTGTTTAAAATAGTATTTGCATTTCAACTATTTCAGTAAGCAAACTGAGGTTGCATGAGGCTGGAAATTTTACTTAATTCCAAAAAGTCAAAACAATTATTCATTCTCTCTGATGCATTTCCAGACAGTAAAAGCATAGTTGGTCTTAAATAGGGCATCTTTCTTTTATCTTTCTATAAGCTCTTCCTTGATTTCCATTTTGTCTCCCATTAGTTGTCATTGATTTAATCTATTAGATTATCTGTCACTAATAATCTAATGCAGTTGAAGGAGACAATCCCCACAGTGTTAATTAAAGGCAAATGGCATAAATATGTCAATTGGCTATCAGGGCAACTAGTAGATCACAGTAAGAGTAAATCACTGCAGAAGGAATGCCATTTTAACATGTGGCTACTTTAAATCACTGTTACTATTTTATTATTGAAAATCACCCTGAAAATATATGTTGAAGTGTGGTATAGACACCTTAAAGCATCTTCCACCCCACAAAGCAGATGCTGCAGCTTCAGTGGTTTTTGAAATTTTGTAGTATTGTAGCTTTTTTTTAAAAAAAAAAAATCTATGTGATTGCTTTTGACTGGAGAGCAATTGCAGTTTTGCATGAGCTGATAGTTGTTACACTTGGCCGCTCATCTTGTTTAAATTCCAATATCAGAATTAATTACAGGAAGCTTTTATAGCTTTCAAGCAGCTTTGCAGTTTTTATTAAGGGAGGATCACATTTCAGAGATACAGCTCCTCCTAGCTGAGCCTTCTTTCTCTATCTGGGTCTCTTTGAACCATGAGACTCTTAAGAGAGACATCTAGCTGTGCTATTACTGATGAGAGCTAGTTATGCTATTACTGATGAGACTGCGCCAAGCCATTCTTAAATTTTGGAGTGCTTAAAAAAGAGAGCTGTAAATACCTATCGGTTTCATTGTCTGTTTTGCACACTGATTAATCTGACCTCTGATAATATGAGGCAGCAGGCAGCTGATCAGCATGTCTTTTGTTCAGCCTTTCAAACCAGCATTTTTACATGAAAAATCCTTACCAAGCATTTGCCACGTTCTCCCCTCAGCCTTTTGTTTCTTCCCTGTATTGAATGGGATCAAATTCAATGGGATCAAGTAGTCCTGGCAAAGCTGGCTTTTAGGGGGTCTTGAAATTTGAATCTTTTTCAGAGGGTGGAGTTGGCAGTCCACATATTCAGGTTTATGTGCTATGGCAAGAGTCTTAGAAAACATAGGTGTTTGACCTTTTTATTTGAACTCTTCTGGCCTCCCTTCTCATCTTTTAGGTGGTCAAGACGATAGGCTTACGCGAAGTCTGGTACTTTGGTCTTCAGTATGTGGATAACAAAGGATTCCCAACCTGGCTGAAGCTTGACAAAAAGGTAAATGAAATGAACTGAAATGGAAAATACAGCCACAGCTGTGCACAAGCCACCTTAGCTGCATCTCTGCATTACTTTAGTATACAAGGAGGGCACACAGATAATATTGAGAGTGTGAACTTGGTCGATATTAGTCTGCAATGGGACTTACAGTACAATGAGACATTCGGTTGGGCCTGGCAGACACTAGGGAGCCATCTGCATCAGGAGCTCAATCCAGTAAGCCCAGCAATTGCTGTGGTGACTTCCAGAGGTTAAAATGCTTAGTGTGGGAAACTCCATTTAAGAAAAAAGAGATGCAATGTGAAAACTATTCAGTCCTCTGGTGACTAACGGCCTGGCAAACAAGAGTTCTTGCTTAATTTCTGAATACTGACTGTTTGTACATAGTCTAGTCTCGGCTTGTCTGTTGCCTACTCCAAATAGCAGGCTATTGTGTTTATTTCAATTAGCGGAACTTCTCGGTATACATTGCTTAATCTCTGCAGGACTAGTTGCCAAATTGCCTAGAATAAATTGTTCTTGCAGATTAGTGAATTACCATGTGGAGACTAGTATAGACCTATTCCTTGTTCTAAAGCCTTCAGGATTTTTCAATAAAACAAGCCATGTGTGTGCCTGTGTTGTCATAGCTTTCTCTTTTCCAGCTTATGGTTGCTGTTACGGCTGATGCTTTGGTGAAAAATATGATAGCATTGTACTGCAGCTCTTTTCTGTCTGTGATAATTTATTTTTGTTACCATCCTAGCAAACATTCAGCATGAGCCATACATAATATTGATATACATTAGGAATGCTGATGCACTAATAATTTGGTCTGGCATTGTGTAATGAGCAAAGTGGCTGAAAGCATGCACTCATTACTTCATCATACATATAAGCATCTATTTATTTAATAAATTGTGCTCTGTTTTTTTCACCATGCATCTCAAAGCTGCTTAAGAAAAGGCAAAACATGCATACTGTAGTTGCATCCAGATAGTTACTATGAGGCTGCCCTTTGACTTAAATAAATGAAGAGCCCCGATCAAAAGTAGCACCAAAGAATAGAGTAGAGAGTAGGATGTGAAGAGCAAAATCACCTCTTGGCAAGTGAGAAGCCTTATGGTCACAATGCTAAGGACAGTGTTCAGCTGAATAATTGTAGAATGACACCTGCTTGTGCAACTGGAATCCAGCGTCACCGTCACCCCATGCCATGCTTAGTTACACTCCAAAGGGATAAGGGAAACCACAGAACAAATTTAGGAGGGGTGTGGGGTAGAGGAAGGAGTCCTGTTGTGCAAGAAAAAGTTTTCCGGCTCACACAAGGAGCTATTTAGAGTTTCTATGCAACTCTAAGGCTGACAGCCAAAAGACTTAACATTTCTGAACACGTTGTTCAAAGTTAATAGTCAACAATAACTTGCTAACATTCAATTGTGTTTTAACACGCTGCTCGTGTTTTGCTGCTGCTCCCTCCTTGCCCCCTCTCCATTTCAGGTCTCTGCTCAAGAGGTCAGGAAAGAGAACCCTCTGCAGTTCAAATTCCGTGCCAAGTTCTACCCTGAAGATGTATCTGAGGAGCTGATCCAGGACATCACACAGAAGCTGTTCTTCCTGCAGGTGAAAGAAGGAATCCTTAGTGATGAAATCTATTGCCCACCTGAAACTGCAGTCCTCCTTGGGTCTTACGCTGTGCAAGCCAAATATGGAGACTACAATAAAGAGCTGCACAAGCCTGGATACCTCAGTTCTGAACGCCTCATTCCCCAAAGGTGAGAACGTCTCATGGAAAACTTAGGGACAGGGCTTCTCTGGGGAATTTTAAGTTCATTCTTTAAAACTAGACGTACACAAGTTTACACTAGAGCTTACGACTTTCTCACCTCATGGGTTTTCTTTTTGTTTTTTTGTATATTTAGAGTAATGGACCAACATAAACTCTCTAGAGAACAGTGGGAAGAACGGATCCAGGTCTGGCATGCTGAACATGGTGGAATGCTCAAGTGAGTTATGGCACTGAAGGGGTCTGTCTGTTTTCTTGGGCCCACATTTTGCATTCCCATTCCTCACCAGCTCTTAGATGAAAGGTAACTCTGTAGCAAAGAACTTCAACAGGTTCTTTACATATATCTTGCTCTGGCCCATCATCTTCTCTGCATTCCTGATACATAATTGTCTGTGTATGTAGAAATTCCCATGCTGGGCACAATGTGTGGGTGAAGCACAACATGATAGACTGGAATTTTTGAAATGCTCTTGAAAGTACACAGGTGGGGCTACATTCAATGAGTGTGTAAGCAAACATGGCCCATTCATGTGTAGTGTTCAACGAGTGTAGTGTCTGTGTACCTGTGCATACAATAGAGATGAATTGTACAAATCAACAAGTGCACACTCCTCCACCCAAACACTTGTGTACAGGTAGTTTGTATCTGTGTTCAGTGTAACTTCTGAACAAGCTTATAGGCAAAAACTTTAGAGGATTAGCAAAGCTGGAAATTTATTTATGGAAGTATTTCTATTGTACTGTATCATAAAATATCAAGGCGGTGTACAACAATAAAAAAGCCATCAAAAACAGTAGAAAAAAATAATTGTAGTGAGTGGCTAGTTAAAAAGCTGTGAAGGCCTGTTGGCATAAAGATGTCTTCAAGGGATGCCTGGAAATCAGAAGGGAAGGATGGCAGCCCATCACTGCTGGAAGAGTGTTCCACAGCATGGCATCAGCAATACTAAATGTCCAACTTCTAGTTAAGGCCAGTTGGGCCTCTGCTGTAACCCGGGTACAACAGCTCTCATGTTGGACAAGAAATAAGTAATATTGTAATCATTTTGTAGTAAGATGGCATTTCTGTTAATCTCCTCCTGTTACCCCAATGAGTGCATTTATTTTTCCACTGGCACAAAGGTTTTGCATCAGTCTTAAAAGAGAAACATCACCTAACATTTCCTCCATATAATTTCCTTGTCAACCAGAGAGAATGCCATGCTGGAATACCTGAAGATTGCCCAGGATCTGGAGATGTATGGAATCAACTACTTTGAAATCAAGAATAAGAAAGGGACCGATCTCTGGCTGGGAGTAGATGCACTTGGGCTGAACATTTATGAGAAGGACGACAAGTAAGCGGATGTTTTATTATTCCTTTGAGGTTGAAGAGCAGGCATTAGTGCCAGAGAGTTCTCTCGTTATCTGTGCTTTGTATTTTTATGGCAGCCTTATCAAAGCAAGTCACCTTGGTGCACTGAATGTGGTTGTGCTGGGAAACACGTGGCCCCAAAGTGACGTGCCTTTACTATCTCCAAACTGCGACCTGTTTCCCCCTTAACTCATATACTAGCCCTTTAGAAGGGCAGGCAGGGGTCAAACAGAATAATCCATTATATGGTTTAAAGGTAAGCCATATACCAGATACTAATGATAGGGCTGGCAGAAACTTGGATCCAACTTCATCAAAACATTCTGCCCAAGCAGAATTAATTGGGAAGAAATCAACATTGCGCTTTGGCAGTCATTCTGTCAGGGCAAGCATTTTGGCTTGTCAGATGGAATGATTCCCCCTTCACCTTCTCCTGTGCTGTGTTTCACAGGTTCTCCTGAACCCCCAGAGCCAATTTTGAGGTTTGGGGAGAAGGGGGAAAGCCCCATTGTGCAAATTAAGTTATTGCATTCATTAGTTGAATCCTGCCCATTATTTCTTAACTGATCGCTGGTAGGTGTCTACCAACATCTGAAGCAGACAGGACTCTAGGGCCATTCAGAGCCAGGGACTTGGGTTAGAGCCAAAGGATGATAGAAAATGGGTTATTTACACATAGTACCTCCATGGGCAGGTGCAAAAAGGGAGATGGATCTGTGCCTTCAGTTCTTTGGTAGAAAGGGGAATTTCTTCAACCCAACAGAGGTGCAGGAGCCCTATCCTCTTTTACACTGAGCCACTCTACCTCTGGGGGGTTTAAGTAATCAGCTGGCCTTTCCTGTATTACCTGGTATGTTGGCTGCAGGTGGAGTATGGCAAACTGAAATCCACTTCCTTGCCCACCCAGGTCTCCTGCAGAAGTGAGGCTTCTTAGCTGTAGTATACAATATATTCAAGTCGGGGAGAGCATTTTAACTCACTTTTGTTAGTGGCTGGCTCCAGCTGTGAGCCATTTGTGCGCACCAGTCCTTAGATGGCGAGGTTGGAGTCAAACTGGAAGCAAATTACGGTAGGTTGTGTCCTCTGCCATACACAGATTTGTAGCTGATCCTCTTTCAATTAGGTAGCTATGAGATCTCTAGTTTTGGAAGAAGGGTGGGGAAACAGCAGATTGGTAATCAGGGAGCAAGAGAGAAGAAACTTAATGGGGACAAAATGTAAAAGCAAACTAGTCCTATTGATGTGCAGCAGAGTTAAAAGATATGAGTTTGGAAGTATCTGAAATAAGGAACATACCTTTTTGCCAGTACTAACTTTGCTTTGTCCTCTCTGCTCAAGGTAAACCATAAGCCCATATAACTAGAGATGTTCAAGCAGTTTATGGGAAAAGGATAGAATCATAGCTGTCAACCTTCCCCTTTTTTGCGGGAAATTCCCATACTTATAGCATTGGAAAAAAGGGAAAAGGTTGACAGCTATGGATATAATAGGCCTTCATGTTGATTTTAAATGAAATAGTCTTGGGATGGTAGAGTAGGAGAGAGGTTTTTCTGAAATGCTAAGGTGCACCATCACCCAGAAAACAAGGAGTGTCACTCTAGGTATTGCATGAGTGATACTACTTCTAGTTTTAGTGTAGCCATAGTCACTCAAACAGGTTTTGCAAGCTATCGACGCTTCAGAAAGGAAACTTCGCCTCTGAAGGAAAATGAGGGGAGGGGCAAACATGCATAGCAAAGTAAGCCCTGGGACACCTGAAAATTAATTCATAACCTTCATGATATGAAGAGGCTGGATCCCACCCTCTCGTGTTTATGCAGTTAGATATCTCAGTTTGCTTAAATGTTGCACGTAAAGGGCTGAAGGTAGGAATGGCCAGGTAGGAAAAAAGAGAAGGGGCCCTTGCACATTTTATTAGTTGTTTAGAACAATCTTCTCCAACCTGGTGCACTTCAGATATTTTGGACTACAACATTGGGAAGGCAACAGGTTGGGGGAAGTCTGATGTAGAAAAGGAATTTCAGCAGGTTTAGCTTGCATAGCTTGTCATGCCTGTTGGAATTTCCTCTTCTACACAACTGTGTCAGAACCCAGTCCTCTTCCTTTTTTTTTCCTTTCCTTTTTTGCATCTGGCCACCTTAGCTGCAGGGCAGAATAGGGCAGAACCACACCTGTGGCTAATAGAGCTTAACATATAAATATTCGTGCCACTGCTTTTCATAATGAAAACAAAATTATAGTTCTTCACGTAATTATTGTGTTGGTGTTTTAAAGTGGCAGACAGAAGGGAAACATTAAATTTTAGTGTTACGGTTATAATTTTATAGATTGTCCTTCTAGAGATGGGATTGAACGGAGAGAGCATGTTGGCACCTTTCATCATAAGAGATATGATATACACCTATATAAAGTAAATGGGTATTAACATACCTAGTGGATTTTAATAGTTTTGCTTTGCTTTAAAGCGGAAATTGTGATAGTCTGCCATTAACTGGAAGTGAATTTTTGACATGAATAAAACCTGTATAGAAATGAATTGATGGGCAAAGTGCAACTAAGCTTCCATAAGATAGATTCTTTGGTTCTTTTCAATCCGCTTGTATCAGGAGGACAGAAAATTTAGGATAGTTGAACACACAGCAACCCCAGAAAAAGCAATGCATTAAAGCACCAGTGAAAAAGCACTAAAAAAAAAAGGATGCAGATTTACATAAAGTTTGCTATGCAAATTTGCATAAATATACTTTCAGAAATAATTGCCTCTCACCCTAACGGGGAACAAGACTATGGCCATGTGACCTGCATGTTCTGCAGGTGTGAACCCTGCATGGGCAAATTCAAAGCGACTGTTGCTGCTCACACCTTCATATGGTTATTTATATTTTCACCAGATTTGGACAGGACAGCCTTTCAGACAGAGGACTGTCCTCTCTAAAGTAGGACACATGGCTGCCCAACTATCCCAAGAGGCAAAACTCAAGTCACAAAAACCAGGCAAAAGTCAACCACCCCAAAATACCCAAACAATAGCACATCTCAGGAAACAGGCAAATCTCTACCCGCAAAGGGGGAAAGGCAGCACACAGGTGTGCATACACACAACAAAACAAAAGGCATTCTGCACGCAATCGTGTAAGCATCAGTAGGATCCCTTTCCTTCTTAATTAAAAAAAAGGTGTCGCAAGAAAGACCCTAGCTGACCAGCCCCTCCATTCTTTTGTTGAGAGGAAGTCTTTGGTCTTAACCTGGGCTCCAAAGGCATTCTGAGGAAAGGAGACGAAGAGGGAAAGAGATGGAAGGTCTGAACTTCTGTTTTCTAGCCAGCCTAGCACTGCCCAAGTTAAAAGAAGAAAAAGAAATAAAGGGAGGGGCAAGCGACCTCCAGCTGAGAGTGACATAATATCTGTGGGGCCCCAGATCTAAGAAAAATTAATATCCAGGTTTAGAACTACAGGCCCCAGCCCTGAGATGAAATTGAAAAATGGTTTGCTTTTACGTACCCGTAAAAGAGATCCGACCCCTTTTTATATTTAGCATACTCACATTCAAGACAATTTATGTGTATAATCAATGTATCTTCTTAAAAAACAAAACCATAATAATTTTGTGCTTGCAGATTAACTCCCAAGATTGGCTTCCCTTGGAGTGAGATCAGAAACATCTCTTTCAATGACAAGAAGTTTGTCATAAAACCAATTGACAAGAAAGCCCCCGTAAGTATAGCCGATGACGAGAATTGCTGCCAAATTGAGAATGTTAACTTCCATCTTTACTCCGATACTTTTTATGCTCAATAGCTCAGTTGTGGATTGTATGTGTCAGCAATCCACCAGTACTTCAGCTCATAGGTATTAAATTCCTTATTAAAGGATCAAAAGAAATGGTGGCATAAAAGATAACATTGACCTAATAGAAAATTTTTGCCGTTCAGTTGTGTCCCCTCCCCTCTTTAATATTTTCTCAAAAACGTTCTTTGTGACCTTTATCTGTAGTATGTACTTCAGAGACCACAGGAGCAATGGCTCATTAACTCTTCCCAGCAACAACTCAGATTACTGTTTCCTGTATCTGATGGAAAGATTTCCTCCTGAGGCTTCTAAATAGCTCACCCCATAGACCACTTGCTGTAAATAATTTGTATTTGCTAATTGCCTTCCCCCCCCCCCCCGGCCCTGTAAATACCCCTCCAGTGTATTGGTGAGAAGGCTTGGTGAATGATGCTGCCTCCCCTCCAGACTCTCGCTGCCTTGCTACACTGAAAGCCTTTATTTCCATGAGATAAATCTGGTTGATGACAATGAATTCATGAAACACTCCTTTATTCTTGTGTGCATAAGCTTCCCATGCCAGATAGTTGTTCGTTATGTTGCAATTTACATACAAAATATTTGTGAATCTTGGGCATATCCGGTCTTGTACAAACTAGGATGCACTTTTAAAATGAGATTTTTCATGAGGTTATTACAGAAATTAGTGTATCCCAGGGAAGGGCATTGTGACTATTCTTAAAAATTTTGAACACACAAAATGCTTCGCAGTCTTTGTGATATGCAGTGAGCACTAGCAGGGTTCTCCTGTTGGCAATTGTAGAGGGAGAAAAGCCTTTGTGTGTGCAGGGCACTGGATCACAACCCACATGTATCTTGGGAAAGTGGGTCCAGAAATTCAAGGGTTCTCATTCCTTTTACTTAAAAAGAACTGCTATTAAAAGTCAATTTCATACACAGTAATCTACATAAAAGGACACTCTCTCAAATGAAATGCACATGTCTTTATAGCCATGATCAAAGCTCAATGAATGTCTTTTCTCATGAGCATAATAGTCTGTGAAAACCTTGGTAACAAAAGAACTCTCAACCATTACTGCACTATTTATCCTATTAGGAGTGGGAATTGAGAAAATGTGCAGTATAGGCATCCAGTTCAGAGAAACTCTGAAGACATGGTGACCTCTGTGCTTTTAAAAGAAACATAACACTGCTTTGGATGATTAAGGCATGCCTTCTGTTAAGATAATAGAAGCTTGGAATTATTAGGAAACTAAGAGCCATTGAGGTATAGGAATTGGACTGAGGAAGTTGGACCTCTTCTCATGAGGTGGCCAAAGTACTGGAGCCTCAGCTTCAGGATCTGTCCTTCCAGCGAGCACTCAGGGCTGATTTCTTTAAGGATGGATAGGCTTGATTTTCTTGCAGTCCATGGGACTCTCAAGAGTCACTATCTACCTCAGCCTAAATTGCCTCACAAGGCTGTTAGGCTAAAGGGGGATTTTAATTCTCATTACTGTGAGGTCCTGACATACAAGTATGATAAATAGCAAGAAAATGTAACTTTGCAGTTCAGTAGAACTGGCAAGATGCAGGTTTGTGTCAAGTTTACTATGGTGAAACAGCAGTGAAGTAACTTGTTTCAATAAAAGCGGAGTGTCGGTAAAAAATAAATGTGATAAAAGTTATCTCCAAAGTATAGGACACCATTTTGTTTAAACACTTTTCATAGCTTTGAAGTACACAGTCAGGGGAAAAGGCAAAGTAGTAGTATTGATGATGATGATGATGATGATGATGATAAACACTGTTTTAAAGCTGGTTTGGTCCAGTTATTTGACAAAATGTTATCATTTCAGTCTACATCCCATGCTGAGTACATTAATTGGTGCAGCATATCACTTCAGATTAATAGGAAGATTAAAGTATACATCTCATTGACACACTTAAAAAGAAACAAACCAGAGTTATTGACACTTCTATTGTATTGATTTTCTTAACTTTAAATTCCATTTCCATAGTAGCATCAAAATCTCTAGTCTGCTTTTTCTTCCCCTGAATTCTCTTTTCTTTTCTCTCAATATTTGGGCCTTGGCTCATCATCCTAAAGCTTCACATCATGTGTAAGTTTCAGGAAAAGAACAAGGCCCCATACAATTAAAAAACATAAGCTGTTGTAATACGATGCTACCTGTGTTTTCCATAACAAAGAACTAAGGACTGAGTGAGTGGGGAAGATAATGCTTGTGAGAAGCCCAAATAGATGTTGTTGTTTTTACTTACTTTCCCCCCTTCCTCCTTCTGCCAGGACTTTGTGTTTTATGCTCCTCGTCTAAGAATTAACAAGAGGATCCTGCAGCTGTGCATGGGAAATCACGAGCTGTACATGCGCCGTAGGAAACCTGACACCATTGAGGTCCAACAGATGAAAGCCCAGGCCCGTGAAGAGAAGCACCAGAAGCAGCTAGAAAGGTGCCCATTGTGGTGGTGGGAAGGGTGTGGTTCACTTGAATGGAGAAAGTGGCTGGACCTAATCTGTTGTCTTCAATAAAACTTGGCAGAGGTAGAGATTGGTGGTGAGGGTAAAATGCCACCAATGCAAGGGTAGAAATCTAGAGAACTCAGTTTTTCTTACTAAATGTAGGCATACACACTTAGCTAAGAAAAGGTGACATAAAGCAATAGGTAACTATTTAAAGAAATTGTTGTATTGCTTTATTTTGTAAGCCGCCTTAGGTGCTTTTCCAAAAAGGCCATACAGTGGTACCTCGGGTTACGTCTGCTTCGGGTTGCGTTTTCGGGTTATGAACCCCGCAAATCCAGAAGTGAATTTGCAGCGCGGACGCTTTTGTGCATGTCCACGCGGTCTGCACATGCGCAGAAGCGTTCGCGCATGCACAGAAGCACGGTGTCGCTCTTTGCACATGCGCAAAATGGACACTTGGGTTATGTACTTTACAGGGTGCGAACGGCACCCCGCAACAGATCGGGTACGTAACCCGAGGTACCACTGTATATAAATGCAGTAAATGACTATTAAAATAAATAATATTGGATCACAATAGAACTGTGATGTCCAGCATTTTGTATTCCATATCAAGATGTTCCTGAGATCCATTTTAATCAATCTTAACCACTATAATGCAGTAATATGGCAACTAAGCAGAACCAAACCAGGGAACTCATACTCTTGAAATCTCTATTCTTCCTCCTTTATGAAGGCTTCTTTGGATAAACAACACTCATTATCAGTTTAGCAATTAAGCCTGTAGCATATTCTATGTTGCACTAGTGCTGCCTACCACGCTCCCCCAAATAAACTCAAAGATGCATGGAGTCATCCCTATAATGTGATGCATACCCAGAATGGAGCTAACAGAAGTAATATCTACAGTGGGTAAAGCCTGGCGAGCAGCTAAATTCCCTAATTCTGTCTGGCACAGCTCCATACTTTGTAATTTCTTCCTAGTTTCTTACTTTGAGAGCTTGTGACACCTGATTGTTGCCGCCTCCCTGGATGCAGCCACAGGAGTGTTTGAATGCCATATTTTCATCAAGCTTCTGTCATTGTAGAAAATCACAGAAGAGAAAAGCTTTTCACCCCAGCACAGGATAGTTGTGTAGGGGTAAGCAGGCTTGTAACCTCCAGAGTTCTGAAGCAAACTTATGTTTCTATCCATTACAGACAACAGCTAGAAAATGAAAAGAAGAAGAGAGAGACAATTGAGAAGGAGAAAGAGCAGATGCTAAGGGAGAAGGAAGAACTAATGATGAGACTGCAGGAGTATGAACTGAAGACACAGAAAGCAGAAAAAGGTACAATTTGCCTTCATTAAACAGGCATCCGGAACCCATGGTTCCACCACTTCCTCACATTCTCAGCCTAAACTGCCTGCATTGGCGGATGTTTTCTCAGCAGACCAGCCGTGAGATCTGATGCAGTGCACTGTAGCTTCCTTTACACCCTGATCTGGCTGAGCCAATATCTCTGAACAAGATTATGAAATTTAAATGCATAACATCCCACTGCCCTCCCTTTATCCTGTATCAATCCAATGCTTTAGAATCCATACTTTTCCTGCATCCTTGTAAGCAGCATAATGCAAAGCTATACCTATTAAGCTTCAAAGAAGAATGTTTTACATATTGATAAGACCTTGGAATTGTCTTGGCATTCAGAAAGCAAGCTCCTCTTTGTCATATGCACCAAATTTGCTAAGGATTTTTATAAGGCTGGAGTTTACAGAAACACAACTTTTTATTGTGTGGCTTTTTTCCGTTCCAGAGCTCTCAGACCAAATCCAAAAAGCCAGGGAGCTTGAAGATGAAAGGAAAAGGGCTCAGGAGGAAGCTGAGCGTCTAGAGAATGAGCGCTTAGCTGCTCTACAAGCCAAGGAAGAACTGGAGAAGCAAGCAGCCGACCAGATGAAGAGTCAGGAGCAGCTGGTACGCATCAAAGGCACTTGGGAGATAAACTCTGGCAATTATATAAATAGTAGCAAACGAGTTTGGCTAAATGCTACATGGGGGGGGGGGGAGAAAAAGTTTCTGACCAAAGCAAAGCAAATCCTACAATATAGGAGAAATTAATACATGACTGAGAGAGTCTGTATTTCTGAGCAGTGAGTCTTGAGAATGAAGGGGGAAATCAAGATACTGTACAGTATGGATATTTGTTTTTCATGGAATTCGTGTCCTTCCTTGCCACTCAAAGCAAATTGTAGCATGTATACAGTAGAGTAATATGGGGAAGCATTATAACCAGAAGACCAAAACATTCAAGCAGAAAACAAGCCCAGTGTTTAAGAGACAGGACAAAGTGATCTCACAAAACAAAATCCATAATCTGGGCATTACCGTGGTGAAATCTCCCTCCCTGTTACCTCTAGCTACACATCAGCTGGTAGTGAGATATGCAACAGGCCCTAATAGTAAGTTAAATCCTGCTGGAGCATCAGGCCAAAGGGCACCCGATCCATCATCCTGTTCTCACAGTGGCCAGCCAGATGCATATGGGTGGCCAGCAAGCAAAATCTGAGTGCAATAGCAGTCCTCCTCCACTGTGCACAGGCATATTGATCATAGCCATTGTTGCTGTTTTTATTTACTTACTATTTAAGGCATTTGTATGCTGCTCAATCATTAGCACTTCTAGGGGTATGCATAAAAATAAACCATACAGGGAAAAATAAAAATTCATAAAACCCAATGGAAACCTGAAAGGCAACCTTAAAATGTCTACAGGAATAAGAAAGTCTTTGTCATATGCCTGACAAAGAGTGCTTGTCTAATCTCAGGTGAAAGGGCCCATAACATTAAACACAACTTCTAGTAGTTGAGTTGTGCATCTAAGCTATTGAGGGGGCACCAATAGATCACCCCAAAGATCTCAGTGATATAAGGGATCAGGCAGGCATTAGGAAATCATGATCCCAGATTGTTAGCTAGTAGACATTCATAGCACTATCTTCTTAAATACATCCAAGTTGGTGGCCCTCTACATAAGGTTGTCCCTCTCCAGCCAACTGAAGGGCACTGGCAGAATCATATTGGAGATAAATACCCTTGCAGTATTGTAGCTCTAAACCACTTGAGACTTTAGGGACATAACCAGAATCTTAAATTGAACAGGAGTGGAATAGCATGCCTCCCTAGAGCTGGTTCCAGCTAACACTATTGCAATGGCATGTATTACCTGATTTTTCATCAGGAGAACAGCATCATCCAAAATGGGTTGCTTCCCTGTCTCTAGATCTTACTGACCAATAGTACTTCCATCTTCTCCGGATTATGTTAAAATGCTTTTCTCTGTCAAACAGGCTACAGAGCTTGCCGAATACACAGCCAGGATTGCACTGCTGGAAGAGGCAAGGAAACGCAAGGAGAACGAGGTAGAAGAGTGGCAGCACAGGGTAAGCGCAAAGTTTCTTTATAGCTTCGTATTAAGTCTCTTCATCCTCCAAGGGTTTAGCAGTTTTAGGCCTGCCTTGGAACTTTCATTGCCATTCATCTGAGAGTGTGGGCTACACAGTTCTTTAGAACAGTAGTTTTTGCTACTCTTCCAGCCCTAGAAGCGTATGATGGGATTGTGTGGGGTAGGGCCATATTGTTTATTTAAGATATTTGTATAATGCTTCTGAGGTGCTTGTCTCAAAAATGGTTTGTATAAAAATGTTTAAACAATAAGCATTTGTAAAATTGCTTTATTTATAAAATAGTTTATAAATAGCCTTCTACAATCCATCTCAAACCAGTGTGTACAACTTAACATGGGGTTTTAGAAATTAAAACCAAAGCCTTGGTACTTGGGCTGCTAGCTTGTTACTAGCCAGTTCACCTCTTTTAGGAGAAGTGTATTATGTCTGATATAGGGCATTCCACTGAGTAACCTCACTGCAGCCTTCTGTACCACTTGTGACTTACAGACCAACCTAAGAAGAGTGCTCCTCATTCTGTACCCACCGGAATCCTAGTAAAAGGTATTTTGTCTAAATTTTCTTTCTGGTTCCATTACTATAGGCTATAGAAGCCCAAGAAGATCTCGTAAAAACAAAAGAGGAGCTGCACTTGGTGATGACTGCTCCACCTCCTCCACCCCCACCTGTGTATGAGCCAGTGAACTACCATGTCCACGACAACCTTCAGGACGAAGGAACTGAGTCCTCTGGCTACAGCGCAGAATTCTCCAGTGAAGGGATCTTGGACGATCGTAATGAAGAAAAGCGTATCACTGAAGCTGAAAAGAATGAGCGTGTACAAAAGCAGCTGAAGGTAAGATACACCTAGATCAGTTTCACATGACTGAGATGACTGCCACTCTTCATGGTTGATGATTTTGTGTGAAATGGGGCTTCAGTCCCAGTGTTTCCATCTAAAGCCATATGGTAGCCACTTCATGAAACTGATTGTGTGAATCAGTAGCCACCCAGTTTGTGCTCAGCAGCATCCATGTTGCCCAAACTATCATATGCAGCTGTCCTGCAGAAGATGCCATGTTCAGTCCCTGGCATCTCCATGCAGGACTGGGAGAGACTTTTGCCTTGAATGCTGGAGAGCTGCTGCCAGTCAGTGCAGACAAACTGAGCTAGATGGACTGAGTGGACTCACTCAATAGAAGGCAGCTTCCTTGGTTGGTTGTTCCAAAGAGTTGAGAGATGTTTATATCTGCTTCTTTCACTGCCCTTGTACTGAATGCTGAACCTGTTAAATGCAGACGCTAATAAATGTACCAGGAAGCTCATATGGTACATTTCATTTAATTATGGGTCATTGTTGTAGGCCCCAGTTGCCTATATAAGGAAGCCTGGCATGGCTAGGATTGGAAGAAATCCAGAATCTTCTAAACTGCCCCCAGGCTCTTATTTTTCTACACTCCTCTTGTTGTACCACTTCTATTTGTTCTATTACAAGAAACACCGTGGCAAAGATTTTCATATCCTGGCTTCCAAGGAATAGAAGGACTGAGGAATGATGTTCACTTATGGTCTTGTGTGCTACCTTATATTCCCCCAAGTATTTGTATGTCTCTGTAACTCGTGTGTTTTAAATATTGCAGACGCTGACTGATGAACTAGCCCAGGCCAGAGATGAGAACAAGAAGACACAAAACGACCTCATTCACACAGAGAACATGCGGCAAGGACGAGACAAGTACAAGACACTCAGGCAGATCCGACAAGGCAACACCAAGCAAAGAATTGATGAGTTTGAAGCTATGTAAATGCATACAGCAAGACTCTGGGAAAGGCAGGTTGTCAATGCTGACCTTTTCTTTCTGAAGGGTCCCTGAACAGTCATACCAAAAAAATTAATAATCCCCTAACCCTCACACCTGTCAGATGCTACCTGATTTTAGCTTAATACAACATCAGTTTTAAGCATACAAGGATAGCCACCACAAGGTTTTCAGTCAAGACTTGGTGAAATTTGGTCCTATGCTAGTGCCAAAAGGCTTGTCAGAATTGCTTCTTTTCCATGTTACTATTGTGCTGCTTGTTACACTGCTTGTCTGCACCCATTTCTATAGTGTGGTAGGTATGTCCAGATTGGGGGATCAACCTACTAGTTTGCTGCACCAGGTTGTTTCTTAAGCAGCACAGACAATTCAGGGTTGTAAAGATCTTCATGGCGTCCATCTCTCTCTCTCTCCCCCCCCCCTTACACTGTTGACATTTCTACAGTGGTGACAAGTAGTAAGTCTGAGGAAGCTTATTAATTTCACTGTTGTATTGGAGAAGTTCCCACAGTGATCATTCAGAAGCTATGCATTACAGGCACACTTGGATGCTCTTACATAACAGATAGGCAGGGATATTGTTGGCCTTCAATGTTATTGAAGTGTGGTACTCCAGCTTAACCAATCAGCTGTAGTGTAGTATTTATATATACCTATGTTAAAGATGCAAGTGACAGATATAATTCTAGTTTGAAAAGGGAGGATAAAAGTTTTTTGCTTTGTATATTTTGTTACTACTTTCAGACTTAATATGAAAAGATAATAATGTAAAAAATAGACAATAATTTCTAGTCTCTGAAGCCAAGGCAGTGTAGGAAACTATTTTGATCTAGAAAACATTTGTAAAGATGATTTTTTTTTTACTTTAAAGCAAATTGTGATAACATGGCTGTGATTCAGTATATACAATTTCACTGTACCTATTTTTTTCTAACAAATTTTCTAATTTTTTTAAAATGATATAGTTTCAGACTCCAACCATGAAGGGACTTGGTCAGCTTATTTTCTCTATTAAAGAGAATTTCTATGGATTTCTTCTACCACTGTGTCCATGTTAACTTCCACCCCTGAAACAATCCCACCTCAGGCTTTGGAAATCTGCTAGAATGTCAAGTGAACAATACATTGTTAGCTCTGCTCGACACGTAACTCCCTATGCTGCTTTATACTCAAAGACGTTTTAACCGTTGTCTCCTGATAACAGTGTTGTGGGATTTGTTTGTGTAATTCACCAACAAATAAAAAAAAATCTGCAAGGCAGCATGTGTTTGAAGTTCTGTGTGATTTCCCCCCCCCCCCTTAAAATACTTTCTATTCCTGCCATCAACAATATTTGAAAAATTAATGGATGGTATTGGTAAATAAAACAGCTCATCTAGTCACTCTATAGAAGGAAGTTGAGATCTAATGTAGTGTAAGTGAACGCCCACATGTGCAATGGGTTGTCTTCCACATATCCCCATAGTAAGCTCCAGAGGTTCAGACAGGGCGTGTGCAGAGACCTGGAGGTGGGAGAAGAGAAATCAGAAGCTCCATTGTAGATGCTTGTTGTGCAAGCAGACTTGCTTCACTGGAAACAGATGAAACAAAGGAAGAACAGAAATCATTGTAGTGATTGTATTATTTTATTATATGACTGATATTTCCCTCACCCTCCATTTTATCACAATAAATTAAATCCCTTGCATCTAAGGGTTAAAATACCCTTAGATTTCCTTAGACACTAGGGAGCAGGTGCCTGTTAGGGTAGATAATACTAAATTAATTGGCTCAATAGTACTGGTACCTTGGTTTATGAACTTAATCCGTTCCGGAAGTCTGGTCTTAAACCGAGGCGCGCTTTCCCTAATGAGGCCTCCTGCCACCGGTGCCTTTCCACCGTTTGACTTCCGTTCTTGGACCGAGGTAAAGTTTGCAAGCCGGGACACTTCCAGTTTTGTGGAGTTCGTAGTTCGTAAACAGGGCTGTTCTTAAACCGAGGTACCACTGTCTATGGAACTAAGCAAAACACCCTCTTTGTGGTGTTTTCCAGTTAAAGAAGAAATAAGTGGTTTACAAAAACAACTTTCCAAAAAGGATACATGTGTGTGCTTGTTTCCCCTAGCCCAACTAATTACATGCATAGATAAAATGCCATACATTGGGGTTTTCTTTTACTTCTGTAGATTAGATACCAATAAATCAGATTTATCTCAAACTTTCATTGGAGGAGTTCTGTTCTTTGATGCTGACAAACAGAAAGAATAGTTTGTCCAAATGCTAACATATTTTGGCTGCAGTTATAGACGTCATCTCAAGTAATTGGTGCACAGTGCTGCTGAATTTACAGGCATAGCCAGATTGATTTAGAACAAAGCTGAGACTATCAAAGTAGAATAGAAATATGGAGAAAGAAAAAGGTTGGGGCTGGTTATGAGAGAGAGAAGCAGGCAGCAGTGAAAATGAACAAGGGTATTACAGCAAACATTCTTGCATTGCTTAGTCCTAGCCTTTAGAGTTTGCAAAAAGAGATGCAACCATGAAATAGTTCATCAACAGCAGCATTAAATTCCCAGTCTAACCTTTCTATTGCTTGAATTGTGCCAGGAAATCATGCCTGCTGCTCTGGCTAAGATACCCAACTAGTTTCCCAGAGAAATAGGTGAACTCTAAATTTGCAGTTTACACTTCTGGTGTTTGTGCATGTGTGAAAGAACCTCAGATCCAGTCTGACTTGCTGTGAAGCTCCTGACATACACAGAGATCAAGAAAGCTGTTCCTTCCTTGTTATTTTCGTACATACATTTCATGGTTTACATTTCTTGGGGTTAAAATAACTGGCATACTATACTTGTCTGAGCAGGCAATGACCAAAGCTACACATAGCTTTCCATATGTTAAGGCAAGAAACATTCAGAATTTAAACACAGGAGCATTAGGATACAGTGAAAGTGCTATGTCTGTCCATGTGTCTGGGCTGCTGAGCATCTTTTCCCACTGAAGACATGCTTGGGAGGTTGCATCCACTGTACCGGTTGATGTTTCTGGAAACATAAGAAAGGGAGAGTGACTCATCTTGACCTTGTCCATTTAATAGCTCTCATTTTGTTAAGAAAACCTAATACCTCATGTCCTGATAGAATGCATTACATGAATTACAATCAAGAATTAGGCAAAGGCTCCTCACATCTTGAGTTTCAATAGATACCATTATGTTTGCAAAACAGAGCATATCTGGGGTGTGAGAGTCAGACCTAGCAGTTTCATGGTTTATCTTACATGCAAATTTTGGAAGCAGAGCAAAAAGTTCAGTCTACTCTTCCAACCCCCTTTGCAGAGATGTCACATCTATTTATATGTGACAAATAAATCTTTGTAGGATGTAAACATGTTTAAAGCAACAAAGCCCTTTCCTGAAACCATGTCCTTTGAAGCTAGTACATTTGGAACCAGCTCTCTGAAATTTGTTCCTACAGAGTTTTGAGTACTGAGATTCAAGCTGCTTCATGCATTTATCTGGTCAATGGGTCTCTCTTGCAAGGTGCAAGTACACAATGGAAACATACACTCAAAGCAAGGGTCTTCAATCTTTTAGAATTCCGGGGGGGGGGGGGGAATTGGAATCCCTGACACTGGCACCACAAAATACCATTGGGGGGGGGGACGACTGGTGATACTCAGTGAAGCAAAATATTCATGCACACTCCAAATAAACAGAAGAAACGGGCAAACAAAAAGCAAGTTAAACAATAAAAAGCAGCCAAAATACCAGGGAACTCGCCCCCTCCCACTCCAATTAAACAACATGCAATCGGGTGTGGAAAGGAAGAGTGCAGGGCAGCTGGAGGCCTGCACTTCTCTTTCCAGCAAGATTTAAAAGCTGGAAAGGAGCTCCAAAAATGTTTTTAAAAGAAATGAAGGGGGTCTGGTGATGCCATGATGCCCACGGGCACCATGTTGGGGGCTCCAGAATTAGAGTACAAATGGCCAACTAAGTGTGTGGATCATCATTGAGTATAATCTACTGAAAGATTCCTCTTGCACTATCTATTGTTATGAGTTTGTGGGTGCTAGACCACTATAATCTCCATATCAAGCAAACATTAGAAATTAATCAATGCTTCGAGTGTTAAGACAAACCTGTGTGTACTAAATTGTGTGCTGGAAAATGCTAATCCCCTGGAATTAACAAGTGATGAGAACTAATTAAGATAGGCTAAATTTCCCTTGTCCAGAAATTCATCTTGGGGTGGGGGGATGAGTCATTACGAAAACCAATGGATGAAGCCCCTCGCTCCCTCAACAGATAAAGAGGGCTTGCAGTAGCAAGAGTTAAGAGTGATGTCTCTGGGAAATTATGTGGGCAGAAGCTGAAGAAAAGCTGCAGGCAGGCAGAGAGCCATGGCTGATGTTGACCCTATTGAAGTATAATGCTGGGAACCCCTCCATCATAGGGTCAGGTTGTATATATGTGTAAATAAACCATATAACATAAAGGCACCACAGTCTTTGCTGTGCCTCTCTCCCGAAACATGAACCTTGGGTAAGCATGCCTGGAACCCCTGGAATCTCACACTGCTTGGGAATTGGGGTGGTGTGTAACAATACCTTTATAAAAAATGCAGTAGTTCTCACTCATTTACAAGAGATGTATACATTTTTAAATAAACTATCAGATTCTATGCAGTTTACAAAATGATATTTTGCAGTTGAACTGGGTTTTGGAGTAGTTTGCTGCAGTTGAACTGGGTTTTGGAGTAGTCCTGCTATAATTTTTGTATGTCTGTCCAGCTTTTAATTAGATGGGTCTTTGACACTGAGAAAAATAATGGCTCGCCACAGGGAAAGCTTAGCAGGATACAACGCCTGCTGCGAGCAATTCCAATTAGTGTTGCTAATGACGTATCAGCATTGCTTTGTCCCTTTGATTGTTTGCCAAAGAGAAGGCTTTTATGACAAACTGAGGAGACCCAAAACAAGGAAAAACAGAGAATACAGTGGATTAATTCAGCAAGCAGCAACTAGGTCAGTGGTTCTCAACATGTGAAGTGCTTCCATAGCGAACTATGGGGGAGGTTGCCATTCCCCTGTGACATCATAGTATACTGTATGTTCTAACTGGGCCAGGAGGCAAAGTTCCAATGCTTGTGTTGATTGGCTGTGCCAGGGACCAATAGGATGCCTATCAGTGTGTTCTCCAAAGCTTCCTTTTAAGGTAGTATGGTGGACTTACGTGCCCTATTTCCTATGTTTAAAAATTCATCACACAAAATGGTCCTGCTGCAGGGAGAAAATATCATATAATAAAGCAGAGCATTCACATTAGTTTGTGGACTCCTGAAGCCCATCAGATGCAATTTTTAACTTCACCACTTTCTGAGGGAGTTATTATTTAAGTGAGGCTTCCAAAGGACTGAGCATCTGCATGAATGCTCCAGCTCATATGGTATCTCCTCAATGCAGCTATGGCAATGGGACCACTCTGTGTAGATATTTAAATAAATGAAATGGGGCTGTGGATCTCTGGGCCTGCTTCCTTTTCATGTATGTATGGGCAGGGTAGTTTGCAAACTGAGCTATGAATCAAGTCACCCCTGGTTTGAATGTCATAAATTCACTGAGACCAACCTCAGACCCCCACTCCTCAAAATGAAGATAAAACTGCCCTCTCTTTACATGGGTGCTGTACAAATTACAGGAAGATAATATATGTGATATGCTCTCAAATATACTTGAAGCTCTGCATAAACACAATACCTAAGTTGAATTACTTAATTCAGCACATGTGTTGAGCTGGGGTGAGGAACCTGGGGTCTTCCAGATGTTGCAGGATTCTTGAACTCTCAATTGTATATTCCAGCAACTTCTAGAGGGCTACAGGTTCCTCAGCCCAACCCAGGACAGTCATTTCAAGCCTTTAAAAATTGTCTAATGTGAGTTGTGCTGTTTTCCTAAAGTGTTTCATAGCCATCATTGTAGTAAACCTTACAAGAGTTGTGCACTGTGTAGACTGATTATATTATATCATTACATTATAGATGGGGGAGAACCCGAGAACCCAGTGAATTCATAGCCAAGACGAGATTTGATCTATAGAACTCCTAGGTCTTCCATCTCCACCTCCTTTACATTATCCCTAATAAAACACTTTGCTATGTGGGGTGATTGCGATATCTATCTCTCAGCACAAAAGTCTCATTTTTTCCACTTACCGGTACATTTTCCGAGTCTTGCACCGCCCAAGAACTGATCACGTAAACCAAACGGTGCTTGATCCCAGACAGTTAAGTCCACACAAGATTGCTGCAGCTGAGATGCGGTAACCCCATTAAAGACAAACAAGTGGTTCCATTGTGGCTGGGCTTGTTTCTTCAGCACAGGAGTCCTTTGTTTTAAGTCACGTTGCCCCAGGATGCAAAGGCAGCTTCCCAAAGAGAAAGTTAGAAACCATTCAGTGAGATTTTTGACAGGGAAAAGGTGAGGGCACAATCCAGCTAAAGTTATGCAATTTCAGTCTCCTTGATTTCAGTGAGGAAGTTGAGCATGTCCCATTTGAAAGCAACAGGGACTTTAAAGTGCTCAACTTTGACTGAACTCTGCCCCTACTTTACAGAACAAACCAGTATCTTATGGCACTTTGAAGTCTGACATTTATCGAGGCTTGAGATACAATTAATGCAGGCATCAAATGAAGCAGGCACTAGCCTACAAAGGTTCATACTACAATTCATGAATTGTTAAGGTACCAAAATACAATGCCATTTTTTTCTTGCCACTGACTAACTAACGTAGCTACTCTTCTTGAATTACTTCAGGAAAGTTTTATAAAATACCTTACACTCCTTCAATTCTGTTGGCCATTCTGTTTTTACTATAGGAGGTTTTAAATAAAGTAGGGTGAGGAACCTTCAGTGCACGGGCATAATTAAACCTGGCACAGATCGCAATTTCGCCAGAGAGGCAGTTTTGCAGTTTTTCACCAAACCTTGCCCACCTGCCCTGCACATGATGTCATAAATGACATTGGGTGGGCAGATAAGGGCATGGCCACAAAAGAACAATCGTGAGCTTAACCTGAGCTCTTGACTGCTCCTTTGCATGTAGGGTTTACTAACAACATCAGTAAACTGAGCAGCTGATCCCAGCCCATCAGGACTGGCTGCGGTAACTACCAGTATAGGGAGCCCCTTTGAACTTTGACAGGTGGACAGGGCCTTTTGTCAGTTAAGCATCTGGACCCTGGCTGGATCCAGTTCCCCACTCCTGAACTAAGGTCTTGTCCTTCATCCACACACACACAGAGAGAGAGGGGGGGGGGAGGGGGAGAGATTTGTCTTCTTGTCTTTGGCAGTTACGAGGCTATACCATTTTGGCCAGTATTATTGCTTCCAACCATTTCCCCAGGGGTAGCACACAAGGGACCTGCATGGACAGGTACCATTCCTGTGCCACAGTACAGTGCACATCATCCCCCATCTCTTGGCAAAAGCTCTTTGCCTTTAGCTTTGTCATGACAAGTAGCTTCAGGGGGATTCTGTTACACATGTTTAAATTGGCTAAACTAAGTCTGGGAGGGAGGGAATACCAAGGCTGTGAAAGCAGTCCCCTCTTTATATTCTCCCATAGAGGCAAGGCGAGGGTTTCTTAGAAATGCATGTCTGCCAGCCTTTTGGCCAAAATCAGGACCTGACATGCCTGCAACTAAGAAGGAATCCAGGCTCTGGAAGAATGATGTTGCATGCTCCTGGCAACTCTCTTTGCAGGAAGAAGGCAGCTACATTTTGCATCACTTACAGTTACTAGCCAACTGAAGATTTCAGCCTTGATTACACCTTTATCTTCACTCCGAGGGCGATGCTGCCACTTGATATAACATTCTTATCTTGTACATATTTTTACTTCCTCCAACTCTGACATGTTTCTAAGTCAACTACAAGCTAACCACAATGGTCACTATATCTTTTTGCATCTTAAACCCGTCACAGAATTGGACCAATCTTGAGCTCACTCTGTGATGCCCAGAAATACAATCCAGCTATAAACAGCCTTTTGACAGAAGATATTTAAGCCCATACTTAACTATTCCTACTGAAATGAGAAGAATCGCAAAGGGTGTACCAGTGGTTTGTTGAGCATAAGGTTAAGCTGCACACACTTAACAGTTATCTGATTTTACATATAAGGTTTTCTCTTAAACCAACTTTCAAAAAGTTTAATGAATGATAAATAATAAAACAATTACATTTTAAACAATATTGCAAACCATACCCTTTAACAAATGCGTTCAATAGGCCATCAGGTCTTAGCATAGGCAAGTTGTGGGCTCCAAGAACTAGAAGTTGAAGCTGGTACTCAGGATATGCTCTGTCTTCCATCCCTGAAAGAGGGCAGAAACCAGAAGAGAGTTATTACAGTGCTGAGGGTAAAATGTCTAGGTGCTATCAGCTGCCATTATGACCTGTGCCACATACTGTGAGCAAGGAGATTATGAAAAGAAGATCAAAATGCTACAATGTCTTACAGACTAACACAGCTCTCCAAACCCCCAATCTGCCATGCTACAGGGAGGTTTGGAGTGGAAGTGTACTTTCATATAGCCCCACTCCAATGTGCCCTCCCAAATGGCAGACACAGAGCGCTGCAGGAGTGTGGGCGAGCACAGGATCTGCTGGGTCTTGAGCAGGCCCTGCTGCTGTCAGGAACAGTCCTGATGTGGGTCTCTTTGCTGTACCAGCCGGGAGCTGGCATGGCATTTTTCCTGACCCCACCCACCTTCCAGTGCCAGCAGTGAAACAGGGATGGCTAGGCTACTCCATTGAGACCTACTACTGCTAGGCAAGGGTTTGGATTGTTCCCTAAATAGTTTAGTGCAGAGGCAGCAAATAATAAAAAGTGGGTGCCTGCACCCACACACAGCACTCAGAATCACCCACTTTAGACAGTTGCCTTATTCTGTCTGATAGTAGGGCCAGCCCTGTGCGAGAGATGAATTAAGACTAATGACTTCCATCATAATCCATAGAATCACCAACACTGCTAGAAGCCACATCGCAAATGGTGAACGCTATGAAAGAGTTATTTGGCATTCTAAATCCCTAGTGTGATAAGAACCTAAGACACAGGGACAGAGGGCTGAGTATATGCGTTGTTGCTGTGCCCCTATGACATTAATTTTGCGTTCTGCCACACACCCCACAGCAGCAATTTTCTGACCGGTGCCCACAAACTTTCCTTAAAATTCCAAATGTGTCCACTGGCCCAAAAAGGTTAGCAATCCCTAAACAAGTGAATGTCATTTTTGAGGACTTTACATAAACTGATATAGAGTTTTAATAGCAAAATTAATACATACAGTGCTTTGTATTTTCTTTCTCATGCTCACCATACTGGAACTTGTTACGTAGGGAAGGTGAAACCAGCTTTGCACGCACCAGAAGTTCTCCACTGTACTGGAGTACATTATCTCCAGGCTTTTCGGGCTATACAGAAGTTGAGAGAGGAATACACACAAACATAGTTGACAGCTTGTGGTTGCCCTGTGCCTTTCCTCTCGTCTCATAATTAATTCATATAATCAGTTGTGACATTATTCTCAAATGATAAAACAGGTCAAGCCTGACAGTTTACCTGCAACAATCACAGTTATTAGACACTAACAGGAATAACCAATATCATATTTCAATGACCCATACTATAAAACTGAATAAGCAGCTAAATTTTCATCTAGAGCAAGACCACGGATCCATAATTTCCTTTTTGTTAAAAATATAGTGACAGGTTAGAAGGTGACTCGAGGTGACTCAGCTATCAGGGTTAATGTCTAATGACTTAATCAATTCCTTTGATGACACTATCCATCTCATTATAGTGGACAAAGTAAGTTTGCATCAGAATGTTGGGAATTAAAAGCATAAACTGTATATTCATATACAAACATACTTCTCTCTCTCTCTCTCTCTCTCTCTCTCTCTCTCTCTCTCTCTGTGTGTGTGTGTGTGTGTGTGTGTCTGTGTGTGTGTTTGCATTTGCTGGAAAATATGTAGCTCTAATACGAAGCTGGAGTCACCTTTGCTTTGAGTTGATACCAGCTGAATGACTGAGTTGAACTGTCTTCAAAATCCCAAGATTCAAATGGAATCACCACTTCTCCAAGGAATACTCGATGTCTGAAAGTTCCAGCATGCCATACAGATATTTGCAGTTGTCGGGTTTCCAGCTGCGAGTATTCAATCTTGTACTGTAAGCATCAAAAGTACCACAGTGCAATGCATAAAACATATTTTTATGAAGTTGCAGCATTAAAATTTGCTAGATTAACAAATGAATTCCCTCTTCTGTACAGCTATTAAAGACAAATGAGTCCTGTGTTCCAGTATGATCAACCCATTGTGGTCTACTCACCTGGTGGGTCAGTTAATATTTTAAAAGAAATCTGCCCGTGTACTTAATCAGCATCAAAGCATGCAAATATCTTCTGAAAGTTCAGAAATCAAGTACAGTTCCATCCTTCTAAGGATGAGTATCCCTAAACACTGCACTGATGCATCATAGCAACAGCTAGTGGTACTGACTTTTCATAATGCCTTTTAATGCAACAGTTGGATTTTTTTTTAGTTAGCAAGTCCAAACAGCAATGTTTGAGACATTCATTGTAAAAAGAGGAAGCTGGCACAATAGATTTTAATTCCTTTCAACTTCATAAATATTCCATCCAAATCATGATTCACTTCCTTTAACCTTTGAAAGAAGAGACATTTGCTCAGGCTCTTAAAAGCAAATAGTTGTCCTTTGCACAACACACAACCTTGTTTTGGCTAGGATTTTTTCAAGTGCAGTCTATATAGCTTTGGCCACATAAGTCAGAAGACAGGCAGCTATTTTAATAGGGCTATTTAAAGGCCAGGCTGATTCTGACATATTGGAAATATATTGGAAATATATCAGTATACTGATGATACCCAAGCTCAATCAATCCAAGCTATGCATTGAAGCTGTGCAGGTGCTGTGCTGGTGTCTGGAGGTACAAATGGGCTGGATGAAGGCCAATAAACTGAAGGCGAATCTCAACAAGATGGAGGCACTCTTGGTGGGAGGTTCTCGTGCCCAGAGATTGGGGAATAAACTTGTCAGGATGTGGTTAAACTCCTTCTGGAGAAGCAGATTAATAACTTGGGGGTACTTCTTGATCCAGCTTTGTCACTTGAGACCCAAGTGGCCTCCATGGCTAGTAGTGCCTATTGCCAACTCTGGCCAATTCACCAGCAGTGCCCCTTCCTGGGTCAAGATAGCTTAGCCACACAGTGGCCCATGTTCTAGAGACTGCTAGGTTAGACTTCTGCAATGTGTTCTACACGGTGCAATCATTGAAGATGGTCCAGAAGCTGCAGCTGGTGCAGAATGCTACCACTAGACTACTCTGTGGTATGACCAGCCAAAATCATATTACACCTGTCCTTCAGAAGTTGTGCTGGTTGCCTATTCACTACTGGGTTCAATTCAAGTTACTAACAATAGCGTATAATGACTTAGGTCCCAAACACTTAAAGGATATTTGGCCAGATATAGGGAAGGCCCTTCTCATGGCCCCATTGATGGGCACAGCCCCTTGTATAGGATAGTATCTTCTTGATGGCAATGCCCCAGTAATGGAACTTCTTTTGGAGACATGATTCACAATCTCTTCACAAAGGCATTTAGGTGAGGACTGTGGGCCAAATGTTTATTTTAACCTGCTGCTGAACTGTTTTAATGCTTTAACTGGCTGACTGCTACCAATTTTATATGTGGTTTCATGGTATTTTGTGTATAAAATCTTTCAGTTAAGCACCCTTGATCTCTCCTTCGCAGGAAGCTCTGCTTCTAGATCCACTAAAAGCAGGAGTTTAGCTATGCACAAGAGGCAGGGTGAGCGTGGGGAACGTAGAAATCTGGATTATAAATGTTGCTTAGTGTACCTTTAATGTTTCTTGGAAGGTTGGATCCAATGTGTTCTTTTTGACAGAGGTCTTCCGTTTACTCTGAGAAGATTTATCAGGCAGCAAGCGAGTCTTGATGTACCTTGCAATCAGAGATGGAAACAGCAGTTAAGAGCCGAGGAAAGGGAGAGGGAGAGGAAATGAAACCACGTGCCTCCTACTACTTAATCTCTGCAGCATTTACTGATATATATTTTTCCTTGCAGCATTCTAGGCCTTTCTACATTATCAGCTTATTGTTAGCTGCACACATCAATATATATTCCCTCAAGCTAGCTGTTCCATAAATATTCCATTTTCTGAGCCTTCAAAATGTAGTCTTTTGCACCTGAGGAAGAATAGAAGACTACCCCCAGCTACCACTGAGGGAATTCTTGAGCATTGATGATTATTTGTGCCTATGATGCTATTGAAGCAGTTATATGCAAACCCACTTTTAATACTGCTTATGCTGCCAAATGTTTTGGGGCAGACACACTGCTTCATTTCCAGTCTTGCACACCCCATAGTTTCCTGCTGAAATCCTGTAACTTTTCATACCACAAAATAACTCAAAGTGATCATTATTTTGTCCTGCTTTTGTTGAGCTATAGTGTAAGAGGGCTCCACTAAATGGCAATAATGCACACTCAGGATCACACTCAGTCAGTACAGCATGAGACTCTTAATCTCAGGGTTGTGGGTTCAAGCCCCACATTGGGCAAAAGATTCCTGCATTGCAGGGAGTTGAACTAGATGACCCTTGTGGTCCCTTCCAACTCTACAATTCTATGATTCTAACTAATAAAGCAGAATGAAGTGTGGAAAGTCCAGTATAGTCACCACTAATGCACATCTTTTTGCATCAGTGCCATGTTGCAGAATATATTCACACACCAGAAACCACTGATCTGGAGGAGCTCTGAGTTGTTTTTTTTAAGTGAGCAGGTGCAGAACTCCCCACTATTACTCAAGCCAGCACTATCATACAAATATTTTATTAAGCCTACCCCCTCCTTTAGAGATTTGTTTTAAAAAAAAAAGATTTCCCCCACAGCAATGCAAAGTCAATTTCTGAATCTGTTGTTATTTTATTTAACTTCCTTTTGTTCCTGTTTCTCCTATTCAAGGCCATCCACGCTTGCATTATGAACATCTTGATGGCCTGTAGGTATGTATGGAGACCAAGTCCATTTGGAAGGGCTCCAGTTTGATCACCTGCCAATGCAACAGATTCAGCACAAACCCTGGGAAAGTGTTAGGACAGTTTTGAAATTCCAGAAGGCTTTCCCCATTCTGCTCAAAAGATGACTTAACATGAACACACATGCTTCTTAAAAAGCGAAACATCTTGCTTTAATCCTAGCTTTAGCATAGTCAAAGAGTAGAAAGGGCTCTTGAGGTTCAACATGACTTCAACCCTGCAATTAAAGTCAGAATCTTAAGCACTTATTCCAGAGTAAACTCCATAGAACTCAGTGGAACTTATGCCCAAGTAAAAATGTCTGTGGCTGGACTTTCAAGCTCTCTGGGCTTAAACAATCCTCACAAAGATACTTGTCCAGGCTACTCTACCTGATAAAAATCCATTTTCCTGGAAGTAATTGCTACAGTTTCACTTCTTAAAACCATTACAACAACCTGTAGCCCCCTGCTGGTCAGTAAGAGTTTGCAGTGAAATAAACTTCTGCAACTACATCCAAGCATACTTACAAGTGACTAAAATATCTGCATTGATCTGTAACCTCACTGGTCTCTGAACAGCAGGGGAAATAGTTGTTTTTCCCTTTTGCTTGATGTATGTATACTATGAGGGATGTGGGTGGCGCTGTGGTCTAAACCACAGAGCCTAGGGCTTGCCAATCAGAAGGTCGGCGGTTCGAATCCTCGCGACGGGGTGAGCTCCCGTTGCTCGGTCCTAGTTCCTGCCAACCTAGCAGTTCGAAAGCACGTCAAAGTGCAAGTAGATAAATAGGTACCGCTCCGGCGGGAAGGTAAACAGCGTTTCTGTGCGCTGCTCTGGTTCGCCAGAAGCAGATTAGTCATTCTGGCCACATGACCCGGAAGCTGTACGCCGGCTCCCTCAGCCAATAAAGCGAGATGAGTGCCGCAACCCCAGAGTCGTCTGTGACTGGACCTAACGTTCAGGGGTCCCTTTTATGTAAACTATATAAATAATCTACCTATTTTCTTTTTAATTTGCAGATGGCCACAACACAGCAACAAAAGTCTGTACCAAACAATTTCCCCAGACTGGTTCCATTGTCCAATGCAATTTTTAAGTTTGAACATCCAACCTAAATATTCTTGGTTGAAACATGACTCACTTTGCCTCTTGTGCTTCCTACAGTCTTTAGTTATCAGTCATTCCACCTCATCTTTTTGGTAGTCATTTATATGAAAACTGAAAACCACTCTAAAGAAGGAGGGAGGGATGTTTGCAGGAGTCAAAGCTTCAAGCCCCAATTTCACTTGTATCAGAATTTCATGTCATAGGCTTCGGAAAGATAAGCCTAAACAAACTTACGGATTGCATTTTTTCTTTTTCTCCTCTCCATAAGCCAAGTTCTTGCAGGCTCTGATATATACCTCTAATATGCCAGATTTGAAGAGATATCTGATGGCAACATCTATCTCACCGCTGACATCAGCTTGCTCAAAGTTGCCAGCCTCAGTGCAAGTGCTGTTAATGCTGAATAAACTGCCCTGTAATGAAGAAAATGAATTAATACAATGTAAAAAGACATAATCACTTGCTCTATAGGTTTAACTGTGGTGCACGATACTGTAAGAGCCTTGAAATACAACAACCATCTTCATTTCTTTAATAACAACAACTACTATTGTTATTGTTATTATATTTGTACCCCGCCCATCTGCCATCTTTATCATGATTCCTCATGTTTCTGCAATTCCCCAAAGATAAGCAATATGTTGTCTAATATAGAACAGCACTGCATTCCTCTGTGAATTTTCCACTGTTAGATTACAAGCAGTAAATTGCTAAGCTTCTACAATCTAACATAGTGACAAAAATACTGAGTTAAGAAATATATATATATATATATATATATATATATATATATATATATATATATATATAACTTTCTTAAATTCTTTTTCTATAATTTTCCCCCTTAACTGAGCTTTCTGGTCACACAGTTTTTGGATATGAGTGGCGCTGTGGGTTAAACCACAGAGCCTAGGGCTTGCTGATCAGAAGGTCAGCGGTTTGAATCCCCGCAACGTGTACACCGGCTCCCTCGGTCTGTAACATGAGATGAGCGCTGCAACCCCAGAGTCGTCTGCGACTGGACCTAATGGTCAGGGGTCCCTTTACCTTTACTTTACTTTTCCTTTAAGCTGTTTGCATATTTCCTTCCGTAGTGAACATAGGATGAAAACAGAATCACTTCTTACACTTATTTTTCCTGAAGAAAATAGGTCACTTATGGCACTGGATGAAATTAGCTCTTCACTGGATTTCCTTTTGGCAGCAACTCCATTGACACCTTGATCTCCACTTGTGAGCCGTTGAAGACTTGGGGTATCATTTACCTGTAGAGAGATGTACTAATGGGTTTCTATTACTTTCCTCACTTAACTGTTCTCTGAAAATAGCTGCCCACTCCAGCAAATTGCAGCAGGTACAAGATATGCACTCATGCAGTGTATTCTCCCATTTCAAAGGATTTCCCCATGCACTTCAATGGAGGAACACAGATTTGCAAGGATATTCATTTACAACCACGGTTACGCCTCCATTACAGTTCATAGGGCAACTTGCAGTTCACATGGACATTTCTTCTGATTCACATTCACTAGCCTTGGGGGGGATCGGTGGGAGGGAAAGTAAAACAAATAATTCCCAATTATACAAAAAAAAATGTAATTATGGAACTAAGAACAGAAAATCATCACAATCAAGAAAGGAGAAACTATGTGTATTTTATTCCATTCAATGAATCTTTTGTGTTTTCCGGGAGCAGAATTTGGAGTTTACTTTCAAGTGCAGAAAGCTAAGCTCTGTGCGTATATTTGCTTGTAAATAGTCCTTTAAAATATACTGAATGTATATAACTGAATACCCTGGATGAAATATCAATGGCAGTATCAGACTGGCTTCTCCTCTCCTTCTTTGGATCCATTGCTTGCCCATAATCTGTTGTTAGCAACCCTTTCTCAGCTGTCATATCATTCTGGGACTTTGATATTTCTAGAATTAATAAAAGGAGAATAAAAAAAATTAAAAACACATCAAACATACTCAGTTTGTTTATAAAGTTCATCTATTGTCTTGTACACTACTTTGTACTATGCAATAGATAATATTAGATTCATAACTGAGAGCATGGCTGATATTTATGATACAATGCACACTCAAAATTGAGGTGCAAAGGAAGGGTCAAGTTTTCAAGACCTGATATAAACCTACAGTAAAAATAAAGAAATCAAAGTATTGCCATAAACTGGGAATGTACAATACTCATATTTCCACTAGGATTAGACACATATTGGTGAATAACATTATTTCATTGTATGTAATACTGTCCTTGTCACAAAGAATCTCAAGAGACTGCATGTCATTTTTATACCAGAAGATAGGGCCTTGGGAGCTTTTAAGTCCACAAAAGAAAGGAAATTCTGAATCATGTCTGACTTATGAAACCGTTCCATCATTACCCTTTATAACATTCAATATTTGTTTACCCATTGCTTGCAGTAAATGGCCCATGAGACACACAAACAGTTAAACCAAATCTGATCATCTCCTGTAGGAAATGCAACATGTCTGTTTAGTTATTATTCACTGTCTGTGCCCATAAGGTGGGTTGAAGCTGAGGGGCAGCTGCTGTTGGAGCAGCATATAAAAGCTTCTGCATAGAGCCTCTCCACAAAAACACAAGGTCAGCTATTGTTTGATGCTCTGTTGACATTTCCAACATGGGTGATACTGGAAAAGACCTTAAATATACTGAAGAACAAAATGCAGAATTGATTACAGACTGTTGAACCAACGAGTGGGAGAGCAAAAAGTGAATTATGTCCAACCATCTGTTTTCCACAGCAAGCTCCTGTATTTGTTATAACAATGAAAAAATGTCAATTGCAGGGAGGGGAAATCTTGTTCCAGACATGCTCTTAGGCTGTGTATGTGCTATACCTTTCAAGCACATTCAAGGCACATTTCCCCCCTGAAAGAATTTTGGACACTGTAGTTTGTTAAAGGTTGCTGGGAATTGTAATTATGTGAGTCTACAGTGTCCGAGAATTCTTCGAGAAGAAAAACAGGCTTTGAATGTACTAAGATACAGCATGTATGCAGCCTTAGAGAGGCATATATGCAATCTTAATTTACAAGACAGCATTGGAATTTCCATTTGAAGAAACTGGCTGGAATACATCACATTAGGTCACCTCAACTTTGAACACAACACAGCTAGAAGTTAGTCCCATTTCAGTGGAACACAGTCCTTCCAAGAAAGGGGTTCTCTGTTACTGACAACTTTGATGCACAACAAGTCTGGAGTACTGAAAACAGGAATAATGCTAACTGTCATTACGCTGTGGTAGTACCTAAGTTTTCAAGTTACAAAATAGGGTAGTTATACATATGGGTCACATTCAGTGTTTTTCTAAAAAAAATGTTTAGGGGTACTCTCATTTTCCTACTCATATTGAAATACTGCCCCTCAATGAGGCCAAACATAGATTCACAAAATGTTTAGGTGTATGCATACCCCTGCGCCCCACCCCAGAAAAAAGCACTGGTCACATTGCATAGTGGTTTTCAACCCATGTTCCACAGAGCCTGCGGTTCCCCAGAAGTTTATCTTGGTTTACTTGACCAAAAAAAAAAAAAAAAAACCCCAAAACCCCACACTAAGGAAAACAGCTTGTCCTCCATTATCAATTTTTCATTATCATGTAAGAGATGCAGCAATAGAAAGGGTTGGCAGTTCTAGCTGGTCCTCTCGGTTTATGCAGAGAGTGTGTGTGTTGTACAGTACCTGCACACCTATTCCTGTGCAGGCCATTTATTTATTTTTTCTGAAAATGAAGTGGGACAAAGCTTTCCAGGTACAAAAGGCAATGTAAGGTAAAGGTAAAAAGGTAAAGGACCCCTGGACTGTTAAGTCCAGTCAAATTTGACTATGGGGTGTGGCACTCATCTCCGCTTTCAGGCCGAGGGAGCTAGTGTTTGTCCGCAGACAGCTTTTCCAGGTCATGTGGCCAGCATGACTAAACTGCTTCTGGCACAACGGGACACCGTGACAGAAGCCAGAGTGCATGGAAACGCTGTTTACCATCCCGCCACAGCAGTACCTATTTATCTACTCATGCTGGTATGCTTTCAAACTGCTAAAACCAAGCCAAAACTAAGCCAAAACCGTGGTGGCCTTGGTATACAATCTAGCAATAACTAGGCACAACTAAGGCCCAGTTCTCACATCATGATTAAATGCTCCTCCAGTGTGTGTGTGTGTGTGTGTGTACATACATACATACATACATACATACATAGAAAAATGTCATTTCAGGACCAAAATAATTCTGCTGGATCAAATCACAGGCCCATCTAGTGTAGTATCCTGCTGGCCACATGCCTCTTGTAAGTTCACATGCAGAGTTTAAGAACAACAGTTCTTTCGGGCTGTTGCTCCCCAGAAACTGGTATTCCAATCTGTATTTCCTCTGAATCTGGAAATTCCATGCAGCCATTATGCTAATAGCCAGGAAGAAATCTAGGAAAGAACCCATTTCCCCAGTATTTAGCTTTCTGCATGCATTTTTTTTTGGGGGGGGGGGGATGGGGGTTGATTATGGAGATGAATTCAATCATGTCAGCCTCCAACTTGCAACATTATGTGTAGCTCTACTAGTGAAGTTGAAATCAACTGAGTATTTGGGTCAGGTGTGCAATCTGTTCTTGAGGACTGAACTCAAGGAAATCACGTTTGCCAGCTTGCAGCAGAAGCTGGCTATATACAGTACCAATTGGCTGGTGTCCATGCTATCACCAAATAATGTTCCCTGGAACAGTTTTCAACTTTTGAAAACCTCATTGTTATTTTCACTAAAAATAAGGTGCTGAATGAATACTTCAGAGCATAAACGAACAAGCTGCACCTTAAGCAATTAAACAATAGCCAGCATGTTCCACACACAATGTGGAAGGATCACAATGTAAGACTAAAGTAGTACTGGAATCAGAAGCAAGTGTGCCTGTTATTTTCAAAATTTTGACATGGGGAGCTGCTTCCCTTTGTGAACCCTGGGGGGGGGGGGGAACCACCAACTCCTCTATTTAAAAGAGGTACCTCTGAATGAACTCCAACTCCCACTGTGTTGCACCCGCTACTTTGGCTGTGTATCCTTCATTAAGTTCTGCAGCTCCACAACCAGAAGTGTTGAATTCTCCCCTCTGCTTTCCGTTAAATGGCCTGACCCGTCCTCTCAAGCTGAAACATTTTGCTGATCGCTTTAGAATAGCAAAGCCCTTAAGAACACTTACTTTTTATATGGGATGTAAATGTCAGAAACAGATTTTCCATAGACCTGTGGAAACTTTTAGTCTGGTCAAGTTCCTGCAATACAGGGTGAAAATAAAAAGATATAAGTGATAAAAGAAGGAGTTGTGTTTTCAAGGCTTCTTGAGTCACATGCTCTTAGAAGCCTACCCCCCCCCAAAAAAAGTGCATGTGTGCAAATAGAGCTATCATATCCGTAGCCAAGCAATTAAGGGAAATGTTTTGGCATGACTCGAGCTCTGTTTGCAAAAAGGACACACAGATCAGTTCAATCCTTTTCTATCTACTACAGCACAAATACGCTGTAATGATCTTACAAATAAAAGCAAGTAGCTTATCAAATGGAACATATTTAGGTGAAGAGCTGCAGCTCTGTGGTAGATCATCTGCTTTGCATGCAGAAGGTCCAAGATTCAGTCGCCAGCACCTCCAGGTAGGGCTGGGAATGGTCCCTGCCTGAAACCCTGAAGAGTCACTGCTGGTTAATGCAGACAATACTGAGCTAGATGGACTCAGTATAAAGCAGCTTCCTATGTTCTTGCATCTGGATTTTGATAATAATATGTGTAATTCATTTTTGCATTTATACAGAAATATCTGTTTTGGGCTTGTGGATCAAGGTACACACATATTCTATGTTGCCTAGCAAACATAGTTGGAGCCTTAGAAGTGAGCACCCATGAAACTTCTTAGGAATTTGGTGGAGTAATCCCATGACAAGCATTGGTTGCAAAAGCCAGGGACAAAACAACATGTGACATGAATCATGTAGCTCTGCCTTTAAGGCCACAGTGTTTTTGGCTTTTTGACATATAGCCAGCGCAGGCAGGCTTCGTTTCAACTGAACCTTTTTTTTAAACAATGCAAATTGCAGATGTGGAGGGCTCAATCCAGATTGGGCCTGCAGCAGGAGGATGTCACACCCAGATCTGGATCAGTGGCCCCACACTGCCTACTTGTAAAAAAAGAACGCCAACACCACACATCTTCTTGCACTTAAGGAAAGAGCTACATGATCCATGTCGTATGTAGTTTGGCCCCAAGTTTTGGTGGTGCACCAGGGTGATGCAGGGTTTCCCATACTTGGGTCTTCAGCTGTTGTTGGACTACAAGTTCCATCATTCCCAGCTAGCTGCTCAGGTATGATGGGAATTATAGTCCAAAAACAGTTGGTGACCCAAGTATGGGAAACCCTGCAGAGAGATTATTTGACACTGAATGGACTTCTACTCTGATTGCTGGGGCAGTAATTTATTGATATATTTACTTATTGTACATATAGCCTGCCCTTCACTGAATGCTCCCATGGCAAATTACATAAGATATCACATTTTAAAACAATATACAGCTTTCATTAAAATCATTAAGTTAAAGGATCACAAAAATTGACAAAATCCCCTGAATGGCAAAAACAACAATACAGCAGGAAGGAAAAAACAATTCACCCACCCAAATGCCTGGGTAAAGAAGTATGTCTTTACCAGTTGCTGAAAGGTATGCAGTCTGGTGCAAGATGCATCCTGGTGGCTTATAAAGAAACAAAAGTAATCCGTATTGCAATCCTATATGTGCCCATTAAAAAACAAGTCCCACTGAATTCAATGATGTTTACATCCAAGTGAGACAATATAGGATTACAGCCTTAATAGCCATTCAGCCAGTCTTCTGCTCCTTGCCACGGGTGTACAATAGGACCGAGTCAACCTTCTTCAATCATCCCTATTTCAAAAACATTCATATTTATCTAGAAAACTAACAAATGAGTTCAGTGGCACTTACTGCTACATAAATGCGTTTACGATTGCACTCTGAAAAACATAAAATGCATTCAATGGCACAAGTCTGTCAGGAAAACAAAAATTAAAAGAAAATGTGCTAAAAGGGAATAATAGCGCTAAAGGATGTGATGCCACATTGAATTGAAAGATAGAAGTATACATTACCACTGTATTATGTTCACTTGTGGATTCAGCAAATGGAGGGGGAGTTGGAGGAACCACTGATATGTTACTGAGAATTTAAGGAGAACAGAATTTTACCATAAAGATTTAAGTTCATTTCTGACATACTGTATTTGCTATATCTCCTACACTCCATTTCCCCCAAATTTCTCATTTTAAAACCCACCAACCACCACATCAAAGAGATCAATCACCAAAAAATAATCAATAAAAAGATAATAGCATAAAAAATAATCAAAATAATCAATCAAAACAGAACAGCTTTGATTTAACATTAGAGAGCAAAAATGTTACATTTTATGTAAAGGGTAACTAAGTTTATTTTAGGGAACAGAGATGGCTGCAAAATTAATTAACTTTTTACCTGTATACAACAGAAAGCAGATTATGTTAGAAGTAATTTGATGCTTTAAAGGTTGGTATACCGTGTTTCTCCTAAAATAAGACACCGTCTTATATTTTTTTTGCTCAACAAAACACAGTATGGCTTATTTTCAGGGGATGTCTTATTTTAACCGTGTCGCATCGGTACGCTGCATAACCACACCTCTCCAGGCTGTTTTAATGGGAGGTACCAGGTCACTATGGCTTATTTTCGGGGTATGGCTTATTTTTGGGGAACGGCTTATATTTCGCAAATGCATAGAAATCCTGCTATGGCTTATTTTATGGCTATGTCTTATTTTAGGAGAAACAGGGTAGTAGATAACAGTAGTATTTCTTTAACAATGTTTAAACAATACTTGTTGGCATTTAAATTTATACTTATATGGTTTATATTTCATGATGCTGGGATATATTTATTTATAAATTAGGTGAATATGAAAGGACAGTAATTTGAATTTGTAAGCACACTATCTTATCATTCCCTTTATCATGTTGATCATTTAATATAATAATAAAAACCATAGTGATAAATAAATTGTAGAGATTAAATATGAAAGGAAGATAACCAGGGGAAAAGCAGACATTCCTAGAAAATGAATTTCATATCTGAGGCGACAAAGCTTGTCATACTACAAATCCCTCTCAGCTTAACCTCCCAAACAGATGAGATCTGTTAGATAATCTGTTGTGTCTATTAAATGTGAAATGAAGTATACCATCACAATATTGGACACAGGTTCTGTATATTTTGACATTGGTAAGAATTCGGTAGGCTAAGTCATGGAAAAATACCCCAAAACTGAGCCAAGCAAATTTTATTAGCAAGTACTGATTACTCTTTTGATTATTTTGTATTACATTGGATAATAATAATAAGGTTTTGCTTTATATTGTATCAGTAAATCTTTTTAAAATAGTGGGAAAGGGAATCTACCAAATATTTCTTCAGGAGAACTAAGGCAGATCCTGTGATATTTACCATCAACTAAGGGCCTAAGTTACATGCAAAGTTAAGCATTTTGCTGAGAAGTGACTTTTCAGCCTTAATGCTTAACTTAAACATTCAATAAGCATTCCCCCTACAATGTATTTGCTGCTTGTCTGTCACATTCCTGACAGTCTTGGTATTTACTTTTAACCTTTACTCTTTCAGCAGAGCAAGGCATTGAGCAAGATTTTACTGAAAATTAACAAACCACTTAATCTGTCTCAGGGTTAAGGGCCACCATACTAATGTGTGAGGTCATAGCTAGCGGGCTGGCAGCGCAGGTGGGGGTGGGAATCCCTGCTCCACCACACTGTGAGCACTGCAGTTCCCCATGTGATCACCCCAAGAAGCCATACCACAGTGCCACATAGGGGTATCTGGCTGTACTGCAATATTGAGGGAAGAGGCAGAGCTTTGGATGGGCATGGCTGTAATTTTGTCACAAACCTACCAGGATCAAAGGAAATCTGGCATAATTCCATGCTGGCCTTCCCCAGGATTTAGGGAGAGAGATCAGAGTTGTTGAGGAGTTGTTGGTTTGTTTGTTTTTTTGGTTTATCGCTGGAGATCACACAATCGACAAGGATCGAGCAGGGACAGCCTGCGATCAACTGGTAGATCATGATCAACCGGTTGGACTGGTGTGCTATATTAGATACAGGATTGACTACACCACTGTAGCTAAAGTGAGCCCATATAACAGGCTTGCCTGTCCCACTGAACAAAACTCTCACTCTGAGACCCCCTTAAAAAATCATAGTAAGAAATGAGAATGTAACCAGGATATTTTGCTGTCCCAAACCACTGATGTGTGATCCAATAGATGCCGCCAATCAGGGCCGTCTTAAGCCTATCTGGCGCCGTGGTTCAAAGATCCCTCTGCCGCCCCCCGCCCCCCGTTTCCCATAATTGCTGACCTCAGGCCCTACTAGGTTTTGTACTATGCTAACTTGTTTTAAAAGTACAGCAAAAGCACCCAAATAAGTTTTAGAATTCTGCTTGTTCTATTACAAGCTTTTAAAATTAAACCTTGGCATCTGCAGGTAGCTTCAAGGGGCAGATTATTTTGTACTGTACAATACACTCCTTGTACTGCATCTACCTCTCTAAGACAAGCTCACCTTCTTGTCCTTACCTTAGTAGTGCTTGATAAGAGTCCAAGAGCTTTGCACCAGCAGTTTCATGTCTACCTGTGAAGCAAGAGGGAAAAAAACCCCACCAAGGTCATTTGCTAGCAATAAAATTCTATTCAAAAAGCAGTTCTTTGTCACAATTTTCTATCATTTATTGTTGTCAATATACTTCAATTTCACCAAACCTTAAAAGTGCTCAAGAGATTCTCTGACCATTTAGAAAAATGTAGTTTTTCTTGGTATTGATTCAAGCGATGTTCAATAACGGATGGTAGAAACTTAAATTACAGCTAAAAAGTTCAGTAATACAAGCAGCACAACAATATTTTTAAAATTTAATTGATTCATTGAATTTACATTCCACCCTTCCTCCCAAAGGAGCCCAGGGTGGCAAACACATTCACAATTTTAAAAAAGGATTCTGAAACAGGGAAATCATTCTAAAATAGTTGCAATTAAAATCATTATTTCAATCAATGATCTCCGGGTTGCCAGAAACAGTATTCTTCACCCGCAAAATGCCTGAGTAAACAAGAATGTTTTCAAATTCCTCCTGAAAGCTAACAATGACAGAAAAAGATGCACCTCACTAAGGAGGGTATTCCACAAACAGGGAAGCACCCCTGAAAATGCCCTGTCATTACGCAATTTCATTTGTGTGCAGGAACGTAACCCCCACATAAGTGGGGGGGACACACCTGTATTCAGAGTAGGCCTGTTGAAATAAATGGGCTTACGTTTGTTGATATTAATACCTCTACTCAAAGTATGACTTCATTGGCTATCACCCAACCTGTATAACTAAGTACCAACCATGTAAATCATGGGTAGGCAAACTAAGCCCAGGGGGCCGGATCCGGCCCAATCGCCTTCTAAATCCGGCCCGGGAACCAGCATGTTTTTACATGAGTAGAATGTGTCCTTTTATTTAAAATGCATCTCTGGGTTATTTGTGGGGCCTGCCTAGTGTTTTTACATGAGTAGAATGTGTGCTTTTATTTAAAATGCATCTCTGGGTTATTTGTGGGGCATAGGAATTCGTTCATATTTTTTTCCAAAATATAGTCCAGCCCCCCCACAAGGTCTGAGGGACAGTGGACCAGCCCCCTGCTGAAAAAGTTTGCTGACCCCTGATGTAAATCATAGTATTAATAAGAAAAATCTTTCTCCTTATAGAACAGTGGACAGACAATCAACTAAGAGCAAGCAATCTTTCTGTCATCAATCACATGTAACAAATGATGAATTGCACAGAGCAAAATACATATATATATATATATATATTTAAAAGCACAGGGCATTAATCTCAATATGCTTTTACAGCTACTTACAAAGATAATAATTCTGCAACAGATCAATTATTGACACTGTATAAAGTAACTGTCTGGCACAATCAACAGAATTGTTGATAAAAATTATTTTCTCACAATGACTGCCTGATATTTCAGGCCAAGTTATGCCAGCAAATAGGGAAGTGGTTGCATATTTTACAAGAACCCTGTTGCAAGCATGCCACTGCTCTTAATTCACTCTTATGTCTAAAGGCCACTTCCTGCCCTTCCTCATGTGCCAGCATAAGTTGGAGGACATTAAAGAAATGAAATGAGAAACAAGCAGACTGTACACATGTTCTTATGGGTTGTACCCAATGCTGATCTGTTCCACTTGTGCAAATGAACTTCCCACTCCTCTCCTCTGTAGCCCCCACTAACTCAAAAATTGTTCCATATAATTGAGAGACCCTCCAAAGCAGATTGAGGGGTTGCATGCTTTGTGTGCAGAAGATCCCAGGTCCAATTCAGTCAACAACATCTGACTGATTGACAGTACTAGTTTCTGAAGTTCCCTGCTGAAACATTGTGCCACTTATGCCAGAAGTTTGTGTTGTTTTTGAAGGAATTACCATGGACTGATTGGTCACAGAGGCAATTAACAGAGGATAACAGTTAATAATTTTGGTTCATCACTGTTAATTTATTCCTGCTCCAAGAGAGTCACAAAATGGGAACATTTATTCCTTTGGCTGTAATCCTGCACCCAAACAAGCCAGTTTGAATTCCACTGACTTCTACTGATTTATGCAACCCAAGCATGTGCAGGACTGCAGATTTTAACTGGACCAATTTCTGCATGCTTTCAAATTATAGTTACCAGCCAAGCACTCAGACTGTCTTTCACCAATAGAAATAAATTCCAGAATGATCTCATATTTTCTTTTTTATACATTTCTGTCTCATTCTCTAGTCTAGGGCAAAAAAGCAACAACTCTCTGTGCAAAACTATTTGTGAGGCCGTTTAACTGTTTCATTTGAATTCTACGAAACGTTGACATAGGGAATGGAATATGGGCAGATGAACTTTCTGTTGTAAGTCCATTACAAATCATTTTTTAAATCGCACTAATAATATATATATAATAATTAACCGCTTCAGGACTCATTAATACAACAAAAAGCCAAGAGTGAGTAGTATCTGAATCTGTAATTTAACACAGCATCAGTATCAGTTGAAAAGAAACAGTTATTCTTAGTAAGAGTTTACAGCCAAGGCAGAGTGCATTGTACTTAGTTAAAATTATTTGTATTAAATTTGTATAATGCCCTTCATCCATAGAGCCCAAGGCAGTTCACAACACAAAAATACAAGATAAAAAACACAGAATACATAATAAATAACCCCTTCCCTCCCACAACACATCTAAAAGGGTATTGGATGCTAATCAGCCTAAGGCCTGGTTGAAGAGGAACATTCTCACCTGGCACCTAAAGGCACCTAAATACTTCAATGTTGTAGCCAAAGGTAACTGTTATGTGCTCATATATTTACATTTTAAAGAATCTATTACTTATTTCAGATTATACATATTTTTTGCTAAGAATAAAAGGTGAAATAAAAATAATAGGCCATCAATTTATCTTGCATTTAATAGTGTAGCTTCCTGCTGCTTTTTAAAAGCATTACCTTCAGCTGGAAATTTCTTTGATCGCTGCTCAAAGAACCACTCGCCTGCTTTCACTTTAAGTTCCCTGCAAAACAAATATTTAAACCTTTTACACATTTTTCATGAAGGATTTTCAAAATCAGCTGTAGGCTCATCACAAAAACTCCATCATTACAGCATTGGAACCTCAACTGTTAAATAACCCAGAAAGACATTCCAGATTATGCACAAGAATGGAAAACCCATAGAATTTGGTACTGGGCATAGAATTCAACTTCCTGAGAATCTTAGCTTTCATTTTAATTTCATTTTTTAATTAAGTGAAAAAGACCTTTGTGGTTCTAGGCTTCAAATACACACTACATTACAGGAATGCAACTCCCATCCTACTGAAGGTGCATGCAAAGGAGTCCCATGGTTCTGACAACCAAGTGTTGTGTGATACTTCCACAACAATATTGTCAATGTGCCCTCAGTGTGAACCTCCTTAGACACTGCCTTGTCACATGAAGGGGGGAAGTGAGCCCAAAATTTGATGCCCCCCTACCTAGCCCTTGCACTACTTGCCCAAACCTGGATAAGTGAGGTGCTGGGCTTTGGGAAGGAGAAGTAAGGCTCTCTGCCAGGGTTCTAGAGCCCTCCCACTTCCTTCCCAAAGCTGGGGAAGTGCTAACTAGGTTTTGGGAAGGAGGGGAGAGGGCTCTAGGACCATGTCAGAGCCCTCAGGTTTCCTTCCCAAAGCCCAGCACTTTGCTTACCCAGCTTTGGGAAGGTAGCAGGAGGGCTGCTGTGGGGGGGGGGGGGTAAAATGTTGCCAAGGGCCTCCAAAAAACCCCTTGAGGACTGAATGTGGTCCTCTGGCCATGCGTTAGACCATACTGTCCTACTCCCCACCAAAGTATGTGCTGCCTCTGTCTCCTTCTTCCTTGATAGCAGAGGGCTGCCTTGAAACTCCTACAGACCTGAGCCTCATGACATATGCAACTAAGGCATAAACACCCTCAATGCAAATATTACTTGAGCAATTTATCTAGAATTTCCTCACTCATGAGCGTAGCAGACAGTGCATTTCCACAGGTAGCGATTCAAAGTGATGCGACATCTGGAGCATACTTGATGACTGCACCCATTGCACACTGCACCTCTGTTGATTAGCACTCCAAGAGGTTTCTGACAGCGGGCACAAGACTTATATTCCAGGTTTGTGTTTTTTGTCCCTTTCCATCGAAGTTCCTGCAACTGCAGCTTCAGTTTCCTGTTCTCAGCCAGAAATAAATAAATATGCACAGGTTTTATCAGGTGGGAGTGAAAAAATGTTTCCAGAACAATTATTCACACTGCATGAATTTACTTTCACTAATAATATACTGTAATCTGACTAGCCAATGTAAAAAACAACCAAAAAAAGAGGTCAACCTGTAATTTCACTTTCCACCACATTTAAACAATATACCGGTAATGCCATGCTGAAATAACTGGCTGACCTATGGAGATGTGTGAGTGGGACTTCCTTCTGTGTTGCTTTCCTAGATAACCTTCTTAATTTTAAAGAGCAGGTTGGAGGAATTTAGTAGTGAATCTTCCTACCATACTGAAACATCACAATTGCTTTCCAAATCTTGCTAAGAGCCATTGGCAGGAACTTGGAAAAACTCTAACAGGTAGACTCTATGTGCTTGCTGTGAAAGATATATCTGGATTAGACTGGAATATAGGCTCACATTTTAATGCCAACATCATATGAATGCTGCTGGGGGGGGAGCTGTATGCACAATAATCACCCACCTGAAAACACATTTAGTGCAAGGAGTAGGGAACGTAGGAAACTATTGTAAGAATAGTCATGACAAAGGCATTCAATAAATTTCTTCCTGCAAAGAATTTAATCTAGAATTTAATCACTAGAATGGTCTAGCAAAGAAGCTGAGAAAATGACTTTAGCAAAAATAGGTGAAAAGAAGAAAATAAAACAGGAAGATGCAATGGCATGCTGTATTCCAAAATGGCCACATACCTTATTCGTTCTTCATCCACCTTCCTCAACATCTGATCACGGTTGAGGACATCTAAAACAACTTGTCGTTCCAATCCCTTTAGTACGCTGATGTCAAGTTCCTGAGTCATTTTCTCTTCTGATTCTTAGAAGGTTTTTGTCTGTCTGTCTGTTTTAAGAATTTTAATCTTCTTCAGCACCCCCACCAAGGAAAGTTGGGGCTTAAAGCTAGGGGCAGGGTTCAGCAATCGAAAGATCTATGAGTCCCTTTAACTGCTTGCATACATCTTTCATCAGAGATACATTTGCATTGTGTCATAATGTGGAAGAGAGATGAAAAGAACCCTTTTCCATATAAGCCATCATTTTCAGTCTCATCATTTGCTGAAGGCACTTTCTTTGCTGGATGAAGGCAGTTTATCGTCTTGTACAGTATAAATAAAATGACTTCAGGCTCCCAATTTGCTGCAGGTAGTTTCTAAACTGATAAAAATGAGAGGTTTGGCTTAGATCCACCATTCTGCCAAGAAAATGGGGATATGATTCAAGCTGATAGGCAGCAGCAGGTATAAGGGGGAGAAACTCCACCTCCATTGCTTTAAATTCACAAATTTCATATTAGGAAATTAGGATTGCATTTCTTAGGAAAGCAGAAAAAAGAACAACCTACTTCCCCTTTCTTATTCTGCAGTAGATCACTATCTCCTACTTTTCCTGAAAAACAATAGCTACATCCTGTCAACATATCGTTTCATAGTATGCTTGGGCCACAGTTGAGGTATGAAATATAATTCATCATCTTTCAAACAGCCTCATTACAATAAGCACCATTGCCCATCAGCATGTTTACTTACCCAGGTGTAAAAAGGCCTGTATAAAAGCCATTTTGCTTATGTGAATTGTGCAAAAGATAATGAAAAATGAGAATAACAATAATCTAAATAATAAAAGGTGTCATGGAATTCAGTTAATTGCCTCCTAGTCAACCACAAAGATAGATGTGCTTTAATTGGAATACCATGCCCTCTGACTGCTAGCTGTTGAACCTTTTATCCCATGGAAGTAAAACTAGTATAGTGTGAAGGCAAGATGTTCTTCACTATCAATCAATTATTTATAGGCCTTAATAGCTAATGGGCCTGTCATCTGAATCGTGTCTAGTTTGTGTCTGTTGAGGCAGATAAAAACGTCTTGCAAAAAACAATGCCGTTATCACTGAGACAACACACATCCCTCACAAATCTAGATGTTTCAGGCATTATGCAATAATACTAGCTTATGGTTTCACTTTGTGCAGACACAAAATGAACAGGAAATCTCATATGGACATATAGATGACACAATAAAAAACCAGAAGAACTTTAAACAAGAGCCTAAGGCAGCTGTGAATGGATTTTGGAGAGACTGTGCCCCACTCTCACCTGCCCCAAATGAGTGAAAAATAGATTGCAACTGACTGAAAGGCACTCACCTGATGTTCTGCTATTGTTTAAGGTATTTGCAAGGAGTCCTTCCTTACAACTGTCAGAGGAAGCACAAGAATTTAGGGGTAGGGTGTGGGAGGGATCAGGTGCATTGAGTCTGACAAAAGCAGATTATGGTCCTGCCTCCATGCAAGTTAATTTAAACTAGATACAGGTGGGTAGCCGTGTTGGTCTGCCATAGTCAAAACAAAATAAAATAAAAAATTCTTTCCAGTAGCACCTTAGAGACCAACTAAGTTTGTTCTTGGTATGAGCTTTATTTTATTTTGTTTAAACTAGATAGTTCTGTGCCTTGATTGATGTTGGTACTGAGGGCCAAACAAGGCAGATCACTTACTTTCTGCAGTTGGGAGGGGGATATTAGTTTACTCCCAATGTCAAAAAAACATATTAAAACATGTTGCAAAATTAAGCAAATATTCTAGCATTTGCTGCACCTTCAAAAACAATTGAGTTCAGGACCACATGCTTAACCATGACAATGTATTGCAATTACTGTGTAAGCAAGCAAGGCATTCACACACAAGGTAAGAAGAAAAGTTGGTCAAGGACTAACTCTGATGGAATTGTGTCTCTGTCTAATTACACCTAAATGTAAAGTCACTGGAATTATATTTGTGGTATGATTTTATATAATAAATAAGCTGTTCAAAGGATCAATAAAAAGTTCAGAATGCATTACACTCATTGATCCTATGCACAGCTTATTATAAGAAGACATACTACAATTCCAAAAACTTTACATTTAGAAAGCAAGATGAAAGATCCCAGTGTCATATATCCTTCTCTGAGATGTTTATTGGGCTTAACACATAAAAATTGCCTATCTTGGACACACCAGAAGATACAGTGTGGAATAATAAGCTACTTACTATAGACACATATGCATGAATGGGGTTAGTCAAAGTACAAGGTTGGGGTGTGCAGTGTTAGAGAGCTAAATATACAGTACAGAGGAAGGAATCAAAGTTGCACAATACATTAGTCCATACTATGCTACCACGAGGAAATAAATCTCCATCTTTTAAAGGCAGAAATTCAGAGGCATCGTTTACATAGCTTTGAGAAACAGTTACACAGCAATAGTAGAACTTATTTATTTGCATTCACTAGTTTTTGAATGTTAAAGCAATAGAAATGTCTAAAATAATTTGAGATAGGGTGTTCTCCAATTCAATAACCCCTAAAGATCAATGTGTCCTATCTGCTAGGGGGAACAAAACACAGCAAATAATCACAAGAGAGGAATGCAAGGCACTTGCCTTGCAAATTTTAAACATTTTTATGCCTACCTTTAGCAAACACTGACTTACCTTTTACTTTCATAGAAGAAATGCAGGATTCTAACTTTACTGAAGAAAAAATGTTATCTTCTTTCCCTCCGTTTCCTTCTTGCTGGAATGAAGTTTGACACAGAATACTTCAGTGCACATCATCGTACGATCCTACAGTCCTCTGCATTGGAAGTAACTGCCACCAATGCAGTCTGCTATCAAAGAGAGGCTTTAAATAATGCCTTAGTGGTCTGGGAGGAAACAGTTCACTGTGAGAAAAGACAATGTCTTTTCTTAAAGCGTACATGAAACCCCTAAACTATCTAACAGGAAGAGTAGTGGCCATTAAGTATGATACTTTCATGTGGTTTCTCTCTGTGTCACTCGCTTATGTTAGATGTGTGCAACATTGCAAACCTCAACTTCCGCAAGATTCAGAGCGAGCATTTACTAGAAATGACAGATCCCCCCTGACCGCTTTGATATCTCAGGGGGCTGTGGACTGCATGATAATTAATACATATTGCTGGTATTATTAATATGAATAATACAAATACAGTACCAGTAATACCAGCATGAATAGTACGCACATTTTAAAATCCCCAAATGCTTTTAAGCTATCAAAGGGAAGGCTTTATTCACCTACTTTTCAAGTAATATTATGTACAAATCAATCCAAACCCAAATCTAGAAATATCTCAATTGAAGGTTCCATTTCAGCTTATTACATATGCTTCAGAGGTTTACTAGCCAAATATTCATGTGTGTAGAAACTTTTCCAATTTTTAAAGAGAATATTCATATTCCAGGCCATGCTCAGCTTTTTTGTTATCTGTTTTGGGTGTGTTTCTTTGTGTTTGATTGTAGAAACACCTGTAATAACCATAGACAAACATTCTTTTTTCCACAGCAGCCAACAAGAGGCATACTGCCTCTGAATCTGGAAGTCATAATGACCAATATACATTGACTCATTGATTTATCTTGCCCATAGGCATGGTTAGCTTCCCACACCATCTTCTTATTTCTCACATTTTGCCTCTGATATTGTCCTCAGTCTCAACTAAGCTACTGAAGTGCTTGAATGTTGGAAGGATGTGGAAGGAGGGGAATGTTCCACACATCTCCAAGTCTGCTCCCCTCCTCCTCAAGCACTTTGCTGGTAGGGGTGGTAAAGATCAGGAAGTTGAGTACTAGTCAAAGTCTGTATTTGGGGAATCTAGTTTTAACCTGGGAGAGAGACATGCAAATGCCCTTCCACTAAGAGAGTCTTTGCCAACCTGGTATCTTCCAGATGTTTTGATCTACAACTTCCATCAGTCTCAGCCAGCATGAAGAAAAGCTAGCTTAAATAAAGTATGGCAGCTTGCACTACCATAAAAACTGATGCACCAAGACAAAGTTCCACAGAGAGTGGCACAGACAGACCATTTTGTTAACAATTGGCTTCCCTTTGTCAGAAGGAGGAAGACCACCTGAGCTTCAATAGAGCCTTTTGGAAACTTCTTCCCCCATGTTTATATCAGGAAAACCCATTGTAACGAGTAGAATGTGCTTACTGTATCCTGAATTTGAATTATTTGGAAAAGATGCACATATGCACTATGATTGTTTATGTGTATGCTTTTAATAAAAACGATTAACAGCAACATCTATATCTATCTATATATAAAAGATTACCTCAGAAGGGAGCTTCCAGTGTCCTAACAGTGAGTATGCATCTCTCCACAGCCATTGACTAAATCCTGCATTGTAGAATTTGGGCTAGGTAGGTGCTAAGTTCTGGAAGATGTTGGCAATGCAGTGTTGCCTAAGAGCAGAAACTGCCCTCACTAACTGCTGTGGGTTGGAAAGGGAAGAAATTTAAAGGGTTGAAAGAAGGTAAGAGTGAAGAAAAAAGCAATATTAATGGCATCTGTGAAAAGCAGTTGAGGGTGCCCTCAGTTACAAAACCTGCAAATTATTCAGGCAGAGTAAATGCATAAATGCAGAGTATGCATAAATGCACAAATTTAATTAATAATACTGTAATAGGAGTGTAAATGGGAGGGATTAAGAACTGTCATCTAACCTGTGATTCTTGAGAAGTATTCCAATTCTTTTGAAGCATTTGAGGAGAGTTCTGTTGAAGCATTTGAGAAGCAAAGCCAAGATAGTAATCTACCCTCTCTGAGGGGTGAACTACGCATCCTGGCAACTGAAACGCTTGAAACTCTTGCCAAGATAGCATGATGGGGGGGGGGGGGAACCAATTTTATGTATAACTTTTAGTTATTCGTTAATCAATAAGCATAAATGTGATTTAATAAATATATAAGGGGGAAATAGTTTTGGAGGGTGGAAAGCTATGCTTTTAGATTCTGACTTGGGAATTTGCAGCTCCCAAAGTATCGTTGAACTGTAACTCTCAATTCATTGGCTGCATTGCCTGGGGTGATCATGAGAGTTGGCATCCAACACCATGCAGGTTTTCCACAGTGCTGCATTATTGCACAAGGCCCCATTTTACAAGATGACACTTCCTTCTGTAAAAAAACAATGGCTCTTCTAACATGGTGTCTCCTGAAATCCAGTTTTTGTTTTTTGCTGTGGTGGCCAGTCAGGTGGTACACTATCCTGGCAGATAAAATGCCTTCAGTACTAAGCAGTGAAAGAGGTGACGAGGGCCCTACATTTACAAATGGATGTTGCTAGTGCTATTTTTCTAGAAAAAGAGGTGCTGGAACTCACCATGAACGTCTCCCTTGTTCTCTTATAAAGGCAATGGAGCCCACCTGAGAGGTGCCAGAACCGAGTCCAGTGAGTTATGGTTGAAAAAAAAGCCCTGGATGTTGCAGGACAACAGAGGCATGGGAGCTGCTACATCTCAGTGGTGTGTGTTGGTTACTGTTGGCCAGACAGCAATGACTCCCCTCCATGGTACTGACCTTGAAGTCTCCAGGTGACACCCTTGGATAAGGGCTTTGGGACCTCCCCCTCAGTTCACTGCTCAGCAGCAGTCTCTTTATTCCCCATTATACCATTTCACTGGCTGCTTCCATTTTTGTTAAGGATTTCTATTTAATTTTTTAAAAATTTATCTAAAAATTAACTATATTCCGCTTTGGTCAGACCTCCCTTCTGCACCCTTCATTTTAAGGTTAATGACAAAATAGAACGCGTCCAGAGGAGGGTGACGGTCACGAGATGAGAAACCCTGAGCCAAAGACTGCACTCCAGAGGGTCAGACTAGATGTCCCTTTGGGTCCCTAACTCTACAATTCTAAGACTGAAGGAGCTGGATATATTGGTCCTGCAGAAAAGGCTATTAAGAGGCGACGTATCATCTTCAAGCACCTGAAGGCCTAGCCAGCATGGAAGATTGGAAGTTCTGGAGAAGTGTGAGCCACCCCTGTATTCAAAATAAAATAAAATAAGCCAAGAATGTGTGCTAATCCTCCCTTCCCTATGGTCGCTAAAGCGCAAGCTCCTCAGTTCAGCGCGACCCACACACAAAAAACCCCAGAAACGGCGATTGGGGGGCATTTTCCACACATATTAAAGAACAACAGAAAACGCTCGCGCTCGCCCTTGATTGCGCAAGCGCGCGAACGAGAGGGAAATAAAGAGAGAGCGTAGCTCAGCAACGCTTCCGGTACATTTGCCAGCGTCGGGTGATTGGTTGGGAAAGAACAGGAGCGCACTGCGCAGCCGCGTAGCTCGAGAGAGAGAAAAGAAAGAAAGAAAAAGTGCTGCTGTCTGCGACCGGCGAAGAGTCGGTTGCGCATGCGCCGCGTGGGAGAAGATAGGCTGGATTGCTGAAGAAGAAGATGGACGAGCTTCAGTCTGCAGAGGAGGTAACGGTTCCTAAGGACAGCGGCGGCGTCCCTCCTCCTCCTCCTCCTCCTCTTGGCGGTTGGGCGGCCGTGGAGGGAAGGGACGGCGTGCCCCCTTTCTTCCGTAGCTGCGGGGACCTCCGTGGGGAGGGCGGTGGCGATGGTGGGGTCCGCCCCTTTGCCCATTGTCGGCCACGTTCCCGTTCCTGGAAGAAGGTCGCTTGGCCCTCCTCTCTTGCCAGCCCCCGCCCGGGCTTTGCTGGCGCTCCCGCCGCTTCCAGCCCTTGGGCTGAGAGGAAAGGTGCCGCCGCCGGGTTGCCTTACGAGCTCCGGGGCAACTTTCCTGCTGGCGGTGCTGCATCTCTTCGCTCCCCCCGTGATGGGTATGGCTTGTGCCAGAAAGCGCCGCTCTTCGTGTCATGCGGGTACGCGCATTTGGGAGGTGCGCGTGCAGCAAACCGAATAAATAAATCTCTTGCCGGCTTGTCTAATGGCCCAGGTTCTTGCCCTAAGGGAAACTTCGCAAAATCGAAGAGGGAAGGAAATTTGCCCCACGTAAAGGAGGAGAGAAGAAACTGAGAGGTTTCATGGGGTGTGGCGGGATCTCCTTTTGGTATACGGAGGTTACTGTTGCATCAAATCCATGGTTATGTAGCTATAGAAAAGAGATCCTCAAACATTATTTCAGTGTTCAAATTAATGTCCTAACCCTAATCATTATCAGGTAGTAAAGGTGGCCCATGGTCAAAGGTGAGGTGGAGCCTCATGTATTCACTTGTCTGCAGGTGAGATCCGTGTCTCAGCTAGTCATAAACGAGTATTTCATAAAATTTATATACCACGATTGTTAAAAAACAAAACAAAACACCACCAACACCTCAAAACCTTTATTATCATTTATAGTAATGTCTATTATATATAATAATAAAAATATAAAAGGGGGGGAGAAAAGAGTTGCCTTGATGCAGGAGTGCCAGAAAGGCCTCCCCATATTTATGAATACAGTCATACCTTGGGTTGCGCTTGCTGTGGGTTGCATGTTTTCGGGTTACGGACGCGCCGAACCCGAAAGTACCAGAATGGGTTACTTCCGGGTTTCTGCATATGCACAGAAGCGCTAAATCACGCTTTGCGCATGCACAGAAGCACTGAATCATGACCTGCACGTGCGCAGACGTGGCAGTGCAGGTTGCGAATGTGCCTCCCACACGGATCACGTTTGCAACCCAAGCATCCCCTGTAGATTGTAAAAGGGGAGTAGTTGTGGCCTTTTATGTGTTCTCTGGCCACTATATGTGCCTGCCACCTCTATTCTATTAAGTGTTTGAAGGGATGTTAAACATATGCTTTTATGTGACTGCTTCAGAAGTTTGTTTGCTGCAGTTACAAGCATTAAAGAATCACTTGGCACACTTTGCGATGGCAGGATTCTATGTCTGGTGAAGTAGAAACAAGGCATTAGATGCTTAGGGAAATAAATCAAATCTGATTAATATTTGAAGCATTAGCCTGTTTGTTAAAATACATTTGTGTCAGTACTGCAAATTGCTCACTTGGTTTAAATGTTATCTCTGGCTTCTTTTCTTTTCTTTCCCCCTGCAAGACTGCGTTTATTGTGGATGAAGTAAGCAACATTATAAAAGAGGTAGGATGGTGTTTACACTACATCTTCCATTATTGCACAGCATCTGCTATATTTTCACTGTGCCCCATAACTCCTTTTAAAAAGATAAAAATTTCACTGCTGCATTGTGAAAATATGCATTGCACTGAAGTGTAAGGCTGCAATCACTCATACTTACCTAGGAACAGGTCTCATTGAACTCAGTGGTACTTCTGAGTAGACATGCCTAGGTTTGTGCTGTAAGCCCACATTTAAAGTGGCAACATGAGCTATGTAAACAGCCTAACACACATTGCAATGTGAATTATTTAAATTTTGCTCTGAAATATGTGTCTCTGTGTTCATAATTTTGTTATTGGTGTATACATTTTGTGCAATTATGTACAGATACATATTATTTCATTTGAAACATTTCAAGGGGATTGTGACTCGCTGGCTCTGTTTTCTGAACATTTCACCTCTTCAGCTAGTGATATAGTGTCTTAAAAGTATGAAAGCAGCAAAGCAGGGCAGTTCCCACAAGTGAAAGGGGTAGGAGGGAGGACCAGAATCTGCAGAATCTCTTGAATACATAGAAAACATTTATGCATATGCAGATTGTCTCTCCGAGGGGAAAAACCCACTCCTCCAACTTTACTTTGTAGTCCCTCATGCCATGTTGAATTCCACTCTGGAGGTGACAACTGATCTGCAGGGATGATTTTTCTGGGAGTATCAAGCTGCAGTGGGAAGAGGAGTATAGGCTCGTTGGCCTTATGGCATACTTTTAATCCCAGCCAGCCTGTATAGAAGAAACAGTCCTGTTTTGATATCCTCATAGAATTGCATTCGTAAAGGTTTTTGCCTCTCTTTTTAAACGACTAAGCATATCAAATTTAGCACTTCGTCTTGTAATATGAACTGACTTCTGGGCTAATCTGCATGCTCATTAAATCTACTTGAATCACAGTGGTGACATCAGTCTTGAATGCATGTACCTTGGCTTAAATGGAGTGGACTGTTCTATTTCATTAGATTCCAACTTCAGGAATAATCTTTTGGTGACTTGCAGATATAGAATCAATATAGTTAGTAGATTTAGAGCAAATTTACTCTAGTTATGTGTTACCAGGGTACCAGTGTCCTGTTTGCTAATCCTCTGTTGTGGCAACCTTCCTGGCGATTAGTGAAGGCTTAGGAGCACAAGCTAAATAAGTTGTACGTGCCATTCTTTGTTAAGCAAATATATGATTGGTAACTTATCAAGGATGTACAACTCATCTGTGTAAAAAAAACCTGCATGCCTCCCTTGCAGGTTTTGTTTTGTTGTTGTGTTTATTACTCACCCTTCACCCTAAAGCCCCAAGGCAGTTTACAGCATTAAAAACAATTTAAAATAATAGGACTATTAGATGCTAGTACACTCCCTGCTACAGTATTGTTTGCAAGCATAGAATCTGCAGGAAAAATCACGAAAGGACCACAACTTAGTGACATTCAATGAACAGCCACTCCCTTGTTCTCAGTCTTGGCACTAATGCTTTACAGAATGTGAAATTATGCCTGCAACCGCAGGATAAGACTGAGTGAGCCAGACACCCATTTATTGCAGAGGGTATTGATTTGGGCTGTTCAGCCTTGTGTTGCAAGATCTCATTGTCACTCCCTCTGTAGCTTCAGAAGTGGTAGACTTCTTTCTCCCTCTACGTGTTTCTGGTGATACGTTAAATGTTGTTTATAAAGTTCCTAATATTTTCTAGGTACTGGGGAAAGACCAAAAAACAACATAGTCCCTGCCTCCATGCTTACAATCTGTCAAACACAGCACAAAAGAGATGAACAGTAACAGGTGCCTGTGCTTATCTGAGCACCATCACTGGTGGCACTGCAGCTTACCATGAGGGGTGAGGTTGGCACACTGCTTGGATCCTAGGTTGCCTCAATCCCACCCTTGCTGCACTCCCAGAACACCAACAGTACAGTTACTGCCCACAGAGCTTTTTATGTGCATAGCCTTCACAGTGGCAGAGAGGTGTGTCTGCTCCACTGTAATTAGGATTGTAGTAGTCTCAGAATAAATGAGGGGCCATATTGCTGGTTTCCTGCCCAAATCATTCTTGCAAAGGTGTGTGGTTATTTGTGTGTTTGGAACTCTAGAGATGGATCCATCACCTCACAGATGGCAACTCAAGCTAGCATTTCAATGATCATTGCTTATCAGTATGGCTGTTAGTTGGTTCTGGGTATTCCTTCTTGTTTGAAGTCCTTGGTGTGATCTGTGTTGCTTGGAAAAAATGTTGACATATTTATTCTATCTTTTGAAATCAATGCATGCGTTTAAAAAAAATTAAATTTCCTTAGGAGCCTGATGGTAATTTGAACCTCTCCTTGTTTGCAGGCCATAGAAGGAACAATAGGTGGCAATGTGTATCTGCACAGCAAAGTGAATCAATGGACTACAAGTGTTGTAGAGCAAATTCTGAGTCATCTCACAAAGCTGGGGAAACCTTTCAAATATGTTGGTAAGTGAATGGGTTTCTGTGATTGTATTATTGTTCTGACAAATGGTTTTGTGTAAAACCGAAAATTAAACTCTAAAATGGAAGAAATTGCAGGTGAGGGGGCAAAAACTCTCTTGGTGATTAGTTTAATAACTGCTGTTACCCTAAAAGATCATTTAAGATAAGAGGTGTTTACGTAGGCACTTAAGGCTAAAAACAAATATGGATATAACTGTGTAGCTTATGCCATGGAAACATTCCTTTTTCTAACAATACTATATCTTCAATTTACAGTGACATGTGTGATTATGCAAAAGAATGGTGCTGGACTTCATACTGCAAGCTCTTGCTTCTGGGACAACTCTGCTGATGGTAACAAGAATGTTTTAATACTTTGTCTGAGTTTCTCCATTGAAATGGTTCGCAATATATTTGTGTGACTCCAGAAGAGAAAAATCCACACACACCTATCCTATGGTAATAAACTTCTAATACTAGAAGTTACAAGTGACCATGGGGCAGGTTTTCCTTGTTACAAGTGCCTTATTTCCCTAGGTTAGCTAGTAGAGCATCTCTGCTTTAAAATTGAAGAATTGTAGAGTTGGAAGGGGCCCCCAAGGGTTATCTCTTCCAACCTCCTGCAATGCAGGAATCTCGGCTAAAGCATCCATGACAGATGACCATTCAACCTTTGCTTTAAAACCTCCAAGGAATGAGAGTCCACCATCTTCCAAGAGAGCCCATTACACTGTCGGAACAGCTCTTACTGTCAGAAAGTTCTTCCTGATGCTTAGTTGGAAGAATCATCATCACCAGTGAATAAACATATATGCTTCCTGTGGAAGAATAAAGTGTGACTGAATATCGGTGTAATGTGGTTCAATGATTTTAGGTTCCACTGCTCCAAATTATGGGATGTTGCCTATGTGGTACGGAGTTGGCTGAGGCTTAAACTTAGCAAGTGTGGCTTAAGATGCATTAGATATGTTCTATGTGTTCTTTAAATTGAAAGCTATGAAATTTATGATCTGATGTAGTTCTTCTGTATATAGTATGGCCACCCTGATCGACTTTTCTCTTTTTTTAGGAACCTGCACTGTGAGATGGGAGAACAAGACTATGTACTGTATCGTCAGTGCCTTTGGACTCGCAATATGATTGCCTTGGAATCCTTCAGCCTTTGTGTCATCCCTTCCATTTCATATATCCACTAAAACTGTGAATTCAATGAACAACTTTGTTTTTAAAGAACTTCTGTCTTCTTCCAGTGAGAAAATGGGCAAGCAATTTCTATGCTGTTACATAAACACATCACCTCTTATCCATATCAAATCACTCCCTGTCTTAACACTTTAAGGACTCTTTTCTCAAGGTGCTAAAACCTGAAACATGCTGCACTTCTTCAGCTTTATTGCAACTGGTTTGAATAAGACTTAATTTCACACAATGCTTTTGTTTGTTATTAAATTATTGAAGTTCTGAACTTGTGTATGAGCATTCATAAAAGCTGTACATTCTAAAAGCAAGTGTGAGGCTAACTTCACATGCCTTTAACAGTTTGGCCCTAATGGATCATTTTGAAGAAATGGGGGTGCAGAGTTATTCCTTAAGCACTCGCTCAGCTGCTTAGTCCTTTGGGGGGCTTCTGTGGTACCTTAAAACCCCAATACAGTGGTACCTCGGGTTACAGACGCTTCAGGTTACAGACTCTGCTAACCCAGAAATAGTACCTCGGGTTAAGAACTTTGCTTCAGGATAAGAACAGAAATTACACGGCAGCAGCGGGAGGCCCCATTAGCTAAAGTGGTACCTCAGGTTAAGAACAGTTTCAGGTTAAGAACGGACCTCCAGAACAAATTAAGTTCTTAACCCGAGGTACCACTGTAGAGCCACCAACACTCATTGTTTACACTAGACAACTGTAGGTACTTTAAACATTCCCATATAAAGTAGCGCCTATTTTAATAGCCAAAACTTTTAGGAGTGTATAATATGAGTTCCCATGGAGGGGCAAACAGCTAATTGCTCCAATGTGCATAGTTATCTTTATAAATGAATTTTATTTTAAAAAATCAATTTAGATGGTTCTTTTCTCCCTGACCAAACATATAACTAGGAGGGGCCTCAAGTTAATTAATTGTAGAGATAGTACAGGTGAAACTCAAAATTAGAATCTCATGGAAAAGTCCATTTATGTAAGCAATTGCTTTCATTAGCTACTGGAGTTTAATATATGAGATAGACTCATGACATGCAAAGTGAGATATGTCAAGCCTTTGTTTGTTATAATTGTGATGATTATGGCGTATAGCTGATGAAAACCCCAAAGTTGAAATTGTTAATTTGGGGTTCTCATCAGCCCTATGCCATAATCATCACAATTATAACAAATAAATGCTTGACATATCTCGCTTTGCATGTCATGAGTATATCTCATATATTAGTTTCACCTTTTAAGTTGAATTACTGAAAGAAATGAACCTTTCCATGATATTCTAATTTTTTGAGTTTCACCTGTACTCCTTATTTTACCCCATTTTTCAAAATGGGAGTCCAGCACACCTCACAGAACAGAGGCAAGCAGCAGCAGGACGATCCATGCTTGCCATAGCACAGGGCACACCCTTTGAATGTAAAAGATCCGAGGCTCCATCCCAGGGATCCCAGGGATCTCAAAGCAGGGTAGAGACCCTGTGTCTTAGTACACAGAAACTGTCACTTGAGAGCCTAATCATCTCTTACTGAGATGGTAGACTTGTACCAACCAATCAGAAATGCACATCACTGTAAGTTCTCCTGGAACAGTAAATTGGGCTAAATGTTATTTAAAATACCCAGATAATAAGTATTCCACACACCCCAAAGAATTGCCAGAATGCAATATTTTTCATTAGTGTGTTTTTCAGAACACTCCAGAATGAGTGAGGTGTTTTACTGTAAAGTGAATTTGACTGTATGGCTGCACTCTGCTTAAGTGCGTGTATAATTAAGTGGTCAAAAACATGAACTGCAGTTTCCAACTAGTGGGATTGCTGCTAGCGTTTGTGAATGGACCATAGCACAGTGGGAGAGGTACATGCTTTTCATGTAGCTTCAATCCCTGGCATCGCTTATTCAGTGCTTCTTGGGTTGGCAGGGCTTAGGAAGTCCTCTGGCTGAGACTAGATGAAGGAGAACAATTGTGTGATACAGTATAAAGAAGCGCAATTTGTTCAGTTGGGACCCCTGGGAAAACTGAGTAGGACAGACTAATGTTAAATAGCATGTTACTAAAATAATTGTTTAGTATTTATGGCCTTATTGTGCTCCACAATTTCTGAAACCACAGGGCATTTAAAAGCCTAAGAACAAAACATACTGCTATTCCATTAAAATAGCAAGCTTATCTGAAAAATTCAAGCACACGGGCATTCGCAGGCGGATGAGAGAATTCTGTCCCCCCCCCCCCACTCCAGGGCCAACATAGGCCCTGCAAATCCATATCGGCAAATTGACGTGTTTCTTTGTTTATAAACTTGAGCTCATTGGCAGTGCTCTCACTGCATCAGTTTTGGGGGGAAAGGCAGGGGTGAGACTGGACCCCGACAACTGCAGCATCTATCATCCAGTTGCAAAGTTGGTGGCAGTTCAACAACATGCACTTCAAGAAAGATTGCTTGCCAATTATCTTCATCCATTTATTGTCCTTGAGCACTTGGCAGAGTTTGATGCGCATGCAAGTGAGGTTCCAGTATTGTGTCTGCTCATACCTACAGTTCCATCAAGGGGCTTCTGCTTGTCCCCCTGGAATTTTGGCTGGTTGTCCACCATGCTTTCTGAAGATATTTAGAGTTAGACATCATTATTTTGAGCTGTGTCATCATTTGATGTCACTTTTTTTTTCAAATACAACCAATTTTGTTTTCTTCAGATGCATTTATATCTATTTCCATCAAATTCAGGTCAATGAACAGACAGTGAAATTGAGTTTTTTTTCATCCTAAAGCCAGAGCAGTTTTAGCTTATCTATTACATGCCACCAAATGAATTTCCATATGCACACATGGAAATAAACATGCCACCATTTATTGTGTATGGGGAGGAACAATACTGAGATAGGCACAAAGGTTCTATATAAAACTTTATTGTGAATGCATTGGATTGGAACGTAATTTTACTATGCACAGTCTCCAAAACATCTCTGCGCCCAGTATTTTACTGAAAGTAAACTAACTCTTAAATTCCTGCTCAGGGAAAGTTATCACCAATGTTTCTAGTGCCTCATCATAATTACAAATAGCATCTACCCTGAAGCATAAAGATGACACATTAAGGTACCCCATGCACACCTTTCCAAAAGCAAAATTATAGTTACAACTTTTCATTAACATAAACATACACTATGAAAAGGTTCTGGCCACATTTTGGTAGAAAATATTTTCTAGAGGCTTATTTCATTTTACATCTATTTACAAATGTTGAGTTCAGTTGTACAGTAGCATAAGGAACTTTTCATATCAATTACTGGCACAATTGGAACATATGGCTAAAAATGCAACAGGTGTGACTACATCATTTAAATGCAGTAATGGCCTTGGGCACCATTTAGAAGTACTTTCTCATTGTAAGTAAGGCTTTGTACCTCGTGGGAGAAAGTCTGAGCGAACCAACTTGGACTTGCTTCTGAATAAGCACGCACAGGATCAGGCTGCAAGTTTCTTGCTAAACAAACTTCTTTCAATGTACCTTGATATAAACACAGATCTTTGGCATGATTCTACTGGGTTTACACTTATGGCTGAGCCAATATTACTCAGAAAAAAAATGTTTTCCATGACCCTTTTGCCGGTGCTTTTTTTGTATACCGGTAATCTGTAGAAATCTTTGCTTGTTTAAACTTGCCCGCCCCTCAACCTTAGCGATATTATAGCACAGCCACATCTGATTGGCTACAAGACAGTATGACATCTTCCTCCTTCACTATCTGGCTGGCACATGATCACTTATGTGACTAAGAAGTGGTGGGTGGGTGGGTGGGAAGATCCTAAAGCAGCAACGGGGAATCCCACCACCCAAATCACTAGTTTCTATTTAAAAAATTGAGAACACTACAGGCTACTTTCCCTGGAGGTGGAAACTGAAGGTTGCAGCAGACAAAACACAAGATTATAGCTTTATCTTGTCTGAACGTTGAGCACAGTCATAGTTACATTACTGCCTCTTAGCTTTACTGGGACATCGGATTTTTAACCATAAAAGCCAGCGTGTACAAACTGCATATTTACCTAAACAGCGCTGCAGCTGACAATCACAACTGCTAAGGCAAAAGTGATCCATGTTAAACAAGGGCAAAGACAAAGTAGGCGAAAACTACAAGCACTTTGAAGGAGGCTACACCATATGTGGGGGCAATGCTCATATTTTCTTTAGAGATGTTTTTCACCAACAGTGGGCATCAGCAAGCCTTTTTACACACTCTACAGAAGCCATTTCAAAAGCAGCAACTTCTGCCAACAAAAAAGATGGGACACACATTAAAAAAAACCACAATGAAACAAAATATATGCTTTGTAGTGGGCAATGTTCTCCCACTGTAGCAGAATTACTGCTCCAGTTGTCCACTGGGAATTATTTTATTTGATGAGGGAATCTAGCTCATACTCAAAAGCTCAACTGAAGCAAAACTGCTTGGCAACTGATCCTTGTGGAAGCCAACTAAACACCATATCCAAAGGCACTTTCACTAATAGCTTCTTCATCCAGCTGCAGGGCAGTGATTCCCAAATGTTTCCCTCCATGGACCACTTGAAAATTGCTGAGGTTCTTGGCAGACCTCTAAATGATTTTTCTGCTTGTAGCAATTGTAAGGTGCAGTACTACATTGCTGGATGCTTTTAAACTGCATTTTTACAGACACACTGCAGACTACCTGAATGAAGCTTGTGGTCCATGGAACATAGTTTATGAAGCCCTGACAAAAGGAAAACAACAGCTATCCCAGTGACTCTCCTATTCATAGGGAAACCCTTAGCAAAAAATAAAAATACAACACACCATGCTCAATTATCATATCTGTGCAAAAGAATTCCAATTAATAAACCTGAAAATAGTCTCTACTACTACCTTGTGTTTCCTCCAGTTTGCAATATGACAACTTTAAATGTTCTGGGTGTTTAACACAGAACTTTTTAAACAAATTGCTATGTGACATAAAAAAAGATAGGTTCCCATGAAGACAGTAAAATGTCTGCTTCCACTCAGTATCAAAACTGGTGAATAGCTTAAAAAAAATCCAGGACATGCAGGTGATGATTATAAATATAACAATTTTGTATGAAAATATTTTTGGCAATTTATGAAACTCTACATTAGCAGTATAATGCAGGCAGAATGAGGTACTTTCAAGTCTCATCAACTTAGGTGATCGAAGAAAGTGCTTAATTCCACCACTGAAATCAACACTGCTCGGAAGTGCTCGATTCTGGCTGTATTATGCTCTAGTTTAATATGAATCGTAACAATTGCAGAGCACAGTAAGCAACACTGATAATCTTCAAATGTATTTTACAAATAGAAAAGCACAAATATGCACTAAAAATATAATGGGAAACACAGCTGGATGCTTGTTCCTGGGACTCGTCAAATGAGTGAGATTAGTGGAGACAAATGCAATAGTGATTTGATCACAGACAAAAGCAAAAAGTAGCCTTCAATTCCTAAAGTTCAATGAACTTCAGGGACATTTAATTAAGAAATAAACTCAGGAATTCATTTGTTTTCTCCAGTATTAGGGGAAAAGGTAACTTGGGAACTTAAGTAAAATTGAGTGAGCGTTCTGTAAGGGCAAGCATTCAGACTTTGTAATGACCCCCCCTCTTGTCCCCCTGCATATTGTTCTGCAAGCAGAAGTCCTCACACAGGGCTGACAGGACTCATTAATTGAATATCACCGTAGATATTTAAAATGTAGAAGAGAAACCAACAATAATTTAAAAGAATATATACATCAAAAGACAAGTAGTACAATTTTTCCACATGATTACTAGGGGTCAATATCAAGCAATATAAAAGATTAAGAAAAATGCACATCTAGTTTCCCAAGTTTTACAATGTATTTTAGGCGAAGTCATACTCAGATCCACTGAAATCAATGTACAAGTTACTTAAATACATTGATTTAAATGGGTCTACCCTGAGTATGACTAACATTGGATATTATCCATAGAATATACTCCATGCCTTGGTTTTAATTTGAGGTTTAAAAGCAACAACATTTTACTAAATACATATTAGCACTCTTAACTTGATTGCCACAGAACAAAACATCTGAAATGGTTTATCAGAAACCCAGCAAAAGCAAACTATTACATTTAGATGATTATACTAATATTATGTCTTGTACTTTTGATATGCAAAGTGCATGACACTCTTTCATAGCTTTAAGATCAGTGTAGATACAGTATTTACTTGCAAAAAATAGTCAAACAAATCCTTCACAGTGCCATAAATTCACATCACACTAAGCCAAACCGTGGTTTAGGACCAACAAGCTCCCAGAATGGGGATCACAGCTGCTTTGCTTGTCACTGCTCATTTTGCTGCTGAGCTAAGCCATGGTTTGCCTTATCGTGTTGTTCAACCCAGAAGTCATGGTTCAGAATATGCAGTAAGCCAAACCATGGCTTAGTTCAGCAGCAGCAATACCCACAAAGTCCTTTCCACTAATGCACAAGGTTCTTATTATCCCAGCCTATGACTAGAAAACAGTAACAGCAGAATGAACAGGTAACTACAGGTAACTCGCATCTGATGCTTATTTAACAGGCACACTCTCAGCATTATGCACGTTGCCAAAGACTGGTGCAAAAATGGCATGCATGGGGGGAAAATAAGAAAATGGTATGCAAGAGGGAAAGAGGGGGCATGAGAGCAAGGAGAAAGAGCCAGCAGCCTTCGTAAGAATGTTTAGGCATAGAAGGGGTGGTTGCAGAGGGTGATCAGAGGTGGCCAGAGAGACTTGTGGAGGGGTTTGGAGAGACAACTGAAGGGTGTGGAGAAACTTCAGACTGCAGAGCTAACTGAGGGCCAAACAGGTATTGACTGCTGAATTGCTAGAGGAACTGGTTAGCTCAAGTTCAGTTTGGGAGGATGAGGATGGAGAGCATGGGTCAGCAAGTTGGAGCCTGCAGAAATTTTCTCAACAGCACCTATCAATCACCATGTTCCTCACAAAGAAACTAGCAACAGCAGCAGCAGATGTGCCCAGGCAACCCACCTCTGGATCTGAACCACAGCCAAGCACTTCTTCCAGCTACCAGTCAGCTCCCCTGGGTCCTCGTATCATCTGCAGCAGCATCCAGCAAGGGAAAGGATGCAGAAGACTAAGAGCCGCATTCATACCTCACCAGTTAAGTGCAGTGATTTTAAAAATGGTTGTTGAATGGCTTGCTAGGGGTCGTTTTAGGCTTTACACAATTTTGTTATACCCACGATGGACAGGAATACACCCCCTGCATAAAATGCAAGTTACCTGTAGACTGTTTCTGCAGCTAGAATTATGTTAGGACAAGGTTTGCCAAGCAAGAGATGCAAATAGCAATTCAAGTGTGACCAGCAGAAATGCACTGAACTTTTACATTCAACTCAAAAAGGGTCTTCAGTCCTTGCATATTGGTCATTTTTGTTTTGGTCAGTGATATAACAAAGTGTTTCTGCAAAAGGAACCTACAGAGGTTATTTATAGGCAGGAACATGGGCTTGAAAAAGCACATGAAAATACTGACAGCTTCTGTGAGGTAGGAGGGCTACCCACGATTTCCCCATCATACTATTTTAATACCGTAAATCCATTCAGAACCAAAACTACCAGGGCGGGAGAGTAAAGAGGCATTTCTCAATAAAGTGTGATTGGAAGCACCATTCTGCTAAACTGTATCAACTTCAGTAGTGCACATTTTCAGCATGGGCAAGAATGGAACACACAAAACCTGCCATTTTAGGTGTGTCTGAAGATGAGCTAAAAGAAATGCCTATTGCAAAACAGAACCCAAAATGGCTAAGATCATACCTTACATTGAACCAACTACAGTCAAGTACACACATCACAACCACAACACGGAGGCTTCACCACGCCATTGCTGCAATGTGTATAGTGGCTTGGTCCCATTGTATGCACGCAATGAGGATGATTCATTCCATGTTAGCCATTGTCTTCTGCATATGTGGCAGGCATCGTACAAACGCTGTTTCAAGTGGCCTCCACATGGTCAAAATATACCGTCACATTCCAACAATTATTGCAGAACTCTGAAATCTGAAGACTTCTCTGTAATTTGAAGGCTCCAATTTACCTTGCTGGTTTATACAGCTGGTTCAACAAAATGGATCAATCACCATTTTGGATCGTGCTCAGTCAAATGAAGAGAATTTCCTACCCAAATATCTCCAAGAGCTCACCTAGGTTCACATCCAACACATAATGTGTTTGTGTTTCTATACTACTGGTTATTAAATACCAAACTATTTTAACACCCTTATTTGGGGGGAGGGGGACAACATTTACAGAATTTAAAGGAATGTGTGTTAAAATTATATATTGTTCCCTCTTAAAAAAAACCAGCAACCAGCATTCAGTCATCATTTACACAGGCAGAAGACACTCAGGTGCAAAGTTATGCTTTTCACCAAATGTGACTGTTGTTTTAAGATAAAGCAGCCTTAGAACACCTTCTTTCTCAAATTATTTTGCTCTTCCAATACAATTATATAGAATTATGTCAGTCTCAGAAGAAGCTGAACTGGTGTGCTTAATCGCAATCACAAAATCAGATAACTGAAAAAACTCCTTCATTTAATTCAAGTCACATACAGTGCTGAATCACAATTGCAATTCCAACCCACCACCTTTCAACCCCTGAAATGGGAAAACAGAAATTGAGGTTTCTCAAGGTGTTGAAAGTGCCAAGCAGATTCCAATCAGAGTAAGTTTGGGGTTGAATGACATTGGGAGCTGGGGCATTTCCTCTCTCCCCTTCTCTGCAAACACAGTTTGCAAATGTCAAAATAAAATTATTTTGGAGTAAAAAAGTAAGCATCTCAATACTACATTCCAAGTAAATAGTTATGAAACTATGAGGAAATCAAAGTTTTAGCTGTGACAATGCACAGCAAGCTCCCCAAACAATCTGGTCTGGAGGCATCCCATCACAACTGTTTTCTAAAAAAAAAAGGGGGGGTACACTTTGATTTTACAGAATAACTCTTCCCTAAAAATTATATTCTTCCCCCCCCCCACTTCAGTTTTAGGTTTGTAAACAGAAAGGGAGAAACAGGAAATCCTTCCACAGAAGTCTATGATCAGTTAACAGTAGACTCAGGAAAAAGATTTTTAGGGGGTGGGGGGAAGAGTGTCAAAATTGCTTTTGTTCTCATAGAGCAGGCCACTTCTATGAAAACTTAATCGCTGTCCGATTCTTCCTTGAATTTGGCTCTGATGGCTTGACCGTTCTGAAGTGGCATTTCTTCATAATCACTCCTGTCCCCAAAAAAAGAGATATTCGAGAACATCTTAAGACATAAATAACATAAAACAACACTTATTCTGGGCAAGTAGACGAAATTAGTATGATCTAAAAAGATTTGTTATTCTTCCAAACATGAACCCTCTTCAGGTAGGAATGAAAGCAGTATTCTTTCGCTTCCTTCCAATCTATCTAAAGAGTATGGCTTCAAAATCTGACCATATTGGAAGGTTGGTATAGGGAGCTTGCTTTAATTTCAGTGTTCAAAGCAATTCACTTATTTTCAAGGCATCCTAAATGTGACACTGATGGCTCAGTTGGAAGTGTACACTTGTCTTGCTTGCTGATGAATTCGAGACAGGACCAAAAGATGAGGAAACAAGCAGGGACACATGCTTTTCTCAGAAAAGAAAAGCAAACTCCGTGGGGAAAATAAATCCCCCTGCAATTATTCAAGCAGCTGAACATCCCCATCATAAGGGTTGTCGCATAGCTGCTTACACATAGGACAGCCTCAAAAAGAATAAGGAAGCAAATCGATACTCTTTCTGCCCCACACAAAGATTATTCATATGTTGGAAAGGGTTGGGGTAGAATTTGCAGCTGCATTTTCCAATGCAAACTGTCATTACCCTCAAAATTACATAATTTTTGTAAACTGTTGATTTAAAACTTTATACTTTTGTATTAAATGGCTAACAAGTTAGATAAATAACAGTAGGCACAACGTCTGTCTTAGCACTTGCTTTACCTGCCACACATACATTTCACTCACATGGCTTATCTCACAAATTCAGACCTCGTTCCGTAGAACGGAGCCCTCTCACCTTATAACCAATTCTGTGGCTATAAAACTCTGCGGTCACAGAGGCTAGAGAGAGATGTTAGGTCATATGTGAGCAAGTGAGCACACTGAGGCCAGAACAGAAGAGGAGCCTGCTGGACCAGGCTCTCACAGGGGACAACCAGATGCCTGTGGGAAACCAGCAAGCAGGATTCAAGCACAAGAACACACTCTCCTCACATGGTTTCCAGCAACTGATATTCAGAAGCATTACTGCCTCCAACTGTGGAAGAAGAGTATAGCCATCGATAGCCCTCTCCTCCATGAATTTGTCTCATCCTCTTTTAAAGTCATGGAGGTTGGTGGCCATCTCTGCCTCCTGCAGGAGAGAGTTCAAATCACTGCTCAGCCGATGAAGCTCACAAGAGATCTACTGGCCTTTCACACTCTCTCAGGCCAACCTGCCTTGGTAAGTTGCCGTGAGGATAAATGGGGCAAGGGACCACGTATGCCACTTAAGTTCCATGAGGGAACTAATGGAAGCTTTTTAAAAATGTTTGACTTCATACTATTCCTACCACAAGTACTAGATTCTTCATCATTTGCTTCCAATATACAACTATCACCAGTGACAGGGCAGTCCTTTTTAAAAGGAAACCTCCATGGCTTATATTTTGTAGAATATGAGAAAAAAAATATTAAATTAATACTACTACTGTAAGCCTTACGTTACTTACCCATAGATCACATCATCATCTGAGTCATTCAGCATAGAGAAGGCAGGATTATCTTTCAACTGAGACTCTGAAAGGTTTTGCAAAGGAAAAGTTCACTTAACAAGATATCTCTCTATTATAGGGCCTTTTCAGTTCAGCTTATTTGAACTTTCAGAAAGCTTTCGATAGTCAAGATGAGTCTTTCAAGAGAGACCACAAGCCTAGCATTTTTGGGAGGAGGGGAATACATCTTCTTATGGAGCACCATGGAGGGAAGAAAGACTCTGCCAGCATGGCGAGTGGTGACAGATGATGGGAGCATGAATACACCGAGGGCCTTCTGGCGGTTCCCTCACCGCGAGAAGCAAAGCTACAGGGAACCAGACAGAGGGCCTTTTCGGTAGTGGCGCCCGCCCTGTGGAACGCCCTCCCATCAGGAGTTAGAGAGATAAACAACTACCTGTCATTTAGAAAATACCTGAAGGCAGCCCTGTTTAGGGAAGTTTTTAATTTGTGACTTTGTATTGTATATTTTGGTATTTGTTGGAGGCCGCCCAGAGTGGCTGGGGAGACCCGGCCAGATGGGCGGGGTATAAATAAATTATTATTATTATTATTATTATTATTATTATTATTATTATTATTATTATTATTACAACATGTGGAAAGCCACAAGTTTCTTATGCCTGCTCTAGGGCTTAAACACAAATAGACATAATACCTGAATATTTTACACAATAGTATGACATGCAACCTTTTTGCAATAGAATAGAATATGGTGGAAAAAGAGAAAAAAAGCAAAAGCTGAACTGAGGCCAACTTACCATACAGGGCATTTTTTGATGGTGAATATACAAAGGCTAATGTGTATAAATAGAAGTTCAATAAGCCGTAGAATGATAAGAATTCTGCAGGTGGTAACCGTCAAGGATATCAAACAAAACAATTCAAGATGCACACCTCGCAGCACACAAATGTCATTCTCCACATATATGTAGGCAGCTAACCAGGACATGGTCAAAACATCTAGGAAAAAGCTATCTCCAGATTTAAAAGTAAAATCTGCTTTACAGCTGCTTCACCTATAGGTAGCGTCACAGATGAAAGCAGTGCTAATGTTCAAAGCTGCCCAACATTCAATAAGCTAAAAGCCAGCCTGTCTACTAAGATCACATAGAGAGGCTCTCCTTCACATGCCACCAACATCTGAGCTATGTTTGCTTGGGATGCAGGAGAGGGGCTTTTCGGTGGATGTGCCATTGCTTTGCAAAACCCTGCGCAGCAGTGCTTGCCTTCTTGCCTCCCCTACACTTTGATGCCTTCATTGTATAGGGAATTACAGTATACTAATCCCTCAAACAGTCTGACGTACACAGCTTGACTGAAACATCTCAGTACCATGATGTCACAGTAAAAGGATATAATTATGATAATGGGTCGACAGTTCAGCCACAAAGTTGTCTTGCAGAACCTGGGCTCCAAAACGCAGATAAAGTATAACGATGCTGCAGTAAGGGAAAAGAAACCAAAAAGCCACTAAACATTTTGTAATTCACTTTCTAACCAGAGTTAAATGAAACAGTAAATTAGTGCTAGGGCAAATGTTAGCCTTCCTAATTAAATCTACTGTCAATGCACAGGAACACCCAGATCCTCAAAAGGTGAATGCATGGAAGGGGATGCAGCAGTGGGAAGGATGTGGTAATTGTGCCAATGGAAGTTATTATTTCATATATTTATATACCACTTAATATGAAAACAGTCTCTAAGTGGTTTGTAAAAACCCAAAAATATTATATGTATATATGCCAAGCATAATCTATCGGCATCTAATACAGTCAAACCTCGGTTGTGGAACGTAATCTGTTCTGGAAGCCCATTCGGCTTCTGAAATGTTCGACAACCGAGGCATGGCTTCCGATTGGTTGCAGGAGCTCCCTGCACTCAAGCGGAAGCTGTGTTGGACATTCGGCTTCCAAAATACATTTGAAAACCAGAGCATTTACTTCTGGGTTTTTGTCGTTCGGGAACCGAAACGTTCCAAAACAGAGGCGTTTGGGATCCAAGGTTTGACTGTATGTGCTTTATCAGAAATGTGTAAGATGCTAATCTGCACCTCAGCAGGATGATTTCTGTATCTAGCAGAAAAGAATTAATGTCTTACCTAATGACGAGAACTACAAATGTCAACGCGGTCAAGAATTTTAGCCTGAGATCTGAGAAAAGGAGAAGAAAAATGGTTATCTGAAGGTGAACACAAATATTTCGCTGGAAGAACATTGCCACGCAGCAACTATGACAGGCACAGAACAGAGCTTACCGACATAGGGCATGTTTCGGAGTTCTGAGCATGCCCTGATTATCAGGAACAAAAGGTACAAAATGTACACAGCTGCCACCACAAGGAAGAAGATTTTCATACCCTGTTACAAAAATATATACAAAAGTTTTAAAAATATTATTCTGATGGAGATTATGACAACAACATTTCTTTCCTATCCTTCATGATGAGGTCCGAGGGCAGCTTACAAGAATGTAAGAATGTAAAAATACAGTATCAAAGACAGTTAAAACAAATTACAGCCATGAGAATGGGATGGGCCCTAAAATATATGTCTCCAGTGTCAAAGGTGCATATCCAGTCTTTCACTTAGGCCAGAGTGCCTTTAGATGAAAGGCTTTACACTTGAATAACCATGGCTAAACTTAATCCCAGTCACTATATGCTTCTCGGATAAGAACAGTTTTACATGATTTCCAAAATGCTGGTCAGGCTAAACATAGGGATGTTGTGCTATCAATCCTGTTTCTCTATGTGTTCCCCCTGATTTGCAGACCTGGTGCACAGGTGGTCATTTGTTTTCAAAAGAAGCTGAGAACAGTGACTTTATAAATCACTTCGTTTTTCCTGTTCTGTTTCATTTTCTCTTAATACAATTATCTCCCAATATTTATTGTGTTGTATTAAGACATCCTCACATGATCTTAGAAACAGCTATTGGACTTCTAAGAATCTAAATGAAAGATTTAACTGATGACCAACAAAGAATTATAGTTTACAAAAGTGGGCAACAAAAGTCTTTCAACAAAATTAGAATAACAGAACCGTAGAATTTGTAGAAGGGAAGCTGGAAGGGAGTTCAACCCCTGCAATGCAGGAATATCAACTAAAGCATCCCTAGAAGACGGCTATCCAACCTCTACTTAAAAACCTCAAAGGAAGGAGAACCCATCATGTTCAGAAGGAGTCTGTTCCAGTGCAAAGCAGCTCTTACAGTAAAAAAATTATTCCTGATGTTTAGTCAGAATCTCCTTTTTTGTAACTTGAATCCATTGGTTCAGGTCCTATACTCTGGAGCGGGAGAGAACCAGCTTGCTCCATGTGACAGCCCTTTAGAAACTTGATTTTGTTACATGTGAGATTCTCCTAATTACAAGAATCTGTGTGAGATGGTTTTTACAAAGCTGGTAGGCTTTTGTTGTGATCAGGGGAGTCTTACATGTAACAATTTCAAGTTTCTAACCCTGAATTTAAGTGGGTTCTCACCATTCTTTTTCTGAAGGTTTTTCCAGGGATCTCAGAAGAAGTCCCTGGAAACTTAATGTAAGCAAAGCTACAACCAATATTTAAGTGAAAGCCTGTTACCTATCGTTTTGCAGTTGTGCCAGCATAGGACATCAGTTGGACAGATGGATCAAAATAGCTCAGTGTTTTTCAAAATCTGATAATCCACACAGCATTTCTCATATAAGCAGAAAGGATTGTTCACACTAATTTACCTGAAAGTTGTTTGTGTCAATCCCATACTGGTATGTTGGGTCACGTAGTTCATTGACACTAAAAAAAAAATAACAAGACCATTTAATGTAAGAATTTGTACACATCATAAAACTAAAAATAAATCCATAGAAACTAACATGTTTTTAAAAATGACAATTTCTTCCCCCTCAGCTTAATAAGATACAGATTTAGACTCTCTCTACTAGTGCTCCCAACAGTTTTCAAGAAAAAGCCAAAAAAAATATGATTCCAATTTGTTTGAGTTTGTAATTATGTTTCCTATTTATGCAGAACTGAGAAAGCTGGAACCAACATATTCAAATACACATACACATAGCACTAGGAAAATGTTTAAAAATCCTATGACTACTCAGCGCTGAATAACGTTTGCCACTTCTTGAGTATCCAATGCGGTGCTTACCCATGGAATAAAATAATTCCTTGGCGGAATAAGGGAGGGAGAGAATTTTCAGTGATTCTTCTTTACCATGAAGGTTCCTGGACTGCCTCAATCTGTTCCAGAGGGTACTTCAACTATATGGAAAGTGGGCTCTCTCTATGCAGTAGGAAGACTTCATATTCTGATCACATGCTAACAGACTGAATAATCTATGCAGCTAAGGAAGCCTTTAGACAGATATCAGGATACAAAGCTATCTCCCGATACAGTGGAACCCTGGGTTACGCACACCCCGGGTTGCGGACGTTCGAGTTAAGAACGCCCATAACCCGGAAGCGTTTCCGGAGCGTGTGCAACCCCCGCACGACCCCTGGATGCGCAGAAGCACTCAAATCGTGGTGCTTCTGGTTTTTCAGGCTTTCTTCATGCATTCGGGATACGCACGCCTGCGTTACACACAGCGACCCGGAACGGATTGCGTGCGTAACCCAGGGTTCCACTGTATTTATTGCCGTTTCAACATGTGCTCTACAATCTTCAAATGGTGGACTTAGTCTTTTCTTTTACTAGAGAAAAAGTAAAAGATAAGAACTATTTTAAAAATCCTGCTTTCTTGTTCAAGGCTATTTAGTGATCAGAGAAGGGGAAAGAGGAAAAGAGAGAAGTTACTCACGTCTGCCATATTCCTAATGTAACAGAAGCCAGCCACAAAAGACCAACAATAAGGAGTTTAGGAAAATAGAACGTTATGCACCTCCTTTCACCCTAACAAAGAAAAGGGTAAATTACGAATATTAAACTTGGCTTTCAGACATCAGTTAATTTACAATATTGTGAAATATTGCTGTACTTTTTTCTGAGGGGCAGCAGCAACAAATAGTTTAATTTTGAGAAATTCACACAGAGTTTCTGGGTGGAATCCAAACTGGGGCTGCTGCACACATGGAGGGACTTGTGATTCAGCAGATGGCTGCACTAAGAGGCAGGGAGGCAATATTTACCAATCTGCTCTTCCTCATACTGGCCCCCAAACCTCTTTCTAGTCTGTTCTGGATGGTCCCACAACTCTCCAGAGCTGTGCTCTGTTAGGATGCTGGGGACTGTAGTGGGAAGGAAAATCACCTTCCCTTTTCTTTTCTTTTCTTTTCTTTTCTTTTCTTTTCTTTTCTTTACAAAGGCATCCATTGGATCAAAAGTCCTTTCAGGAGTGCATGCAAGACTGGGGGAAATAATTCATAAAGTTCATAGGGTATTTGTAGGCTCTCTCTAATCTGGGAGAGGGGGAGAGAGGCTGAACTACACCTTTCTGAGTTCAGTGCAGGAAGGGGAGGATTAAAAATGCTACAAATAAAGTAAGTTTAACTTGCTCTTTGGCAAGTGAGACCATTTATTAACGTTATTTATTCCTTTGGTGTAAGATTTTTCCAAAGCTGTTTATTTGGAATAGGTTTTAATGGGTGACTTAATGAGTGTTTATCCAGTAAAAAACAGCAAAGCACACACACACACACACACACACACATGCACAGAGCAAGAGATAAGTGTGAAAGGCAGAATGTAGGTAGCATTGAAATAAGTGTCTCCTCCTGACCTGCACTCTGATCCCATGGTAGACGCAGAGCCAAAACAGCAGCAATGCACACAAGAACAGCGACTGGAAGAGGTCATCTAGCATTCCAGGAAACCAACTGTTGATTAGGAACGAGAGGGGGAAAAACGGATCTGCAACAAAAGAAAAACCGTCACAAGACAACCACGGAAAATGTTGTTCCACCCTGCACTTGGGCACTCTCTCGCAGCCTAATTGTGAGTCAGAGTTGTGATTCAACAGAGCCTTCTCAGTGGCTGCACCCACACTATGCAAATCCTCTCTTAAGGAGTCCTGTCTAGCTCCCTCTCATATGGACTCTAGCCAGCAGGGAAAGAATTTTGGCTTTTTCAAACAGGCCTTTAGCTTGCCAAACTGATATTGCTTTCCTGCAACTGTATGATGGTAGATGGCGAAAGCCAGCTGCTGTTTTTTAACCTGCTCCTGTTGTTCAGCCACTTGTTTTACACATTCTAAACCATTTTATTTTATTTTATTTTATTTTTCTAATAAATTCCCGACCCCCCCCCCCCTTTGCTGGCTGCCTTGGACACCTAAGTGTGGAAAGGGAGGATAAATAGTTATTTTTAAAAGCTAGAATCAGTGAGAACTGAAATTCTCCCATGCTGACCCTGGGTGCAATCCAACTGGTACACTTGTACTCACACAAAAGGCTTTTTTAACCAGCAGATGCCTCTGCTAACAGAAGAGAGGGGTGGTTTTTTCCAGCCCCCTGCAATATCCAATGCTCCCAAAATTCAACTGTTGGACGTTTTGGGGCAGGGACCACCAAAGGGAATTGGCAAAAATTGCAGAGGAGTGGAAAGTCCTTCTTTGAGCACAAGGACACCACATGGATCCTGCTCTTCCCCAAACTTATTTAAAAAGAAAGGGGCTTGTATTTATTTATTTTTCCTTTCCTGCCCAATCTCACTTACGTGAGGAGGGTGGGGGAGAATCTGCCCTATAAAGCATGGCCCCAGGAGCCGATCACAGCATGACGCAATACATATAAATACCATTATAAAGCAACAGCAGGGGGAGGAGGATCGACATCCACTTCTGCTCTATTCCCCAATCTCGCATAGAGAACTTGCGCAGGGAGTGTGCAAAGAGACACTGCAAAGGAACATTTAAAAAAATCAGCGAAGATTATGTAGTACCCGTTTGTCTTCAGATAAAAAAGGAAGACTGGTGGCAGAATGTAAGCTGAGGCACATGGGCTACACTAGGCAGCAAGTTCTGCAAGGATTTCTTGCACTTCAGAGAATAGGTTGGCTGATGCAGCCCCAGGAGAACAACAGTGCCCCAAAACCCCAGTGAACAGGAACCACCTCAAACCATGTTGGGGAAGCATCACATACCAGAACACCTCAGTGTCTTATATTTCTCCTTGTTTTCACTTCACTTTTCTTATCCCGTAGCACTCCCTCTTTTGTATCCCGCCTATGTCTCTGGCCATTATCCTTCCATCCCTCTAGCAATGAACTCTCCCTTCCAGAGCAACTTCCATATCTCATACAAAAATAAAACTGAACAATCGACACTCACTGTGACGATGAAAGTAAGGACCACAAAGACAAATCGGAACCAGATTTCCACTTGAGAGAAGGCTGAGTTATAGGTTTTCCACTGAAAGAAAGAAATCAGAATATTAACAAAAAAGCTAAAGGAATGTCGATGGCATCAGTCATAATATTCAGTATTTTATTATTCATTTATTTATCAGTGTGATGTTCCGGATTTAGCACTGGTACCAGTATTTCTTGTGGGTGTAGCCATTGAAACTTCAAGGGGAAATAATGTGCCCTTTAATATTACAATCAACACAAAGATTTACAGTTAAAACTACACTTTCATTCTATGTTTGCCTTTACTTCACTTACTGTGAAATTGTAATGCTTGATTGGAGGAAGGTTTTCAAAGGCGACAGTGATCTCATAGCGAGTGTAGTTCAGATAACCAAGATGGACCACAATAAATTCAGCACATTGCTAGGAGCACACATTGGAAGAGGGCAAATTGGGAGGGAAAGAAATTCAACAGTGAGAACACCATACACACACCAACCACAATCAGGTTCTTTTTTTCTTTCTGGGCTTTTGAGTCATTTAGGGTTGGGCCAACCATTGCAATAAATGAGTTAGCATATCAGAATTGATTTAACGGCGAAATTCAGTTAGGGTATCCCTGCCTTCTTGCATGACATTCCCTTGGACTTCTCTGCTGTTTGTAACAGCACAGCTGCCCTAAGCTCAAGGCAAAGGAAAAATAAAGACTCATCTGGGACCTCTAGTTGCATTCAATAGAAGTGCTGCTTTGTGATCACTGGGTTTCAAGGAAAACTAACAGAGCAAACACAGAAACTGTTGATTAGCAGATCGTTAACAGCTGTAACCTTGATTTGATTTGTGGATTCCAGAAACAGGATCTGGAAGTTCATACTTCTAAAACATGCTCTCTGCAATTCCTCACTTTGTTGTTAACAAGAAACTAGAATCAAAAAATTCATCCACCTAATATAATATAGTCAATCCTGTCTGGCAACAATTTTCCAGGACCTTCAACAGAATTATTGCCCATGACTGCTTCTCGAAATGCAACATTTTGAATGTGGGGTCAAATACATTAGTTGCTATTTTGTTTATGGATTTCACCAACAGAGATACTTCCTCACCTCGCCTCACCTCTCTATCATGCTTTTAAACCACAGAAATAGCTCATCTGTAAGAAATGGTACATTGCCATTACCTGTGCACAGTTCAGTGTCCTTGTCCGGTTGTGAAGTTCCTTGTTGAAATACCTGACGCTTGCATTCTCTATTACACCACTTATTGTAACCAGCATATTGAAGTTTTTTTTCAAGCCATTCCATTTGTTATCTGAAAAAACAAAAGTCTGTTCAGATGCTACAATCTATAGGCTAGAGTATACATATATATATAAGATAACAGATGCAGTAACAACCGAAAATGAATGGATTCTATAACAGAATCAAGAGTACATTCCAACCCTCAATAACAACTGCTCACTGAAGCTAGTACATTGTGGTAACAAATTGCATTGTTTAACTACGCACTGTGTGAAGCACTGCTTCCTTTCATCTGTCCTGGTGACCTCACATTGTACAGGCAGGCAATATACACACATTTCTGTATGTGGTTGATATATACATAATTAATCATACAAGCTAAGTAACACTTACCAAAACTTTGGTCCAACTCCACTACACATGTCAGCCACAACTGCTGATTATAAGTAGATAACGGTGGTGAACTTAAATTAAATGGCCTTATCTAAAACAAAATGGAAGCAAGAGTTAAACCATAGTGATTCGTTTTACTATATTAGCTTCTTCAGGTTTTGTGAGCAAGTTTTGTCTGTGATGTTGTTATACTATGAGATTCCACTGGGCTCCATTTTACCCTCCATGCTATTTCATAACTATAAGAAACTCCGAGAGGGTTTATTGGGAGATGTGGAATGAGATGTGGTGCAATCAATATGTAGATTACACCCAGCTTTCTCTCTCCTTTTCATCAAATCCAGAAGAGGCAGTGGGTGTTCTAAATCAGTGCATGAGTAGAGTAAAGGACTGGATGCAGGCCAATCTATTCTACCAGAGGTTCTCCAGAAGACAGGCAGAAATCTTACAAGCACTGCTACATCAGAACTTTAACTGAATATTTTTGGGATTGAATCTGGAATCTTCTGCATGCATAGAATGTGTTCTGCCACTGAGTCATGGCCCTTCCTCATCAACATGCAGCACAGCTATAATGCTTGTTGCAGGAAAGGTGCAGATACTGTCTTCTTGTTCATAGTGTTTTCTAGAATAGCAAAGCAAAGTGAAGGAATTCTTATAAGGCACAGCAAAAAAAAAAAACTAGGACATGATGAAAAAGTGCTATCAATCAGTTCTTAGGCAAATGCATGCCTCTCTTTTCTGTACGTCACTACTGTGGCAGGAGCTAGGAGGAGCATCCATACCCTCTGTTGATATCATTGAGATTAGACTGTTCAGTATGGTTACCTGCAGATGACCTTTGAACCCCACACCCTACGCAAGGTCTGCAGTCTAGGTTCTGCTTTGCTCCACAGGGTCCTGAAAATGCCCCATGTAACATGACCAGCTCAAGAGCTGATGGAATAAGTCATAAGGCAAACTCCCACAGACCTAGGAAGTATTATGTTGAATACACCAAATACTTGAGACTATGCATGGAATTCAATGTTGTGCTCTTCCTATTGTTCCAGCTTGCCAGGTGAAACAACTCTCCCTCTCCTCCAACTGCACACAGTTCTGGGGGTTCTCCCAACCTCCCTCTCGGAGCCAATTTCGGGGGGCTCAGGTGGGAGTATGAGAGGAAAGCCCCATTGCACAAGCATAAGTCCTTGTGCAGGGCTCCCACTGATAGGGCTTGTTAGGTGAATCCCACCCTGAAATATTTGTGTGTCAGAACAAGCATGCACAATCTACAAACAGAGTATAAGAAGACTTACCTTGGAGCCATTATTCAACTGAGATTTCACTTGAAAAGATTCAATGACATTGGGACCTATGCAATAGACAGAGACATGGGCTCAATATGTGAATTCCTGTTGCAGCCTAAATTTTTAATGATGACCGTTACTAGCTGAAAATGTCAGGAATGGTAGACAGATAATGTTAAATCACACAGAAGCTCCTGTTTTACTCATGCATCAAAATTAAGGGATGATTTCTTATCCACATTGCCGATAGAATTCAATTCGACTCAGAGTCAAGTTCCACATTCACATTACCACATACTATAGACTTCAAAAGATCTTTAGACATACAGCTCACCACAGAACAAAACTGGACTATAGACTACATAGCCACAGACTGTTCTATTTTAGAGGGCATTTTAGTGGAGGGTTGAATGGTCTTCCCACTTTTAAAACACACTCCATGCACACATGAAGCGATATGCCAGTGAAAAGGGTACCAGCCTAGTTCCCCCCAATATAGCAGCTTTCTATAAGTAGGTTCTTTCTTCTGGTGGGAGAAGAACAGGTCTATCAATATCTATTAGCCATGATAGCTAAATGGCATCTTGGTATCAGGGTTGGGGAACGTGCCTTCCTTCATATGCTATTAGACACCAACTCCCATCAAGCCCAGCCAGCCTGGACAATGGTCAGGGCTCATGGGAGTTTTAGTCCAACATCTAGACAGCCACAGATTCCCCATTCCTGCTGTGAATTCAGGTCACATGCAGAATTCCAGATGCCAGGCACAAGAGACAGGAGATTTGATTTGCCTGCAACAGAAGGTTTGCAACCAGATTTTCTTTTTGTACACCACTGCAGCACAATGGCAGAGAGCAGCCTTGAGAAGCTTTCTATGATATCACAGTCCAGCAGCAGGAAGAGGGATTGCCCAATGCAGTATCTAGCAATGCCTCAGAAACAACTGGACTGAAATAATATTTGAACAGTGGGGAGCAGGTGGCATCTCTCAAGGCCCACCCTTCCTTCATGCTCATCACCACCCAAGGGTCTACAAATGCCAGTTTGCCACTGGCCAGAGGATCTTCCAACCTGCTGAGGGTAGTAGCACAGAAAGCATACACCCTTCTCTGGGTCTGGAAAATATGCAGGAGCCCTCCCCAATGCAGAGAGATTTCTCAGTGCTTTCCAGGTGTCACTATTACATTCAGTTAAAAATATAGGTTTTGAAAGACACATTTTAGGGGTATTGGGTATGTGGGTGTGACAAAAACCTTTTCATATCACAGAATCATAAAAGGGGTCCTCTGTGAACAGTCGGGGGGGAATAACTTTAAAAAATGGATGAAGTTGGGGAAGACTAAGGGGTAAATAAGCCTTTTGCATTATGGGAGAGGTAGAAAAACAAGAGTTTAAAAGAATTTTATATTTAAAAATGAAAAATTAGGTGACACGTTTTGGAGAGTCTTCCCGGGGGGACCACAAAAGCTTACAGGAACAGCTGCCAGTTAGCCCCTCCCCCTGGTATAAACCATAGGTTACAGTGATGTTCAAATGCAGTCACTGTTTAGCATCAATATATCCACCCTCTTCAGAATAGGGAGGGAGGTGGAGAGAGAGCTTGCAGGAATTATCCTGCTTGGTTTTGTGACTAACTATATACATACATGTTTTGAGTGTGAAGGCATTTCTTTGAAATGTACAAGTATATATATATACACACACACACACACACATAATGCGCACATTTTTTTATTATGGGTGTTAGCCTGGTGTGAACAGCCATATGTGCTTTACCAAATCTAAGCAAGCACACACATTTGGGTATGATCTGCTATGCAATTTCCTCACCAACATTTACTTATAACATGTAAAACATAGTCCCTCACTTCCCCAAAGTGTGGTCTGCATGGGCTTTGGCTTTCTATTTCAGCACCATCCCTAAGATACAAGTACAGCAATGTCACTGTCACATATAAGGACAGTGAGCTGCAATTGATGACAGCGTACGTTTTAGCATTACATTTTGAAATGTCTCAAGAACTGCAGTTTGACCCTGGCTGCTTTCTGCAAAAGTATCAAGCCAAATAAAAAGGGTCTATCACATCAAATGTTTTTAAGCAATTCAAAAGCTCAATTTGAAATCATCAAAAAATTGGATGAAATACCAAAATATCACCTTAAGAAAAAATCCATCAAATGAATCACTTTTACTAGGTGATGATTCAACCTCCCCATAAGAAATCAAGATATCACAATTGAGAGGCATGTCTCTCCAAAAGACAGAATGCTCAAGCACTTCTCACAGTACATAGTACATTTGAGGAGGACTATCAATGGCTGGATAAAATTACTTCAAGGAGCAGCAAGCTGGTCCTTGACCACACTGTTTGCAGTTATGTTTTACTAAAATCTAAGTCCAATATAATTTCAGGACACAGATTCTGGACTATGTATGGCAAGAATGGAGACACAGGCTTATTTGTAACCTTGCAATGGTCATGGATAGGACAACATAAAAGGCAAAAATGGCTCCATGGCTGGGGCTGGATCTCTGCTCCTTGTCAGTTTTGGGTGGTGCCAGCTTCTTTTAAACACTTGATAAATTTCAATCCCCACCACCAGCTACTCATTAAAAACCTAAAGAAGGGGCACAAATTCAAGCTGTATGTCTTGATAGCAAAACAATGGGAAAGAATAGGAGGCAAGTAAATAGAGAAAACAATCTTTAACCAAAAAGGCAGAATCTTACCTGCAATACCTATTAAAACGGTTAAACCAAAACAAATGAAGAATACTACGAAGACCAAGACAAAATGGCGTTTGGACAGCGTATATAATCGCATCGGGGCCAACCTGCAAACAAGGAGAGAAAGAACAAGTTAGCAAGTTTCCCACACCACATATCCAGTAAAAACACTCAATGTTTTGTTTGATAAAATGTGCCATCAGAAAGTGGAAGGCTTTTTCAAGGCTGTAGCCCTATACACAATTACCTGGGAGCAAGTATCATTAAGCTGAATCAACAGGGACCAGGACCGGCTGTAAAGTGCTGCTTAGATTGGCAGCATGTTCATTCTGACAACATACCCCACACATTGGTGTGCCCCATAACAGAACTTTACATATAGCTAAGCAGGTGGTACAAGCAGGCACACTTGTATCTGTGGAATATTGGTTATATCTTCTCAAAGTTGTCATAATTCTGAAGTGTATGTGCAACCTTTTTTCTAACTTATATGCTACAGATATACAGTAGTCACGATATCAGCTGCTTAATGCAAATTGGTAACAAGAGGGATGAATCAACATTTTCCACATGCACAGTCATGAACTGACACTAAGATTGTGCTTGAATCAATAGGAAGGCAATGCAAAGATACATTATGGAGCATACTTTCAAACTACAGTATAAACAGTTTGCCATCTATAAATTAACCCATCTATAACAGGGCGAAAAACAGGTTGGACACTTTTAGCATTCAGCCTATTGGGAACTCAAAACAGGACTAACGTGCTATTTTGAGTTACAGGTAGGTAGCCGTGTTGGTCTGCCATAGTCAAAACAAAACAAAATAAAAAAATCCTTCCAGTAGCACCTTAGAGACCAACTAAGTTTGTTCTTGGTATGAGCTTTCGTGTTATTTTGAAACTCTTTCCTGAAGTTATGCTTTCCTTGTTGAATGAGTGCTTCCACTTCTGCATTACAGGTATTCAAGGAAATCGAGAAGCATGTCAAAATACATAGATAAGAAATTAGGAGATTTTTTTGGTAATAAATAGCAATTCACAAAAAGGGGGGGAGGACATCATCTAGGAAATTATCTTCAAACTCAGCAGCGGCAAATATGAGGCAAAGGAACTAAACTGCAAAGCATGGAGTGAGAGTGTGACTGTCCCTCACAGAAGCTGATTTCCTTTGGACAGCCACGGAACTGTTTTTCTTCCAACTGGGTTCCTAGAAATGGGGGGAGGGGGGATGATTGGGGTGATCACAGAAAGAAATCAGCAACTGAAGTATATACACCCCCTTTCCCCTGCAAGTTATCCCCATACACCCTGCTTACGACAGATTAACTTTATTCCACCTCATAAGTAACATAAACAAGATCCAGCCTGATTTTGCACTAGCCGTCCATATCATTTTTTCACTTAAGAACAGCAGGACAAGAGCGAGGGAAGGGCACACAAAGTGTGCACAAGTCTGCGGCTTGCCTTTTTTTCATACCTTGCAGGCACAAAATGGTTTATACCGACACAGCCAGGGTTTAGAGAGCACAAAATGCCACTCAGTCCACAAGCTGCCTTTGGTTAGCTTCCTCCCATGCAATGCAGGCTGCAATGTACAAAAGCAGAGGAGCAAAGATACACTGCAAGAAGGGCTTACAGAACTGCTGCTCCAGATCAGCCATGCAGGCCAGTCAAGCTGCAAGGTGCACTGAAAGACAGAGGAGAAAACCAACACCCTCAAAAGGCCACGATCCAATCTGATCCAAAAGGGGGGGGGGATAGTTCCTAAGGATGTTAGACTGAACACAACATATCCACAGGTTTAACCATCCTTGATTTACCTCTGATGCAACAGTCCTAAAGAGAGAGGCATCTTAACCCCATCACTCAGCAGCATCAGAGAAGCAGGAGAGAGAGAAAACAGAAGATTTAAAGGAGGAGAAGGGAAAAGAACTACCGGTATCTAGCATTCAGTTGGAGCACATGTAACCAGGAGTCGCATAGTACACCCGTACCTCTCCCAGGTTCAATAAAGAAGCAGGAACATTTGTGACTTAAACTATTGCTATTAATAGCAAAAATTAAACAAATTTGTATAGTGCTTTCAAGTGTTCAAAGCACTTCACATGCTTTATCTAGTTAAAATCCTTATAACAACCCTGCAAGGTAATTCAATATTATTTTTTCCCATATTGCAGGCAGCGGCCAGAGGCTAAGAGAGAGTGGCTTACGACCAATGTGAGCTATGAACCTGGAATTTCCTGGTTTGTAGCTCAGGCTCTCTTGCTCACTATGCAATATTTTAAGTAAAGCTCTTTGAACATGTTAAAACACTATTTCAATGCTAAAATATTACTCAATTTCTGAAGAACATGTCAGGTACCACGAGTTTTCAGTCCAGCGAGTTGTCTAAAACTTATCTACTTTATTCACGGCACTTGTCTTCAAGCAGACATTGTGAAAATCTGCTGGGGACAGAAGGTAATACCACCTCTTACAGCCATGGTCATTTTGAGACATTGGTTAACTTGCTTGCTATGGCAAAGATTTAGTATGCAATAGAGAAGCAATGCAACATTTGACTTTTCTACAGAGGAATCAGCATTCAGGTTCTCAGCAGGAAACACAAAAAGGAGAGTCAGTTTCCTTGAAAGGAGAGCAAGGAAATGATCTTAGTGGCCTTGAATCATAGCTTGTGTGTGTTTGTTTTAAGAACTTTAGAGCCAAAATCAGTTTCGTGAACTTTTGTCCACACATTTTGTAAAGTTGCTTCTGATAATTAGGCAGAGAAATCATTCCGTTCTCTCTAAAAGGTCACAAGCATAAAATAGGTATCATTTATTATTATTTATTAAATTTATTAAACTTGTATGAAGTATGAGTAAAAGCAAAAATCAGAAGCACCCTGAACTCGGCTTATTAAACAGATCTTTCCCAAGACATTTGCAAACATTGTAAATACCACAGCAGTCCTACTAGGAGTTAGTTTCAAACTATCTCATAGACATTTCATACATTTAAAGAAACAAGGAGTGCAAAAGAACAGCACTTCTCTTTAACATGTGTGAACTGGAGCTTGAGGGAAGCTTTCATCTACAGGAAGATCTAGAGGGTCTCAGCTACTTTTTAAACTCCTGGATCTCATCACTGATAAAAGTCCACTTTAAATGCAATAGCAGAAGTTATAGAATCATAGAAGTGTAGAGTTGGAAGGGACCCTAAGGGTCATCTAGTCCAAGCTCCTGCAATGCAGGAATCTCAACTAGATTATACATGACAGATGACCATCCAACCTCTGCTTAAAAATCTCCAATGAAGTAGAGTCCACCACCTCTTGTGGGAGTTTGTTCCAGAACAGCTTTTACTGTTCTTCTCGGACTGACTCTCCTTTCTTGTAACTTGAAGCCACTGGTTCAGGTACTGCCCTCTGGAGCAGGAATGAACAAGCTTAGTCCATCCTCCATGTGACAGCCCTTTACAAATTTGAAGATGTGCATCATATCTCAGTCCCCTCTTTTCCAGGGTAAACAAACCCAATTCTATCAACTGTTCCTCATAAGGCTTGGTTTCCAGACCCTTTAGCATCTTGTTCACCCTCCTTTGCACATATTCCAGCTTGTCAATACAGTGGTACCTCGGCTTAAGAACTTAATTCGTTCTGGAGGTCCGTTCTTAACCTGAAACTGTTCTTAACCTGAGGTACCACTTTAGCTAATGGGGCCTCCTGCTGCTGCTATGCCGCCGCCGCACAATTTCTGTTCTCATCCTGAAGCCAAGTTCTTAACCTGAGGTACTATTTCTGGGTTAGTGAAGTCTGTAACCTGAAGCGTCTGTAACCCGAGGTACCACTGTATCCTTCTTAAATTGTGGCACCCTGAGCTGAACACAGGACTCCATGTGTGGTACCTATGTTAAGACATGTGGTACCTGAAAATGTCTTATCCTGCTTCACTGTAACATTTGAGCTAGCTTTTGTATGTCAATATAACTCGAGCCAACGACTGTCCAGACTCCAGCCTTTACATTAGCATGGCTTTGGGGACAATGTGAGGCAACTCTCTTCCACTAAGCATTTCTGTCAAAGATAAGTTAACACTACCCAGCTCACCAAATGCACAAATATGACACACATACTCAGACATCTCTCCCTGCCTCTCACAATCACTAAGTGATAAAGGAGCTAGAGGAAAGGATCCATTCCTCAAATGATTTGTTTCTAAAATGAACTGTGCTGTGGCTCAAAGTCTGTCATATTCATATGACACCTGTCACCTGCTGACCCAAGGCTCTGACACTAATTATAAAGGCAAAGGGGCTGGCAGTGATTATTCCACAATAAGCAAGTAGTCTGTGTATGTTCAGGGGAACTGCTACCTTCCCAGCTTGTTCTGATTTAGTTAAAATGGGAAGGTAGCGAGGGAACTGTTCCCATTCTGCTCTGCTTGTGAGCTTCTGGGACACTGTTACCCACAAGGCAGGGAAAGAGGAGCGTTTTCCTCCTCCAAATCTGTGCCTAAAGCACTACACGCTCCGGCTGATTCCGCCGAGTGGGGCGGGGCAACACTCCTCAGCAACCCGTGTGGTCCGGCCAGAGGAATAGGCTCAGGTCAGCCACGGTTCCCTCCGCGGCCTGCGCAACTACCGCGCACCCCCTACCCCTCAGCGCTGGTCTCGCTACCCCCAAAACTCACAGATCCATATCCATGCTGCGCATGCGCGCCGCGCCGCCTCCACTCCGACAGCTGGTCTCTCCCAAGCTAAGCGGTGCCCGCCTGCCCGCCTAGCTCCGTGGCAGCGCCAGCTGCGCACATCACTTCCGCGTGCGTCACCCAACGTGCCAGCTCCGCCTCTCGGGAGCTGTAGGGGGCGGGGCCGTGGCCGGAGGGGCGGGGCCGCAACACCTCGGAAAATACCCTCTAAGGCGCGCCTGTCAGCATAGTGTGCCCGTAGGCACAGAGGGTGTGCGCCTGCGCGTTGCTCCTTCTGCGAACGGTTGTCAGTTTGAAAGCCGTCAGGGGCGAAACTACCTCAGGGCAGTTAGTTCCATGGCAGTGCTGCTCGCAAGGAGACATGGGAATTGTAGTTTTCAAGTCTCTCAATCACACATACGCACACAGAGCTATCTCCCATGGAAAGAGAGGCATATATTTAGTTCTCAGCAACGCCACTCAAACCTTACCTTCTATTCCCCCCCCCCCATACACACTTAAAATAAAAACATAGTTCGTTTTAATAGCCTTTATCTGCCTGGCTGACGGTACAAAAGGCAAAATGTGACGCGCCACCTACCAGTGATTCAGATAGAAGCATGCCTTTCCTGCCTCATAAGATTGGACCTGGTTATTACTTAATTTCTAATTTTATAATACTTCTTAAGGTTTGCAGCTCCGTTTTTATTATACAGCAGACCCATAATTTACAATACAATCCCTATTAAGCACAGTGAAACTTAACTTCTGAGTAAATATGCACAGACAGAGCTGTGCCTTTCATCAAGGGATATGAGCTAAGACTGTAGGTAACAGATGCAATTCTCATTTTGTTGACGTCAACAGCAAACCTCTCACTGGATTTAGTGGAGCTGAATTTCATCCAGTATCACAAGGAGGGCTGTTGTTTTTTAATTGTATTTCTTTATGGCTAGAGTTGCTGGAACCTGAACCACATGGAAAAATAAAATTCCGCAAAGACTTTAGTTAGTAATGCATGCAGTATGCATAGGAACCATCTATTTCATGGAGTTCCATACAGAGGATATTTCCTGGCTTGTGACTCAAGGGGGACACCTTGCTCCTGTGATTTTGTCGAACTCTGAAAATTTCGGAAAGGTAGTTTTCTTCTTCATACGAAAGGGAAATCAGCTATTGGGGAGGGGGGCTGAATATGGGCAGGAGAAGGTTTAGGGAAGAATGAGCAAAGAACCCACAGCTCTTGGATCCTGAGGACTCATTGGAGAGAAGGTGGAGCCCTGATTATTTACATTACAACCCCATGTACAGGAGGATCATGGGCTCTTTCGGCGGTGGTGGGGTGGGGGAAATCCCTCTCATCTTTTCCGAACAGGGTGGTGGTGGAATATGATCAGAGTCGAGAAGAATCCCAGACTCAGATTCCACATTTAGAAAATGCCATCAGGAAGGTTACTCAAGCAACTCTTTCCCTTTCCCCCTTTTCCTTACTCAAGCAACTCTTTCCCTTTCAGGGACTCTCTGAAGTCACTCATCAAAACCTCATCGCAAAAGAACCAAAAAGGGTAGCTCCGCTGGGAGAAGGTAACTCTCCTCTCCCAGCAGCCATATTGAAACGCTGGACCTCGAAAGACACCATCTCCATCCTTGGTACTGAGAAAGCGGCGGCGCGGGAGGGAAAAGACTGTCGCAGCCGGCGAGGAGGAGGAGGAGGAGGAGGAGGAGGGGTAGGTGGGAAGGCTTCACTCTGCAAATCACGTCCCCCAAAGTGCGTGGAAATAAGGATTCCCCTTGGGATTGCTCATAAATGAATAGCTGCTTCTGAATCCTACGTACTGCATTTAAAGAAGCATTTTTAACAGGGGTTGACCAGACCGCTGATGCAAACAGCTATTTCCCTAAAAAATAAAGAGGCCTCTCTTTCCCTCTCCATCCCTCCGCGCGCTGCTCCCTTCGCGCCCCCCCCCCCGCTCTTCTTACCTGTAGTAGCGATCATCTTTGTAAGGGGTCAGGTCCTCTTTGATCTCCTTGTAGGTTTCTCTGATCCTTTTGCAAATGTGCTTGAGCTCGCCGCAGAGCGGATTCTCAAAGGCGGGGTAATCCGCCTCCATCCCGCACCCGGACATCACGCCAGCCCCTCCTCACCCAGCCAGCGGCCGCGGAGACAGCAGCAACCCCCGGGGGCCCCGCTCTAAGCCCGCCGCCGCTTCCTGCGCTCGGCCATGGAGACCCCGGTGGCGCCTGGGCCTCGGTCTGGAGCTCCTCGGGGCTGAGCCGGGCTGCCGAGGGGGAGAGAGCTGCAATGGCCGAGAGGCCGCCGCTTGAAGCGACCCTCTGCTTTCCTCTCTTCCTTTCTCGGCAGAGCGCCGCCACTGGGCGCCGAAGGGAGTTTTGTGGGCGGCGGCGGCTCCACCAGGTCTGCTTTGGCTGCTGAAGCCCCATACATTTTCTAAGGGTACGCGGAGGGCAGGGAAAGTCGAGGGTGACCTAACAGGCACCGATAATGTATGGTGGTTGTTAACGAGATAAAATCCCCATGGTCTACGGACCAGGTAGAGTTGGAAAAGAATCAGCACCGTGGACAGCGCCACTGGGGACTGGTGGCAAAATGGCCCCTGGGAAACTGGTCCCGTGATGTTTTTCAGGCACGTATGCACATGGCATGGTTTGAGGTGGGGCAGAGGCCCTCATTTGGCAACTCGGTATTCCTCGCAAGCAGAGAGGTTCTCCATCAGCTGGTATTTTGCCCGATACATGTTTGGTTCCTGCCCAAGGAAGCACCCCTGCTACTGGAATATCACCTTTCAGCAGCCTTCAGACTGCGGGCAGTTCAGAACATGAGGCTTGGCTCTGCTTTGAGGAACACATTAGGGCGGCATAGAAACAATACTTGCAGCTGCCTGTCAATTTTAAAGCATCAGTTTCCAAGCAAAGACCAAGCAAATGAGAAATGGGCAGTTCTTGAAACTGGTGTGTGTGTGTGTGTGTGGAGAACATGAGACCCAAAGGCCCAACTAGTATTTCTGTTTTCAAAATTGTCAACCAGATGCCCACAGGAAGCCCAAAAGCAGGGTCTGTGTGGTTCCTAGCTACTGGTAAAGAGGCATATTTCCTCCAACAGTGGAATTAGAATAAAGCCTCATCCTCCATGAATTTGTCCTGTCAAACTATAAAATTCTGGCTCCACCTACATTTCAAGTCTGACCCAAGTGGCAAAATCCTACCACTCCAAATAGTTGGCTTGCACTGAGAGCAAAATCAGAACCTGTGGCCTATCACTTGAGTTGCTGCTTATGCGCCCACAATTGAAAGCATAAAATTCTGTAAATTGAATTCCAAACCCTTAGCAACGCAGCCAATAAAACCTGTTCCCCATTGGGGTTGGGAATTCCACCCTCGTTTGAAACCCTGCAATATCAAGTGCTGTGTCAGTCTTGCTGTTTGACAGAGTCTGGAGAACTGAGACCTTGCTCTTGCTGGCACCTCGATCCAATCTTCTGGGATTTTTATAAACTCTAAGGCATCAGCCTTACACAGTCCTGTTTCTGGAGAGTGTGCGTGTGTGTTCTAAAAGGGCTCCTTTCCAATGGCATCCAAAGTAGGGCTTCACTATGGTGATTCAGAGGCAAGAGCATATGGACTGAACCTGGTTCCACTTGAGAAATATGTGTTGCATCTGCATCCAAAAAGGTTGCCCACTAAAAGAGGGTAACAATTTTGCACCCCAGCATACAAAAGGAAAATATGAAGGCTTTATTTGAGGGAACACTGCTGTTCCTTGTTTATCTACTTTTAAGTATGAAAAGAAACACAAATCCTATTGGGATATCTTCATCAACTATCCAGAGGAAACTGGCTGTTATCCAAAATTTGGTTATAGCAGAACATTATTACCGTACAAAGTTTCTGGTCCAGCATCATGCTGTAGGAATGACAGCAAGTGTGCACCAGAAAGAACAAGAGGCATCCAGATATGCTAATAAGAATAAAACTATCTGTTAAGAATACTGAGGCTATACATTGCATACTAAAACACACAAACATTCAAGATTTTCAGTGCGAGACAAAACACCAAAATCAACTCACAGTTTCTATAGTTTGCCAAAACTTTAATAAGCAACACCTGGACAACTCTTACAATTCCAAACCATCAAGGAAAATAGGGCAAATGACCCCATCTCAATCATGTAGACAGTCAAAATTTTGGACAAACCACATTTTTGAAGGGAAACCATTTAATGCTTTCTAGGTACCTTCTTCACAATCTATTACACAGGGCACATAACAGGAGAGGCAGGTCAGGGCAAGGTTCAGAATTACAATGGAAACCCAGGTCTGAATGGCATATTTAGAAAAGAAAAACAAAACAAAGGCCATTAAAAATACTGCAGGTGGTCAGATAAGTGTACCATTTTCTCTGCAGAACTGAGATCATCATGCAGGTTTTGCATGGTTAGGAAATCCATGCACCTGACTATATATTTTTATTAAAACTTAGAAGAAAATAAAAATAAAACAAAAGCAATCCTCAAATAACATTTTTAAAGGCAAGTAATAAATTCAGAAACAATTACCAAAGTTACAGTACCCAAATAATGCATTTATAAACAAATGCAAAATTAAAAAATATCACCCTTTTCCAGTAAAGATTACAGTGCCTTTTCAACCCTATGTATCCCCATGCAATTCCACAATAATACAAAAAATTGTATCTACAACAAATAGCAAGAGCTTAAAACCCTCCCCTGCTAAATAACAGGAGAGGATAAAAACACAGATTGAGAGGGGGTAGGGAAAATTAGAACAGAAGACCAAATGGAAAAGACCAAAAGAAAAGAGAAACAGACCTGAAATGACAAGAACAATGGTGGTTATGACATGAGCTCATTGAGCACTATTTTAACAAAACACTGGAAATACAAGCATCTTCTAATATTTTTATCCATTTCATCTTAACACTATTTCAATGCCTCTTTCAGTTAGCCATTTATAAAGACAGAGTAAACATTCAACAAGTGAAGACCTTCCTAACTCTCCAGAACACCTTGATCAGATTACAATCTTTTGGGTTGTATGTATTGGTTTAAACAGAAATCAATTTTTTTAAAAGGTTTGCATCAGATTTCTCTCTCTCTCTCTCTCCATCCCAATAATTTTGGTGTGAGCTGCATAACATGGAATGCAATCTTAAAATGTATCCATTTTAGCCAATTCTTCCAATAATATTCTGAAAAGTGTTACTTTTTAGAAGTTCCTAATAAACTATTAACATTCCTAATGACATATTTAGCATGTCCCATCACTCTTGTAGAGAGGAAGGGACAATGGACAAGAGGATTTGACCAGCTCCTGACTGCTATGGTTGTCTTGCCCTAATAGAAGTTACATGACAAGGCAGGGAAGAAACTTCCAGTTGTACCCAAAAGTGCTGGAAGGACTGGAAAATGATATATTCCAGCACACTCAGCTCTATAAGCCACTGCCACATGTGATCAGTCTGTTCAATATAAGGATTAGCTCTAACTAACTTTCTCCTACTCTTATCTTTTCAGTTGCTTGTGGGAGCCACTTCACATATTTCATTTAGGTGCACATCCAAAAATGTAACCTGAAAATGGAAAACACAGGTATTATACAGGTGGACTTGACAGGGAGTTATGACTCCCTGCCAAGTATACCTTTGTCGGGCAAACTTAGGTTTGATTTTATACAGTGTATGAAATGCTCTTGAGAAAGCAGGGGAGGAAATGGTCAAAGATGCAAAATGTTGCAATGTCAAATGCAAAGCTCCTCAAAGCTGGTACATGAACTCTATGTCAGATTATATTGCCATCACAAAGACTCCATCTGGTCTTCAGGCAAACACACACACACCACTTCTATACAAAGCTCTTAAAAGATACTAGAAGGGGAAAGTATGAAGGACATGGGCCTTAAAAATATTTTCCCTGCACAAGATGCTATATTGTTTACTGCAGGAAACCAGGATTTATATATTTAATTTATATCCCACTCTTTACACTCCACCTTTCTTCCATGTACATTCAAGATAGTATATATAGGGTTCCCCATCCAAGCACTGATCAAACCCAGATCTGCTTAGCTTCAACCAAGTTGATGCATCATGTGACTTTAAGAGTACAGCTTGAGACTCAAGACTCAAGAGCCAGTTCTACTATTTAATCAGCTGAGATTCTGCTGCAGCACCAGCATGGCCTAATAATGTATGGACTGCAGTCTCCAAAAGGCACTGGGTTCTGTTTTGGTAGACCACTGGATCCAATTCAATTTTGCAGAGATGTAAGGGAACCAACCTTGCTCACATGAGCTGGAGCCTAAGGCTGCAGTTTAACACAAAAAGCAAATATGGCCCTTTTGATTCCATCATTTTGTCTTCTTACTAGGTTAGTTGGTCTTGCCTTTCATTTCACAAACACAACAAAAACAAGCCACAGCACCAATATTTTAATTTTTCTATACATCTTCCAAGACTTCCCTTCAAATGAAATGTTAGTGGGGCCTGGGTTCTGTATTCCCAAGGTTTCCTTGTAAATAATAAAATTCAAGTTTATGAAGACCCAAAAAAGTAAGAGATAATGTCTTTTAAGACAATATATTGGGGAAATTCTCACAGACATGTATTATAAGCATCAATTACAGCCGGGAGAGGATTACAGAGCTTGTTTCATTCCAGTAACAGTCTGGAGACATTTCACCAGTGACCTGTGTAAACCTTCCTACTGATTCAGATTGGTCTTACACAGCTGGGATCTATTAATTATCTTTGTTTGTACTCTACTTTGCAAGGATATTTTAAAAAAAATCAACCCTAAGGCTTTAATGTTTCTATATTTGCTTCTCTTTATATTTGCTTTATTTTCTCTATAGGGTTCCAGATACTACATTGACACGTTTAACATGTTCAGGGCTAACTCCAAATTTGAAAAGGCACTAGGCAACGTCCTCTAGTGGCACCAGTCTGCTATCAGTAGGTCCTAGTGGACTTGCCTGACAGTGGTAGCAATGCTCTGGTCACTTAGATCTAGCTACCTTTTAATTTCCCACAATGCTCAAGAACAATTAGGTTGGGGGGCATTGTGGGAAATGAGAAGGATGGCTAAATCCAGGTGCCTGGCAGTGCTCAGAGAATCAGACCAGAATTTCTTTTAAAGAAAAACCTAGAGCAAGCATCATCAGTGTGCCATGGCAGCACACAGGTGCCATGGCAGCTGCGTAAGGATGTCAGATGCTGACGCCAGCTGCGAACATGTTGATTTTTCTCCCCTGGTTTTATTTTGAAATGTTTTAGATGAAATGTTCTAAGTGTGTTTCTAGGATATGTAGCGCTGCTAAATGCCATATAACTTTTTATATAGACCTGAACTTAAAAGCTCCATTTCACATTCTAAATCAAGAGACATTTCTCCCACTTATGGAATAATCCTGACCAGAATTCTCTGAAGAGTTACGTATTTCTAATTAGCCTTTCCACTATCCTGGTGACTCTCAAGCTAGTCTTTAGCTGTGACTGCAGTAGTAGCAGCTGGTGTTGTGGAGTGGAGCTGCCCTCTGAACACTGGCGTAACTGCAACTTACCTGGATGTGACTGGAGGCAGCCAGCAGTGAGGTTAGGGCTTTGTAGACGAACCTGTAGAGCCAAATGGACATTCTCACAGGTACATCCACACAGCCCTTACCCCGCAGTCCAGGTAAGCTGCAGCAATGTCAGCAACAGGAGGGGAGCTCCACCATTCTGTCCCATCCCAACAGCTGCTACTGGGCGGCAAGTGTAGCCAAAGAAAATGTCAAAGAAAATGTCAACGTTCTGGGAACACTGCATTAAGTGTTAACCTACTGCATGCTATTGATTAGGAAGCAATGGAGGGGACACTTGGCCATTCAGTTGTCTACAGGCTCTGTGCTAGAAGGGGTTGCCAATTCCATTCAAGTGCTTTTTTACTTCTTATGTTATCCCATGCAAGTGAAATGAGAGAATGCACTCCACTGATCGTGTGTATATGCAGATTATGCTCTCAGTTTTTTTTTTTTTTATTGCAGCCTGTTTCATATAGAAGAATCAATGGAATCAATCGAGCAAATGCACACAAAAGATATTGGTGGCCACCTTTGAGAAACCACGTTCTGTATCATTGTGTGTGTGGAGAATTAAAGTCAAATAATCCTGTGAGCAAAGGAAGGGTGAATATTTTTCTAAGGTTGCAATCAAAAATTCCAACGCTGAATGACTTAGACTGCTAGTTTCCATGGGGAAGGTGTCGTGGTCAAGAAGTGCAGCAAAAAAAGATTAAAGGTGCCAAGACAGATGAGGAAACTGACATAAACATGTCACTTGCCCAATGCATTTATGTAGAAAGCTACCTCTGGGACACAGAGTCCCTGACATAGAGAATCTTATTTTGTTAAAATTCTCCAGCAGGGAAACATGACTTCCTGCTAGATTATTCCAACAAAATAATATTCTCGTCACCCCAAGGAATGTTTCTACTGAAATGCTTCAGACAACTGACACTTTTATTACAGATTCCTCATATATTCTGGGACCGTATTAGGGTTTGTCACTTTTTCATCTTCCTTCCTTCCTCTTTCTTTCGTTCTTTGTGAACCCAGGGGATTTGTCATAATGTTTCCCACTTCAGGCCTTGCTGAGTGATAACATTGGTATCAATCCAAACTAATGATTTACCAAGAAAAAAACCTTGCTTACAGCTCATGGCTTGTTTGGAGTTAGGACAAACCAAGAGCCCAGGTTCACATGCAACATTAAGCCAAACCATGGCTTTGCTCTCGGTATCACAGGAGTAGCAGGCGCAGGGGAGGAGTGAAGTGGCCACAACTTTTGCTCTCTGTAGCTGCACACTTGCTCATTCAAGCTATGTCATCATCTGTCTTAGCATTACGTGCGGATCAGGCCGTCTTTTGCAAACCATCCAAAAGGTAACAGCTCTGTTTTTCTTTTGAATAACATTTTGGAAATTAGGTATGGTTTCTGAAAAACCTCCATGGTGCCTACAGTGCTCAGTTATCAGAGAAGAAACATGTGTCTTCAAGTATATTATAGCATTTTTGTTGTTCTTTTTTCTTTTTTGCTGTTACTATTGATGAAAATAGTACAAAGTGGTCCCGGGGAAAAGAAAGTTGCATTCCCTGCTTTAAAAAGAACAGCATGGTATAAGGCAGTATATAAAAGAATGAAAGAAAATGAAGGGCAGTCTTTAAAAATCTTTCTATCAGCTTACATCAGCTATTTTTTTGCAGCAAACACAGAAGAACCGCCACAACAAGCCAAAAGCCACATTTCCCAACATAACACTGAATAGCTCTCCTCCTTGGCTTGCCCTGAAGAAACCAGCACATATGTTGATTCAAATAAAAGAAATCCCAAACCACAGAGTCCCCACCCCATCCCCGATAATGTTTAAAGTTGATGCCCTCCATTGGGCACTCGGAGGCTCTTTTCTTCCAGTTGCACTTTCTTCTTTACTTGCAGAATTCCTTTGCACGTCTCTGCCAGGCCTCCGTGGGTTGGCCCTTATGAGAAAGATTTATCAGGGTTTCTCTCCCTCCCCCTCTCTGGTCTTTTTCTCTTTTTCATTTGAGGCGCTGAGTCACATTAGCCAGAGCCACTGCAAAGGCCTGCACTGCTGAAAATGGATATTGAAAGTCCAAAATGTAAGCATTGCCATCGATCCTCCCAAACTGCATGACCTGGAGGAGAAAGTAGTGGGGAAAGAAATAAAAAAGAGGAAAAGTCCAACAACATTTGGATGGCCACAAATTCACTATACCTGCTCTAAGAGACTGAAAATAATGGCCAGGGTTTAAAGTTCATATATTGCCCCATCACTTTCACTTACACATACATTACTGTTGCTTGTTTTTCAGACTCTCATGACCTTTGACACTGGGTTGGTTGTTGTATTACTCTTGTGATCATGATAAGAGTGCAATCTCAGGACCAAAAGGCTGTTCTCACATTGTATTATTTTCATGCGAAATGTGCATCTGTGGTATGACATCAGCTGAAGATGACATCATATTTCTATGTTCCTTATAGCTACATAGGTTCATACGTTTCTATTCACCATGACATTTAAAATATCCCATAATCTGTTATAGCTGCTCTGAGGCACAGAAGCCACAATTATAAGCAGCTACCGTCAAACCACTTCTTGGTGGAATAGAATAGCTTTGGGTTTATACAGTCAAAATTTTTATGCTGCAGAGAAGTTGCATGTACCTCAAAGGCAACCTCTGTATGGATTGTATTCAATATTTGGGCACCTGTGAAATTGTGAAACAGACAAATGCTCTACAGATGTTACACAAACATATGTCCAATGCCTTGGGCAGTTATTGGCCGCCCAAAGGATAAGGGATCAGGATCCTGTTTGCACCAGGCCTTTCACATACCACTATTTCCTGCAAATTAATCTGCAAGATGTGTCTATTTGAAAGAAGTCACATCATATTGCATTTGCAGGGCCAGCATTCCTGTAGAAAGCAAACTGAGGCAACTGTTTCTGGTGGTGGCAGGTCCTCACTCGCTTGTTTCACCAGTCCATCCACCCAGCTGTCACCACTACCCAACCACCCAGTTGCTTTGAGCTTTCCAGAGCACTTGCCTCATCCTCATGCCTCACATTGAAGGGGGTCCTTCCTTAGAGCAAAGTATTCTGAGTGAGGTGAACTGGAACAGTGCCTGCCCCAACACTGCTTTGCCACAACAGCTGGACTTTAAAAAATAGTTAAGTTACTAGTGATTTGAAACCTTTAACTAGCCACCGAGACAAAGTGGTAGTGGTGCAGGCACTTTCCAAGGCCACCTTGACCAGAATGCCTAACTCTAAGGAAGGACCCCTTTCCCCAGAGCAAGGGGTAGGGGTGGGGGGAGATGGCTAGTTCTGCCACCATGTTAGCAGCAGCAAAACTTACAAAGCTGGAGGGAGAGGGGGCGGAGCAGTTAGCAGTGGCAGCACTTGCATCAGAGGCACAAAGTCTTGGGCCAGCCCTGTTCCTCTGGTGCACATGTCAAGGCCTAACACAAGCAGCAGCTTGGAATTTCCAACTCATTATCCTACCTGTCTTCCTTCCAGCTCAATCTGGAAGTTTTTTGCAGATTCTTGGGTCACTCTGCCTCCAAAGTCTAGCTGATAGACTTGGGTTGCCTCATTCCACAATGGCTGCTTGTTAGCCATCACGTACACAAAGCCCTGGCTTCCCAGCCGCCCGTCCTCCTTTTCATTGGCTTTTCGGCACTTAAACTCATCCAGTTCACTGGCTGTTCTCAAGTTCCTTTTCGTTTTCCACCCCTTTTTACTGCCCTGGCTCTGGTTCATTAGCTCATCCCCGCTAATAAACAGTTCAGGCTCACTTTCTGAGCTGTCCTGAAATTCGTTCATCTTGTTCAGTTTTTTAGACTTCAACTGGTCCTTTTGACTTTTGACCTTCTTCTTCTCCCTGCCCAGCCGAGGGCTGGATATCAGTGAGTTGAAGTCAGTCAGAGTTGTCCTTGCCTCTTTCTTGACCTTTCCCTCCGTAATAGCCTGCATATTCCCTTCATCTGCTCGGCTATCTAGGCGCTTCCGATTCTTCTTCCCAAACTTGTCTGTCCGCTGAGGCACGGGGCTCTCAGTCAAGGACAGGACTTCTTGGAAGTTGTCTGCTGTCTCTGCCATTGCATCTGTGCCCGCGTGGCCTTGAGGCTCCACTGGTGGTGGTGGTGGTGGAGACATGACAGGCTTCTCCACCACCAGCAGGGCCTTGGGGGGCAGAGTGCCTTGGGTGCTCTGTGCAGCAGGTGGGCATGTGCTGTAGGAATTCCATGGGTGCAAGGCCATTGGTGGCAGCTGTAAACTCGAGCAAGTGCTATTTCCAGGGTACAGGGGGGGCAAAGGGCAGTAAGCGAGGTTGGAGGGGTAACCTGGCTGAAGCACAACCGTTGGCTCCTGTTGTGCAATCTGGGATGGGGCCAAAGCTTCTTTGGGAGAACAGGGGACCTGCATTCCCTGAAGAAGAGTAGGTGGAGGGGGAGGAACACCGTAGTTCCCCAAGTATGGGGCTCCAACCCCATAGCTCATCTGGAAAGTGGCAGTGGGACTGGTTGGAGATTTGGGGGAAACAAACGGTGCTCGGGATATATCCAGGTGCTGAGTTTGGCCAATGACTAGGGGGGCAGGTTTGGCAGGGTGAGGCAAAGTACTCGGAGCTGTCCTTTCTTGAGGGACCCATATCTCCTCACCCACCATTGGTTCCCACTGATAGGGGGGTGGTCTTTTGACACCAATGCCTGGCTCAGCCATGGCCACAGACATGTGGCGCACCTGTTTCTCCACAGGGCAGTGCTGAGAAAGAGCTTCATCCTCCATGAAGGCAGAGTTCACATAATCTGTCCGTTCACGAGAGCTGTCCAGCGGGCTCAGCAAATTGTAGGAGGACTGGGAGGCCAAGGGTGAAGTACTGACAGAGTGTGCAATGACCGAGCTGTGCTGAGAGCTGCTCCCGGTTGTCATGTCCGGTCTCATGCTGTTCATGCCGGACGTGCTGCTGTTACCGCTGATGCCACTTATATTCCCACTTCCGCCATTAGGGTTGCCGCTGCTACCACTGCCGCTACCGTTGTTGCCACTGCCGCTGCTGCACTGGCTGCAGGTGTAGAGTGCCGTTGGCACCCTCTGCTGGTACTGGGCTGCCACAATGTTGCTCTTCAGTTTCGGAGGGAGCTGCAGAGTGGCTCTCTGGCTGTCGACCAGCTGAGCCATTTTCAACGCTGCCTCTCTGCTGTTCCGCCGCAGAGTGGCGTGGATTATGCTGTTGTCCAATCTCTGGGCCATGCCGCGACCCTGAGACAGCTGGGCTGCAATCTCCGGGTAAGGTGGCGGATCCCCGGTTGGAATGGAGTAGCGCGGCACTGTGAGCCTGTTCAGGGTGGCACTGGTACAAGGCTGCTGAATCTTCTTCTCCGAGGAAGTGATCCTTAAAGTGGCAGAGCTGCCAGGCCCTGGCAGAGTGTAAGTGTTCTGGGTGCACAGCATCCGCGTACGAGGTCGGCAAACTTCCTCCACATTCCCACTGCTGTCGAAGGTGGTGATTCTTTCATATCCGAGAGGAGTTTGATAATGCCCTGTGGTATAAAGGGGGAAATCTCCCTTTTTCAAGCAGAGATCTATGGGAGGTTGGGGAGGTACCAGAGGAGGAGGAGGAGGAGGAGGGGCTGTGGTGGGAGCTGCTGGTATGGTTCCAGGGTACGGAGGAGGAGGATTCATTTTGTTCATCTGAATTTCCTGGGCAGTGCTATAGACGGATGCTTCTCCTTCAGCTGCCTGTGGCACTGGGCGCAATGTCTTAGCCTTCTGGAGGTGTTCGTGGTCTCTGTACCCATCTCTGTGGTCCACAATTGCCATCTGGATTGCGCCCTGGGGTGGCAGGGGGAGCTGAGGGGGTGCCTGGATGATGCGCCCCATTTCAACTCCTCCAAAGATCACTTGGCCTGGGTTGGAATACCTGCTTGGGATTGGGTAGTGGACTGTGTTGTCAGTCACGTGGTCCGCCGCTGCCACAGCTGTCGTCTGATTGGCGAGGACGTCCAGCTGCACATTCTGATTGGCCAGCAAAGACTGAACCAGCCCTATGCTCTGTGTTGGTGACATTGCTTGTGCTGAACTGTGAATAGGAGCAATCGGGATGTTTACGGTGCAAGGTGGGTTGTTCTCGGGAACTCCAGATGTTCCAGTCACTGGGACAAAAAGATATGAGTATTACAATACAGCATCACAGCCTTCATCCAAAAGTGATATACTAAATGAATTCTGCCATCTAGAGTATTACTTTCCATTTTAAAGGTACTGGAATAATTTGTTAAATACTGATTATTTAACTTTTGTACTTGTGCTGTCACATTAGGTCAGTAATATGATCTCCCATTTCACTACATTAAGGGTATTAAGAGCCAGGTCTGAAAACATGCAGTCCCTCCACGAAGCCCGTCACCTCCTTGGGGTAAATCTCTCTTTCTCCATGGTCCTCAGTTCAAGAACCTGGTTTAAGGGAAATCCTGGCTAGACTTAATAGTGGTAAGCTTTGGAGCCAACAAACTGCTTTGTCATAGCAAAGGAGAGGGAATTTCCCCCAGAAAGAGGAGGGTTTGGCTTTCAATCTGTTGACCACGGTTAGCAGGAAGCCAGCACTGTATCTGCATCAGGCCTTTATCTCAGAAGGAACAAGAACAATCTAGTGTTCTGCCACTCTGTTAAACCAGACTCTTGGATGCAAGTGGGTGGAATGTATAATAAGCTATGGTCTATGTCATGAAAAAGGCATGAATGGCAGTAACCCAATGTGAATCCAAGGAGAGAATACAACCTGTTCACCTGTTGACATTTGTGAATGCTTCTGGCTACCACTGCAGCCTCAATTCCCAGGTACCATGATGGATTCCTGCCACTCTAAGGTTCTGCAGTTAAGCCACCATTGGACATTGAACCTTTTCAGTTATGAGTGCCTCTATATCACTCCAGGACTTTTGATTGTTTGCTTGTGTCAATCCCCTTGCGGATTTCTAAAATGTGGTTAATACCGAAGCCTCATAATTCAATTCCCAGTTTAAGAAATGCCTCTTCTCAGGGGATTAATGGACTCTCTCTGGATCAAATTCACAACTGACACATTAACAGATTAATTAAAAGGACATCCACTGGATATCTAAACTAATGGTGGTGCTTGCTGCTGCTGCGGTTTACACATCAATTATGAATTGTCAATAGGCTCTTTTGAGCTCTCAGCTATGTCATCAGAAACTTGTCGGAGCCAAGAAACAACCCTCCACCCCAGCAGCCTGCACTGTTCTTGGTCTTGCCTCATCACCCTTTTCAACTTCACATTCCTTGCAGGAGTCAGAGAAGAAGGTTCCATTAAGGCTTTAAATGCACCATGTATGTACACCAGTGTCTGAGGCCTTCCAATTCCCCTGATCTTGAATGCACTGTTCACAACACAGAGCAGGGGCAGGATGGTAGGGAATGCCCACATAGGCTGCGAAAGGCACAGGGAGCCCTCTAGGCTCTACCAGGCTCCCAATGACAACACCGGAAGCACACAGGTCTTTCAAGTCCTATTTTGGAGTTCCCAGCCTCACCACAGACTCCAAAATGGAAGTCAAAGAGCAAGCTCCAATTTGGCCTCTCCACCACAACAAGCATATCTTGCAAAACACGTAATGGACTCATGTGCCTTGGGCTTTTAATTACAAGGAGAGTCAATCTTCTTACAGAGTTTCATAAAATTTCAGGCAATCAGCTCAATCGCACCTGGCAAATCATCTTCATCTTCACTAAAAACATTGGGGTTGAAGACAGGCAGGTTTATATAGTCCATGGAAATCTTCCGCACTTCTGGAAGGTATATCGTCATTTGCCTGGGCTGGAGATGCAGCAAGCTGGTTTTATAGATAACTACAAAAAGGATGCAAGGAAAGGGAAGAAAGAAAATATATGTGATGCAGAAACTACAAAAGGAGGGTCCAGCATTACCAAAGGAATCAGCCAATTAGAGGGAATTCAACCATGACAAAACTCCTACATGGAAAGCATGTCTATTTAAGAAAGAGGATGCAATATTTGGATGACTGCATGCAAGACGCACACACAACTACATATTGTTGAATGTACATGCACTGGGAGTACTTTCTATTTATGTATTTTTTCATAACTGAAGAAGTCTCTTAGCAAAAGGTCTAGTATGATTTCATTCAATTACTGAAATTAAGCAAGTTTGGGCTTGGTCAGTTTCTGGACTACTGGGAAACCATGTGGATGAGGAATACAAACATGACCACTCCACCAAAAGCAAGTGGGGAGAATCAAAAGAGCTACATATGTGATTTATTTACCAAGCAAACAGATATAAAATCTATCCTTAACATGGCAATGAAATAGGCTCTGGAGCAGAAGGAATTTCTCCCTACATGGAATGTTTTTCTGGTATACTCCCACAATTAGGGACAGTATCCTTTTAAGCACCACTTCTATGGAGTTTTGACCCAGTAGAAGATGTCACAGAAATAGTTCAAACTGTTTCATGGATTACAACTCCATGACTGAATTAGATGCAAAATTTGTAACTACTGTTAAAGAATATTTGCACACTTTTTCTGGTTAGGAAGGGTCTGAAATGAAGACAGTTCTTAAAGAGTTTAATTTACCTGCACCAAGATTGGTTGGTAGGAAAGCAGCCAAACCCACAATTTTGAATTTGGTTCCCCAGATATTTGACGTGACCTGAGCAAGGTAGTTGTGCTGCAATAAAAAGGTATGACAGAACGACGACAAGCATTTATATAGTATTCACATACATTATATTAGTTATCCTTACAATAGTCCTGTTAGGTCAATCAGTATGATTATTTCTATCTTCACATTGACAAGGGCAATTCTACCAATGAAAAAGAGTGAAGGATGTAAGAAGGGCATGCTGGATCAGGCCAGAGGCCCATTTAGTCCAGCATCATGTTCTCACAGTGGCCAACAGATGCCTATGGGAAGTCCACAAACAGGACACAGGGGGCAACAGGGCGCTCCCATTGTTGTACCTTAGCAACTGGTATTCAGAGACATGGTGCCTCTGTTTCTGGTAGATAATGAGATAGCCATGCAGTACCTGAGTGATATCATCCAAAGGAAACTCTCTACGAGTTAGGCTTGGTGAACCTATGGAAGGCTTCCTTATCGGTAGCCTGGGAGATCTTGATATCTCCTGAGCAGCTCGTGACAACTTTGGAGATTTGCGAGCTTCTATATTAATTCTGCATACAAAACAAAAATGACAATAATGAGGCAGGCACAAATAGGTACTCTCTGTCTCTCTATACAAAAAGAGAACGCGGAATGCAAATTTAGGTGGGTGGTGGGGGAAATGCTAACAGGTTTACCATTCGAAAGTAGCTTCAAGAGCAAAGATAGAGTTAATATGAAAAGAGTTCACAGTGCATCCTTTGGTCTGCATGAAGTCTGACATTGCAAATGGGATGACAGACAGCCACACCAATGAACAGGACACCCTGGCTTAGCCTTCAGACTTGTATAGGTTTCCTCCACCCCTGGAAAAAAGCTGCAAGGATGTTCGTGTCCCTTATTAATTAAAATGGTAACTTTAAATGCAAAAGGGACCTGAGGATTGGAGGGAGGTTTCTTGGTGATGTTACATGGGGTCTGTCAATTGGCATAGCTGCTTTCTGTCTCATACTTGCAAAGTTTTGCATCATGACTCTGGAAAGGCGAAGGTCTTTGTCACATCTGTCTTCAACCTAACATACTAGATAATCCAAGTACACTTTGCCCAGCATCTCTAGTTTTGGCTAAACAGTAAATGGAAAGATAACATATGAAGTCCCATGGAATTTTTGTACTAGAAAAGTGGTTCTATTTTAATAATTGGTAAGGAAAGCATTTTTCTCCCTTGCTGGCCTGTCTCCAGGTTCAGGAGCTAAGGATCATAATAGGCTTATGCCTATGCATCAAACCAGAGCATCGGGCTTAATACCCTGCTAAAGAGCATCACAGGGACAACAGCTGTTTCGAAAGAACTAGGGCATTATTTCTCCGACACAATGCACATGGCTGGAGCTGTGAGCTTTGGAGAAGCATCACTCACCTTTTAGAAACATCAAAAGGCAGCCCTATTTAGGGAAGTTTTTAATGTTTAATGCTGTACAGTGGTACCTCGGGTTACAGACGCTTCAGGTTACAGACTCTGCTAACCCAGAAATAGTACCTTGGGTTAAGAACTTTGCTTCAGGATGAGAACAGAAATTGCACCACCACAACAGCAGCAGCAGGAGACCCCATTAGCTAAAGTGGTACCTCAGGTTAAGAACAGTTTCAGGTTAAGAATGGACCTCCAGAACGAATTAAGTTTTTAACCTGAGGTACCACTGTATTGTGTTTTTTATTTTTGGTTGGGAGCCGCCCAGAGAGGCTGGGGAAACCCAGCCAGATGGGAGGGGTATAAAAAAATCTATTTATTTATTTATATTATTATTATTATGCTAGAATGGAAAAAGGGTCATCTAGCCCAGCCCCAGAAAGATCAAAACACACAACTCAGACCACAGCGTCCCATAAGCAGAGATCAGAATAGTGCTTAGAGAACATGTTTCTCAGGGAAGGGGTCTAAGCAGAAGGGGAAACAAAACTCTCCTAGCGCCAGTAGCACATCTGGAACCTTGCTCTCAAAAGTCTGAGCAGAGAGAGAGAGAGAATGAGATTGTTGTAGATTTCTTTATGGTTATATATATCTAGGATATATAGTAGAATATAATGGTTTGGAAGTGGAACTTCAGCACCCTGAGTTGTTATCATTCACTGGTGATTGCCCACACTATATACCTAGAATTTACCCCCAAACACTGATTTTCTCAGTGCTTGCCAATTATTCCAAATTTTTGAAATCTTGGAACCAGGACACAGTATGTAAACTAAGTCAACAAATTAAAATCCAAATAGGTGGTGTTATTCTAATCACAGGATTTGGTGTACGTACGTACGTGCGCACGCGCGCACGCACACACGCACACACACACACACATACACACACAATATAGAACTCTGCTTAAAACACTCACTAGTAGCAAGCAAAGAACCTAACAAGTACCCTGCACTGTTATGTGCTGTTAAACATTTGAAACTGTCAGTGACAGGACACCAGAACTATAGGGGGATTATGTCTGCATTATGCTTGTAGCTAGTCACAGAGGAGAACTCTAAGGGCCTTAATAATGTTTCACAGCAAAAAGAACCCTAACATTTTTAGCAGCCCGTTTCTGATGCCTGTATGAAAAGGTTCCCCTTTGTTCTAAGTGTATAGGGTGCCCTCTCAACATAAAAATGGAATTCAAAGACCCAGGAGAAAAAGGAAGGTGGAGTTTTGAAAATACCAGAATGATTACCTGGGAAGTTTGGGTGATTTGCTAGCTCGAGTGATTTTGGGAGACTTTTTTGCAGCCCAGTCATCGCTCAGTTCAATATCGCTGGAATCAGAGCAGTTGCAGCTGTCAATCACGGTGGAAATCAAACTGTTTCCATAGATTTCGTCTGTCAACACAGGCCCCATTAAAAAAAAAAAGTTTCAGAAACCAAATCCCAATTACAACTGTCAATCATTTCTAGGATACCCTACAAGCAATAGCCGATATATAACCGCAGCAAGGAGCACAGGGTATTCTTTGAAACTCATGCAGAATCAGCAATAGCCTAAAATCAAGCGGATGGTGCTCAATTATGCTAGTTGACAGGCATCTCTCTGACACTGAAAAATGTCTACAGCTAATTAGAGAACCTTCCCTCTCCTGTCAGGACACTGAATATTATAATGTACTGCAACTTGGAAGATGACTTGAACTATGCCTGTTACCAAGTCTATTTCAGAATGGCTGATGAGAGCAGGGAAATAGTACTGCCATGGGTTCTTGTGTTGATGCATGATTTTGGGGCATTAACAGGAAACACATCTCCACAACCCAATCCACTAATTTGTTCCACAAATGGGAGCTCTGGCAAGTACATGACGCTCGACCGACAAGAATGACACATTTCAACAAAGAGCAGATCTGTGGGCATATTTTTTCCATGTGAAGATCAGTTACATACAATAAAACCAACGAATTTTTGGTTGGGTATAAATAATAAATTATTAAATTATTATTAAACGAGGCTTGCACAAGAAATTCGCGTGCAGTAAACTTGCAACACTTGAGGGTCTCTGCACAGGACTGGAATCTAGAAATTGGCACTAATAAATTGACTAAAGCCTTGTACCTGCTTTTCCGTCAGTCTTTGGGTCCATGATGACAAACTCAGGCCGCAGTTTGCTAATTCGGCGCCCTTTCAAGATAGGCACCAGACCCCCTAAGTATTCCAAATACAGTGTATAGCAAGGCCCTCCAACCTCTGGGTCATCTTCTGTCCGCTTCATTGTACAGTGAAGCCTTTCGTTGCCAGATGTTGGGTAGCTAACAAAATCTCTCATGTTGTTGGGGTCTGGGATAGGAGGCTGAGTTAAATATAGGAGGAAAAATTGTGAGTCATACAAAGAGTTTTCCCTTGTGTAGCTTTTTCATGCTCCTTATTATTATTATTTTTAATGACTGCAGTGGTAAATTCTGCATTTAAATTAATAAAACAATAAAAGAAATCAGGACCACAAAAGCTAGCTACATTTTAAATGAGAAGCGACCACTTCTAGAATGATGCACCAGAACTGCAGAGAGACAAAGAAGCATCCACTTCAGTAATATGTGCCTGCTTCTTTTACAAAAGTATAAAGATTGTCAACAGCACAGGGACTGGGATCAGGTTTCTCAAGAAATTCTCGTAAGAGCCAGACAAAAGGTGTTGCGATCTAGCTGGTAGCTTTTAGGCCTTGTCCTGGGAAACCTTTAAATAAAGGCCCATTCACCAGGCTCTGTTCATGCACAAAGTTTACACCTACCCCAAAGCAGTGCCATCCACCTCCCATACATTTGCATGGCTAATATAATGTGTGAACCTTCTAATCATGGATACACTTGGCCACAACTGAAGCGATGTAGAAAATGTCGTTACAGCCACAAACTGCAGCTGGCAGCAGTTGTGATTGACTGGTTTTATTAATAAGCTCTCAGTACACAAACATGCCTGAGGGCAGTGTGGACTGCTTAACCTGTACAAGAAAACTACATTTGTGAAACAGCCCTTAGTCAGGTTGCCCTGCACTGCTCTTCAAATGGCCATCACAACCCTCTCAAAATGAAAGTGATAAAACCCTACAAACTGTTCTGCACAGTTATGCAACCCTAGGTGTATTTACTCAGAAGTCCCAAGGCGTTCAAGGGGACAGAGTCCCAAATAAGTGCGTTTGAGATGGCAGCCTCAGAGTGCAATCTGAATGTTTATTACCAATCAAACATTCCCTGCTTGTGTACTTTATGCCTCAGCTGCTGTCAGCTGTTTAGCTCCATCTACCTTTGTCCACTGACCCTGACACACTTAACACCCAGCCGTTTGTTTACCTTGATCGTTGGTGTAAAGGCAGTGGTGAGGTATGAGCAGAGCCTGGGAGGCAGAGTCAATTTACTGATATCTTTGTCATCCCGCAAGGAGCTAGCGATGGTTTGCTGGCACAGAAGCTGTAAGCTGGACACTCTGTGCTCCACTCGGACAACGTAGAGGGCAGGACCAGAAGCCATGAGCAGGCGGGAGTCCCTGTGACCCCAGCAGATTGAGATTATGGGGCGCTGCGTGAAAAGTAACATTTCAGATGTTTTCCTCTCATTGAAGCATATTTTAAGACCCATTCTATATTGGAAAACCCTAATGTCTCAGGGCTTTTCTGTATGTTCAAGTGGTAGAATTCTCTGGGGACTGTACAACTTCCAATTTCGCTAGGATACAGTATCAGCTTATTACAGTAACTGGAGGACATTTTGTTTTAAACTACAGATTTCTCCATTATTTTTCATCCTTCACTGAATATTATTGTAACTAATAGTACAGAATCAAAACTTATTTGTTGTGTGCGGAGAGACCTACATATAAAATTATCTAAATTGCAGTGACCATCATCCACTGGGCAAACCTTCCTTGAGATAATATCCCTCGCACACTCCTGCTTCAGTATCTCACTTCAGAGTAATCTTTACCTGCACAGGAGTCTCCAGGGTATAGATATGTTCTCCATGAACATTGTAGAACTTGACCAGTGCACTTTTCAGAAAGGAAGCACCGCTGAGTTCAGCCAGCTGGCTTAGCTTTTCCATGCCTGCAACAGCCAGCAAGTCTCCCTGGGTGCACCACTGAGCCACTACATCTGAAATCACAAAGGGGAGGGAGAGGTTCACTTTACTACACTTAGCAAATAGGCCCAACCCCATACACCTACACTCAGTAAGCAGCCAGTGGAGGCAGCGGGGGCCTCCACTGCTCCCCTGGCTAACCAAAACCACAGGTTACTGCCACTAACCGGCAGGGTTAATCCCTCCACCTCCCTTTCCCTGCTAATTTCTACAAGAGGCAGCCCTGAGACTGAGGAGGAGAAAGCTGACAGGCCGTGCCACCTCCTGGTCTGGTTGTAAGCAAGAAGACAGGCAGGTGGGGTCTGGCTAAAGGCAGGCTGAGGTTGGTGGAGCACTCTACTGACTGAAGCTACTGCTTCAACTGAATTAAATCTGAAGTTCCGCTTTTAAGCCTTTTGAAACATTGCCTCAAACTAAAATAACTTTGGAACCCGCCAGCCTTCTGGCTTTGGTTTCCTAAGGGTTTCACAAAACCCTTGAAGGAACAGAACAGAGGAGAGCAAAACAAAACTGGTCATTGCCTAAAGCTGGAGGTTATTTTGAAAAGCACATAGTTCTCATTTGCTGCTGTGAGCGCCAGAGACAGGCTACCAGTTTATTTCAGAAGGAATCCCCTCGTTGAGGTGTGCTCTTTTCACCAGCAGGCGTCACTCTTGTTAGTGGAAATCGCTGCAGATGGATGTTGCGTTTCAAGAGACAGATGCTGAAATATTCATGTCAAAGCAATCAAGATCTAAAGCAGAAGATGAAGCGGTGGGAGCAGGGCAGGAAGACAAGTCTCCCTTTGCGTACCTTTCAACCCTGAGCGGATGATGGTAGGAGACAAGTCGTCATAGTTGTTCATTAAACTAATGTCTCCTGATGTGAAGCTGACAGTGAGCAGTGGCTTGGTGTTCTGCACCAGAACTGGATATGCAGCTGGACCATCTGCAGGGTGGGGGGGAAAAACTTTTAGGAAGAAGTTTGAACCAAGGTTCCCAGCTCATCACCTGTTGTCTGTGCAAAGAGCTGTGACACTCAGGGGATGCTTTCCTACCCTGTCAAGAACTGTTAAGGAACAAACCCCACCCTCACGCCAGGCATGATGCTTCATGGGAATATTTACATGTCCCTGGAGCTGTATGAGGAAAAGAATGGAGTCAGAAGCAACCATCCTGGCCCATAATGGGCACAAACACGGAGGCAGTGCCAACCATGTAAGGAAATAAAAGGGTAGAGGGGCCTTTGTACAAAGAGTCTGTTCAGTTTGCACCTCTCTGTGATACCCAGCAATGTTCAACCTCTAAGCCAAGGGTAGCCAACTGGCAGTTGTGGGCCAGACCTGGCCCTTCAATTAGTGCTACTATCACCTTATGAAAGTCTAGTCTAAGGTGGGATTCAAAAAAGCAATTTGTTCACAGCTTTCACCATTTTCATTTCATAAAAAAATTCTTGCACTGCTATCTCATCCACATTCTCAAAAGCCAAGGGACTATTACCAATCTGACTCGAGGTTTTTTTTCAAGAAACACATCCCCTCCTCAGCCCTCCAGACTGAAGACCTCATGGTACTGGACCAAGCATACTTCAGCCCTGGTAAGCCCTTATTGCTACACGACACAGACTTTGATATAGAAACTGGCCCTCCATAAGGACTGGACCCCAAAATGGGAGTCTGGAGCATCAGAATGGGCTTATCTACATGCCCTGAGAATACCAGTTGGCTAAACCCTATTCCGTGCCATTACAAAAGAGAGTCTGGTTTTGACAAGATTATTCTTCAGTGTTTAACTTACTTTGTATATAATATTAAATTGCCTGCAGCACCATCTGCAGCATTCACTATTTCATTCTCTGTTTTATGTAACTAGCTTTGACAGAAGGTGCTGCTGTCCCAAGAGAAAGGCGCTCTCTAGGCACCAGTTAAGCATATTCTCAATAATAATACATTAGGCTACATTCAGTTGTGAACGGAACCAAATGTTGTTATCCATGTGCTTATGTGTGAAAATGAGGTAATTGAACTACAGGGAAATTGTGCTATGGACGGTGACTTAAAAGCCAGCACCATATAATTGGTATAGTTTTAGAAGTAAGTAAAATCCAATTAAGCCCCTCCTAGTCATGTATGTGAGTCAAAGGCATGTCTCCTTTGAAAGGTTTATGAAGAACAAGAGATACTTCACAAGGACACGTCATATCAGAATAATTATTAGAAGCTACCAAGCTCACCCACTCCTGATTTGACTCAGCATCAACTACACACTAGCCTCCTTCACTCATCTAAAGGGATGCACCAGAAGTTACAATGTTCCTGCCTAGAACAGTAAACCAATCTTATAACAAACCTAATATCACCACTCTCATTAATCACACTCCGACAAAGGAAAACTGTAGCACAGTCCTCTAAGGATGTTGTGCACATTTGATTTACCCTCGTGTATGCATTTGCCATTGCAGGGAAGTGTCCTAAGCAGGCAAAGGGGTTTGTCAAAAATAAGCCAGTCACCACCCATGCTAAGCGCACTGTGGGGCGTTTTTGCTCCTATTGTCCTAGAAGAGTTAGTGAGGAATGGAAGGGTCCCTGGCCCTTGCACCCAGATGCATACTGCCCCAACCAATAAAAGGCAGGAACTCCAGGTGAATGGAGAAAGACTTACTTCAGGTGCAACACAATTCAGAATAATCATTCTTCAGGGGCCCATTTTGTACTCAGTCCCCACCCTATACACCCTGTGTTGAGCAGGAAAGGTCTGAAGGAGGCTTTTGCTTGTGTTCACTCAAAGTTTGAGTAGAGCCCTCCTTGCAGTCGGGGAACCCTGATATTTCCCCTCAACCTCTCTCTTTGTAACAATGACACTCAGTATGAAACCACAGTTTGAGTCTTGAAGGTATGTCATGAAAGTCACATTCATGCAGTACATTTTCCCCAGTGTTGTTAACCTTCCTCAAAAAAATTGAAGGAAGTTTTCTCACTGAAACCAACGTTGTCAAAAATGTTTCTTTCTTACAGTTGCACCTGTAAATCTGAATCAGTGATGCTAATTCATTGTCAACTTTGTTTCACGCAAGCTTTTAAACTATTTTTGTTTTGGTTGTGCATTTTTTTTCTGTTGTAGAAAGTGTAGAAGTAGTCCATTCTATCTTGCTTCTTGCTCCATTATTAAAAGTCACACATCAAATATGGAGTTTATTCTTTTAAATAGGGGCAGCAGGTCATTCACTGGAGAAGAAAAACGTGTTCTCAGACCCTCCTTTTGATTAAGTAATATGCAAATGCACAATAAATTAATCTCTATTTGATTTGAACATCTTTGCACCATATCTCGTTTTCTTGCATTAAGGAGTAAAGGAAAGGAGGCTTCTTACATTCATCTTATTTTTAAAAATATATAACATAGCAAGAAGAAAACAAGTAATTTAAGGATGTCAAGGGGAAGCTACATTCTTCAGGATCACTATATTCTACAAAGTATGGGTAAATGCAGATAAACCATAAATGATATCGTGGCCATTTATTGTCCTGTGCAGAACTTGATGTCTTGTTAATAGAAATTGCACGATGCTAATGACACTAAAGCACTGTCAATACATTATGCTGTACATGTGAGGTTTACCAATGCTGTCTGAATCTTCATTGGATTTGAAGTTTTCCATGAAATTGTTTTCATTACTTGTTTATAACCGGAATTGTTTTCACTGTTTTTATATATGGAATTGTACTTAAAAGTTTTCAGTGTTGATGCTATTATTGTTAATCGCTCTGAAATGTTTTGAAGGGAGCAATTAATAAATGGAATTAAATAAATAAATGAATGAATAAATCATTCTCACTATAGTCCTTGGCTGCATCATTTCAATCTGTAGCTGCAGGCTTACACAACCAAATGCTCAGAATAACAATAAATCCCTCTTCATAGAAAACCAGACAACAGGGACAAGAGTTCTAGCCTACCCTTCGATGTGGAGTTTTTCAATGTGGAAAGAACATTTTTCTATGGAAGGGCATTCAAGCATGTCACACAACTTTACCATTTCAGTGAAAAGCAGGCCATGGGCATTCAATGAACAAAAAAATGGAGGCAAAATGACCTTGAGGTGGGGAGTAGTCATCTGAATCAGTGTCACTCTCACTACTATCTTCCACCAAAAAGCTTGGGTAATTCCAGGACATGCTCAGGATGCCATCAGATTCATGAAGGAGAACATGTGCCAGCATTCGGCCATGGCAATCCATGACAATAACCTGACCATCAGCAGTGCCAAAGAGGACCTGGCAAAATAAGAAAGCATCATAGTTAACAAGAATGTAAATGTGATTAAAAATAAAAACAGGCTAAAGAAGACAGTTCTCTATTATCATATTTCAAATACAGTGGTACTTCGGGTTAAGAACTTAATTCGTTCTAGAGGTCCATTCTTAACCTGAAACTGTTCTTAACCTGAAGCACCATTTTAGCTAATGGGACCTCCTGCTGCTGCTGCACCGCCAGAGCACGATTTCTGTTCTTATCCTGAAGCAAAGTTCTTAACCTGAAGTGTTATTTCTGGGTTAGCAGAGTCTGTAACCTGAGCGTATGTAACCTGAAGCATATGTAACCTGAGGTATCACTGTAATCTGAAATGCTAAACTGCCCACATCCACAATGAATACAAGACAAAGTAAAAAGCTATTAAAAATATATCCTTATCAGCCAGGAATAAGTGGAGTTCCTATTCCAAAAATCCATAATCCCCACTAAATTCTCTTTTAGGACTATGGTCAATACTAGGTACCATGTCATAACTACTACTCTTCCACAAACAACATCTTCTAATTACAGGTGAGTAGCCGTGTTGGTCTGCCATAGTCAAAACAAAATAAAATAAAAAATTCTTTCCAGTAGCACCTTAGAGACCAACTAAGTTTGTTCTTGGTATGAGCTTTCGTGTCCATGCACACGAAAGCTCATACCAAGAACAAACTTAGTTGGTCTCTAAGGTGCTACTGGAAAGAATTTTTTATTTAACATTTTCTAAAGCCATCATGACTGAAGCCCTCAGCTTCTTCATCCCTGCCATTTCTCCTGCTCTTTTCCACAAACTTGCTTCTTTCTCCATTTCACTGATTCCCATCAGGCACTTTTCTGTTTTCCAATTCCACATCCCCATCTGTCCTGTGGTCATCCTATTGCTAACCCCACCCCCACCCCATACTAGTTTGAAAAACTAGTTATAAAATATTGACTTTTGGTTTCCAGATTACAGAAAAACCTTCCTTAGATATATCAGCATAAACCCAACTAGTTTTATAGATTTTGGTGCTTGAAATCAAATATTCGGAGAACATGAGACATCATCAAAATGATTAAAAAGAAAGAACACCAACAGTATTGTCCTTGATGCAGACAAAGCATATGATATGTTAGAATGGGCTTATCTAATAGAATATTTAAATTGATTTTGTTTTTTGAAAAGAATTTAGATATTATTGCCTCTTGTTGGCATCATTGTTCATTATCTCAGTTGAATTTTAGCAGATGCAATTAGGAAACATGAACAAATTAAAGTATCAAGATTTGTTAATGTAGATCATAAAACCAGCCTATTTGCAGATAACATAGCAGCTTTTATGACATTTGTTAATTTATTAGTATACAAAAATATGGATAAATTATCAGATTTAGTATAAATTATAGTAATATTGAAATCCTGCATTTCTTTTTTAAGAAAAGTGAATAGTTGGTTGGGGAAGATTAACTGGAAGAAGGAGGAAATTCAGTATTTAGTGATAAATATTCATATATTCAACTTATACCTCTAATAAAATCAATGCAGGAATATGTTTAAAATTTCTAAAACTTGAAAATGTCCCCACACTGGGGAGCATAAATGATGCAAAAATGATACAACACTGCTACAATTATTTTAACTGTCATCCAGGAGCAATTTACAGATGGTTGCGAATTACAAGCATGATGGGATGCTGGACCAATGAGCATGCCTGTCCCTGGAGCAAAATTGGCAAAAAAAACAATGTGAATCAATCAAGTGGAACTAGAGCATTATAGCACAGGTGGAAAAGCAATGTGTTACAAGCCTGACAGCAACAGATAAAGGAAAGTTTCCACCTAAATACAGAATGGAGGCAAGGCTTTTGTGTTGTTTAAAATAGCAGTTAGCAAACAGCCAAGGTATATCATCTAAGATAAGGCTGAATGTAACCTACAGATATCTTCCCCTTGGGCATGTTTTGTTCCCTGATGTATTGAACAAGCTCTGGCTTGCACATTTTGGCAGGTTATAGAAGACATACAACATAATCCAGGAAAGGGCAAATACATTAAGAGCATCATGCCTGGAAAACTAAACTCTGCCCTACAATCTTAGTCACGCATACTTCCATTTCAGTTCCAGTCCACTAATGTTAAAGGGCCCTCTTTCACATGAACATTTTTAGGATTCGTTTATGCAATACGGTTGATTGGGAATCTGAATATATTCAAGAGGCTTGCTCATTCTGTTTAAGGAAATGAAGAGCACTGACTAATCTCCCATTACATTATGTTCAATCATTACTGCAGCAAAAAAACTAAATCCAACCACTGCTGAGAAATCATGGATGATTCTTTTTAAAAGGTGTCAGTGTGGAAAGCTGCTAACTACCAGGATCCAAGAGTTATCAGTGTCAGGAAGCCCCCCTCGCCGCAGCAGGAAGCGATCCCGGGGCGTCTGCAGTACAGGGAACCCCCATCCCCTCTGAGCAGTTCGTCATCCTCCTCGAGTGGAGGAAGCGATCGCTCTTCCAGTGGGGAGGGGGAGATGGAGGCAGGAAGTCGGAGCAGGGGCTGTGGCAGGGATGGAGAGCCTCAGCACCAAGCGGGAAGAGGGGGAGAGGAACCCTTTCCGTTGCCCCGTTTGGACAGAGAGGAAGGGCATAGAAGGGGGAGGCGGGGGTTCAGGATTCCGCGCCTTTTATGCTGGACAAAGAACCGGAAACAGACATTCCCGGACTCTGCAGAGGGATGAGCTGGACGTCTTTATTTTAGCTCCACTGTAAATATCTGCACAATAAAGAAAGTGTTTAGAAGTTCTGCCTTTGGCTGATTTCTCATGGGCAACCACTGAAACACCTTACATCAGTATAGAGTTGCTAATATGGTTAGTGTGACACCTATGATTTCTATTTTGGCTTACTAGTTTTGCCTGGTTTGTTTTAATTTTATGTTTTAAATGAGCTTGGAAGGTTATTTGGATCTTGCCATGTTATGTTGACTGATGCTTTAAGGAACCTTATGGATCAAAAAGATGGGACTGTGCAATCCTAAGCAAACTTAGATGGAGGTAAGCCCCACTGAACACAGTACAACTAACTCCAGAGTAAGCACATGTAGGATTGCACTGTAAGTCAATCAACTTTCAAGAAAACAAGAAATAAATGAAGTTCTTAGGTTGCAGCCATTCTGACAGGAACATTTCAAAATCTATATCTCTGTCTCTGGTTAGTCATTCAACACCACAAGGCCATTGACAAAAGCATGCTGTCCTTGGTCAGTGATCCAAATGGCAGCTATATTATGTAAGCTGCCTACCTCTTCAGTGTTTTGCCTGTTAAAAGATGAGGCTTTGGCTGATTGGAGGTTTTTAATAACTTGCAGACAGCTGTGCCTTCTAGATCAACTGCGCCTTCTCTTCCCCGCTTGCCTTCCCCCAGCCAGAGGCATAATTTTTAGGGATGGTGGAGAAAATCCACAGATGAAGAATACTTGCTCACTATCAAACTCCACTTGGAAAAAGGCACTCCTTGGAAAGGAGACAGTAAGTGAAAACCACATCTGTTTTGTCAGAGGTACAATGCCAAAAGGCTTAAGGGGAATCTCTGTTTGCTTCCGTTCACCCATTTGGCCATTTATTAGTATAGTCAGACCAGAAAATGACTCTACAGTCTTCACAACAGTCTCATATTCAGTCCTTTCACTATCCAAGGTACAGAAACTATGAACTGATTAAAGCTCAAAGCACACCTTCAAATCAAAGCAGTAGGTCCAGGCTTAGGCCCCAGGGGGGTGTACCTCAAATCAAGAGTGTGAGTTCTCCAGCTTTACAAGTCCCTGGACATTAAATATTGGAAAGGGAGTTTTGTTCTTGTAGACCACTACCAGGTATGACTTGAGAGCAGTTGGGGCAGGAGATGAGCTGCACAAACTTTTTCAAGGCAATTAAAAAAATAACCCAGCCAGATTTTCATACTGAAAATGCTCTTTCCAGGTTTAAATGGTTGCAGATCCTTTTTGCACCAAAAGTCTTACAGCTTTTCATCAGTACTATAATCTCAAATTCTTGGGAGAGTGTAAGAGACACTCTGAACCTACTGGTTGGATTGTATGTTTAAAAAAAGGCTCTCCTCCTCTCTAGGAGAGTGTATATTAATCCTGATTAATAAGTGACTTAATTACTTTGCTTGACTGTTATATGTAAAGCCACTATCACCCCCATGGTATTTATACAGGACACAGAATGCACTATACTGATCTGACAAGAACCACTGAACTCCTCAGTTACTGGTTCCCTATTTAAAATAAAGTTTTATGCCTATTTGAAAAACCTATTTGGTTGATGACCAGAGTAAGTACTGCCAAGACCTCTGTTTCAGTGTATCTGAAGAAGTGTGCGTGCACATGAAAGCTCATACCAAAAACAAACTTAGTTGGTCTCTAAGGTGCTACTGAAAGGATTTTTTTTATTTTGTTTCGACTACTGCCAAGGCAGCAGTGATTTTCTTGACTCAGAGTCCAATCCTATGCATGTCCCACTGAGTTCAATGGATTGCAATCTTTTTACACAGGATCTATTTTTTTTTAAAAAAAATCTTTATTAAGTTTTCACTTAGACATATTGTTTACACATAATAGTATTCACATCTTATTTTTGTCTTCACATTTATTTACAGATAATTTTCCTAAACATTGACTTCCACTCTTATCTTCTTCTGCTTTTTTCTGGTCATTTATACTTTGCGCAGTTTTACACAGGATCCATTAACCATTTCACAGAAACTCATAAAACAGGTGACTGAGCAAGAAGCTAAGCAGTGTTGTCTGTTTCCATAATTTATAACTATATAAAAGCAAGCAGGTCTCACTAAAATTTAAGCCTTCTATATATAGAAAGAAAGCCACGTATTCAGTCCAAAAAGAGCAGCAATGGAATATAAAACATTCATAAAGCTCTTAGCATGAGCAACCAGAGGTCATTAATTTTAAATGCCAAGGCTAACAAGAAAACCTGAAGTAATTCTAAAAATAGCCCAAAATATTATATGCTGGGATGTTTTGTTTTTACAACAAGAGAATCAGACGATATGAGCTCAAGTATTCTTCCCGTTATATGTGAACTTCCTGAATTGCACTGTTATTGGTTATACTGCTCTATTTTACACTGGCAATTTAGTCGTTGACTCCATTCCATGCAACATTAAATCTACTGCCCAATTAATTAAAAGCTTTCTGCTTGCTATTTTGTGTGGCCCTAAGAATAAGAAATGTAATAAACATATGGGAACAAAGAATGCTTTTGGAGTTACAGCTTGTAAAACATGGTGTTCGTATTTCTTGGCATTTTCAGAGAACAACTTTGAAAATAGGTCTAAGCCGCCGTATCGTTCCGGGGGGGGGGGATAATGGCTTCCAGATAGCAAGCTGTTGGATATCTTCTAATGTTGTTGCTTGATAGTTGAACCCTGGCCTAGATAATTTAAGGGCTCTGGCCAAAGAAGGCTCATGCTGAGGACATATCTCAGAAAACCAGAGGGCATTTCCACCCTCCCCATATTGATTAACAAAGAGCACGATGCAATCTTATAATGTTAACCATGTGGTGTTAGGAACTGTGGAGTTGGCATCCCAATAAAATTTTGTGTGAAAAGTCTAGGTGAGCAGTTTCTGCACAAGGTTTGATTAGGCCCTTGCTATGGCCACATGCTGCCTTTGTATATAAAATCTTGCCTCACCCCACTCTCTAACAAAATATAGCATATTGTGAGTAAAATAATAATTTTAAAAATCGTCTGCTTTCAGCTGTGGCTTCATCTGACCAAGCAGCAGCTGCACTGCCTTCATTTCTGTGGCTCAGTCTTGCGATCAAACTCCAAGACACATGTGGTGTGGCAGCGTCAGCAGAACAAGTAAACACGGCCTTACTAAAAAAAGTATTTTGCTTTGTGACAGTATTTCAAATGCTATCAACTTTCCCTGATTTTTTATTTTAGGCAGCAGAAGCTGTGGCGAGTTCTCCGTAAGCAAAACAGAAGTGAAAATGAGAGAGAGCAGAGAAGCAAGCCTATGTTTCAGTCAGGAAAGTTGATACTAAAAACTGAACAGCAACTGCAGGTTAGCAATTAAGCAATACAACTGGGAGCCAGCAGATCTGTGTTCTGAACCCAGCCTTTTCATTTAATTGTTGCCACTGAAGTCAATGAGAACTTTCTTATCAGCTCCAATGAGATTTGAATTGGTTCATCCCAGGGAGATTTTTTAAGCAAAGCAAGCAATTTCTCCTTCTCTTTTCCCTCAACATCAAAATGAGCAGCTGAGAAGGTGCACCTTAGCAAGAGTGGCATAAAGATAATTAATTCCCTCTTCAAAGTGATACGAGACCCACAGAGAGAGCTAAATGTTAAGTGTTAGTATAATATTTCATTAACACTTCATTATGGAATTCTGCATTTGGTTTAGATTGACTGGTTTCTAAAATAGAACACCCTGAACTGGGTTTGAGATTAGGAGTCCACAAATGCATTTCCTAGCATACCTGAGGTGAGCATGTCTTTTAAGGCATGGTTTGGTAGGCACAAAGCAAGAGATGAGCAGAGACTCATTTCTGATCCCAAGGTGAGCTTCCCTCCCTGAATCTGTGCTGAGAATGTGTTAATCCTTTTCCTGCCTGCCTATTCTATCCTCAGACACTTTCTTTCCCCCAGTAGGGGGAAGGTAGGATGCTGCAGCAATTACCAAGCTCAGGACTGGATTGGGTTGGTTGCATTGTTAAAAACAATGTTACTGCTCATCAAATATGTCTACTACTGAAGGTGCTCTCAAACAGTTTTCAAGCATTTCAATACTTGATATACATATGACTAGAGGGTGTGTGTGTATGAATCACCACTGAACACTTGTGTAGCTTAGCATCAGCTACAAGAGTGTGTAGGTCATACAGCTAAATTAATCTACCATCTTCCTGTCCTGTGTGCAGCAGGAAGGTGCTTACCGATTAATGCATGGTCAACGCTGACATACACAGAGAGAGTGGCAATTTTTGTTTTCAAAGCAACCTTACCTGTAGATCATCAGGAGTCCATATGCCACAAGTGATCTGACTCTCCAGGTTAATCTCTGAAGACCAATGTCTCTGTCCACTGACTGATCCAACTAGCACAAACCCATCTCTATAGGAGATCAGTGCTTGTGTTCCATCATGGCTCCATGTAAAGTCACTCACCTTAAAACACACACAGACAAGAAGAGGCTAGAAGATTATTCTGACAATGCAGCCCATATGTAAAAGAAACAGCACCCTATAGAAGCAAATGAGACTAGAATCAATTGGCACCAATATGTTTAGCAGGTTCCAGTTAAGTGGCTCGTGTGCCCCCCTATTTTTTCTTTTAAAAGAAGTTAACAGAAGTTTGGCCAACAAGCAGGGAGCATTAATGCCAGAGCATCTGCTGCCGCCACCATCTTGCATTTCAGATTTTCAAACCATGCTATTAAAAGCTTTTTAAAAATAAAATGAAGTGCAATCCAGACAAGGGTAGTATCCAGCTATAAACAGTTCTGCTGGTGCAACTGAGTTCACGTTGTACATAGGAGAGGGGGAGCACACAGCCCCACAACCCCTACCTTGTGTAACGTCTAGTCTGCGGAAGAGTTCTGAATAATTCAAAAATGTGCTCTCTATCCTGTGATGTTTTTTGTCAGTCCTAATAAAAGTATTGCCCAACTATGGATTTTGGAGTTCAATTAAAATGCTGCTCTAACAATTGCTCTTTCCACAATTTACTCTTTCCACTCGGAGTGAGAATTTTACTGGTCTTTCTTTAAAAGGAAAAAAGGAGGGAGGGGATACTAACCTGTGCCCCACGGTCATTCACAAGTTCCACAGACCATCTGCCTTCATACTGAATCCAAACAAATATTCCACCGTCTGCATCACAAGTTGCCAGCTTCTGGAATGGTTCGTTCCATCTTACCAGTACCACCTAAGAAGATTCCAGAAAACAGAACATTTCCCCAAGAGTCTATACAAGGTTCCAACATGCAGCTCACTTGAAATTTCATTATCTGATATAGCAAAAATATATTGCCATGCTTAAATTATAAATTAAGGCTACAAAAATTAGAAACATTAAGCCGATGAGGCTTCTCTTTAAGAACAGCAGGATGTGTTTCATTGCTGCCATAAAAGCAACTGAGAATCTTCATGGGCACACTTTACTGAAACCAAGGACTTTTAAGTCCAGCTCTCTCCAATGTTTTCAAATGGAAACAAATCAAGTTCCCAAAGGGTTGTCAGCTTTCTCTAGGTTGCAAAACATAACTGTGCTCTCTGAGATCTGCACACACTCATTGACCTGGCTGAACAACACACACATGAAACCTCTCTCTGACAGAGTGCAGACTTTGGTGGGAGTGGAAGGTTCTTGTGCAACAAGTTTGTGGAGATCTAGAGAGATGGTCGTTTCTTGAAAGGATTAATGTGCTTGGAGCAGAGCTGTCAACCTTCCTTTTTCTTTTCTTTTTTTTGCATTGGGAAACGGCCATAGCTGTCAACTTTCTCTTTTTTTGCAATGGGAAACGGCGCTGGAATAAGGGAATTTCCTGCAAAAAAAGGGAAAGTTGACAGCTATGGCTTGGAGTCATGGGCCTTTCCAGAGATCAAAGCTGTTTGATGTAAAAAGCTTGAACAGGCCCCAACAACATGGCACCTCCTAAATAGTGTCATTCCACTTTCACGTTCCCCTGCTCCACTTCACTAGTGGGTTCTCATAGGGGCAGGGAAACTTTCAGTGCAATGACATGATGTCACTAGTTTGGGATTACCAGGTGAAAGGAGAAGGAAAATTAAAGTAGCAGCCGTACAACTCTTGTGATGTCTAGTATCAACCATGGCCCTGCTGCACTGTTAGCTACCAGCCATCAGATGGACCCTGCCTCTAGCTGCAGAGGAATCTGTTTGGCTTATCGTAGCTAATAACCACTGACAAATCTATGCAATCAATTAATATTTTATTATATAAAAAATAGCCACACTAGTGTCAGTTACCATACATACCAGAAGCACATTTCAAAAGTCAATTACGGAGTATAGGAAGAATTTAATTTTGTTGGCTCTGAAACTACCCCCAATCAACTTTGTTGGGTTGCTCTAAATATTTAGTAGTGTGTGAAGAAGTGCTAGAGAAGGGGACAGCCAAAAATGTCTACCAGTTGACCTGGTTATAGTCAGCCACTTCATAAACTAGTGCAGGCATAGGCAACCTTCGGCTCTCCAGATGTTTTGGCCTACAACTCCCATGATCCCTAGCTATCAGGACCGGTTGTCAGGGATGATGGGAATTGTAGTCCAAAACATCTGGAGAGCCGAAGGTTGCCTATGCCTGAACTAGTGTCTGATATAGGAAAACCCAACCATAGAAGAATGGTGAGGAACATAATCTGCCCTGTCTTTAAGATGTTATAAAACACTTAAATTATGTTAGGTTGTTTTAAATTCATATGCGCTGAAGACTTAAGATAGTATCTGCTGAGTATTTACAATGTACTCATGAATCGATGCATTGTTTCCAGAAAGCATGACAATGCTCCCAACAAAGTATCATGACAGCTATTTGGATTGTTATGGATTTAGCTTGTTTGTTGGGTGAACGTTTCAGCTTGTTTTATTGCTTGTAACCCAGGGGTTAGTAAGGAGGCATGTCCTGATGCAGTGTCAGTTTCACTCTGCAGCTTTAAGTGAATTCTGCCTGCTAGCTCACAAGGGCATCCCACCATAGAGCTAGCAATGTTATACAATTTTGTCAGGAAGAGGGAGATGCACCGTCTCATGTGCTGCCTCTGTTTACAGGAGAAGCAAGGAAACCATTGCAATATTGTTGCTATGAACTGTTCTGCAGTTGGGCGGAAAAGCTGCCAGAACAACTCCATCCCACATATGCATAATAAGCTCAAATTATGCATTTCCATGTATAACAGCTCTTCTCTCTCCCCACCCAACTCCACACCATGCCTTTCACTGTTTCCTACAAACAGGCAAATACTACCATCACCTGAAAGTAATTGCCTCCTCGATCCCTGGGGTGAAATGAGGCCACACCATAACAGCACATACCCACGACATCCACAACAGTATCAAGGAGGAGGTGAAGAAAACGTCTTGTTTACTACCTAGAAAAGCACAGCATGAACATGATTTCTCTCTCTCTCTCGAATAAAACTCAATGCCTGCAAAATTCCTACTTGCTAACTATGGTTGTGGGTAGCTGGGCATTTTGAAAAATAATACCTGATAAAAGAGAAAGTAATGGGACATTTGACAGATAAAATAAAGAAAACTGCAGGGAGGAAATAATGCAGAGATTATAAGATACTCACTCAACTCATGTTACAATCCTTATCTGATACCAAAAGAACCTGATACATTCAACCCAAGGATGTCGTAACATAGCTGCTCCATAAAAGCCGATTCTTGTAATATTTATTTCTTTTTCAGGCCACATGTAATTGCCACCTGCTGAAAAGCGTCAGAATCTAGACTCTAAAATGCCAAGTCTTGCCAGTTCTAAACTGGATTGTTACAGATACCTGATGCCTTTTCCCTGCATCCTTTCTTGGTACTGAAATATGAAATCAGTGGTAGACGTCAGGATCTCAAGGATTTCAAGGATGCCCTGTCTGTTGCCAAAATCCAGTGCGCCCCCTCCCCAGCCTCTCACATTCCATTCTACACCATATTCATGGTGCCCCCGGGGCTCTGCAACATCATTCCAACTCTGATGGAATCAAGAGGCATGACGGCAGAGGAAATCTAATAGAATGATCTATCTGTAGTGTCTAAAGGCCACAGTGTATCAAAGAAGAGCAAGTCTGATTCACACATAGATCTAGTGTGCATGTTCCATGTGCAATGGAGCCCAGCAGTGGAGCCTCCCTCCCCCCACATTGGGCACAACGCTTTATGTAATCAAGGGCCTGTGTGCATAAATTTGCATGCAAGCTTGTAGTTAACCCACTGATTTAAAAAATAAAACAAACAGGTATCAGCATATTGCATGGGCAGAGCATACATCATTACGAAAGTGCCCATGTAGGCTCCAGTTCAGGCATAGGCAAACTCGGCCCTCCAAATGTTTTTAGACTACAATTCTAATCACCCCTGACCACTGGTCCTGTTAGCTAGGGATGATGGGAGTTGTAGTCCCAAAACATCTGGAGGGCCGAGTTTGCCTATGCCTGCTCCAGTTCATACAAGGCATTCCACATGCAGCGAACAGGCTGAGGCCATTTAATTTCTACATGAGCCACTTTTTATCTAAAGTTGTAAGAGCCAATAATAATAATAATAATAATAATAATAATAATAATAATAATAATAATAAATACAATAAATATTCAACAGCTAAACATTTGTGAACCAGCCCTTAGACTCCTACAATGAGCCCCACAAGCCCTTTCAACAAAGCAGGTTCCTCAGCATACAGCACACCAGCAAAGCTATTACTGATTATTTGATGACACATTCATCATTAAGCATCACTGCAGGACCACAAAACTGAGAGGGGGGTAAGCCCCAACCCAGAAGGAAAGTGGAGTAATTCAATAATAGCTTTGTTGTTGTTGTTGTTTCATTATCACTTTTGTGGTGAAGGGGTGGAAGTGGTAGATGTATTAATGAAAAATACATGTGCTTAGGCTGAGTCAACGTCAATCTGTGTCAGCCAAATAACTACAGGACAACAGATGGCTAAAATGGGTGTTTTTCAGAACGCCCCCACAAAAATTAGCATAAAAATACTGTCCCATAGTGGTGGAGAATTGAGCAGCATCCAAAAACCAACATAGATTTTCAACAAAATGCTCTTCATACAGACATAAATTCTGTTCACTTGCAATCATCTGCTCTACTCAGTTCCAACTGAATGGTCCAATGGATGGGATTATTGACTCCCCCTCTCCCAAATTCTAAAGAGAGATTTAATTGAGATGTCCAATGCTAGTGCCTAGTGCAGACTCTCTCTCTTCTCTTAATTCAAGTCCGGGAGGTCTTTACCGAGATGGCTTATTTCATCCTTCTCATAATAGCTACTCTTTCTTTAGATATTTGTATTAAATGTTGACACTTTCTGAAGCAGATTCCAGTTGAAATGTTCTTGATATTTCTCCATCTTTGACTATATGGACTAATTTACATGACCCATCTTAAACATGGATTATTGATTGATTGATTGATTGATGCTAAAAAAAAGCTTCTAAGTGGCTTATAGGCATATAGGACATCAACATTAAAAGATTAAAACTCCTTAACCTAAATACACAATAAAACAAGCATTGAAAACATTAAAATATAAACATAATCTCTATATCTACATCTATATAACTGTTGTGTAGCATTTAAAGCAGGGTCAATAGTTTTGTGTGGTGGACTGGCTGTCTGGTCAGTTGGCCATGAGCCCAGTTCACTGGCAAGCTTATTCTAAACAGTGTGGGGAAAAGTTCACACTGAGCTCATCATGTGATCCTGATGAACAGCTCAGGGCTGATTCACCTGGCTTGTTTCAAACTGGGTTGACCTTTTCTCTGTCACCTGTTAAGAGCCATCACAAAGCAGCCAGCCAAATGCATATCCTTACCCACCCCCCAATAAAAGCACCAGAACTTTTGTGAGCTGCTTTGCTCAGAAATCCCGGAACAAACCTGCTTGTGCGATGAGCCTCTGCATGTGACCAATCTGACTCCATCCAAGCAAATGTCAATTCAGTTTTAAATATCTATAAAACTACTGTTCTACACAATACACAGAATGTCACTGTAGAATTGTGGGCTTAAAATCGCTTCAGATTTCAGGTGGGAGGGTAGTATCTTTAAATGCCCCCATGTGTAAATCCCCCTGTGTGCATGACAGAAAGAGGACTTCTCTGAATTTTTCTCCTTAATATTCTGGTTTAACTACATGGAAGAAGTTCAAATGGCAATGTTTAAAAATATGACAACCTCACTCTCATGCACAATCTCTGCAATCCAGAATTCCGCCATCCCAATCTTCTACTTCATTCTGCAAGTGTAGTTCTGCTACACTTCAGTGTCAGGAGAATCAGCCTTCCAAACGACAAAACCAAAAGGGATCAATATCTACACACACACACACACACACACACACTCAAACTTTATAAACTTTCCCCGTCAAGCTTACTCAAAAAATAAGCTCCCAAATAAATTATTTGGACTTACTTGCTTCTCACTTTCATTTTATATGTTCTCTTTTCAGAGGTAGCATCTCAAGACATCATGGAGGAAATGGTGAAGAACAAACTGCCTTCTGCAGATTGTCTTACAGAATCTAATCATGACATGCGATGGGAAAAGGTGAGTTGCAAATGGCTTGATGAAATGAGCAAACCGTATGTTCCAAAATAATTCTGAAAGGAAAGGGCAGTGGGGAAGGAACCTGAGAATGTGAGCTAGTACGAATGGATGGAAAATATCTTCCTGATTTCCCTCCTGCCATTTTCCATTGGCAAGTGAAGACCTTTGTTTCACTGGCAGGCTTTTGCTGCACACCATCTTAGGTAAAGGGTCTGTGTTAAGGACTGGTTTTTATCTGCCACACTTGTCTTCTTTGCATTTTATTGATATGACTTGTTGTGATTTTCATCCATATAATATGCCCATATCAGTATCACAGCTAGATAGGTGGGGTACTACTACTAGTAGTAGTAGTAGTATTAGTAGCAGCAGCAGCATTAATAGTAG